>NC_090437.1:885405784-886008057 GCF_031143425.1 Pleurodeles waltl
AAAAGGAGCAAAGCGGTGCCCAAATGTCTCTAGGGTGAAAACACTCAGGGGCCAGCTCCCAAAAAGTTGATAATTGCTCCTGACAAAACGCTGCATCACGCAGCCAATCAGTCCCACGCGGGGCCCTGCCCCTTCCCCAGCACATTGCCACTCTTCTCTTTGCCAGCAAGAGCAGCATGCCCACCAGTCGTCTCCACACTGACGGCACCACATCCATCAGTCCAAGCAGCGCCAACATAGGGGAGAGAGGCAAGTCTAAGCCAGTCATTCCCGCTATCGCATGCATCACCTCCACCCAAAAAGCACGCACCTCTCCACAATTCCACGCCAAATGCAAGAAATCGGCATCCGGCGCACAGCATCTTTCACAGTGTGCATCTGCACACAGCCCCATAGCACACAAACTGTGAGGAGTGTAATATAAACGATGTAAAAATTTAAAATGAATTAGCCGCAGTCTATAGTTAGGCGACAGCGCTCTCATGTGGACACAGCAGCTTCTCCACATTGCCTCATAAATATCCTCCCCAACATCCAGCACCCATTTAGCCTTAGCAGCCGTAACCACAGCACTCTGCTGCTCCTGCAAGCACCCATACAGCTTGGTAATGAGTCTATGCGGTGACTGCGCGCGCCACAGCATCTCCAGCGCCCGGCAAGTCTTAGGCATTGCCGGGAGGCCAGCGAATCGCACACAGAGCATCGCGTAAACACGTAGCACATATAGCCGATGTAGTGCATTGTCGGCTCCAGCACTAAGCGCCTCCTCCGGCAAAAGCAAGCGCTCACCCTCAAACCAATCTCCCAGCAGTGACATCTCGAAAGCGGCGAGGAGGTGTCGCATCCGTACATCTCGGGACATCCTCTCATCAGCAATATCCAGCACCGGCATCGCAGGGGCAAAAGGTTCGCATGTCCCCAACTGACGTAACAAAGCCGCCCAAGCTCCATAAGTACACGCAACTGTGTCCACCCCCGAGACCGGGTCCGCGACAGGCACCCAAGTACCCTCGGCAACCTGTCCGGCCACACCGCGTCGCTCTCATGCGCAAGATGAGGTAAGTACTTCATGGGGCGAATCCAGTAATACGCAAAATGGGCCTGCGCACAATAATAATAAAGCTCCAGATCGGGGGCAGCAAGACCCCCCATCTCAAACGGCAGTGTCAGCTTCTCCTAGGCAATCCTGGGCTGCCCGCCCGCCCATACCAACCGCACCAGAGCTGATCTAAGCCACCGCAGGAAACCTACAGTAAGCACCAACAGAAGATTAACAAAGAGATACAGGAATTTTGGCAGCGTGACCATTTTGGCAATGCGCCCAATAAGCGAAAGCCGCAACGAGCGCCACACCTCAACCCTGTCCTCTAGCCAGGCTACCAACTTGCCATAATTGGTGAGCCAAAGGGTTTCTACATCGCAACTCAGCCAGACTCCCAAGTAGCGAACAGGGCCATCTGCCCATTCAATGGGATATCTCGACGAGAAGCCCGCAGTTCCAGCAGTGAGGGGAAGCATGACCGATTTAGACCAGTTTACCATTATGACGGAGAAGGCACCAAAGCAGACAATCTCATTAAGCAAGACATCATGGTTCTTACTCGGCTCCCGCACATACAGCGCGATATCGTCGGCGTACATCGAAATTAATATCAGGCGCTGTCGGAACGGCAGCCCTCTACTGCTATGGTGCTGCCGCAAAAAGGCCGCCAACGGCTCCAGTGCAATTGCAAAGAGCAACGGTGACAAAGGGCATCCCTGGCGGGTCCCCTGGGCCACTGGGAAGGGGTCCGAAACACTACCATTCATCCGCAGCCTAGCGACCGGGTCCGTGTACAACAAGCGGATCAGCCTTACAAATCGCGCACTCATTCCCACCCTGCCCAGCAGAGCAAATAGATATGGCCAAGCCAAGGAATCAAACGCCTTTGTAGCATCTAAAAACACTGCAGCAGCCTCATCCTCCACCACAAGGCCGCCCAGCACCGCGAAGAACGTGCGCAAATTATGCATCATCGACCGCCCCAGCACAAACCCAGACTTGTCCGGGAGCACCAGTCACGATATCAGTGACTGCAGCCTAGTCGCTATCAACTTAGCCAAAATTTTACTGTCCACATTGATCATGGAGAGCAGGCGGTACGAGTCACAGCTATGGGGATCTTTTCCAGGCTTGAGAATCGTGACAATCAACGCCTCCCGTAGGGAAGCAGGAAGAGCCCAAGTTTCCATTGCCTCAGCATAGACCTCCAGTAAGTAGGGAGTCAAGATATCGGAGTACTCTTTATAGAAGGCAGGGGTTAAGCCATCTAATCCCGGAGACCTGTCCCAAGGAAGCCCGCTAATTACTGCCTTAACCTCCTCCACCGAAAAGGGCTCGTCAAAATAAGCTCTATGTGCGTCTTCAAACCAAAGCAAGCTAAACTCTGAAAAATAAGCTTGCGCCGCTTCAGGGTTGAACTCGGCAGGAGCTGAGTACAGGTCCATAAAATATCTTGTGAAGACCTTCATAACGCCTTCCGTTCCCGCCACTCGCTCACCCTCCAACCCATCTATTTTGGTGACATATCCACTAGCCCAGGGTTTGCGCAACATATTCGCCAGCGTTCGTCCAGCTCTGTCTCCCTCCCCATAACGCCGAGCCCTGGCATATTTCCCCAAAAAGCAGACCTCCCATAGGGATGCCTCTTCATATCGAGACCGCACCCCGTAAAGCCACCAGCGTCTCGCCAGCCCAGTCCGCCACCAATTTCGCCTCCAGTTCCGCAATCTGCGACTCCAACTCAGCCAATTCGCGTTGCAATGCGCGAAGCACTCCATGCTGCTTAGAAAGGCACACTCCTCGGATAAACACCTTGAAGGCCTCCCAGAGCGTCCCGGCCGAGCTCACCGACCCACGATTCTCAGCAAAAAATTGTAGGATAGCCTTGCGAACCTCCTCACGAAACGCCGCATCCCGAAGAGCCCCCTGCGGCAAACGCCAGGCAAAAGCAGCACTCGGGCTCCCGGGTATCACCAGCTCCAGCTTAACCGGGGAATAGTCCGAGAGGGTCTGGGCCAAGTGCTCCACCGATTGTGTCCACAGCTCCACATCCCTCGTGCCCAGCCATCGATCTAAACGGGTCCAGCTATTGTGTACATAATTGACACACATACCCTCTCTCTGACTTCCATGCTTCGCCCTCCTTAGGTCAACCAAGGCACCATCATTCATTACAGTCATTAAAGCAGTGGCAGCAGCGGAGTGTCGCGCCCTAGTCGAACTCTCCCAGTCTCCCTCCGGATCCAGAACCACATTGAAGTCCCCTCCCTAAATCACAGCCCCACTCCCCATCGAGTCAATCAGGCGCCACACCTCACAGAAGAATTCAGGGTCATCGACATTAGGGCCATAGACCGACATAAGCCGACAAGGCCTATCCAACAGCATCCCACTCAACAAAATGTAACGCCCATTCGGATCCACAATATCGCTCTATGCGTATGCCATTGCAGCCCCCTGCTCAGCAGAATCGCTACACCTCTTGCATAACGCGAGTACACCGCGCCATGACACTCACCAATCCATCCAGCCCTCAGACGATTCAGCATGGACGCCACCAAATGGGTCTCCTGCAGCATGCATACATCTATGTGATGGCGCTGGACGTAAGCAGACATGAGCCGCACCTTACGCTGGTCATTCAAGCCACGCACATTCCAGGTAAGGCAACTAACCGCCGTCATCCCCCCAGCCCCGTCACCACAGCACATCCATATGCCCCGCCGCCGAGCCACTCTCCGCCACCCACCAATCACATCCAAAACAGGGGGACAGTAGTAAGAAATCCAATCAACACAGAAAAACATACCTTAACGCAATCCCACCCCCACCCACCCAGCCCCCCCCCCAAATGGGTCAGAGCAAGGAACCCCCTCCCCATCCCCCAAAAGAGGAGATCAAAAGCCCACAACATAGTAAAAGGACTCATCCAGGGATCGTAAGGCTAGCCACCCAACCCGCCAACCGAGCAGACGGGCTGGAAAGGGCAAAGGGCTAGAGAAACAGGTATACTGACAAAGCAGCTCATAAAAAGGGAAACAAAGGCACCACAGCAATATCGCCGGACGGACATCAGGGCCAAACGGCGCTCCGGCCCTAAGGACAGTCCATCAGTGTCACTGATGTTCGCCTGCTCTGAGCTAGGAACGCCCGCCCCCTCAGCCGAAGACCTCCGGGGAATCGTCTTTAACGAACTTAGCCGCCAGTTTCGGTCCGTAAAGAAGTGCAATGTGCCACCATGCTGTATTCGAAGCTTCGCTGGGTAAATAAGAGAAAAACGAGCAGCCATCAAACTTAGAGAATGCTTGATCGTCAGGAACGCCCTGCGCGCCGCCTGCACACTCGGAGTATAGTCTGGGAAAAAGTGCAGCTCCGTGTTCCTATAGATCACCGGGCGCCTCTCTCTAGCCAGCCGCAGCACAGTGTCCCTATCGCGATAATTCAAGAGGCGAAAAATAATGGGTCACGGCGGGGTCCCAGGAGGAGGCCGGGGACCCAGCGACCTGTGAGCTCTCTCCACCACCAATATACGAGAGAGCTCACCGGGAAATAAGTCTGCAAGCATTTTCTCCATAAAGTCTTCCATCCTGCCCATGTCCGTGGACTCAGGAAGGCCAATCATCCTAATGTTGTTGCGCCGGGACCGCACTTCCAAATCTTCATTTTTATTCCTGATTACCTCCAGCACCCGCTCCATCTGCAACAAGCGTTCTCTCTCACCATGCCGCTGATCCTCCATCTCCGAAGTGCGCGACTCAAGCTGCTCGAAATGTGCGTCGTGATCATCCACCCTGGCCCTGATGCTGTCCATCTGCTCAGTCAAGTGGTCCAGCTTAGCATCTATGCCCGCTAAGCTACTCTTGAGATCCAAAAACATAGACTTAACAGATGCGTCCAAAGGCCCATCCTCCATCTGCACCTCCCCAGACTGCAATGCAGGCACACCGCTCTTCCGCTTGCCGCCATCAAAGGAAAGCTTTGCTTGCCGCTGCTCCGCCTTACCCATAGTGACCACCACAATAAGTCCCTGCAATTGGCATGGCGCTAAACTCCAATACGGAGAAAAAGCCGCACAAAAAGTGTGTCTCCTGGGCAGAAGCTCGCAAATAAACCCCAGTAACAGCTCGGTATCCTCCAGCCACCAGCCACTCACTCCCAGGTGTAAACTCTGTGTACCTTCAGAGCTGGCTATTCATCTTCCAATTGACACCAAATGTGGAACAAAGTCCTGTGCAGTCCTCCACAATCTCCGAGATGCCGCTTTCAGCATCCAACAAGAGCATCAAAATGTGAATGCAGCCTGAAAAATGCCAATAGGCACCAGCAGGCCCAGAATAGCACCCAGGCCCGGCGGACGACAGGTCACTCCGGGGCCCCACAGCCGGCACCCACCACCAGGAGGCGAGCCCCGCCTGGCCTCAGGGCCCAAGCCCAGGTCCTCCGCAGCACAGGAGGACCACCAGAGGGCCCCCACCTCTGGAGTCACCGCAGCCAAGAGGGCCCACTCCGGCCGCCCTCGATCTCGGCCCAGCCGCAGCCGCCGATCCCGCCAGTGCCAAGGTGGGACAGGCCTCTCCACTACAGGCCGCGCGGCCCAGCAGCTGCACGCCGCAAGGCTACGGGGGCTGTGGCCCGATAAGACCGCTGACTGCGCCCCCCCCCCCCCAACAACACCCCCTCCACAGCCCGCTCCAGCCGGCTTGCAGCAGCCGCCTCCCCGGCGCTCTTCCAGCAGCACGCGGTCGCCCGCCAAACCCGACCGAGCCCACAACACAGCAGCCGAGCCCCCCTCCGCGCCGCTGGCCACCAGGGCCTCGGGCAGGCAAAACTTCGGGACGGGCAGATGCACCGTCCCAGACAGCAAGTCACCCGGCCGGGGGGAGCGATATTTCCGCCGCTCCGTCAGGATAAATGAAAATAAAGCCCTAAGCCCGGCAGAGCCTCACAAAGCGACGGCCATCTTGCCGGCAGGCTAGCCACACACCCCTCTTAACAAGGGCATTAATAATGGCCCTTATAGGAAACCTAGGCAAGTAGGCCCGGCATGTATGTTCAATGTCACAGATCTGTTACCCTGAGTCTGACCAAATAGGATCTGGAGACAATACACCACGGGTATCTACACAGTGGTCCTAAGGCCCCGGGACCCATAGTGGCCTAACCACAAAGGGCTGAAACATTTTGACTAAGTAGGGTATAATAACATGTTACACAATATTCTGACACTCGAGAACTACAAACCTTTAGCCATATCAGAGGCATCAAAATAAAGGGATTCCTTGGTGACCTCTGGGCACTTTGATCTATAATGACAGTAGACCCTGTCTACAGTTACATATCAGAGTGCTACCTAGAATATGGTCGAGCCCATCCTGGCTTATAGGGACCAGGGTGAGACCCGATGATGAAGCATGACACCAATAGGGTGTGTGAGGGGCAACAAAAACAACACAGGGTCGTTTTCACTAGAAATGCTACCTGGTCAGTGATTTGCAGGAGATCGTTTTCAGAACTGTGACTTAAAAATCCAACTTTACCAGTAAAGACTATTTTAAAATACTATTCTTTTGAGACCAAACATAAATTTTTTTACCTGATCCAATCAAAAGTTAGCACTTATTACCTGTAATAAAGTAACCCAAAGTTACCCTATGGGAGTGGTAGGACTCACAGTAGTAAAAAACAAATTTGAGAGTTTTTCCCTACCAGGCTATGTAAAATGTAAAAGTCCATGGCTAACTTTTTTAATACACATTGCCCTTCTCTCTGGGCTGTTTAGGGCCTGCCTGGGGGTATCTTATGTGTATTAAAAAGAGAGTTTATTTTGCTAGGTCAAATTGGAAGTTTAAAACTACAATGGCAGGACTGAGACGAGTTTTAAAGGGCTCCTTACGTGTGTGGCATAATAGTTGCCGCAGGCTCACTAATAGCATTTAATTTACAGGCTCTGGGTACATGTAGTGCCATTTTACTAGGAACTTAGATTTAAATTACCTGTGCCAACTGGGTGTTAGCCAATTTAACCATGTGTAAAGAAGTGAGCACAAGAACTTTAGCACTGTTTGGCAGTGGTAAAATGTACAGTCCTAAAGCCAGCTAAACAAATTTCAGCAAAGAGGAGATGATATGCAAAATGTTTGGCAAAGGCTGGCAGGTCTAACAACTACATACTTGAATTTCAGACTCTTCAATAGTTTAACCTATTTTTTTATTTAAGTTTATTGCACATATAAAACCATATAAACAAAACATTTGATACATCACATAACACAACTGCCATAAAAGAATAAATACATCCACTTTTTTGTAACTTAATTTTATCTTTTAGAACTGTCATTACAACACACACAGATATATTATTAATTCATTAATAATTAATTCAAACATATCAATAATCAATTATATTGACTTCAGCAGATCTAGCTGTTACAATCTAACATGCCTTTAGGTCTATCAACATTAGTCGACTTCAACCATCAGTAACCCAAATATTGATCAACATAAGCATAACATTTGCCTGATGTACTCCAGTATTTTGGGAACTCATTCCACCTTTCTTTGAGGCACTTACATCCTGGGTTGCTGGTTCAACACAGAATCCTGTGGTTGAGTAAGGAAGTTTCTTAGAGGCCCACAAATATCACAAGGCCTGGTCTGTACTTGCTGCTGATCAGCAGAGTTCAATGCCATGGTTTCACTGACTGCAGCATCTTTCAACTACTCCACAATCTTAGGGTATATTCCCTCCATCCATGCCCCCAATAGTCTGTGTTTTGCCAGCAAAATAAGTAGTGTCACTAGTCTCCTAGTTGGCAAAAGAATAGCAACCAATAGCAAATTGGATGAGACCATTGTGCAGCTTTCCAGACTTAGGATCTTATTAATTAATGGATAAAGTCCAATTACAGACCAGGGAGAATGGAAGGGTCAGAGAGGACTCCATGGCTAACAGAAAGAGCACTGCATACAGTGAGTAATTTGTTCTTCTTATAGAGACATCTAGCTGCAGATTCCTCAACCTTTGGAATAGATACCAAAGCAGTACCTATGTGGAAGTAAGTCTGTGGGTGGACTCAAACCAGAAAGTCCTGGAGGGCCAAGTAGCTGAAATGCACCTCTTGACAAACATGGCTGTCCAGACAATAGTGCTTTGTGAACATATGGAGGGACACCCAGGAAGCTGCCTGGAAGATGTCTAGGACCGAACTCCACAAGCCAAGGCAGTGGTACCAGCCATGTGCCCTGGTCAAACGAGCATGCAGCCTTACTGGCGGTTGCTTTTTGGCCAATACATGGCAGAGCTTAATCCAGAGCACAATCCACCAGGAGATGGTTCTCTTCTGCATGACTGTGAGGAAATGTAGTGTATTATATAGTGTGGTTGTGCAACTTCCCTATAGAATAACATCATGAAACCAATCTGGGTTCATTCAGGCACAACCCTGGGTAGCTGTGGCTTAGAGCAGTCTGGCTTAAACAAAGGAACAAGTGTAAAGCATCAGGAGTACCAAGACAATGAAATAAGAATATTATGCAACACTAAAGAAATCCAAAACCAAATTATTAAATATAGATATTATTTTTAATAATTTTTAGAAACCAAAATGAACAAAATTCGCTGGAGTGCTCCAAAGATATGAACTTTTAAGTAAATAATAATTCAGAGCTTTTTGCTCAAAAATGCGAACAAACATTGGTAAGCGCAAAGTTTGAAAACGTTGTAAAACATTTAAAGAGTTGTGTTCGACTACTCCAGCCCTCTTTGGATAAGCAATTCCAACAGTGGGAAGATCGGGGGTGAGTTCGGGGGATAGCAATGAGGAGTAGTAGGACAGTTATCAAAGCAGTCTCATTTCCAGTTCCAGGCTCCATATGTCCACTGCCAGAGACCTTAATGGAGTAGTCCTGATGAAGGGCATAAAGGATGCTGAAGATGTTATAGGATGCTGAGGATGCGGCGGACAAGAGCCTTTCTGGGACTATTTCCTGGTCCACGGTCCAGGTGAGGCGACTCTGGCCACAGAGTTTGGTGTCCCTCAAAGTCCTCTTTGGTCAAGCAAAAGTCCAGTTGCCACTGGACAACTGGTCTCCGCTCACAGCGAAACCAGCGGTTCCCTCTAGGGAAGTGTAATGTCCATCTTAGACGACGAAACCACACTCCAATGACACTCCAATGACTCAGAGGCAACTTTTGAGCATCAGGACATCGTTGTCCAGTCTGCACTTTGGAAGTCAGTGGCGATCAAGCAACTGTGACTACTGACAGGCCAAAACGTGCTACTTCAGCCTTTGTGACCTTGGTGCTGCGACAGGAGGTCAGCAAACTGACTTTTGGAGTTCACCTTTTCTACAAGCACAGTCCTCTCTTAGCTAGCCCAAGGATCAACAGGTGTAGTCCAGTGGTTGGTGCAGCCTCTCTTTCCAGATCCAGGGTACAGCAGGGCAGTCCTTCAGTTCTCTCTCCAATCCAGATATAAGCCAAGGTCTGGGTGTCAGGGGTGCCATATTTATGCCCACAAAGTGCCCTCTGGGTATATGATGGTTACTAGCCAATGGGCTAACAGGCTATTTCCTTTCTGATGACAGGTTCCTGCTAAGTGTGGTATCTAGCTACCCCAGTGCACACTTCTGCCCACTCCCAAGATGGCAGAACCCCTCTCTAGGTGTGTGGAGCTTGGTAGCCCACGCAAGAGGTTTGCCTACCTGAGGGCAACATGCCCACAGGACAACGGTTTGGCAACTGGTCTCCCCATCTGTCCCCGATGCCAACCAGTCTGCTTCAACAAAAGAGCAGCCCCTCTCATGTGTGTCCATCATTTGCCCTTCAAAAGCGGCTTCCCCTTTCAAACTTGCCTTTTCGACTCAGACCAAGGGTGGCTTCCTGGCAACAGCAAGTGTCACCTTCCAACACCAGGCTTTTATTATTCTCACTCTTAATAGTCGTTCACACTTCTACCCAAAAGGGCAGAAGGCTCTCTTGTGGCCAGCACCTGTGATTGTCCATTGGAAAATTTGAGGCTCAGAGTGGTAACTTTTTGAAGGTTGCCTTTACTTAGAAGTTACATTAAAATGGGCATCAAGTCGAGTTTAATGTGATGATTAATTTGATACCTTGAAGCACCAACTTCATAGTCCCATTTAAAAGTTAGCACAGTTGAGTTGTTAGTGTATAATCCTGTTCTCGCCAATAGGGCTGCTAGCCTTTCCACAGTAAATTACTGTTTGGACATATAAAAATATACGTTTACTTTTTAATATACAGCACCCTGCCTTGGGACTTGCTAAGCAAGCTTTAGGGGTGATGTATGTACATTAAAAAGGGAAGTTTAGTATTTACTATTAATTGAAACAGCAATTTCAATTTAGCAGTTTAAAACTGCTCTGCCAGTCTGCAGTGGCAGACTGGAAGACATGTTTTCATGCTGTCACATGAAGGGTTGCACAATAAGAGCTGGAGCTCTCGTGGGCCACTTTAACTTACAAGTCCTGGGCACCTCTGGTACCATATATTAGGGACTTATAAGTAAGTAAAGTTATGCCAATTTGGTAGAAGCCAACCCAACATTACACTTTTAAGGGTCAGAGCACTAAGCTGTGGTTGGCAGGTCTCAGTGCTGCCTCAGAGTGGATAACCAGCAACATCAGTCCAAAACATTGGGGGTGATCACGCAATATGAGGCATTTCCTTTCCATTTTCACTCCAGAGAACCCCACAATGAGCTAATCATCCACTCGATGTTCTCTGGTACTATCAATGTAAAGGCTTAAAGTTCTGCTAGGATCCAAATGGTGAAATCTCTCCTCCTCCTTAGCCAGCAAGGTGATGTGTTGACCGACAAATGACATCACAACTTTAGGCACATAGATGCTCTTGTCCACAAAATGAGCTTCTCTGGAAAGAAGGTTGTATACAGCTGGTTAGCACAGGGAGCTTGAAGCTCACTCACATGCCGATGTAATAGCGACAATAAGCACTGTCTTGAGAGTGAGAAACGCTAAAGGGCAGCTGTGAAATGGCTCTAAGGGAGTGCACATTAAATATGTGAGAACTAAATTAAGGTTCCACTTAAGTATGACAAAGGGAGAGGGAGGAAACAAATGTAGAAGACGTTTCAAAAAGTGCATCACAACAGGTGGTTTAAATAATGGTGGCTTGTCCAGCAGCTAGAAAAAGGCCAAAATAGCCAAAAGGTACCCTTTAACAGTGCCCAGAGCAAAGCCTTGCCAGGTGAGGGGCAAAACAAACAAACAACCAAAAAAAAATCACATAACTTTGCCTGAAGAGACCTGTCTGTTACGCACTGCACCACACCACAATTTTGTCCACAGCAGACGTATAACGTTTTTTTCGAAGGACGCCTGGCTGCCAAAATGACATCATCCACCTCCAGAGGAAGGGCAAAAGTGTTGCTTCCCAATTTCCAATCATGAAGGTGAATATTGAAACGGCTGGGATGTAAAACCCTGCCCTGTTGTTGTGAGTGCAGGTTCTCCCGGAGAGGCAGCATGATCAGAGGATAGATGCTCATACTCAGGAATTCTAGGTACCATACTCTCCATGCACCAACCAGAGCCACTACAATGACTTGAGCCAGTCAGTCCTGACCTTTCTGAGAACTGGGTGCATAGCAGGTATCAGAAGAAAGTCATACAGGAGTCAGAATGCTTCTCCGAGTGAGGCACATCTTGGAAACTCCAACATGTGGAAGTACTGACACTGCGCATTCTCGGTGGTGGTGAATAGTGAATAGATCAGGCCAAGGTTGTCCCCATTTGGGGAAGAGACTTTGTACCACCTCCAGATATAACTACCACTTGTGATCCATCAGGTGCTGACAGATGAGATTATTTGCCAGGGCATTTAACGATCCAACCTGGTGGTTCACCATTTGGAAAATGTCTTGATGGTCAAACCATTTCTAGAGGTGTAGAGTCTCCTGACACAGGGTTCGTGACCTCACCCCGCACTGTTTGTTGCAGTACCACATAGCGGTGGTGTTGTCCATGAGCACCTGTACCCCAGCATTCATTTGATGGATGGAAGGAAGGCTTTCAACACCAAGAGGATAGCCCTCAACTCCAGAAAGTTGATCTGGCACCTGAACTCTGCCAGAGATTAGAGGCCTCTGATCTCCAACTCTCCCAGAAGTCCCCTCCCCGACCCAGAAGAAGTCGACACCTTTGATGCTGGGTCCACTGAGACTTTAGATCCCACTGCAGAGCCTTCATATTCTTTCTGGTGTGCATGACCAGCAGGATGCAAGAGGCCATCAGTTTCAACAGCATCAGAGACAATTTCACTGAAATCCAGGCCAAAGAATGATCGGGATCATAGACTGAATGTCCTATACTCTCCTTTCCAGGAGAAAGGCATGAAAACTGAACTGTGCCCAGAATGGCTCAGATGAAGCGAAGCATCTTAGAAGGAGTCAGGTGTGACTTCAGCATGGTGACAGTGAGCCCAAAAGATGACAAGAGGTTTGTTGTAATCTAGAGGTGGTTGACAACTGCCTGGGGCAAATAACAGACAGTCAGGCGAGCCCACTTTCAACAGTGTGTAGCTATTTTAGCCCTATTTTAGACATGTTATTTTAGCAAAATTGGCCTGCCGTTGTGCATTTTAGCCCAGTTACATTTTTATTCAGTATTGCTTTATTTTTCTAGCAATAGCCACATTTGCGGTGTTGTTTTATTTTCTCTATCTAGTTGTTCTTACGCCTAGGACAGCATTACGTTCCCAGCAGGACATTCATTTCACTTTGTGCTTTCCTCAAGGCTGCAGTCAGATAGGGTTGCTGACAAAAGTGGTACTCCAACATTCACAGAAACACACATACTCCTACGTGGGGATCCTTTCATAGAATGTCAACTGTTTTATTATAAAAACACTCCTTTGTCCCATACATTTTAGAGGGAGATTCCAGCCAGATGACCACGACTGCATGCTCATTGCTTCGCTACAGCTGCTTGCTTCGACTGACGAATCCCTGGCCTACATGGGGACGGCGTATCTCTAGACTACGGGCTTCCTTCCTCAGGTGTGAGGGATAATTTCTTCCCAGGGGGAAATTCTGAAGGGCTGATAAGGGCTTATTATGCTGTGCTCTAAAATAGCTTAGGTAGGAGAACTATATATCACTCCTAGTGACAGTATGGTGGGACTATTTTTGTGTTTCACTCTCCTTGTCACAATCTTGCTTTTATTGTGTTTTATCACCCTAGTTATTGTAATACGTGCCATTTTATCTAAGATGCAGTTACTTCAATAAACCCTTATTAAACCATATTCTTCCTCTGTTTGTATTTGCCTGTGTGAGACTAATGTAACTGAGAGAAAGGGATGAAATCTGATAGACCACTATTCCCCCGAGGAGTCTTTCTTGTCATGTGCCCGGATGCCACAATCATCCCTACTCTTCGGTAGATATGAGGCACTGCTAGTTATCTGGAAAACCCAGATTAGGCATACAGGCATCTCTTGGAGTGGAATTGTACTAAGTACCCCACAATCTATGCGGTACAAATCCAGTAGCCTCATTAGGATAATGAGAATCTATGCAACAACGGGCAGTCATCGAGTTAGGGGAAGACTTGGACCCCTCACCTCCAAAGGTGTGCGGCTTCCATTGCCATCAATTTCATGAATAATCGAGAGGCACTCATAAGACCACAAGGGAGCACAGCGAACTAGAAATGCTCCTGTCCCACCCCGAACTGCAGGTAGCACTGATGGGCCTGAAGGACAAGTATATGGAAATAAGCGTCATGAAGGTCCAATGCCTCCATTCGATCTCCAGGGCAGACAAAACCAAGGTCAGTGTGAGCTTCTTGAAGGTTTTCTTCCGAAGAAAGGCATTGAGAGGGTCCAGGTCTAAACTAGGACAAAGGCCTCCATCCTTCTTTGGCACCAGAAAGTAGCAGGAATAACAACCACAACCTACTTCTGGCACAGGCATCCTCTGGATAGCCCCTTTAGCCAAAACCCCTTGTACTTCCTGCCGACAGACGGACAGATCATTCTCTGTCAGTCATTGTGGGGATGTTGGAAGGTGAGGCAGAGTAGAAAGGAAGGGCAAGTAATACCTCTTCCAAACAATCTGCAGGACTCATCTGTTGGAAGTTATGGTTTGCCAACTCTTCAAGAATCATTGTGCCCCACTAGGGGGGTGCTAGAGGTGTTTGGCAGGGGAGGTGTGGGGAGCAGTGGATTGAGTGGCTCATTGACCCTTACCACAGGGTAGGTGAACACCAAGGCCTCAACTGCAAAACTACTAGGCACCTTGCTGAGGTTGGATTGGCCGATAGTACAAGGTACTCCTACCAAAGCCGGAAAAAGAACGGTAGGGCTGATGCAGCTGGCAAGCCGAAGGAGATAAAGCCAGGGAATGGGCTGTGGCTATGTTCTCCTTGAACTGCATTAGAGAGGAATCTGCCGTGTTTAGAAAAAAGTAAGTCCTGTCAAAGGGCATGTCCATAAGGAGTAATTGGACATCATCTGAAAAAATGGTTGACCACAGCCATGCATGTTGGTGAACGGTGATGCTAGTGCCAATGGCCCGCCAAATAGAATCAGTGGTGTCCAAGCCACAATGAATTGTGAACTTGGAGGCATCACAACCGTCCTGTATACCTCGGACGAGGACAGGTCAAAGACCTTTGGGAACATGTGGGAGGATCTGAGCCACGAAATCCCAAAACATTTGGGAACATCGTACCATGAAGCATCTAGCATTCACTGATTGGAAAGCCAAGCTGGTGAGAGAAAAAAACTCTCTTCCCAAATCTCTCCTACATTTCTGACTCCCTATATAGAAGAGTAGTAGGAAATAGGTTTGGGTTTGTTTGGCTGGTAGATACCTGCACCACCAAACTCTCAGAGCAGGGGTGCTTACATAAAAACAGAGAATTGTCCAGAGTAGGGCGGTGGCATCTGGCAGTTTACTGGAGACTAGAGTCAGGTTTGGCCCAATCAACCAACAAGGTATCTGTAAGTACCTAACTGAAAGGTAAGATGTGCTCAGTAGATAATTGTCCCTGCTAGGGGACTTCTATATGACACTTGTTTGAAAATCTAGGGTGGGGAAAAAACTTTGGTTGCCCAACATATCACCATGGCATATAAAGCGCTCCTTTTAGTGGCAGGACCAGAGGGTGAGAGGAGCCCTGACTCAGGGGAGATATCAATGATACTAGCCTCTTGTAAATCGTCACACCAATGGCTGTCCAATCTTGTCACCCGCAACATAATCATTATCTGTATCTGAGAACTGCGAAAGTAGTGTATGTGTTTTCCCTTGTGGCTGCAGTAGGTCAAGAGGAGACAGGGGCACTTTGACAGGGCAGAGTCAGAGAGCAAAACAGGCACCTCATCTTCTGGCATCAATGGAGTCAGCATCAGCGTCGAAGTAGAAGGATCCAAATGGAGCTGCATACCAGAGGTGGAGTCGGAATTGAAACTGGAGGAGGCCCCTTGATGGACTTAGAGGGTCAAAGTGGCGCAGAGGGCGAACCTGCTCGCAGGATTACAGATGGAGGGTCTCTCAGTTTCGTGAGGCCTGAAGGCGTGCCAGAGGAAGTTCGAAGGATCCGAAGAAGTAGAGCATGGCCTCGGGGAAGTCTTCAATATGTTTCACGTGCAGGAACTCAGGTTGTGCCAGGACAATTTGCGGGATAAGCTTGCACATCAATCAACTTCGGGAGAGAGATTGAGAAGTGTGGTGCCACCCTTGGGGTTTCTCCGGAGTATGTGAGTGGAGGAAAGAGGCAGAGTCCCACTTAGATTTCTTTTTTTTTTTTACTTGCCAGACAACTTTGACAGAGACTAAGACCAACCTCAGAAACGACTCCTGCAACTTCTGGATCTGCAACGAGACCAAGACGAACCCTTTGACTTGGACTGGTCATATCGCGAAGTCTTGCGGTTTTTAGCGATGTACAGCTTCACCTTACAGACTTGGATGGCTTTCTAATTGATTGATGCACAGACACTGCAGGCTTTCAAGTCAGGACTCGACCCCAAGCACAACAGGCAAAACTGATGACAATCTGTCACAGATATTTGTTTGTGACAGTCATAGAGGGTTTGAAACCTGTCATTTTGGGAGGAGACCTTTTCTTTGCACACTGTGAATTTTGCAGAGTTGAAGGGTCTCATAGTGACATGGGCTCCAGACTCGCGCATGGTGGTGTAGAAAGAAATGAATTAACGTCACTGTGTGTGTGAATAGTACCTATAGAGGCTCTGCAAGTCATTTCCAGAGCAGGACTGTGTCAATGCAGAGCTGCATGGCCCCCTCCTACTGGTTTGCAGAGATACTGTTGAAAAAAGATTCCAGATCCAGTCTGATGTCTGGGGTATAATCAAAAGTTGAGGAATATATGGCTAGAAGTCGCTATCAGAAAGTGATCTTATGAACTATCTCTGAGGTTTGTGCTTCATAATAACATTCTTATGAATAATATGTCTTTATTTTTGTACCACTCTATCTTTCTTTCAACCAGTTTTGTAGAAAAACTTTATGCAGTCCTCTTCTACCACACAAAGTAAAATGATGCACTTGATGACCTCTTGATTGGCCCTTTGACACCTAATTAGTCCCTCGAAAGCTTAATATTTCCTGCTTGGAGTCCTATTCATGTCCTGCCACTGTCACTGTCCTCATGATCTCCAAGACCAGAGGTAGTAAAGGTAATGTCAGGGTACCCCCATGACATTACTGGTGTAACAGCTGCTAAATCTGGCGGCACCAAGCGACATCCATGGAGATTTTCAAAGTGCGCGTTCCCACTTATTGTAACCAGGAAAAGACATGTTTGTTTTGTCCCATTAAAAATATGTTAATTAAGAACACCCAAGAGTATCAGAATGTCATTTTAAGAACATATCTATATACAATTACAGTAATTTGGAATGTGGATATTGAGCAATGGCAGTCACCACTGTGCGGTTTGAGATCAGCCATGCTTTCCACTGTAAAGGCATTTTTTGATTTGACCTAATAATTCTGACTCCCATGCATGGATCTAGATCAAATTTGGTACTCAATTAGCACAGGCAGCTAAATGACTGGAATTGCTTGAAATGTGGCTTGTCAAACTTCAAGCAATCCCATGCAGGGTGGGGGGGGGGGAGTTAAGGGTGAATTAAAAAATATGTTTTTCCCATTTTAGCTCTCAAAGGAAACTTTGCTCACACTTTGCTAAACGGATCTAAACCAAACTTGGCATGAAAGCATAAATGTACTCAGAAAGTGTGCTGTTGATGGTTCAGTGTAAATTCATTCAGTAGTTTAACATATTAGCATTAGAAAACAATGCCTGGTGCCTTGAAAGAGTTAACACTTTTGTATATCTTGGCCATTTTAGTTTACAAACAGTTTGTGGACTCTGACTTTCTCAGGTCTACAATAAAACAAAAAAAACGGTCCCTCCCTCTCTTATTGGATGAGGTACCTATTTGTCTGACATGCATTTCAAGTCTATGGTGTCGCTTCAGAGACCTAAAACAAGAAATTCATAAAGGAAGCCAATGCCTTGGCTACTGTCCCCAAAACACAGAAACAAATTGAAAGGCAACCTAAGGGAACAGGATGAGCATACCCTGACTCCCAGTATTTAAGTGGCGGTCCTCATGTCCTACCCCCACATAGGTTACATTACAAAACATGTCCCTGTGCAGGAGTCATCAAATAATTTTTTGAGGTAGTGGGTTTGAAAAACAAACTACATTGCTCATATTCAGCAGCCTCTAGACAGAGGCCACAGGACTAGGCTATGCATAGGTTGCCCATTCTTTGTTCACTGTCTCTGTACAGAGGCCACAGATTATGGGCGCAATTATGGGCATATTGAGTTAGGAGCCTCGAAAAATAGTGTGGACTACCAAAACATTTGAGTGCTGTATAAAATGTAAAAAAAAAAAATAGTAATAATCATAATAATAATCTTGGCCACATAAAACACACCCCTGTAGGTGTGCCCTGCAAGCCTAGCTACAAGGGCAGGACTTCCTCTATAGTTAATGGACTATCTTCCAAAATATAAGGAGCATTCTAAGCTGTGTATTGATTACAACTTTAGGTACTGCCTTTTCACTGGCAACAGGAAGTACATCAGCCATTTTGTGAGAAGTAGAAGACCTGAACAGGATCTACTGTAACTCAATGCAGTATTTAAGGAAGCCACAGCAGAAAGCACCCTAAAGATATTCTTAGACCGATCTACCTTTCAAGCGGAGAAAAAAGACCTTATTTGCCTACAAGAGAAAAAAAACTTACTTCACACTGCATCACATGCAAGTTATATGACCATAAACGAAGAAGGGTGACAAGAGGACACTACAATTTTGGCACATCAGCAATGAAGAGCTAGCTCAGGTTCAAGCAATAGACAGAGTACTTGTGGTGGCAGAGGAAGCGATTGTGTGCTGAAGCAATGCTGTGGAGCAACACCAGAAAGAGAGTAACCAAAGGGTTGTAACTTGTGCATCTACCTAAACTAAGTGCGTGAGATAATTTGTTATCACACACAAAAAGGATGCGGTCATCGCTCAATAAGGTACTCCAATCTTTTTTGTGTACCTGATTGGTTAGTACATGGTCTACCTATATTTATTCGACTACCTCCATTTCCAGCAATTCAAAAGAATTGAGAGAAGTGGACTCACTTGCGTAATGTGTCATGCTTTATCATTGCCCACCTCACCCCACCCTAATAAGGTAGCACTAGTAGGGTGGACTCCATCTCAAGGGGGATTTTCTTGCGTGCGTTCTTAGAAATTAAACAAATCTGGATAATTTTTTCGGGGATCAAGTTATATCTGTTAAAAATATCTTAGGATAAACCAAAATATATATTCTTTATTCAGTGGTATAATCACATGTTCAAATTCAATCTACAATTTACAACCCACAGATTTGAAATAACCCAACCTATATACAGGTAAGTTATGGAGGGCTGACCTATGATTACCCTAGGTTTTGTATAGTAAATTCTAATATTACTCTTCTGGGCAACACTAATATTAAAACCCTAACATACAGCGGTCAGCAGCCAACTATAGATTAATCATCTTACACTCACAGGGGACAGATTTGCTATGGGTCTTGTTCATCGCTCAGTAGTATACCAGCCCATTAACCAACCATCACCAACTCAACAGGTATTGAAAGGCAGAAATTAACTGAAGAGAGCTATCACATACTGCTGGCCAACCGGAGAACTCTAATCTAATCCACCACTGAAGGTCCAAAACAGACACACACAACAACCACTTCTTTATAGCTCTCAATGACATTTAAACATGGGATGATAGTAACAAAGCCAGTCTCATCAGATCTTCTACATTATTTCACCATCCAACCATGCCTGTTCAGGACACCAAAAGCTTTGAACAAAATATTGTGTTGGACAACTGTAGCAAATAGGTTCCACCCATTTAGTCCATCTGGATATTTCGCTTTTGTCTATCCGGTTTTTAGACTTTTACTGTTAGTGAGTTTTACTACCCAAGTGTCATTCACGGTAAATTCAAGGTATTTAGACAGAGCTTGGTAACTGTCAATGTCTGCCTTTTATGATAAGACTGCTGTGGCTGGTCTAGGGTAAAGGGCACTGGGCTGGTTACACACACATGTATGCATTTGTGTGGGCTGCACATGAGACTGTTGTGCATAGTCCCATATCTGCGCACAGGTAGCCAGTCGCAGAAGTGACTCTGCAATGATAGTTTCTGACCTGAGGTAGGCCTTATGAGTGGACATTGACAGTGTAGGTCTGTAGTGCTTACTGGAAAATATGTGGTGTTTTCACGCTCGTATACATATAGGTGAAATCTGCCTTAATGTGCAGTTTTGCGCCACTTACACCTACAGGGACCAGCAAGGTACCAAACTGGGGTAAAACATGCATGATGAGTTTGAATTTGCAGTCTAAAACGCACTACATCCACATGTTAGGAGACTTCAAAAATGTATCGTAATTGTCTTTCATAGATCATAATCAGATTCCGGGCCTTTGTCCCCCTACTGGACCAAGTTAATTACTCCTCAGAAAAATGAACAAGACCCCCCACACAAAGGGAGCAATTATCAATGACTGACCCAATTCCTGGAAGAGAGTAGGGGCGTGGGGGAAATCTGCATCCAATAATTAGCTTGTCACAATGCACCTGGGATGGGAAAGGCCACGCCCACTGGACCAAAGGAGCCAGGCCGCTTAAGCCAACACAGGAGGGGATCACCTTTGAGGTTTTGGTGGGAAGGGATAAAGCAGTGATGTCATCTAGGAGAGGAGCTCAGGGCCTTGGAGGAGTTCGTAACTGAGAAAACTTGAAGTCGCTATTTTATATTGTCCCAGATGCTGTGCAGGATTATCTTGGAAGTGAAGACAGCAGAAGAATGCCCAGCTGGAAAAAGATGCACCCCATAGTGCCCCAAATTGAGCTCAATTTGCATATAATCCTTTGCTTGTGGTGCTCCAAAACTGGGCAGAAGTATCACCAAATTATTTTAAAGTTTTTGGGGGCTTCGGAAATGCATTAGTACCCACTACTCCAAGACTGCTACAAAAGTCACCCTAGGTCTTTGGCATACTGAAACAATACACCTAGGTGAGGTTTCCTTTTATTTTATGCACTCCCAGAGCTGGAGTGTTTACTTTCGGGCTCTGGAGTGCAGGGACCCATTGTGGATGGTCCTAAAGCTGCATCACGTGGCCTGTAGATAGTAAATAAAGACTCTGACACACATGATACGGCGTACCCATGAATGACATCCTTAATTGTTATTTATTGACAAACACTGCGGTACTTAAACTGATTGTATTTGCATGTGATTATTGTTCACATCGATCTTAAAGGTGGTATCATGGTGGATTCTAAGATGTGATTACAGATATTAATGTGGAGACACCATGACAAAGCATGTATGGCTGCACTATGTATAATGATACTCACCAATAGTGTGATGTTGCATTTGGTTTGTGCATTGTGATTATGAGGTTCAGAATACACTAGGGTATTTCCATCTACTTGACATGCATATTTGTAATTGAAGGCATAGTATTTAAAAGTGGGACTGTGTAATAAAAGTATTTTTCCATTTTTTTTTTTAAATGTCTAAGGACACTACTTGCTGCACTGTTTGTTGCCCAGAACCATGACAATCAGAAGCCCCCCTGCTGAAGCCTGCAATGGGAAGGAGTACTAACACTATGAAAAGTGCATTTTTCTCCCACAGCACAAGATGTGTCCGGGCAAAGACCAGGCCAAGACATGTATGTCTGAGACTGGAAGAGGCTAAGCTGCCGCCCCCCCCCCCCTCCGGTAGTTAGGGACTTTCTTGACTCCTTAAGGCAAGGTCAGAGAAACATAATAAAGAAACATAATGGGGAAGAGGAAGTCCACAAAGGGGGTGGGTACAGTGGGGCAACCAACTCCATTGTTAACTTTTTAACCAGGAAACTGTGTCGGTAGAAGACAGACTGGGGCTACCAGATGCTCTACTCACCAGATTATCACAGATTCCAACACCACACAGACTCATCCCTCAAATGACCCACTGGAAGCAGTCGGAAACCCTGGGACAGCCCTGTACATTTAGCACAGAACTCATGTGTATTGAACAATACTTTCCTAATCACCTCAGATGCAACCTCTTTGACATCAGGCTCACCTACTGTGGAAAAAAAAAAAGAGTCAGCACTAACATTGCATTTAGGTCATCACAACAATGGTGGCCACACTGTGGCTAATCCAGAGGACAGGGACTTCTTAAATAAACAAATGTTTGACTATCGATGTAATCAAGGCTCTAGTCAAAGGTATTTGTGATTTATTAACGGGAAAGGTAAATCTACTGGATGGGAAACTGATACACTTTATAGCCACCCATAAAAGGGTCAAGAGAAACTGTACTGGATATGACACAGAAGTAGTGTACCCCAGATTATATTAAAGAAAAACAAATAAATGAACCTGTGTATGTGTGGGTGATAGTGGTGCGGGGCCCGCTCAGCCCAAGAAACCTCAATTTGCAACTAATCTTTTTATAACAACCACATTGGAGACTCCTGGTCTTATGCAGTCCCCTTTGAAGATGCTGGACCAGGAAAATCAACGTGAGAAATCAATGCTGATTAGTATGGGCCCTGCAATCACTTACAACTCCCTCCAGAGGCTACCTCATAGTTAGTGGTACTCAAGGATGTAACACTGGATCAATCAAAATGAGGGCTGGAAAGAGCTTACAACTAAAGTCATTCACATGCTAACCACAAATCTAGGGCCTTCACAGCAACGTACTGAAGACATCATCAAGGTTAGGATAAACAGGCCAAAGACATTAGCAGGTGACTGTGTCACTTTAAAAACCAGACCATGGCAGGCAACACCTTATATAGGCTGGATCACTGAACTTGTGGACACACAAGGACAAAGGCTGTGCCACTGGCCCATTTTTATAGACCACTCACACATGTCAAGACACCATTTTCCCTCAGGGGAGCCCTCATAACAAGTCTCAGTACCAAATACTGAGCCATGCACTTGTTTTGAGCTGCTTGCATCTCTTGAGGAAATTAAATGACTCTGCAATTATGGAACTGACATATTCACGTCTGTGCAAGTAGAAGATGGCACAAACTGTGTGGCTCAATTGGATATGTTGGCCAAAACTGCACATGGTAAAAACATGCTTAAGTTGGCTGTGGGTGTGGTCAGGCTGTCCTCTTGGAAATATCGTGGGGTGGGTACCAAATTGCAGAAAAAGGAGTGGCTGAATTATGTCAACCTGTTCTAATTCATCTAGGTACAAGTAACCTAGACTTTAAGGAAATTCCATATCAAGGGTGTCTCCTCTTTCCACACCACAGCCATGCCTTCAAGAGCAGGGAGGATGAAAGGTGGACTGGTAATTCTGAAGTCTGTAGTTTGTCCAGGGAGAGTCATCTGGTCTGGTCACTGTTTCAGACCACTTTCAACTGGCGTACATACAAATTGAGGCAGATATGAAAGTTCTGATTATTACTTTTTATAACAATGTTTTTAATAAGAACGTTGATATATCCAAAATGTTGGAAAGTACGGCAAAAAAGTTCATCTCAAGGAAAAGGCATACTCTCTCAATTAGATGGGCCAGCAATGTTAACACAAATCAGCATAAACATGTTAATGATAAAGTCAGGGACGTCTGCAACACACACAGTAAAGCACAGATGCACTTTGTACACCTTTTACACGGTTCCCACAAGTTTAGTAGGACTAGGTTTATGTCAAAAAGAACTTCATAATATACAGACTTACTGTACACATTTCATCAGCAAATGTTGGTTTGTTCTGGCTAGCTCACTTTACCACATCCTAACCCCTAACCTTACTAGGGTAGCAGATGTTATTGATAACCTCGAATATGACCACAGATCTAACCCTTCCATTTGTCACCCCATGTATGCCCCAGGTATACACAAGAAAGATACGAAATTAATTTCCAAAACATTTACTGAAATTAATATATTCTTGCAAAGAAAGCATCAGCTGCAATTGTTAGACAGATGAGATATGTTATTGTAAACGGCATTATTAGAATGGTGAAAAATACAAGCAATTCAGCCAGGTTAATTGTTACTAATGCTACCTAAAGTGATCTCTTACTAACAGTAAACTGAAGAGAGGATAGCGGAAGTTCCCTCTGTTACATTATTTGGGACAGTCTACACCCATAGCTTGGTCTTAGGTGTCAGGAAGCCAGTCTGAGTGTACAGGCAGTCATGGCTGGCGACTTGAAAAAGTGGCGGGGCAGGGGGAATAAGACAAAAATAAACAATAAAGAATAAAAGTGAACTTGAACATCACCGCTGCTCTCCGCCGCACTGCAGGCACAGGCTCCCAAGCCTGCCCTGCGCCAATCATGACCCTGCTCAGAACAGCGTTATGATTCGCACGAGCACCCTGGCTGGGCACTCCAGCGCAGATTGGGAGCCTCTGTAAGCTCTCTCCAACTCAGCAACACAGTGCCGGGTTGGAGAGAGCTCTTGTGCGCATGTGTGTTTGGCAGTCCCGAGACGGCTGACCAAACATACATGCGCTCTGAGGGGAGTGCTCTGTGCACTCCCCTCACTGCTCGTCACCCCATAGTCCCAACCCTTTAGAAATAAAAGGATAATCAACATTGTTTATTATCCTTTTATTTTTAAAGGTTAGCAGCTCCTGCTGCTGGTGGGGCGACGCTCCTCTGCCCAAGTGGAGGAGCCGCTCCTGTGTACAGGCTATCTCCTGTTGAAGGAGGAAGGTTGGGGTCAGCAGGGCTGCATCTCAGTCACAGCTCACAGCTGTTCCATGATAATCCCAGTACGAAGTGCTCATCTCACAGTGCCTAGCATGGATGCGGTTTCTATTATAAAACACTTTCCTTATTGCACTGTGACAGAGGTGCAGAACAGGTACAGAACAGCTACTCTAGTTTGTCTAGTGCAAACAGGTTGTCTCCTAACAAGCACAGGAAATGAAAACAAGGGCATTGTGTTCCGATTGTATGACCCTGGACTACATATGCAGAGTACGGGGTGGCAATGCCTACCAAGAATAAATGCGTATGCAGCACAATCTGATGTCAGTGGAAAATATATTTAAAAATCACCATTAAAAAACGATGTCCAGTTAAAGTTGAAATCTAAAATGGAAAGTAAGTGTTGGTCCTACATCAAGCCGTTATGGAGAAAAGCTAAATAATGAATGAAAATATTTTTTGCAAGATACCTTTCCTTCAGCACCCTTATTCGCTACAACCTTTATTGGAAAAGGGGATGAAAGCAGAGTTATTGACTTTATCCTTTTTTCAAGGGATAAAAAGGATCATCTGACAAACTTTCTAGATGATATCAATTGTACAACTGCCAACAGTTCTTTTTTGGTGACCATGATTGTAGGTCCATTTGAGCTGAATACTGACATTACTTTGTCTGAACTTGAGTTGAGTAAAATTAAGGTGTCATGATCAAGTGGAGCCTATTAAACAGCTCTCTGATCTGTTTCCCTTAAATACTGCAGCATGTTGGACACGTCTGGATGAAAAGACATAGCCCATATCAATTTTGCTCTACTTTGATTCCATCTGAGGAATTCCCAAGCTCCTTCAGACAATAAAGGGAAAACCTCAGCTGCCCAAGCTAATTTGTTGGTTTAAGTTAGCCTGTCCACAGGTTCCTGAGGGCACTGAAAGCTACACCATGTATTCCATCTGGGGTCAGGCCTATTGGCCCTATTATAAAGAAGGGATTCAGGCAAGAAAATATTTGATTAGAGAGGATGTGTGGAAGTCTTTGGTTAAGGTTAGCTGACTTAGAGATAGTGGCAACTGTTGGCACAGAGCCGGTCTCAGACAGGGTCCCAATGGATGTATACAAGGATCACCAAGATCTATGGGCCCGATTATTACCACCCTATTTATGGCGACTCTAAAGAGTACCATTCTACCATCATGGCCTGAATCCATTATATAATATAGATTTTTAAGAAAGGTGATCAATGATTCGAGCTACAGACATCCAATATCACTGTCGGACCCCCGAGTGGGCAGAGTGGAATTCTATTCTGGATGATATGTAATATGGTTTCAGACAAGATTTAGGTATGGTTGATCAGTATCCGAACTCTGAATTCATACCTACTTATATCCAATTATGTGTGGTAATAAAGCGATCAATGCACACAGCCTCATGGATCAGTCATCAATCTGTCCAAACTATGGACTATAATGCCAAATATAGGGTAGGAAGAGCCATTTGTTAGTTTTCTGAGGCAGATTCATTTAGATGTGCCGTCAAGGGTCCTTTTTAGGACCCACTGGAAATGCACTGATTCTTGAAATTATTAGGGGCATCAGGCAAGAAGGTGCCCTGTATTGTTTCTACTCACATTCACATTAACGGCTTGGAGTCCTTTTTGTTAACGAAGGGTTAGGATCTCCCCCAGGTGGGTGAATCCAATCACAGGATTGTTATAAGTTGATGATAAAATTTTACTAGCAAGGGCAGACTTAGGCCCCCAAAAACTGCTCAATGCCTTTGTTGACTTTATGGCCAAGTTAGACCTGCAATATAGCCAAAACACATGCAGTGGTTTATAGGCCTAAGCACACTAAGTAGCGTCTTCGTAACAATGGTGATACACTTCACATATCTCGGCATACCCTTTGACTTTAATTAAACTGAGGGCATTTCGGCATGATAAGAGAACAGCAAATGAACAGAGAAATAGAAGCTGTCTTTATGTTTGTATCTAAAGTGGACACCAAAGCAGTTAAGGAACTAATTGTGGTCTATAACAGTAAATGCATTTCGGTGGCAACATATGGAGCAAGCCTTTTGGGGGTATTGCAACATGAGTATCCTTCAAAGACTTGAAAACCTCTTTAAGTGTAGTCTGCTCACAGTAGCACAGAGCTGCTCATCTTACATTTGCCATGAGGTGTAGGGGATAAAATATCTGGAATCTCAAATCAAATTACGCCCTCTTATTGTATGGGTTTCTGTATGAACAAAAAAAAAGCCATCCTTAAGTAAAAAAATACTGTTAGATTGGAGGTCATTGAAATACTTGTTAAGAATTCTCTGGCTGTCTTCTATAAAGAAGGTTTCTGCTGAGATTGGCATAATATTTCTGTAAACCATGCCTCTATTAATGCACATAATAAAACTTGATGAAGGATACGTTTTTGAATACTATAAAGACGTTTTTTGCTCCAAACATCAGGGACAGATGGGGGTTTGATGACTCACCCTATTGATGTAGATGGGTTAGAGTTATTTGGACACTCCAAACAGATATAAGACATAGAAGTGGCATTGTTGAACAAGTTACTTACCATTGGTAATGCCTTATCTGGTAGAGACATCTTCTAGTTGCAGATCCCTCACCTTAGAACTTCCCCCAGGAGCCAGTATGCAGACGGAGATTTTTCTTGGGCAGTACCCCTGTGGGCCGTCAGGTGGTGTTGGTCGGCTCTGCGTCTGTCATGGGCGTCGTGCACACGGGATATGTGCCAGAAGTACGGAGCAATGAAGAACACTGATCACTGGAGTGTCAAAAACTAGTGCCCTGAAAGGGAAGTCCCTGTCCCTAGAAATCAGTTTGCAGAGCAGGAAGGATCGGTGGGTTGGTAAGGAATCTGCAACTCGAATATGTCTCTCCCAGATAAGGCGTTACAGAAGGTAAGTGACTTGTTCATTTGATAGAGATTTCTAGTTGCACATTCCTTACCTTACAATAGATGCCCAAGCAATACCATCCCGGAAGGTGGGTGTGCGAACCAAGATCACACTTGGAAGTCCTGCAACGCCCAACGGGCAAAGTACCCGTCTCTTCGGACTTGACTGTCCAGGCAGTAGTGTTTGGTGAATGTGTACAAGGATACCCACATTGCTGCCTGACAGATGTCCAGGACTGGAACTCCGTGTGCTAACGCAGTGGTTGCAGCTTTTGCTCTGGTAGAGTGAACATGCAAAATCTCCGGGGGTTGCTTTTAAGCCAAAGCGTAGCACATTTTAATACAGAGAACAACCCATCTAGAGATGCTTCTCTTCTGCACTGCATACTTTTAATCGCGCCCACATACCCAAAAAAGAGTTTATCAACCACCCGGATCTCTTTGGTACAATCAAGGTAGAATGATAATGCTTTTTTTGGGGCCAGGCTGTGGAGTCTCTCCTCTTCCTTAGAAGGAAGTAGGGGTGTGTAAAAAAAGGCAAGATGATGGATTCACCTACATGAAAGGGCGTAACCACTTTTGCCAAAAAGAAAGCCCTGGTGCAAAGCACCACTTTGTCAGGATAAATGGAAAGGTAGGGTGGCTAACATGACAATGCCTGCAGCTCGCTCATCCTGTGGGCAGATGTAATGGGCACAAGGAAGGCTGTTTTTAACATTAGAAGCCTGAGAGGACAATTGTGAAGAGGCTCAAAAGGAGCACACATGAGAAATGTCAGAGCCAAATTAAAATCCCATTGGGGCATGATGAATGGTGATGGAGGAAACGTGGGTAGGACCCTTAAGAAACCTACTAACCATAGGAGATTTAAACAAAGAGGGTTGATCAGATAATCTCAGAAATGCAGAGATAACAGACAAATAACCTTTGAGGATGCCCAAAGTAGAGCCCTGCTGGGCCACATAAAGTATAAACAAAAGAACCTCGAGCAGAGGGGGTCAGCAGACTTGTCTGTACACCATGTCACAAACTTGTTCCATCAACAGGTAAATACCGTTTTGATGGATGGATGCCAAGATAATGTTACAGACTTCGGGTGGAGGGTCAAAAGCTGTCAACTGCTGCCACTCAATCTCCATGAAAGAAGGGAGAGACTGGACAGGTTCGGTGGAGAACTTGCCCTGCTGCTGCAACAGAAGATCCTCCCAAAGGAGCAGACTGATAGGAGGATCGATGGCCATACTCAACTAGCTCGGGATACCAGACTCTTTATGCCCAGTCCAGAGCCACAAGGATTCCTTGGGCCCGGTCGTTCTTGATCTTCTTGAGAACTCTGGGCCGAAGTGGTATGGGGGGGGAAGGTGTACACAAGGCCTGAGCTCCATTTGAGACGAAAAGCGTTGCAGAGTGAGTGCCCCCTTGGAAACTCAGCATGAAAAACTGCTGATTTCTGAGGAGACGAACAGATGTAACCAAGGTACTCCCCACAGCTGAAAGAGACCTTGTGCCACCTCCTGATGGAGATGCCATTCGTGATAGACCAGGCATTGTCGGCTGTGTTTGCCCGCTCTGGCGTTCAGAGAGTCCGCAAGGGAAATGCCCTGATGTTCCAGTCATGTCCAGAGGAGCCTCCTGACAAAGAGTCCACAACCCCACCCCACCCTGCTTGTTGCAGTACCACATGGCGGTGGTGTGGTCTGTGAACACCTGCACGACTTTCCGTTTGAGAGAGGGAGGTAATGCTTTCAATGACAGTCTGATCGCCCTGAGCTCCAAACGACTGATGTGGAGACGGACTCCGCCAGAGACCAGACACCACTGATCTCTGTCTCTCCTATGTGGCCGTCCCATCCCAGGAGAGACACATCTGTCACTACTGTCAGATCTGGTTGGGGAAGGGAGAGGGCTCTGCCTCTGACCCAATCGTGGTTCAAGATCCACCACTGCAGATCTTGCGCAGTTCCCTCTGGGATCTGGACCATGTCAGAGAGATTCACCTGATGCTGGCCCACTGGAGCTTCAGTTCCCACTGCAGAGTCCGCATATGCCATCTGGCATGTGTCACCACCAGGATGCAAGAGGCCATGAGGCCCAATAACCTTAGAGTCATTCTCACTGAAATCCAGGATAGCGCCTGAAATATCGGTATCATAGCCTGAATATCCCGGACTCGTCGCTTGGGAGGATAAGCCAGAAACTGCACTGTGTACAGAACAGCTCCGATCGAAGGCAGCGTATGAGAGGGAGACAGGTGTGACATTTGTAACGAACTGCAGCAAATGCAAAAGGTCCGCAGTAGTCTGGAGGCGGGGGACAACAGACTGGGGCTAGCTCAACTTCAGCAGCCAGTCTTCGAGGTAGGGGAAGACAAACTCCTGACCTGCGCAGATGAGTTGCAACCACCACCATCACCTTGGTGACCATCCGAGGTGCGCTGGTAAGGCCAAAGGGAAGCACTGTGAATTGAAAATGCTTGTGGCCTACCATGAACCACAATTAACATCTGTGGGCAGGCAGAACGGGAATATGGAAATAGGCGTCCTGCAACTCCAACGCTACCATCCAGTTGCTGCATCTCTCCCATCAGCAACAGCGTGGGAGAGAATGCGCCCGGGAACATGGAGGCTTAGATAACCAAGCTCTCAGGGGTTGGGTGTTGCGTCAGGAACACTGGGTCATTTGGAGCAGGACTATGGCATAGCCATAGTCCTGCGATTGTCCTGTCTACAGGAGTCGCTGTGCTGGGTTTGGACCAGGTCTCCAGCAGGACATCAGTGAGGGCTTCATTAAAGGGCAAAAGGGGTTCAAAAGTGGAAGCCCCAGCCTGAAGCACCTCTGTCAGGGGGTTAGTTCTGACTGCCACTGAAAGCAGCTTAAGGCCCAAGACCTCAGACGCTCTTCGCACCACCATTGAGTAGCACTCTCCCTCCTACTTAGCCACGGTCGAGGGAGAAAGCATACCAGTGTCAGGGGAAGTATTCAGACCACTGACCTCTCCCAGATCCATCTGCCAGTCCATGGGTTCTTCTATGTAGAATTCCAAAGGATCCAGCGACCCCTCCCAATCCTCACCATACCCCAACCCAAGAGAATAAGGGTCAGGATCTGACCTAGGAAGCAAGGTTCCTGTCGAAGTTGGAATCGGCATCGCACGACGCTGGTCCGGCTCCGTGTCGAAGTAAGCAATGAGGGTGACATCAATGCCATCAGGAGCATGGGTGGCATCAGGAGCGTTGACATCTGAACCAGCGTTGGGGAAAGGTGAGGTGGTACAACCAACGCCGGTTCGGATCCAAGGGGGCCCCTGCCGACCCCGTGGGGCCTGAATGCCCAATATGAGGTGCATGGCCTCATAAAACTCTCAGAGTTCGGCAAGGGTCACTCTGGCTCTTAGAAACTCGGGGAGGCGAAGAGCCAACCCAGACACAGGCTTCGAGGATGGTGGCTTGGAACGATGACACTCCTTTTCCCTCATCTCGTAGGCCAATGACTAGGATGAAGTCAAAGAACGCTTGTTCTTCTTCAACATCTTTTTGTGACTCGACTTACCCAACTTGCCTGAGGCCTTGGAGTAGGACGATGACGAATGGAGGCTCCACAACCATTCTTGGGACCTTCCTATCGACCGAGATCGGGAGCAACACAATGAGTTTTAGTGACTGCTCCCTCAAATCTTTCAGATTCATGGCCCGCCACTTGGAACACGACTTCGGGTCATGGTCGGTCTCCAGGCACCACAAGCACACAGGGTGTGGATCAGTCACGGACATCGCCCGATGACAGGCTCCACAGGGCTTGAATCCAGTCTCACGTTACGACATCTCAACACACTCGGAGCACGACTTCAGGTCATGGTCGGTCTCCAGGCACGACATACATACGAGGTGTGGATCCGTTATGGACATCGCCTGATAACAGGCTCCACAGGGCTTGAATTCAGTCTCACACCAGGAGTGTAAACACTCAAAAATCTTGGACAGAAAGACCAGTCAAAAAGTGACTGAGAGGTAGCTCTTCTTTGGATGTGCTCTAGCTGGCACGTAAAGAAAAGAACTGACGTCAGCGCACCAGGGTGGCCCCTATATAGATCCTGCGACATCATATCCAGTGCCCAAGATGCTGGCAACAGACGTGGATCCAGCCAACGCCACCCAACAGCACGCAGGGGTACCGCTCGAGAAAAATCTCTGGATGTAGACTGATGCATGGGAGAAATTCTAAGGTAAGGACTTTGCAACTAGAAATCTCTATCAGATAATAACCTCAACAGGAAAAGCACCAGGACTGGATGGAGTGCCAGTCAATGTTTTTAAAAGCAATATTTCTCCTTGGGCCCCTCTGATAGGAATTGTGAGACTGATAGCTACTGTTGAATTTATCCTGTCATCTTGGACGGAGCCAGTCACAGTTCCAATTTTTAAATAAAAAAGGAGACAGAAGTCTCCTTACCTTTTATTGCCTGATTTCCCTCCTTGACTCCAAAGTAAAGGTCCTAGGTAGAATTCTTCTTAATAGACTGAAGAGCTGGGCAGAGGAAAAAGAGATTATATCTGAAGTAAAGTATAGCTTTTAGCAGTGCCAAAATGTCGTTTTGATTATGGGCAAATACACCAAGGCAAAGAAATGCTTCACCCATATGGATTTTCGGGATTTAACAGCAGCATTTGATTCTATGAATCGGTCTAAATTATGGCAGCTGATGGAGACTGCTGGGGTGAAAAGGCCGCTGATCAGTACTTCAAGGAGGTTACATCAAGACAAACAGTTCAGGGACAGTTACACTCCCAATGGGGCTTGTCCACAGAAACTAGCCTCAGTGAAACGGGTGAGACTGGGATGTGTACTGGCTCCATTTTTATTTTCATTTTATATTAACAGTTTGCAACAATTATTAGTTGATGGGGGAAAGATTTACCAAGGGTGGGGAGACGGACAATCCCGTTTTTGCTATATGTGGATGATTCCATATTGTTATCAAGAACTGCAAATGGCCTTAAGCTTTTGTTTGATTCATTTAACCTTTTATGGAAAATCTAGATTTAAATATTGATTGAGCCAAATCATATATTACGACTAGTGAGCTTAAGGGCTCTAAAATCAAAACTCATTCAATAGATAATTTAAAAGTCAACAGAGTCCCAATTTTATCTACTTGGGCTTGCTGCCTCATTAGGCTGGAAATACCTCTTTACTATTAGAACTCAACAAATGCTGAAATCTGTGAAAGCTATTAAGAGAGTTACTGCAAAGGTAGGAGGGGAAACCATTTAGAACTATATTGGAAATCTATATGGCAGAATGTTTGTTAGGGGATAGTTATGGGGAAGGGTTTTGGGGTTATATTATTCCTAAACCCCTACAAAAGATAGAAAATAAGTTCCTAAACTGGCTTCTGGCAGTCCCAAAATCTACTTAGAACTTCATTTGACATGAAGAGTCCAGGACGCTCTATGTTTCTGATTTTAATAGAGTTGCCTCATCAGGTTATGGGTTTCAATTTGGGTGGTCAAAAGGGAAACTGCAAAAGCTGTACTGAAGGACGGCTTAAAGTTGGATATTTGGGTACTTAGTTCCCAGTGCTTGTTACTAGTGAAGGACTGGGCCTTTGCAACCAATAACCCAATATCTTACAAAAACAATTCAGCACAGTAACCATTTAAGTAGACTATGATCATAGGAAATACCATTAAGGGACCTGCAGAGCTGTGCAAAGCTGCAGCCTACTGAAAACCATGATCTGGGCATCTCTCTCACACCTCTTCATCCACCACACTGCTAAGCACTGCACCCCTCAAAATAATAAACGCACCACACACATCATGGAAACTCTGAACTCAATGAGGACTGGAGCGGTATGAACACGCTTCCTCGAAGATGATACATATATGAATATTACACATATATGTATTATGTTTTCATGCTTTTATTGTACGAAATGCAACGGATTAAAACCCATATTGTAGAAGGAACTGTTAAATATGGAAAATGATTCGCAGTTCCCTGTAAAACGCAGATTTCAGAATGTTAATGCAGATTTCAGTATGTTAGTGACACGCTCTAAAACAACTCTGCAGATCCTTTACCACTGACACCGTTAATGTGACAGTGGAAAGGTGCATTGGGCCGGATCCCGTGGGCCTCAAAGATGACAGTGTAGCTAATTAACCATCTGAGCAGTAAAATGAGTATTTACTTTAGCAATGCATGTTTTTTTAAAGCGTGGTCTCTGCAAGCAATACACACACAAACCAAGAATGGCAACTTTACTTAGAAGAACATTAAGGAGCTCACGGAAGTTGCGTGGCGGTATAATTCTGTATGTGTTGTTTAATTACCACGCAACACAATTAAAAGTTTTACCAGGTGAGGACATACTTTTACATTTTCCAGTGTACACCAAGTGAAAATGTAAGCATTACAGGCTCGGAATCTGGGAATTAAACGCGGGAGAAGGCCTACTAATTATGAAACCCGCTTATAATTCCTGATTTCATCACTCATAATGGTTGCTAACTAAGGTGGTGAAAGCGGCCAGACTCAGTAACACCAGCACAGTATTACCTCCACAGGTTCCTGGACAATTCCCACCAGGAGCCTTGGTGGTAAATTTAGAGACAGCAAATACATGAACAACGTAGCTTACATTTCTATCATTTTAAACCTTTAACGCAACTTAACTTTGACAACCTACTCACCATAAAACTCATCCAGCTCATCATCGTGAAGATTATCTACACCTTCTTTCAAAATGCTGGAGATATCTGAAGCAACTATATGCCTCTTCATGGGTGTGCCGGAAGAGGTGTATTTCTGGGTTGGTGGTAAACTGTGTTGTGCATCGCCAGGTTCGATCTAAATAAACATAATAATAAAACACAAAGACAGAAGCCTGTCAAATCGTTTACAATTGTATTTGTAAGACAAAATAAAAAAGATGAAACACATAACCTTGGACTTTTTAGGCGTGGCTTAGTGAAGGTCATTCATGTGAAATGTTTTGGAATATATTTGTAGCACTGATAGAGCGCACATTCATCCCCGAATGGATATACCGTGCTAGACAGCAATCGATCCTAACTCTTTATGTCCCAAAAACACAAAGTGAGGGGAAAGCCTGGTCTTCAGCATACTATGAAAAGTCAAGCAATCAGAAGTCGAGCGCGGAGAGAAGGAAAAGGCGTTCCAGGGTGAAGCTGCCATATAATGAAAGGAGTGGCCCCCCGATTCTAGATCTCGATTTGCCTACGGTGTATCAAAGCTGAATCGAAGGGCACGTGCTGGCTTGCTGAGGACAACTCTACCATGGATGGTGGCTGGTCTTATCTCATCGAGTGATCAGTGCTATGAAAAAGCAGCTTAAAGATGGCTCTCTTGCACAATGGTAAACAATGAAGGGAAGTTAACAGTCCCAAACCAAACATCTAGCTCAAAGTTTACAAATCAACCTTGCCACTGAGTTTTGAATCAATTCACGGTGGGTGAACAAATACTCAGCCATTGTGATTTACAGATTATTACCATAATACAGTCTATTCACAATAAGGGGTTGCACAATAGATTCATGCCATGCCACAGAAATCCACTGAAATATTCTGCGGAGGGTCCGTAAGAGACCAAAGCAACTCCCACAGACCGCATTCACCTGGTCCTGCATAGAAAGAGAATCGTCCATCAGAAAGCCCGGATCCTTAACTACTCTTTTGTGCCTAGGGGTAGGGTCAAGCAGTGTGGGCACCAATAACCATTCTAGGCAATAAACGCCTTTCCAAAGAGCAGGATCTCCATTTTCTCTGCATTGACTTTCAAACAATGAGACCGAATCCATATTGCCACCTCCTAAAGATAATTCACAAAGTTCCCTCTCATCTCTGCATTCCTTTCATCGATGGAAATGATGAGCGGAGTATCACTAGCATAGGTAGTGATCTCAAACCCCCCAGGCTCCAACAAAACTTGCTAGAGGCGACACATAAAGATGAACAAGATGGGACTCCGGGACGAACCACGGGGAACACTACAGTTTGTCATCCTTGACTTGGATTTGAAAGGAGAAATTTCGAAACCAATGTAGGATTTTATCGTGTGTTGTAAACAGCACAATATTTATCCGGGCACTCCTATAATGGGGGGCTCCGAAAGTAAGTTATTGTACAGGTTTAAAAGCAGACCTTTAAGAACAAAGCAACATGCATGGCGTTTCCTATAACGTCATCCCAATATGGCACAAGATGCTTTCATTTGTTTTCATTTGTGTTGCATGTCAAAGAAGCGCATGTCAAAGCAGCAGACATTTTTTAATTAGTATGTAGGGAGTCAGAACATGGATTCTGTAACATAGTTTTTCCCATATCTCAAAATGGCAACATATCAACAATTCCATTTCCTTAAAATCAGCAAATCAAAGATGAAAACAAATCAAATTTTCATCAGACAGGTATAATGGCTGTATGCCATCCATTCATTCCTGTGTGCTATGTACAGTGTGCATGACTGGGTGTTCTCAGTGCAAGAGTATTGTCTCTATGCATGGATGTCATGGATGTTCTCTATGCTCATGGTATCCAGTAACTATACTGCACAAGCTGTTCCCTCATTTCCCTTCTCTCCACCCAAACCACCCAACAGAATGCATCCCGTATGCAGATTAGATTAAATTAGTATGTCAGACATAGAACGATGTTGATTAAGGACATTTAGAAGTGGACCGAAGAGAGACACGCGCCAAAAGATTGGCAAATGCTAAACACACTCCACTCCCGATTCCCTCGTCTCATTTAGAGGTGGGAAAACCGCACAGTTCCTGACAGAGATGCCTCAGTATGCTCTGTCGTAGTCAACTGCTTGTCGCAATGCAAGAACCATAAAGCTGACATATGAATGGCATCAGAAGACTCACCTTGAATAGGGCAGGGATTTTTATTTTTTTCCCTGCTCAGGATGGAAATGCTCCTGGGCAGGGAAAATACAATATCCCCTATAAATTGAGTAGAAAAAACACCCAAAGTGTCACTATTTCTTTCTTTGTTTTACAGAAACACCCCACCCTACAATTTGTCAGCAGAAGCTATCTTGCCCCAAATCACTCAATGACATCACAGCACAGAACTCTAAACTTGGAGGGTGGGTCACTCCAGGGCTATTGGTGGTAGGGCCTCCGCCATTCATCCACTTTGGGTGCAACCTGCTAAATCCTAAATGATGCCATTAGAGTACAGAAATTCCATTGTGAAGAAAGTGCTCTTCCTATTATACCTTTGACGATTTCCATCTCTAGGGAGTACGGGTGGAAATCAGTGCTGTGCCATGATTCCAACAAAAATATTCTTTAATTTGGCATAAACACACTCAGCATCAATTCTAGAACAAAGGTATCCACTTAGTTCGGTAAAAACATGAGTTAGAATACTTATAACCACGGTGTAATGAATCTAATGAACCCATTCATCGTATGCAGAGATATCTGCAACAAAGTAAAAGTCAATCGGCCTGGCCCTAATTTTTATTTTTTTGCTGTCCCAGAATGGCCGCCATATTTAGCAGCAATATACTGGCTATGTCTGAACAGCCGAAATAATAAAACATGGCAAAAAAAAAATCCAAAATGGATGGCCGTACATGCAAACAGATGGCATCAAAAGGCTCCATAAATACCCCATTTCAGATCTCTGGGATGCTCTCCTAGACAAGTTCCAGGAGAGGACACAGGTCATTCAACCTCCTCCCTGATATCAGACCCCAGAAACACCCTTTTATTTTTTTCAGGATTGGAGAAACTAATGTATATTATCCTTCCACAGGAACAAGTGCAGGGTTAATTCCCCCAACCCCATGCTCCTGTTGCATACCCGTTCCACCCCTACTACATTCTCTTGTTTATTGTTCCAGAATGACATGCACACTCGAAATATTTTCCAAACGTCTGTATACAACACTTGCCTGCCAAAATTGCTGATATTCCCTTGTGTATTTTTCTCCTCTACTCTTACGGCTATTTGCAAGTAATTGATAGATGTCCATTTGTTGTTTCCTGTGTAAGCAAATGTGTTGAACTATCCCTGAACTGCTTATAAAGTCTGTTTAGCTAGGATTTTCTGCAATGTACCGATGGACAGGAGATGATGGAACTGGGCATGTAACAAATTTGGTGTAAGACAGACTCAATGTACTTTCCCGGGACTCGAACAATAGAGACACTGACTGGAGAATAAGATGCAACATTTTCGATACCTGATGAGCCGAATGATGAGGACATTGTACAGTGAGCCAATCAACTAACTGAGAACGGCGTAATATTAGAATTCATAGATTTGCAAAATTAATATTATTGGGTAGAGTCATATCTGGAGACTTAATGACCAATTAGGAATTAGGGGGATGGACTGGGTAATCTTAATAAAACTTAATAAAAAGTCATGACAGAGGGCTAAAACTTCAGAGGTGAGGGGTGAATTGATGATTTCAGAAGACGCGATTCGAGATTCTGTCATTGGGCTCATGCTCTTGAGAGCCTGATGCGTTGCTGATCGATTGATGACCTGAAGACGAAGACTGACTTTGTTGCTGATCCATTCCGTGGATAGGTAGCTATGACAATGTGACTGATTAACTTTTGTACCTTTTCTTCCTAGGTACCAACTGTGCTGTTTAATAGTTTTTCTCGTAGTTGGATGTTTTTCAATTTCATGTTCCAAATTGTTTTCGCATAAAGTCCCACATGCTGATGCTAATCTGGGTTAGGTATGTTCCTTTAGGTGATGATGACAGTGACAAATGACTGACGAACGGATTGCTGAACTCTGCTGTTAATGTTGCTATATTCATCTTTGTTAGCTTATGCTGAAGCATTAGAGCATATGTTTTCTCAAGATCTGATTAGGTTATGTTATTGGTGGTCACTAATGAACTAATTCTGAGCTGATTGAATAAAGTTTGAGTTAATCCTTATGCATTAGAGTTGTAACTAATAGGGAAATAAAAATTGTTAACCGTATATTGAGTTGTGGTTATTGATGAAATGTTGATATAATTGTCTAATGATTAATGAGTTTCTTAGTAGTTATTGATTGGTTATATTGAATATTGATAACACTGGTCAATACATGGCTAGGATACTCCATGTGATACAAAAGGTTCATCGGCCTATACGCGTCCCCTTGTAAGTTTACTTACTAATGACCAGGCACGCTAGCACTACTCAATGGTGAACAACGCTGGGTGTATTGTCTACAAACACACACTGAAGGATTGAACAATGAGATTCCATGGCTACATATTCCAGAGACCTTTATTATAATAGGGATTTATCAATCTTTGTAACTCACTAGTTCATCTGTGCCCTAAATAACTCCTCTCCCTTTTATAGCGCCCTGTTACAAAATGTAGTATTACCAATCCTCAAATAACATTGACTCTATTTCAGCTTTATCTGTATATGTATTTTATATAGGGCACAACGCAGGTGAGTATGAAATAACATTTTTTTCCTACATACAACAATTATTACACACTTTCTGCATATCCATATGGACAAGTATTGCAACCATAAAGTTTGGTACTTCTTTCAATTTCCCTTCTAGAGTGTAATGTTTATGCCCTTTTGTGTCTCATCTCCCCGAAACTTTAGGATCTTTTTGGAGCTATTTCAATTTTTAGGTTCCTTCGTACAGCGACAAAGGGCGTGCAGGATTAGATTTTCCATCAGCCCCACGCACCACATGACTATGCGTGATGCACTGGACACATCTCTGACTGGCTGGTATTTCTCTGCATTCAGGGGGTGTGTGAAACTACATCTCCTATCAGCCCAGCGTAGCACGTGAAAGCGCCATGACACAATTGACACGTCTGTTGCTGGACAGCCTACAGGAACTCCATTTATACACGTCGCTCCTCCACTCAGACATCATTGGAAGGAGACAGATAGGTTGGTAGGTGAACAGGCAGGGTATGACCTTTAGTAAAGTGCTCAATAGAAAGTAACTCCTCAATAGATATTTCAGTATCTCTATTTACCATACAGGCTTTTCGACCATTTTTTGGGCTAAAACACTTAACACATATTTATCTTTGGCTCATTTAGTGTGTGACGTCAAGGCCACCCTCACTGCACTACTCCATGAGGTCTGAAGATCTAAGCTTAAGGTATGTGTTGTAATATATGATGTATGACATGCATGCTTGTTATCACTTCCCACCTTTCTCACCAGTTTGCAGTGGAGTGGAGTTCATACCTATCATGAATGCAGCATGATCTTTCACATACAGCTGGAATTTAACATGCAACAAGGAGCATTGTCCTCAAGTTTTTCCAGTCCTTGTTTTTCCTTATTGTCTCTTATTTTGTACCTTCTGTTTGCCTATTATTACAGGACTTTTACAGTGTTCCTGTGCCCAGCAGGAAGAATATTATTTGGATATAGTGTGTGTATGCTTGATGTGTGACTTGTATGCTTGCACATACAGCACAACAAGACAAACAGGGATCCCTAGTCCTAACGAAAGCTACGGGCTTCGGATGGAGCCATCAGCTGAAACATGTTGACCTGTCAGGAGCAAGAGTAATAAATCGCTCCTAGGAATCCTCAGTTTTTAATCATGTTGTTGCCTTTTCAAAAGATTAAAGGTATTTCCTATTGGGAGGCTTCTATGATTTTCATATTTAATTAGCAATACCTGAATCCCAATACCCTAACCTGCATCCATGTACTTCCTGTGAACATAGGAAGCCTGCCTGCCGTTAGAGGATTCTTTGGAGAGCAAGGCTGGCCAACCATGAAGCATGACACGCAAGGGGGTGTGTGGGCCATCCTTTATATTTTTGGCTTGTAAACCTTAATATATGCTTTTGAGTATTTTGGTCCATTCCAGGCTATAGGCCATACAGGGACTAAAGGGCTTGCAGAATTAGAATATTCCTCAGGCGTGGACTCTTCTTCTATGGTTCTTGTTGCTTTTTTTGGCATGTAAATTTCAGAACCTAGCCAGGATCCAAGCTCGACATAACACAAGTCTTGGCATAATCAGAGAAGGTAGTATCATAATGAATGAAGCTGTCATAATTGTTCACGTTACTTCAAATCACTAAATGTGACAAGAGTATTTTTTTCGCCAGACAAGTACATTTCTGAACCATATCGTCCCTTGGACAAGTAGCTATTTTACAAAGTCCCACCCATCATCCATTTCCACTATCTGTAAAATGTAGCCCAATATTAAATGCAACATGTAGTAATGCCAACAATGCCCAATATTACACTCAACTTTCTACTGTTGTACCTGTTAAAATTGTTTTTTTTTTTACCACTGAGTTCAGGGAGCCCTAGGATCTTGTTCATAATAACAGTCTTATGAACTATGTCTCACGTTTGTGCTCTTCATAACAGTCTCACGAATAATACACCCTAGTTTTCCCTGCATGCGATCTGCCTTACGTTCTTTCTGCAGAAATACTCTACACAGTCCTTTTTCACAGCAGAAAACTTAGTGCAACTTTCAAAGCTTACATAGCCAGCAAAGATGGACAAACAAAAGTCAATGGATTTGAGGCAGAGGATGTTGTGTTGTATTCTAAACATGCACAGATTTTCACACCAACCTTTTCTTTTCCATACACCCACTTTCACCATCTAGCTGTGCTGACATCTGAGAAGACATGAAGCCTCGAAAGAGTCCTGCAGCACAACTCAAGTAATTCCCCTCTTGATCAGAAAAGCCAATGGTATCCAGAACCAAGCAGAAGATCAGACACAAATGAAACACACTGAAGAACAAGGGCATGAAACAGAGTGGTGACAGCTTAAACCACACAAATCATGGTAGCTCACACGCAGGACTTCACAAGGCTCAACGGTATCACACATAACGTCAACTAATCGTCAGAGTTGTTTTTCAAGTCTACACGAAGAGGGGTAAAATGTTATGCTGTGAACAAGCTTGGTATTTTTGTGGATGATTCAATCTAATGGTTTTGGGTTTATTCATGGTGTTGACCACAAGTCATGTTTCTGAGGGGGTACTAGGTTGGCCACTCAGAAATGCTTCAGGTCATCCTGCAAGGAGCATGAGGGATGCTCAGTGGTGTGGTCACACATAGGAGATCCTGGCTTGAGTCTAGCTTGGGATAATGAGAGTACACCACTCCAACAATGCTCTCCACAGGCTTGAAGTTGGATGGATGTGAAGATGTAATAGCAGTGGCACATGGATACGACAGGCAGATTCCAGGGAACTCTCCTTGGAACCATAGCCTTTGAGGCTCATCAAATGTATTAACCTGTTTTCCCACCCATTTTGGGTCTTAAATAGCATTCACTTCAAATTCTTCCTGGCCATCTACCTCAATAGGCACAGACGGGGCCAATAATCTGAGATTATCTTCCACAGGTTTATTTTTACTAAGGACAATGGAAATATTGAATAGAGAGAAGGAATCAACCTTAGTTTTACTGCAACTGGGTTAATCTATTGAAAGGTTCCGTTTAATTAAGGTGAAACTTATTCCAACCCTTCAGTCTCAGATTTTTGGTGGTAAGCCATACTTGAACCCCTGGCTGGAGCTCTGGGGATGCAAGCTGTTGTTCATCAGCATAAACCTACTATTGAGCTTTACCCTGAAGATTATGATTGGCTTGTTTCTGCACATTGTCAATGATCTAAATGTTCCTGAACCACTGGGAGTAGTTGAGATGACTAGTTTCCAAAGCTACCATGCACGATTGGCAACCAAAGGTTCAAAAGAATGAAGACTAGAAGGCACAAGTGTGCTGACCATTATTTATATGAAATTTGACAACCAACAGCTTGAGACCCACTCCCTGGTGTTTTGCAATAGCATTTGTACTGTTTCAATGATTGCTTAACTCACTCATCCATTCCCACAATTTGCGAATGTAGCCCAGTACTGAACATAACATGTAGTACTAGTCTGTAGCTGGCTATCTGAGGACTTCCCAATATATATGAAATCTATTATGTGCCCTCACAGCAGCTCACCTTTGTTTACAATTTTAGGAATGGATTCATATAAACTTACCATGTTAAACCTACGAAAGATACAATTGATATCACTGTGGCATACTCATGTTTCGTCTTACACTGAGAGTCTAAATTTGGATTAATGGGAGAGTGCAATCAAAACATTCAGAAATTGAATTACGATGACAGGCATTTGCAAATAGGAGTATTTTATTATCCTTTTCCTCTCTGCTTTGTCCCATCAGCTTTGACTCTGAATTTTTAATGTTGTGTTAGTAATGTTTGTTTTACAATGTTATCTGTAAGTATTACATTATTGGGTTGTTCACTTGTAGAATCTAGAGGCACAATTCACATCTCTACTATTTAATCAGCAAGCATCATTTCATCACTCTGAACCTCTGCCAGTTAGGTGCTAGAGAAGTGATCTGCCTGGTCTATCAGTATCCACCCACAATAGCATCACTCACCTATTATTCATTTTCAAGCTGCCAGGAACAATTTGTTGATGAAAGTAAAATCTTATGTTACAGATATTCATAATCATCAAATCAGCAAAAGTGGCGTTTTTGCTTTCAACCCATTACAATTTTTAAAGTAACTCAGCTGTGGCATATCTTACAAGTCCAAAAAACTGACCCAGAACAATGGACAACAGGAACTGTATTAAAGAAGCATATGTAATGTTACTGTTATAAGCCAAATCGACAAATTATTCTCTAAACCTCAGATCTGTTTTTCTCTCTGTGTTGCTTTCTCTCTCTTTCCAGTCTTCTCAAATTTTCTTTTACATAGTTGGCTGACTTCCTTCTACATTTTCACTTTTTTTAAAGCTTTCCTTCTTTCATTAAATGAGTACATAAGTGTTCCAAATCACATTCATAACAGCTTACTGCTTCCTTGTAACATTTCGTACACTTCTGACCTAGTTCCACTTTGCTGTTTATCTCAAAGAGACGTTTCTCTACTGTTCTGTAGTATCTCCGCTGCCCTCATTGCCACCAACTTGCTTTTGAACTGTTCAATGCACAATTGCCGTATAGCTTAACTGTGATAATGGGGAGCAAAGTGGAAAGTTCAAGGGTGCCTTCCACTCCAAATGTGCAAAGCACTCAAAGGCAGGCACAAAGTGAAGGGCAAGGTAACAGTGCTCTATGCATTCTTGCCACATGAGAAGACATTTAGATTAGTAGCAGAGACTACAAGTCCCCCAATGCACCACATGAAATGCGCACCCACCTTAGGGGGGGCACCTTACCAGAATCTTTTTTTTCTAATGCTATAAACCTATACAAGAGTTGTGGCCCTAAAAGGAAGGCACTTACCACTGACCGACAATTTTTACAAGCCCCATAAAAAAATATTTTACGAAGCCAGATCACTTCTTTGTTCTCAGACCTCCAACAGCCTGCTCGCACGGTAATCTCCTTTCTTCACTTTGCCTGTCACTCAATCAATCTCCTATCTCGGTTTAGAATTTGGCTCTCACTCCCCATCTAAGACCATAAACGTTCACTGTATCCTCGCTAAGCCCACATCCGCCACAGCACCCTGTGACCAAACTCTAAAGACATCAACACATCCAAATCCACGTCGACAAGCTGAATAAATCCGTACACTGAACAAGGTTTACTCCTCCTCCACACCATCAGACCCTTCTGCTCTTTAGATTTAACAAATATTGCCTTCTAATCATAACTTCTATCCTGTCTGACTACACTTTTTTCAATCCTGTATTCAGTTCTAAAATCTACATTTGATGCTTCAAATCAGCACAAGTTATATCTTTACTAAAAAAATTAAATAGTACTGCTGATCCCAAAACCCCAGCGAAATTTGAGCAACTCACCCTTGAATGACTCACTGGTACATTCTTCACCATCCACGACCTAATTAACCCCTTCAGTCTGGTTTTCAAGCGTCAAACCCCAGAGAAACAAGTCACAACATCCAACTCTCATCTACGCTAAAACCCATAGTGCTCTTGGCTGCATTTGATACCATTGATCAGACTCGCCATACAAAGCAAGCAAATGGTGGTCATCTTATTTTTTAAAACAGTCTCTCTTGGTGGCACTGACGAATTGTCATTTGTCCATTCATACTCATCTAATCAAAGACCGAAATTAGTCACTTTAGTGCCACCTCAGCTCCTGCATAGATTTCTATCTTCATGCTATTTCCCCAGGCACTCAGGCCTTGAACAATTTTAACAAGTATTTGCAATGCAATGAGTCTTGCATTTGCTCGAGTTGGAGCTGTTAACGTTGCAAATTCCTAACTGGACTTTTCTTGAGACTTAAATTGAAAACGAAAAGTAAAACAGTTGACATAAGCGAGCCGACTGAAAGTGCTACGGCCACCATGAGCGCGAAGGAGAGACACAAAAGGAAGAAGAAGTTCACTCGAAGTCAAATGTATCGGCAGTGTGATTATCCATGTAACAGGGTCAGCATCCAAGGAGGTAACCAATCCGCACCAAGGAGGGTCAAACGTAAAGCATTTACCAATGATAAAGTATTTTTGAAAGGGAAGCCCACGAACGAGTGATAATGATGGGCTTGCAGTGGGCATGGTTAAAAGCTCAGAAGACTTACAACAGGTCAGGGCGCTTGCGCACTCGACCTAAAAATGTTACCAGACCTGCAGCTCTAGTGACCTGAATAATCTACACGGCCTAACTGTACACCTGATCCTTTCCTCCTCTCATTTCTTTGATACTTATGTGGTCTAATGCACTCTAGTGATGCTATAAATAAAATACAAATCCATAAACTGGTCTCAAATTGTGTAAACCTAGGCAAATCAGCTTCTCTGCTGTACAAAACCTATTTTGTTTAATTTAACAGACTATGGCGGTCATTATGAACACAGTGGGAAACACTGCTGACGCCGTGGTGGCGGTGAACATAAGTCCGCTGTTGGCGGTGAATGGAAACCCGCCATATAATGAACGAAAATCACAACCCTGCTAAAAATCACCAGACCACCACTCCCCGCCATGACCCTGTCGCCAGGAATCCCAGACCTCCCCACCCTGCCACCGCCGAGCACACCCACATCCCCCCCTCCAAATAATGATGCACAAATCACCTTGGCGGACAGTGGAGGCCGGACGACCATTGGCGATTCCGACCGCCACGAGCGGCAAGTGGACTGAACAGCAAGAAGTGCACACATTGGATAAGCGTGCAGCCCACACACCTGGCACACCAGAGGCAGACACTGTACGCCACCATACACGAGACACACCGACCCACAGAAGAGCACCCTCACAGCGTTCCCAGCCCCGAGACACACTCACCATGTCACCCCCCAAACATCCACACTTCACAGAAAGGGAGTTAAGGACCATGGTGGACGAGATCCTGAAGGTGGAGCCACAAATATTCAGGGCTGAGGTGCAGCACACACCCATCGCAAGGAAGATGGAGCTAAGACAGACCATTGTGAACAGGGTCAATGCAGTGGGACACCATCCACACACCAGGGACGACATCCGGAAGAGATGGAACGACCTGCGGAGGAAGGTCAGGGGCATGGCATCAAGGCACCACATTGCAGTCCAGAAGACTGGGGGTGGACCGCCACCAACACCACCAGAATACACAGACTGGGAGGAAAAGATACTGGCCATCCTGCACCCTGAGGGACTCACTGGAGGAATGGACTCGGGCAAGTCATAAACATATACCCCATATACACCATACCTGTAATGCATGCACCACCCCACCCACATCCAACAGGCAACAGCCACTAAATCTACCCCCCTCATGACCACAAACCCACTAACAGGCCCACATCCCTCGCCCTGTGCACAGCCACCTACCCCTGCAAGTACCCATAATGGAACAACACCCCCCACCACAATGCAACCCCACAGTCGAAGCAAAATGCAGTGTCAACCTCTCAAAGGCACCCTGTAAGGCCACTGAAAGTAACCCTAGCACAAAATAGCCCAGTCCTGTTCACCCCAAACATTCGTGCAGCTGTAACAGACATGTCTATGTCCCCCAACAGGCACCACCACCCATGCCACCCTAACAGACAGGACAAGGAGTGCCAGTGCCTCCCAGGGAGACAGAGGCACCTCACAGGACACTGTTGAAGGATCCCTGGACACTGATGAGCAGGCAGGCCTCACACACAGTCCTGGACTGTCACCATGCAGCAGCCCCACCCAGGAAACCACTGTCACCCCTACCAGTCAAAACCAGCAGCCCAGGGCAAGCGTCCCCACACCAGTGTATCCAGGCCACAGACTGGTGGAACACAGGTCCAGAGGCCACAGTCTCCCACTCCCAACATGCAATAACGCGAGGACCCCAGTACGAGTGGTACTGCCAGACCTGTGCAGGAGACACAGGCACAGTGGGCTAGGGCAAGTGCAAGGGTGTCATTGGGCCAGGGCGGAGGCCACAGGATGGATGCAGCATCCCAGGACGTGATATCAGAGGTATTGGTGGCCTACCAGCATACCCATGACAGGATGGCACAGATAGTGTCCACCCTGGAGCACAGTCAGAGGATGCAGCAGGAACACCACCAACAGGCCATAAAGCAGTGGAATCAGCACAACGCCACAATGGCCACCATAGCAGGAGCACTGCTGTAGCTGGTACAAACCCAGTCTGAGACCCACACAGGACAGGAGGCCCCCACTGCAGCACCGGACACCCACAATGAAATTACACCATCAGCAGAAACATCCCAGGAACTTCCCTCACAAGAAACCCAAGGGCCTACCATGTCATCCCCTCAAGACCAACAGCAAGCGCCCAAACGGACCCTCAGGTCAAGATATGGCACTGTAACCCCAGCAAAGAACAAGGCCCCCTTCAAGAAGTAACTCTGCAACACTCTGCACAGCAACCATCCCACTCAATCAGCCTCCACACATTGCTAAGAGGCAATATGAACTAATGTAAGAAAAGATGGACCCATCAATACTACCCACAAGGATGCCAGCATGTTGGCTTTGAGGACACCCACCCCCTACGACTTGCCATCAATGTAAATAGCACTATTCACTCCCTACAACCAATAAAAAACATATCACACCTGTTAAAATGTGAACAAAGTGAAGTATGGATGCAACTGGCTGATAACCACTTTATTGTCAAATCTTTGCATGAAGGGAGTCCTATGTGTCCAAATGTGGGCCCTAAGTAAATGCAGAAAATATCAATCTGTACCATGCAGATCTGGATCATGTTTCACATATCATTATCAACCCCCCTATATGACTGAGCACACTGACAGTATGTGTCACAAACCCCAATGTCAGCCCTTAGTCCCACACAGTTACTGGAAGTAGACTTGTATCAGTTGGGTCCTGTAATTGACATCTTCCACTTCCGCATCATCACTATCACTCTCCTCCCCTCTCTGAGGAAGCTGGTCAGGACACACAGCACCCTCCACCTCCAAGAGGGGGATAGAATGTCTCACTGCCATGATGTAAAGCATGCAGCAGGCCACCACTATTCTACACACCTTTTCAGGCCAATAGGCCATGGAACCCCCAGAGATATGTAGACAACGAAATCTAGCCTTCAGGAGACCTATTGTGCTCTCTATCACCCTCCTAGTACGTCCATGGGCCTCATTGTAATTCCTCTCTGCATCTGTCCTAGGATTCCTCACTGGTGTCAGGAGCCAACACAAGTTTGGATAGCCAGAATCACCTAGAAAAAGGTGCAATACAGAGTAGTCATTGTTAAGCCCCTTAGTCAGACATCCTGGCTGTCTGCTATGTGTCAGTTAGTAACAGACACACTTACCTATGATAAACCCTCTGTCCTCTTGGAGTTGTTCCATCCTCTGTGACACACTACTGTTCCTCAACACAAAGGAATCATGGACTGAACGTGGGAACTTGGCATTCACATGTGAGATGTACTGGTCTGCAGTACATATTAATTGGATGTTCATGGAGTGAAAGTTCTTCCTGTTTCTGTTCACCTGTTCACTCACTCTTGGGGGTATGATCGGTATGTGGGTGCCATCGATGGCACCTATCATATGGGGTATGTTGGCAAAGGCATAGAATTCTGACTTGATGGCAGGGAGGTCAGTACTTTGGGGAAACCTCACGTAGGACTGCAGGTGCCGTACAAATGCATTTAGAAATCTTGTCGGTACTGTGCTGAACATTGGCTGTGAAAATCCGGCACCCATGCCTACTGTCACTCGAAATGAGCCCGTGGCCAGGAAATGGAGTGCAGAGAGTGCCTGCACTTCAGTAGGGACAGCATGCTCATTACAATTTCCCAGAGTTAGTGCAGGATCCAGTAAAGCACAAAGTTCCTGAATTGTTGCACGTGTGAATCTGTAATTGATCATGATCCGACGCTCCACCATGGTCCTCATATCCACAAGTGGTTTGTACACTAATGGTGCCCTTCCTCGCCACAAGGGTCGGTACCTACGAGGGGCATCAAAAAGGTGTGATGAACACACATACATAGGCACACATTGTCATCAATTCTGCGATACATGACTCAACATTAACTGCTTCTTGACAGATCTACATCTACACCTTAATGAGGGAACAGTGTTTTTCATGTGTGGTATATTACGGAATGGTCACATGCATAGGTGCTTCTTGTGGCTAGTAGGGCCTGCATTGTGCACATTTTTATTTCGAGATGCGCAGTTACTGCCAAAATGTCTGTCCACTGTAATCCAGGCCTTTCGTTGTGGAAGTGACCTGTTTACCGCCATTCGCACCGTCATTGGTTAACATGGATGCCAATGGGGAATCCTGGCGTATCATGATTGCCGCCAGCAGTGACGATGCACACCACCGCGGTACGTACGCGATTTCATCATCTATTATTCACTTGACTCCCTGATCTTGTGCGGACAGGTACTCCACTGTGTGTACTGCTGTGGCCTGCCTCTGGTCATGGATGTGGCTCGTGTTGCAGGGGAAAGAGCCCCGGCCTTCACCCAGGAGGAACTGGAGAGGCTAGTGGACGGGGTCCTGCCCCTGTACGCAAAACTCTACGGATGGCCAGAGGTACAGGTGAGTCTGGGTTTAGGGGGCACTGTTTGGGTGTAATGGGTGGTGTTGAATGCACATATGTGTGCACGTCTGAGCCTGCATGGGCCGTGGTGGTGCATGGCATGCTGCGTGCGTATGGCCTGTAAGTCTGAGAGTACTGGCCATCCCATAGTGGACAAATAGCCAGCTGTACCTATCTTGCAAGTGCCTGACCTCTGTGTTCCATATCTGTGTCACCCTTTTAGGTCAGCGCCCACCAGAAGAGGGCATTTTGGCATGCCATCGCCAACGAGATGCGGACCCTGGGGGTTTACAACCGGCGGACCACCCACTGCAGAAAGAGGTGGGAGGACCTGCGGTGCTGGGCACGTAAGATCTGTGAAGCCCAGCTGGGAACGTCCTCCCAACGTGGAAGGGGTGCCCGTCGGGCACTGACCCCCCTCATGCGACGTATCCTGGCGGTGGCGTACCCAGACCTGGATGGGCGCTTGAAGGCTGCACAGCAGTCACAAGGGGATGAGTACTCATGTCACAAACTTGAAGGATGTCTGTGTGTGCATTAGGGTTCATGCTGCTAAGAGGCAGGGACTCTGACTGGTGTCCATGTACGTTATGGTCCCCAAAGGGTGTAGGTGTGTCTTGGTCAGGTCTCCCACACGTCACCTCCTTACGTAGTCCAGGGGATGGGTGTAGAGCAGTATTCTGGTCAGTAGTCAGGGGCATGGGCATGGCCATGGCCACAGTGAACGGTGCTGCCTGTTGGGTGTGTCTTCTGGGTAGGTGTATGTCTGGCCACTATGTACCTCCATTCAGCTATTTACAAGTGTCTCTCCTGTTTTGTCTCCCCATCCCTGTTCCCTTGCGTTGGTTTGGTACAGCAGCAACATCTGGCGAGGGAGCTGAGGCAACGGCAAGTGGGGAAGCAGCGGCCCACGGATCCTTGGAGGCAGACACATCCAACGCCCAGGGGAGTTCCACGGGGGGAGGCAACTATCACTGGAGGTAGTGACTCCGAGACCTCCTCCGATGGGGGCTCCCCGGCGGTGGCGGACCCTAGTGGCCACACCACTACAGTGACATCTTCCGCCACCCCCATTCCATCACCGCCCTCCCTTCTGCTCCCCACCAAGTTGCCCGTGCCCGCTCACCCAGAAAGGTTGCCATCTCCTTCGCCCCAGGCACCTCCTCCCCTGCCTCAGTCAGCCCTGCTGCCCTCTCCGAGGAGGTTATTGAGCTACTGAGAACCATCTCTGTAGGGCAGACACCCATTGTAAATGCCATCCATGGGCTAGCATCAGAGGTGTAGCAGACAAATGCCTATCTGGATGGCATTCACGGTGCCGTGTCTGCCCTACAGAGATCTTTTCAGGATCTGGGCCTCCTCTTGGACGGCAGCCAGTTTCCCTGGCCATTCCGCCCCCCTCCAACCTCCTCTACCCCTTCCAGCACCCCACTCCCTTCACCCGTCCAAAGCGCACATTCAGACACGCAGTCAAGCACATCAACACACAAGAAGCACACTTCTAAACACAAGCACCACACCTCCCACCACAAGCATTCACACAGCCGACAGACACATGCACACACAACAACATCCACTTCCCCGAGTGTGCCCACCTCTTCAGCCTCCGTCTGTCCCCTCTACATCCATACCCTCATGCACTGCCCCTTGAGTTACTGTTGCTACTCCTCTTCCTGCACTCACCACAATATCAGATATCCATACATGCACCCCATACACCACACCTGCACTCACCACAACTACTGTAGTTAACACATGCAGCAAACTCACCAGACTTGCAGACACCCACACAACATACATCCACACTATCTGCCTGCCTTCTCCCACTGTGTTCACCCCCCCTCCAAAAACACACAAACGCACCAAGACAACCACCCATCACACATCCACTGCACCACAGCACACTGTCCAGTCACCTGCACCCACTACACGCACCCCTACACCACATACATCCTCTGCATCTGCCTCCACTCCCACACCCTCATCCAGGACCACCCCAATTGCTCCAAAAAACTTTTCCTCTCCTGTGCTGACCTCATCCAACCCACTGGCCCACCCCGTCTTGACGCTACGCATGCTCACCTCCTCCCCTGTCCGCCCTTCACAATCCCGTGCCCCTTCCCCAGAGGAAAAAAAAGGCCCGGGCAGAGCCTAGTCCATCTGGCTCCACCCACTCAAACCCCCCCCACCTTCAAAGGACAAGCCCATACCCCCTCCACCTTCCAAACGAAAGTCCAAGGCCCACCCCGTCGCAAATCCCCACCCCCACCACGCCCTACCCCTGTTCCGCGAGGTGCCTGGATGCCCCTTTGTTGCCCCATTAGGTGGAGTACTGTGCACTTTTGGGAGTCAGGTTGGGTCTGTTGTGGCCCATGGCACTTGTAGCGGTACAGACTGGCCATTGGCCCTGTTTGAAGTAGTTGGCTCTGTGAGCTTTAATACAATATTTCTGTGTGGCCTGTGTTTTAGCTGCACACTGTTGAACCCTGGTCTTTCGTTTCATTGTTTATGGGTGTGGGGCATTTGTATGTACTATGGTCAAGTTGGATTTGCCTTGTGTCGGGTAAGTACCTCTTGCTGTGGGGTGTATGACTTGTGCTACTGTGAAGGGTTGGGGGGCGTTGCTGGGTGGGTGGAGTGGGTGGGTGGGTATGTAACTGTGCCCTTTCCTCCCTTGTTTTGTAGGTTGCAGTACTTACCGTTGTCGTCTTCGTCGGCGGTCTCGGTCGTGGAGGTATATGGCAAGGAGCAGGGGTGGCATGAACTGCAGCTCTCTATCCACGTCTGCTTCAGCGCGTTGTGAGGGCCTCTGGTGAGTGTTTCATTGGATTTGGTTCATTTCCACCTGGCTTTGCGTGGTGGTGGTTCCTGCCCCGGAACTGACGGAGGACTGGTGGTTCATTATCTGATGGGCGGGTTGGGCCTTTCCGTCGGCCTGTGGGCGGACTCTGCCGTCGCCGTCGGCACTCCTCTACTGGCAGTGGGTGGTTTTCTGGATGCCTGTGTTTCGTTTGGTTCATTATTTGGCGGTCTGGACGGCTCCTCTGTTGGCGGTTTTTACCACCACCGCCGCCGGCGCGGTACGGACCGCCGTGTTCATACTGAGGGCCTATATGTATAATAAAATACTAGACCACATATATGGTACACACGGTTCCAAGACTTGCCTCTTGGTTCACTAGCATCATTGTCATCAGGACATTGGAAGGAATGTTTTTCAGTTCATCTTTAAAAACTCATACTTTCAATTCATATATTGCTATAGCACTGTAATGACATGTGTTTTGACCACGGACTCCCTACGTTGCACTTAGCTTAGCTTGCCCACCATCACATTAGCCACTACCAACTACAGACTCCATTTTGCATTCAGCTTAGCCTTAGCTTTACTGCCACATTAAAGGTGCAAGTATTTTTCCGTGCACAACATGTTATGCAACGTGTTTTCTCGTTCATGTTTTTATTCTGCATGTCTGCGTGTTCTTTCTCATCAAGGGCTAGGACATAACATGGAGGAGTTAGTCAGTCAGCAAGATAAGTATGTACTAGGATGATATTTATGGTATGACAGGGAACGGTTTAGTTTTGTGAGGGGCACCTTGGGAACCTGGCCAGTTCCAATGTGTTTCTTTCAAAGCTGACCTGAAGTAGCTCTGAATAACAGGGAGCAGGGAGGGGGGATTAGGTGGTTCTGAAAATCTCCTCTCCGTTTAAGGTATATAAGAGACCCAGGATTGACATTGGGGAGTTTCAGAGACTTCGGTCAGGATTGAGACGTCAAATGTCTGACATCCCGTGAGGGTGAATCTCTCTTTCTCTTCCAGGGCCAATCTTGGAGTCTACGGCTTGAAGCTACTGAGAAAAAGATGAAGAAGCAACTGTGCTCCACAGTGATGCATTTTTACTAATTATTTGCTTTGCATTGTGTATGAATATACACACACACACACATATATATATATATTACCAAGTAAAGAGATTTAATTTGTTTTGATCCTATTAAAATATGTGTTTCCATCACAAATCTGAATTTTGAAAAAGTGCTTTCCTGACTACTTAAATATATTTTCAAATATTTGAACAGTTCATTTACAAGCTATTTGAATGTGTTATGAAAAAACTGACATCCACCAGCCCTTCTTTTCAAACTGCCTGTACCCCAGCATGATTGTCAGATAGTTCACTTTGCTTTTCTTTCTCTGGCTGCAAAGTTAAAGGAATTTGTAAACACCAATCTCCAGGATAAAATAAGTAGCAATTTGGAAGAAGACAAACTGATATGTGACCTTAATGTGCACAAGATAACAAGATTTAAAGGAATTTTTATACCTCATTCACTTTCTGAATGAGTTGAACACCTGTAGCCAGTCCAGGCCAGTGGGCCCCATAAATAGCTCACTCTGATCAAATCTGAATCACCATGACGAGTAGAAGAGTTGTTTTCTTAAGGCCTGCACACTTCCCAGCATCACCATCCATACATTTAGATGTTAACTTAAAGTTAACCACGCACCTTTAAACCTTCATTACCAATGCAACCATTGCTGCCAAAGAACCCCAAATTCACACCTCACATCCGCTTTCACACCACCAAAACACTGTCCATCACTTTTTCTTAGCAGAATTGACTACTGCAACATCCTACTAGTGGTTTCTCGCCCCTTATTCGTTCTAACCACTGTCAAAGCACTCAACTTTATAACACTGTCATCAAATTGGCTAGCTGTCAGAATAAAAGTAGGTGTGATATGCAAATTAGTAATCATTGTATAGAAAGCAATAAACAACTAATCCCCAGCTACATACTTCTTATGATCATCAAATACATGTGACTCACAACCTTTGAACCACAAATCGAATCCTCACTACCACTCGCAAACTTCCCTACAGGGTTAACAGTCATACCATTTACCTGAACATCACCCATGGAACGGTTCCCTTTCAATCTATGATCCACCTTTTACTTCTCATCATTCAAAACTGCCCTGAAGACTCGTTCAAACTAGAGATGAATCATGCCTAATTCTATGTCCTCTCCCTCACAATTCACGGATCTCCTCCCTATATAAGTCATATAATATCCCTGAATAATGACTTACCAGCATGAAGCTCATCGTTTGTTTTCGGCATGTAACACCCAAACTTAACTGTAAATTATCTTTATGCTTTGTTTCTATAACCACATCCAGTATTTATTGGCTAAATTCACCGGCTCTTCGCAATAAATAACTTACACTCAAATTGCCTGACAAATTCTTCACAATTTCTTCTAGTCTTTTATGGACGCGTGCTTCCTTTGCCCTAGAAAACAAACAATTTGAAACATATGCATAAAATTAAGACAAAAATATAATATTGTACAGGTAGTCCATTTACAAGAAAAGGTTAACAAAAAAACTGTACAAGAAATCCTGACAGCTCTCGGTTTTGAAAACTCATTCGACAAAAAAAGCTGGACATTTCTCATAGGAACAGAACATTTGGGCTCAGTGGTTGTGAACTATGTACACCTTGGCTTCCCAATAAACAACGTGAAACCAATAATGGATCTAAATCTCTTTGCAAAATATATGATTTTATGCACAAAACTTAAACAACTCATTTTGACACGCAACATGATTATTCTCCAGAGACAGACAGAGAAGGTTTGCTACGAGGAAGAGTGAGTTTTAGGGTTAGGAAAAGTACCCATTTTGGAGTAGGTGGAAAAACTATGAAGACACACAGAACAGGACTACAAATCTGTACACTATAAACAAACACAATATGTTGTAAAGTTTAATTGCTATCACTCGATCGAAAAATGTTCCCTGGAACTTCATGGTTTGCTGTTGCTGAGGCGTTGTGAGAGAGAAAGGAATCTGCCCATGTTACAAACTTCATTCTTAGCAAAATCAGAGAAATCCTGGGATACCACAGAGTAGCAGATCCAGTGACAACTGGACTGGGGTAAAGGCGTAAGACAAATGGGGATTATAGGTAAATTAAAGAAAGAGGACGCCCTCAAATGCTATATAGGTTCTGGACCATATCAGTAATGGATAAGATTGCATACAGAAAATCAACAAAGAGATTGCTTTAGAAAAACATGATAGTGCTTAAAAACATGGGTAGTGCTTTCAACTACCTTACTAAAACTAACGTAGCTATGTTTATTAACCAAAGTTCACAGCATTGTATCTTTTCGGCTTAAGTATGACCTAAAGGAATCTAAGGTAACTTTAAAGAATTTGAAGGATGCAGTAAAGATTGGAAGACCTGTTTCTGTGGGTCGAAGGTTTTCAGAAGGTCTAACTTCAGAATGAGAGGCAAGTTAAGGTTATCCTTGTTGAGATGCAATTCCTTTGATAACCTTCAAAAATCAATAAAAAGTAAAAGTGCACCTGTACATCATCTGAGATAGTTGGTAGCAGACAGGATATCTCACATGACACAAGTTGAAAAGTGTTCTTTCTGCATCCTACTGCACTACCTTTTACAACAATCGTCTGCCTCAGGGTGTGCACTACAATTCCACCCTAATCGTTATGTTGCTCATCTTCTTACTAGTGTTTAGGTAGGCTTCTCCTCCCACCAATTCTGTCCTCAGCCCCTAATGTTTGCCTACCTTTAGGAGAACAGAAAACATGCAGCCAGTAAACAATTTGTAATCATAAAAGGTGGTTAAGAAAGATTTGCAAATCTATCCTTTGCAGTTTTTCTTTATAAAAAATATACGTTATTATGAACTACTTATACTTACTGTGTGATTTTCTTTGCAAATGGTTTCTTTTTATTTGCCATGTCTAGTTTAATCTCCAACGTGTTTTTGAGAAATTAAGCAAGTATGCCCATGCCTGTGAAGAGGAGGATAAAGGACTGTATTAATTGATGCCACACCTTTCAAGAAGTCCTCAAACTGGATTCCTTCAAGGTGTACTCAAACAGCTGGCACACACAGAAACAGTACAATAAGACCTTAGCCACTTATTTATATGCATGGTATGTGCAATGCTTTCAGTTTGTTTTGCCTCGGAAGATGTTACTCAGACTATGTATGCTGTCCTAGACATGTCACTTGTACTGTTTCTGTACAATGATGCACAGAAAAACCACATTCCCTTTTCTAAACTACCTTGGCAATTCTGTGAACGCCCAGAAATAACTCAACTGACTAGTAATGCTAATTCTTTAAAGAATACCACATGACAATAGTCTTCCTTTTGCTTTCAAGTGCTAGTCACTTGTGGCCCTTTTGTGCCCCATTCACAAATCATCAACTCCTCTTTCTTCTTTATAGAGTTTTTTAGGTGCTAAAACCAGCTAAGCATTAGAGTGGTGCAAGGAGAACAGAAAAAGTTATGTGGCCAACCGGTTGATTACAGGAAAGGAATGCGTTATTTATTTTTCAAAAGGTATGCACAACTCAACAAATAACATTCCCTGCTGCAGGTTATTTATTCCACACTGAATGCAAGGAAAGGAGCAACCCTTGCTGCTTTTACCTCTGGAACCATTGATTACAACTTGTGTAAAGTCAAATTACTGTGTGGAATTCACTCTGTACAATTATCAGTGGTCCAGTGTTCCCGTGTCGAGATTTCCTGGAATGTGAACACCTGATCAGTTTTACTAGACATAAAATCAAGCTGGCAAAATTGCATTGGGAAATGGCTGCATTGCAGAAAGGGGTGGTTCCCGGCCCCTATTTGACTCTCTTCATGGACGCAGGAAAACATGTAGTGCACCCCCTCTCCCCAACTATGTAACATCCCCCCACCTTTTTCCACCAGCCCAAAAGGCCTTGTAAGCATTTACCACTTGCTCAGAGCAGATTGTGAATGTGTGTTAAACCCCCTGCCATTGGGAATTCTGGGCCTAATTTAGAACATGGCAGACGGGTTACTATTTCACTACAGTAACAGATGACCCATTGCCCAATATCTAAATTCCATTATATCTGATGGGATTTCGATTTCAGGGGACTGGACATCAGTCACTGTTGTGTCCGAGTAACCTGTCCGCCAAGTTCCTCTGTATGGAATTCCACTCAGGTAATCCAAGATCAGCACACTTTTTATCCATTCAGAGTTATTTAACTTATATAGCAAGAATTATGTGTAGAGATTCCAACGGTTAATGGAAATTCCAGACCACCCACAACTTCTCATTATGCATAATCAGGGTCTAAATAATCTATCTGCTATATACAAATAGACTGTTTTCCTTAAATAGTCTAGCAAGTTACCAAAAATACTTTTGGAAGCAATTATTAATTTCTTAGACATTACATTTGTTTGGACTGAAAGCAAACATGGTCTATTAAGATTTGGAGGAATATTCCAGTTCATTAATTTTTGTCACTGTGAATTCTGGAACATTTGATGTTTAAATATTGCCTTTGCTTGAGCCTAGTACTAGTGAATTTCGCATTTAGAATGTATTAAGGTGCTTTTGGCCCACAGTGTGAAAAAATTGGCATCCTTTCATACAAACATTTGAAATATATAAATACATTAAAGATTTAAAAACAATGGCACTAAAATCACAAACTATCACATAAGATATATTAAAAAGGATACATTAAAAAATACATTAAAAAGAGACATTCATGTTAAAAGTCCTGAGATTTCATAAAAGTACTACCCAAAACACATACACAAACACCTAAGTCCTATTGGGCTTACTGAGCATCCCTGATTTTTGTGCAGATATTCCAACTTTTCCTCAAAATTAAGGCAGTTGCTTTCGTTGTATTGCTTCAAGGTCACTTAACAAGTAAAATATTTGTGTAGAATCTAAGCTACTGAATTAGACCGGATCTTTTTAGAAAACTTGTGTGACAGCATAAAATGTTCCACATCCTCTCTTTAGCCATGTATCTAAAATTGCAAGATTTCGTCTATTCTTGGTGGCATTCAATAGTAGGCCACCATCCCCTTGCCAAAGCAAAAAGCCTTCTTTCTCTCTAACTCACTAGCAGGACAAGCTATTGTTCAGCATTATGCAATGGACTGAACAAACCAGGGTGGCACCTGGGGATTCCTAAAGCGCCTATTTTTTGGTTTCGCTTTAGGCTATAGGCTAAGAAACTGTTTGTTAATAATGACATTTGTCCTCTTGCATGTCAGCCATTCATATTCGGAGACAGAGAACAAGCCCAATCTCTTGATTTCATTATCCCATTGAATTGTGTGTGTTTGCATGCATAGAAAAGTGTTCTTTCCACGCTTTGGCAACTAAATTTGTATCTCATAATTATAGTCTTTTCAGTCCATACTTAATAAGAGCCATCTGATAACTGCTCTTAATGGGAGAATGGCCAATGTCCAGTTCCAGGGCAACTGTAGGAAAGCTTGAGGGCATCTTGAGCCATGATTTCCAACATTTCCACTAGAAGCATCCCCCACAGCTCTGCTCCATACGAGATTTAGACTTCCAACTTTCCTGTGGAAGATTTTGTTAATAAAATTGGAAAAAACGATAAAATGTATGTGTATCCTTCTTGAGGGCAGCTTTTGTTTAGCTTCTGCCACTTTCAATTTGATAAATCTATTTTCTTTTTCTTTATTAGGGATTTAAATCTTGATCTTGCAGTCCTTATTACCTATCTGAAGGACTCACTGCAAAGCACTATTTGCAATACTAGTTTCACTACTATGCATTCTTCATCAAACTACCCACTCTTTGCCAACATTTTTTGTTGTCTGAGGTTTTTTGAACGTGCAAGTACTTGACACAACTGGGGTCAATAATTTCAACAAAAGAACATAGACGGATAACGTGGCTATATTGCCAAGTCCTTCAGTATTCATTTCATATAAGACTGTTGATGATTTTAATGCCCAAACTTCTATGCTAAATTCTAATTTTGGGTTCCATCATATTGTGATATGACCCCCTAAGATCCCATGTGTTGTTTACATCTTACATTTCCCTTGATTCTGAGGATATTTTGTTTCTTAATTCCAGGAGTACAGGATAATGATCACTTTCCAGTTTACATTGCACCTTCAGATTGATCAAATATAATCAATCACAGATTGTGCTCTACGAGGATTGTATACAGGCATGTTAAAATCTTCATTTTCACACGAATCTCTGGCCCAAATAGGGCATTAAATTTACAAAAATAAAGGGCCTAACGTTTGCCTCTGACAAACTTTGACGTATCTGGGAATGTGTGTCTAACTGACAGGAGGCCACATGCTGTTTTCAGTTCTATTATAGCCTTAGAACCCGCCGTAGCAGGCTCTACCGGCTATTAAAGGCCCGCTCCCCGTGTTAAATGCCCGAGCGGAAGGCGAGGGCATTTAACAAGGGAGAGGGACTTTAATAGCCAGTAGAGCCCGCTACGACGGGTTCTAAGGCTATTAGAACATTCTGCCACTCAGGGCAGAATGTTCTATTAAAAAAAAAATAATTCACGGAGTCCGAGGGGATTAAAATCCTCTCGGGCTCCGTGAGGTTTTGTTCACAGCTGTTGCTGTGAACAAAGCGAACATTGGAATGTTGGCGCCTGAGGCTTTTACCGGCCAGTAAAAGCCCGCAGCACTCCATTGTTTTCAATGGAGCCCCCAGCATTCCAATGTTCTAATATTGATTCATCATCATTCCCCCCTTCTCCCATCTTGCAACTGAAGCCACCCCAGATTACTGTGTAAACTTTGGACTGGCAAGGGAGATGCAGTGTTTCCTTGATGCCAATTAGGAGGTGTGTGATGCCTAGCATCTTTTTTTGTTGGGCATAGATATTTATTATTCTTAGGCAGGAACTGTTTAGGAGTTGGATATCGACAACTTGTAGATTTTCAAGGATATCATCCCATGCTTTGGAAGAAATGCATGTCAGATCTGTGTGATACTTCAGTCCACCACAGTTTCTTGTTTTCTCCAGCTCTTGTGACAATTTCGAATGGTTAATATAACCAGGGATAACCCAAGGAGTTGAGGTCCACATTTTTTTAAGTATTGTTACGTCATACGTTTTTAGGTAGTTTAGGACGTCACTGTTACCCATTTTATAGGGCATTCCTGCAACATCCCAGAGATTAATAAAATGTTTGGTTTACTTCCGCAATGTTTGGAGTCCCGGTTAATATGGCATGTGTTTAGTCAATCTAATTTGATATTGTGTATTGAGTCCAAGGTGTGTAGGGCCATAGGCTTATCTTCTAACACTTCGCCTTCTGCCATTTTATGGCCAACTAGGATTATTTTTTCCCCATCATCTGCCACAATACTGCAATTTCAATTTCCTGTTTGTCTCATCATTCTTAAATACATGTACTTTCGTACTGCTGACTTTGTTTAATCTGTCTTGCTCCTCAACCGGGGCGATTTAATGACAGCCGGCATCATTACATCTTGTGAGTGTAAGAATATGCCCTTCCTTACATTTGATTCAAGCAAGATTCTGGAGGCTGAGAAGAGATTCGCTACTGGCATAGTCCTACACATGTAATGTATTAGGTCTGTACTTCTGTGCCATCTAGGATGCAACTGTTTTTTCTGTCCAAACTAGTTTAATGGTGTTTCACAATCTGCAAGTCATTCATCTTGACACCTAATTTGTTGGTAGCATTAGTGAGTTACAGGAGTTGAGTTTAGAGCTTATTACCCATGCTTAAGATTGTAGCTCGGTCCAGCTCGTAGAGAGGGTGAAAAAAATTTAAAGCCATTTCAGTTGGTAGCTGATACTACAAACATTGGTCAGATAGCGCACAGACACATCCTCATGTCTCTAAAAACAAAGCATTTCCTACCTGGTCTCAACAAAAATCAACCTCTGTCTGATTCGTTTTTATATTGCTTCACAAAAATCCATCTCCCGTTCCTAAACAAACCTTTCAGACAGCAGCCAACAACCTTAACCATCATTGGATGTACGAGAGTTTTTGTTGCAAGCTCTACAACAGCTTTTCCCCTGGAGGAATACGGAGAGAATCAGCAGTTTCTACCCATAATAAGGCTCTGAAACTGTGCTGTGAGCAATTTGGAAAATGCACATGGGGGTTCAAATTCAGATTAGCCAACGGTTTGCGCCTCAGTACTGTTCAGAGATGTCTGTAGCGCACTTGGGATTTAAATGAGGATTGTTTATAGGCACGGGGAGTGGGTGCCCAGGAGGTTAATCGATGTGATAAGGCAGCTTGTCTGCTGTAAGTTGGGGTGGGCAGAACTCTACAGAATCACACAGAGTTTTTATGTAACACCGCAGAATTTTTCAGAGTAAAACTCCACAAGTTCCTCCCACCCCCAATGCCAACAAACATCTTTGGCCTATTTGCTGCTTGTCGAGGGTCTGGACAGACAGTAAAATAAATAAATTGTCCAAATGTCTGCTGGTAATGAAATGTGTTCCTCTAATACTAAAGAAAGCACATGCATACACGTTTTTATTTCTTTGGGGAATCTACCTATCATTTTGTTTTCTGTGGAAAGCATATGTACTATTAGCAAGCATTTCTTTGGCTTTTTGGGATGTGCTTTCCACTATGCACAACACTTCAGCATAAGTTGGATAAGCCAGTAACTTTAATTTATTGTTTGGCAATGAAGCTGCAAACGTTGCCCTTCTGTATTTAATACAATTATATAAATGCATATTGTTTTGTTTTCATAATGCTAGCTTTTTCCCCCAACGTACTCAATCATGCACGTGCTTTTATTTTACGAAAACATAATAAAAATGTTTAATTCCCAATTGGCTCTGGACCATCATGTAAGGGAGACCATATATCGTTTTTTTTCAAACACCAGTTTTCTTCTTAATAATCACCACATGAACTGGATTATTGGGAACCCTATATAAAATAGTACATGTCGTAGGCTGCTGGGGATGGAACCTGCAGTAAACAGCTCAATGGTCATAACTGCCTCATGTCTCTATGCAACTTTAGTTGGTTGTATGCCTTTACCTTGCAAAGTTATTATACTTAAGGTAAATATATATATGTTTAATGAAAAAACAAAGGTTAAAGCTAAGTTTTAGTTAGGAAAACTTTATTTATTCTTTCTATACAAACCCAGCTGAAAATATATAAACTTTAGACATTCTAAAGTTGTAGTTATTAATTAAATATCTAATTTAAGCATCACTAACTTACATTTATAATTTATGCACCACCTTCAATATATTACATATATTGCTCACTTCTGTACACAGTCTTGCCCCACCACCAACTACACTACATTAACTATAACTCACCGCTATACCATGAACTGTGTTCTCCAAAATGATGTAATTTGAGATGTAATAAGAGTTATTATGACTGCTATGATTTCACATGCTATAAGTCACATAATATGCAATGTTTTAACTAATGCACGGAGAAGGAGTGAGTTATCGTTAAATTTTGTTTGGTGAGTGATGCGACAAGACTGCTTATGGCGGTGCATGGCGTATAGTAAATTGAATGTGGTGCATAAATTATAAACGTAAGTTATACCTGGTGATGCGTAAATTAGAAATGTAAGTTAGAACTATAACTTTAGAGTTTAGAACACTAATATAGTTTAAGGTCCTAAGGGAACTATAGCTCATGCCATCACCATGCCTGATTTTCTCATCAATAATTTCATTGCAAACGCTGCAGTGATATTATTAATAATATCTTAGATTTAATGGGTGATGTAATATGTGTAGAGCTTAGCAGTTATAGTTACTTCAGAGCACAAATTACAGTTACCAGAACTGACTATAACTGGTGAATTTCTGTGGTTTTTTCACGTTTAAAATGTTATGGTGTCACTGAAATTCCCACCTAACTGTAACGTTAAGCTTCAGTTTTTTCAGTTAATTTCTAGTTTGTTTTTTTTTAACGTCAAGTAACCTTTTGTTACAATAAGTAAAGAACCTTTTCCTGTGTGCTCGGTGGAGGGGTTGGCCACAGGACCTGGCTTGCGGCCAAGCCCTGCGTCCAACCCCCACTGCAGGCAGCCTTTGGCCGTGTGCAGCAGGGTTGGCCACAGGGCCTGGTCTCCAAGAGATCTGCGGATCCTCCGCAGCGTGAAATATACAGCATTTTTTAGCATTAATGGCTCAAAAGCCACTAAACAGATTTACACCAAATCACATACACAAAACACTTTTTCTGGCTGGATCAAGGTCTGGCCATCGGGCCTGCAAATCTGAATATGCTCTAGAACCCACATCCGTTTTTTAGTAAAGTGTGCCCCTAAGCAAATCACCTGCACTTGCATGGGACAATAATTGTTACTGCCTTTGAGAAATGTTTACTTGAGCCAATGCTTGCTTTAGAACTAATGTAGGAATCTGGGGCACGTGTCAACTTGTTGCCTGAGCTTGAGGCATCCTCATGACTCAGACTGGGTGTGATCAGGTACAGCAGCATTATGACTCAGACTGGGTGTGGCCAGGTGCAGCAGGTATTTAAAGCCATACCAGTCTTGAGGTGATTGCTTGCTGTCAGAGGTCTTCACATGCAGAGTAGGATTCTCTGCTCCTCCGTGCTTATTCATAGATTGTGTATTCCACAGCACAGCATCGCGACTGCCAATCCAAGAAAAGAAGAGATCAAGTGATCAGCGTCATAAAAGGCGGTAACACCTTGCACACACTTGAAAAGCTTCTTACTGGTTACTTCTGATAGTTGAATGCTGGATGTTCAGACAGGCAGTGCTCATTAGAAGGGCATGTTATTAGTGTCCTTGGTTACTTTAATACTTGCTGTCTGCTGAATAATAACGCTCATTGTTGTTAGCTTGCAATGACAGTACAGATTTGAGCGCATGTTGGCCAATTGTTATTTTAAAGATGAACATGTTTGTTATAGTTAAGTTTTATATAGCCTTTTTGTGATACCAATAATTGCCTATGATAAAGAACACTCTGTGCTTGGCATACACTAGTTTTAAAACGTGAATTAAAGTTCTGTTATTTCCATGTTCAATTGTCACTGTAACAGTGATGACACCAATTACATATGAAAGTGAGCTTTAGTATATTAACCCTATGCTCTCAGTGTGTTTAAACCACTGAACTGTGTTCTTTCCAATACTAACAAGCTGCACTGATTAATCCCTGAATATCTGAGAAATCTAAATACTTAAGAATTGATTTTCATTCTTTATTGCCTGTTATATGTCTATGATTGGCAGTGTGACTGTGTTTTAGAAAGTCTCATCAAGACCCAACGAGCAAGACGCACACTGAATTTCTGGAACCCTCTAGATAGGTCTTCCACTGGGGCCACATTGACTTGGGAACAAGGTGGGAATACATGTAGATAGTATAGAAGGCTGAACATGTTATCTGGTTGCAGGTTCCATACTGTTTCTTGAAGATCCCTAGAGAGAGAGGAGAGCCATCAATAGCAGGAAAGGGGACCCTGACAGGTACACCTAGTTTGTGGGAATTGGCAAAGAGTAGTTTTAGTATATCGATTACATGAAAAGTGTTACTTGACTAAATGTTTAATTCATCATAGGAGATAGCTGCTCTTTGTAGACCACCGCTAGTCATCCTAATCCTGCCAGGCGACGTCCGTGTTTCTATCTCTCTCTCTCATCAATCCCGTTTCCCCCATAACGTTACCATGCCATCAAGTAAGTGGGAGGCCCGCAATGTCTAGGTGGAGTTGGGAACAAGCAACTTGGGTCTGCATTGTGTGTCTGTGGAACGAACAGTTAGTGCTCGACACTAGCTTTCTGGCAAATTTAGTGTAGATTTGTTTAGAGGTTTTGGGCTGTCAATGAGTCTAAAGTGCATACAGAAAAATAAATGGGGAAAACATGTTCTCAACCCCCCCCCTTTTTCCAAACTAGTCAAATGGTAGCACTTTTTTAAAAAGTGTGTGTGTGTTTTTTCTCAGAAATGATGTCCTTTAATTTATCATAGGTGTTGCTATGAATGCTGTCATTTTATATGCTACAAGTCATAAAATGGGCAAAGGTATACCCAGTGTGTTAGAAATTGTGTCTCTGCTTGGCAGGGATATGCACCCTGTCCAAGTAGGGACCACAATCCTAGTCAGAGCAAGTCAGGTACATAACCTAAAGTAACCTGTGCTCACCCTCTGGTAGCTTGGCACAGGGAAGTCAGGTTTAACTTAAGATAAAATGTGTTATGTATTTGTGCAACATTTAGATTACAATAACACAGTGAAAATACCGCAAAAAGACTCCACGCCAGTTTTACAAAAAACAGAGAATATTTATCTGAGTAAAACAAGACTAAAACAACAAAAATCCAATCAGTAGACATCGAGATATGAATTTACAAAGAGTAAACTAAAAATAGTGCTTAGAAGTCACTGGCACTCAAAAGGTTACTTAAGGTTGCGAGGGACCGGTGCAAATCCGAAGTTCAGACTGACCTCAGTGGAGGGTAGGCTGGCTACAGAATCCACGCAGGGTCTGCTGAAAAAGTACCTTGGCTGGAGCAAGTGTCGACTTTGAGGAGCAAATGCGAAGGCGTTGCAGCAATATTTGCCACACAGTCGAGTTCCTGCGTTGTCGTCGAGCACCACGGAGGTGAATGCAATGCGTCGTCAAGCCGCACAGAGTGTCATCATTGGGCCTTGCAGGTAGTGAATTCGTGGTCGTCAAACACCCTCTGCGTCAGCATCAGAGGGTGATGCGTCTGTTCAAACCGGGGCAGTGGTGATGATGTGTTGGTTTTTAGCAGAAGTATCTATAAAACCCACTTCTGGGGCCCAGAACTGGAGGGGGCACCTCAGGGAAGGGTAGGACTCACAGATTTCAGGATCCAGCAGCACCAGGAGAGTTGCAGGCAGTCTTTGATGTCCCTGAGAATGCAGGAGAACAGCAAGCCCTAGCAGAAACTTGGGCTGAAGGATGTCGAGAGCAGATTTAGTCCCTCTCACTCCCAGGAAAGAAGCAGCAGGTCAACACAACAATGTAGGTAGCAAAGTGCCAGTTCCTCCTACAGCACATCAATCAGCAGGCCAACACAACAAAGCAGTTAGCAAAGTGGTGGCAGTCCCTCCTGTAGCACAGCAGTCTTATTCCAGGAAGAATGTCCTTGGTTCCAGCAAAGTTCTCCTTTGGTGGGGTTTGGGTTCCTGTACTTATATTCAATTGAGCCTTTAAAGTGAGGGAGACTTCTAAGAGAGGCCTTTGAAGTGCACAGGGTCCCTGCCTTTCCTTCCCTGGCTCCAGACACTGTGCAGGGGTTATGCAGCCCTTTGTGGGGGGGAGGGAGGGACAGCTCTACTCAGGTGTAAGTGCCGGCCCCTCACACCCATCAAGCCCAGGAAGATCCTTCAGCCTGATGATAGGCCATCAGAATGCAAATGTCACACCCCAGCTCTCTTTGTGTGTGACTGTCTAGAGGGAATGCACAAAGCCCAGCTGTCATCCACCCCAGGTGTGTATTGAGGAACAGACAGAGGTGCAGAAAAGTTAAAGTAAGAAAATGCCAACTTTCTAAAAGTGGCATTTTCAGACTTACAATTTTAATTCGACTTCACCATAAGTTGTGATATTAAATTGTGAATCTAGACACACCAAATTCTAAATGTCTACACTTAAAGAATGATTCAAGGTAACACCAACATTAATCTATGGGAGGGATAGGCCTTGCAGTAGTGAAAAACAAATGTAGCAGTTTTTCACTATGAGGACATGTTAAACTTAAAAGTACGTGTCTAACTTTTGAAATACACTGCCCCAAGGCCTTGAGGCTAACTAGGGCCTCCCTTAGGGGAGGCATATGTAATAAAGAGGAAGGCTTGTGCCTAGCAAGTGTCTGCACTTGCCAGGTTGTAATAGCAGTTTAAGACTGCACGCACAGGTTCTGCAGTGGCATGGCTGAGACCACGTTTAAAGACGTTTAAGGAGCTACTGTAGTGGGTGGCACAATCAGTGCTGCAAGTCCACTACACATCTAGTGTCCCTGGGCACATCTAGTTCGCTTTACTAGGGACTTACAAGAAAACTAAATATGCCAACTGGGATAGACCAATGTTACCATGTTTGAGAGTACAGAGCACCTGCACTTTAGCACTGGTCAGCAGTGGTAAAGTGCACATAATCCTAAAGCCAGCAAAAGTGAAGTCAGAAGAACAGGAGGCTAGAAGGCAAAAAGTTAGGGGAAACCACGCCAAGAATACCAGGTCTAACACCCTGCATGGTAGAGTGGTGAGTTATAGTTAATGTAGTGTGACGAGTGAGGTGACAAGACTGTCTCGTCAAAGTCCTTTCCTTGTGGAGCTTCGAGCTATTTTCAAGCACAGCCCAACCTAGCATTCTGGGTAATGCCAACTCCATCTCCTCACTATTTCAGTACTGGAAAGAAAAAAATGGGATCCAACTGAAAGAAACAGAGCAAATATGTTATGCATAAATCAAGCCCGATATGGTGTTTTCCACAGTCTTCCACTGTCTGCCATTACAACTTAAATGCCCACAAACCAGTGACACTACATCTACAGACAGACAAAAGCTACATTTTGCAGATACGTCCCACTGTCAACTTGAAACCACAAAGAAAGCACCATGGTCCTGTGACATTCTTCATTTGTGGCTAGCATTAACAGCCAACATTAAAGTGCTGGTCCTCAGCTGATGTACTTTTTAGGTCTCACCCACAAGGCCCATGCACTGTGCTGCAAGACGTATTGTTTATAATGCAATACATTTACAACCCGCCAACATTATACCATTAGTTGTTTTCATTATCACTCTCATTTGAAATATTTGTATTACTTGGCTCCAGTTGACTTCCCAACCTTCCTTTTTCTTTCTCCACCCTGAGGCACAGACCAAGTACGTGTTCTTCCTCATCTTTTTGCAACACACTACTTTTTTATGTTATAAGGGGTTCAGTATTATTCCCTGGTGTGCAATGTACTTTCCTACTTTAACACAGACAGACGGCTTCTTAATTATGTAAAGCAGTGGTTCCCAACCTGTGGTCCGGGGACCCCTGGGGGTCCGCAAAGCCTCCTCAGGGGGTCCGCGACTCCTTCAAAAATTAAATAACACTATCAGATTAGGTCCCCAGCTTTCAGTAATGATTCATTTGGGGGCCCCTGTATTCCAATAATGATTCATTGGAGGTCCCCGATTTCCAGTAATGATAAAGTGGGGGTCCACAGAAGTCAAAAAGGTTGGGAACCACTGATGTAAAGAGATTCAGGTACAGAATAGGCACATCCCAGAAGCCGGTACCCAACCGGCATGTAACTCTATAAAATATTAAAACTATTGACCTGGGAAAAGAATTCAACAGCCATCACAGTTGATCCGTAGGTCATCAGATAAGGAGATTTATTCCAATTTTCAACCAAATGATAAAGCTTGTTGTCACTATGGACACATAAAATCACAGAATCCACGTGTGGAATTTAATAAGATGTACGGTTACAGCCAAACTGTGATGCACATTGAATTATTTTCCCAGATCAATCCACTCCACCCTACGCCACTCCACACAATGCCACTCTACTCTACTCCCCCCTACACCACTCGACTCTACTTCACTCCAAACAATGCCACTCAACAGCACGCTATGGCAGTTCACTCTTCTTTACACCACTCCAAACAATCCCACTCTACTGCACTCTGTTCAACTCCACTCTATGCTGCCCTACTCCATCCCACTCTACATTACACTTTTCAATGCCACCCTACTCTATGTCACTCCACACCACTCTATTCCACCCCAATATACTCCATACCAATTGTCTCTACCCCAAGTCATTCCATTCCAGTCTACGAAACTCTACACTACTCTACCCTACACCACTCTACCCAGTCCATCAATCAATCAAACAAGATTTGCGAAACACGACTAATCACCCTCAAGGGCATCAAGGTACTTGCAGCTCTCAGCTGCTCCTTCGAATAGCAGGTCTTGAGGCCTCTACATAATGTCAGATGAGGGCGATGGCCTGGAGATATGTGGGGGGCTGCTCCAGGTTTCTGCTGCTATGTGGGAGAAGGTACATCCTCCACTTCTGCTTCGGTACATGCTTCGAGTGTGGGTAAGCGATGGGGAGGCGGAGCTTAGTCTTCGCGGTGGTTGGTGGAAATTCAGGTGGGTCCTTGTACAAAGAATGTCCTGAGCACTCAAATTAACACAAAGGTGGTCATTATGATGTTGGCGGGCCACACCGCCACATAAAGAACACCTTGAGGGCCGCCATTGGCAGCCCTCACTCACCGCCAGGCTGCCTCCGTCAGGCAGCCTGGCGGTGGTCGGAATCATTATCCGACAGGGCAGCGGTGCTGCCCCTCGGATAATGATCCCTAATCCTCCAGCCTTTCCCTGGCGGGGAAACCTGCCAGGGAAAGGCTGGCGGAGGGGGAGGCCCTGTCCAGTGCCCCATCGCGCAGGTCACTGCCCAATTTTCTAGAATACGTGAAAAAGTGTACACATTAGCCACAGCCAGATTCCATAGTAGTATAATATATCCTAAATTCTAAATGTTATGCACATTTTTTTGTATTCTTGGTCTTTTTTGTATACCGTGCAAACTATGTCTTAAGGCTTTGGAGCACTTTACATGAGCACCAGATTGAATTACATTACTCCATGTCAGGTCAATTTTTTAGGTTTCGCCAGCACAGCGTTTGCAAAGTCTTGTAAATTAAAATAAAATCTTAAAGAGGCTTAGAACCCACCCCCAACTTAACTGAACTTGCCATTCGTTTATTCCAACACTGCTCTAATTTAGATGGTTCTCATTGGACAGCACGTCATCCTCTTTCACTTCTGCTCTTGGGCTGCTGTCCATGCCTGGCGTGCAGCTTGGACTAAGTACAGCTTCTGGACACAGGCCAGCGGCCAGTGTCCTTCCACTGCCTCCACACCCTGAAGGTACTTTTTTTTATTGTTTTGTATGTTATCGACCACTCCCTGCAAGTGCATCTGTAAGCTATCTTCTCTACACCCCAGCGCTCTTCCCACTTTGTTCCTGCCAGGCCTGATATCCTTCTTAATGCTTCTTTCAATTTGTGCCTAAAAATGAACTTATATCAGAGCGCATACTACCCAGGCTAAGATCCTTGTTCATGACCTGTTGGAATACGCTTCTTTACCACCAAACACATGCTCAATACCAACTACTCAACACCAACAGGGAAGGAAACCCAGCGATGCTGGGAGTGCTGCAGTATTGCCACAAAACAAAGTGACATGTCCAAGCGCCACCTCCTGCCCCTGGGGAGCGATTACAGCTACAGCAAAAAGCAGAGCAATACTTACGGGTGAGACTGGGTATAAGTCCTGGCTGCACTCACCAAGCAGGTGTGATGGCCACGCCCCAAAGCCTCTTTCATGGGTGCTTGAATATGTATCTTGCCGCTGCAATATTAATTGAATCACAATTACTACCTGTGTCAGGTCAGCCTGGTGGGCTTTTTCTTCAGTCTGTTCAGTTTGGCGATCTGCAGGGCCATGGCTGATTGTTGGACAAGTTTCCCATTGCTGCAAGATCGTGGTGCGTAATACTACACTGTGTTTATAAAGAGTAGTGTTTGGCTATTACTTGTGCTCTTGGCATTTCATGTTGCGTACGAATGTAATGTGGGAAATAGTAAACCTTTTTTCATGTGGTTTCGCCTCTGGGGATTCGTAGATTTTGCAATATGAAACCTAACTCGAGTGAATTTCATGTTCACTCTCAACTGTCTTGAAGGAGGTGTTATTGCGTTTAACTCCACACTTTGTAACTCTCTGCCGAATCCGAAGGGTCCTTTACAGTTCTGGGTCTGGTCTGACATCTATGGAAGCAACCAAGTAGCTTCCTTTCCTTGTGGTCTTGTGTTTCAGTCGTGGAGTCTTCATATTGTGGTGCTTGCACTGTTCTATTTCCTTCTCTGTGGTAGTTCATTGCTTAGCTGTGGTTTGATCGTGTTGTGGTCCATTTCCATGTTGATGACTAATGTTTGGATGTCACTGGGAGTGTTGAGGATGACTCCATGGTCTGTTGTTAGAAGCTGTGGGACTGCCTGCACCTTGGTGTTTATCTGTATCGTATCAATACATCTGTTACCAGAAAACCTGGAGTAAAGCGGTTTGTGGATGGCCGCACCCCACATTACAGCCGCAGGCAGTGGAATTTAGCATTCCTAAAGGATCTGTGTGGCCGCATAACCCTGCCGGCACTGTGTGGTAATGATAAAGCCACAACCCAAGCTGCTGGAGCACACATACCGTGCCTGCCTGAAGTGATTGTAGCACAAACTTTAAGTATGAGGAGGCATGTCTTCCGCTGTACTTTAGAACCAATGTACTGCAAAATAAAACAAGTAACGTGGCAGAAAAAGTGAGGGACCGGACGGGAGCACAAGGCACAAAAAGGAGTGGGAGGGGCATGCAGCGACATAGGAGAAGGTGGGAGGGACGAATGCAATATTAAAATGCAAGCAACCACAGGCACCTAAGCTGAACAAAGGCAAACAGTAAGAGGAGCAGAAAAACAAGAAAAAAAATAGTCTGCCAAACAACAGAAAACAAACCAAAGCGTAGTCATACAGTACTTGGTCACTGGTCCCTGAGAGAAGAAACGAGGGACAAAGAAGCAGGACTGACCAATAGCAAGCACAGATTTTTAAAGGACACTGAAACAAACAAATGAAATCGCTTTAAGCCCACAGGAAGTATACTAAAGTATACAAGATGTCATAGGCTCATGTTCATCCTAAAAAGGTGTTGTCAATGTGGAATGTCTCTATGTGGTTAAAACGTGGCAGCCATAACTGCATTGCCCCTGGCACCAAGGTAATAATAATAGTGATAAGTCTCCTCAGTGTCACATGATTTATCATCAAATTGTTAGCTTTAAATATATTTTGGAAATTCAGCCATTTTTGTCAAGCATTAAGTTTTGATTTCAGATAACACACATTTTTACATCCCAACTGTATACTTTTAAATTGTGGTATACATATATTAATGCACTCATGTGTAACCTTTTGATGTAGAAGGCCGGATTGCACATAGGAGGGTTACTTATGTATGGCTACCAGTAGCTCATGAGCTGCTAATTGGAGAAACTCCTGGAGTAACCGACTTTCTTGGGGGTGGGTGAAGGCTGTGGAGAATACAGCATGATCCCCTTTTCGGGTAAGCCCCCCACCTCTCCCTTTTCGTATTGCTCGATGTCCTAGGGTGTTAACGGGTCTAACGCCACTAGATGTTTTTTATTTGAAAGCCTCAAAGCCAGGAATACACGTTTCCTGTCCTTTCCCATTAACCTAATGCATTCATTGTGAGCATTGTGTTTGTAAAACTGCACTAGCTTGCGAAACCTCTTGTATTAAAAAAACAGTGACGAAGCCAAAAAAAATGCGGGCGTGAAACCTATTGGCTTTACCAATTTTTTTAAGTTCCCCAGGACTCGAACCTGGTTCCCGAGTTCCACAGTAGGCAGCTCTGGCCATTAGGCCAAAAGTCCTCCTCCAGCTGCCTATTTTATCCTATGCATAATGTAGTTTTAAAACAATGACTTCGTTATTCACAATACTTTCTTTCACAGTCTGCGACATCATAGCACTTCACCCTTGAGGTGATCCCATTAAACATAGTTTTATAAAGTAAAATATTTCGTTTCCCATCAATTAGTTTAATTTGCACTTAAGGTGTGTGCTTATCCTACATAAGCTAGTTGAAAGTGAAAAGCCAACAAAATAGTTACAGAATGTTTTGTTCTTTTCATCCACGTTCTTGATCCCGCCCTCACACTCACTGACTCCACCCCCTTTGCACTCAGGATCGCAGTACCCAGACTTTTTTTTACGCACTTCAGCCGCTATCAGCAAACAGAAAATACACTGGAGAGGTTGCACGTACCTTAGCCTACCTCGCAAATTCCAAGGACCAGCCCTATCAGCTTGCAACAAGGATCCTCAACACTGCCCTAGAACAAGAGTCTCACGACCAGACGTAGGTCTGTGGTAACTGCAACGAGGTGGCCAGAAAGTGTGCGCACATGCCCACGCAGGGATCCGAGGCGGAACACAGATCGTGTTTGAAAAGGCGAATCCCGCTGACAGGGAGACCCAGACAGAGTAGTGCGTTGACTCGAAAGAGTGTGCGTGCTGTTAGCAGCCTGGCTTCAACGTATTGAGTGCAACTGTGGCGGCCATCTTGAAAAGCTACAGTTCTTATCTTCAGCCAAGGAGAACACACAACTTCAAGCCATAATTAACTGACCATGTAGTTTCAATACACAAGACGAGAACACCATCATAAGGGAAGCTTTACTCCACCTAACCTTCCTTCGAAATATTTTCCCTACTGGAAGTTGACTAAAACAAAAACCTCACATGAAGTTAATTTCGCAGTGGCAGGTGCTGTGTAGTTGGTGTTCCGGGAATTAGGCATATCCGTGTCCTCCAAGTTCCGACCTCTGCTCTATTGGGCCGCTGTACTGTACCCCGCCCACTGAAGAACAGCTGCTGGGTTCATGACAAGTCCAGCTACGCTCCGAACTGAGCTACTACTAGAAGTATCCCTTTCGCTGTGCTTTTAGGACATGGATGCTCGCAAACATTTTCCCAGGGGCCAAAAAGTTTGGTTTGTAGTTTAGCCGAGGGCCCTAGGGTGAAACCAGAAAACATGAGATCAATCCAAGATTCCCCACTTTGTGTGATCCTAGGCAGTTTTCAGAGGACTGTCCCGGAGTCACCACGCTTTTGTTCATTTTCAATAAATGTTCCGTTTTTTAGGACAAATTTCAGGTCCACCTGCGAATCAGAAGTGAAAGGTATGCTCACAGTTCACATGCACCTTTAGAGGATTAAACACTTCTGGGGATGGAGGGGGGGGGGGGGTGGTAGTGTGCCCACGCCCACACACTTTTTTACAGGACAGGTCAGATATAAAAGTGAGACTAAGGGGGTTATTCTAACTTTTGAGGAGTGTTAATCCGTCCCAAAAGTGACGGTAAAGTGATGGATATACCACCAGCCGTATTACAAGTTCCATAGGATATAATGGACTCGTAATACGGCTGGTGGTATATCCGTCACTTTTCCGTCACTTTTGGGACGGATTAACACCTCCTCCAAAGTTAGAATAACCCCCATAATACTTTATATGTCTTAAATCTGGTCACCATATTCATTAGAACATATAAGAAGACCTTGAAATAAATGATTTCATGATGTGTACTGGGCAAAACCTTTTCCTGTTTGATTTAGTAAACTATGTTATCGTTTTATAATAACAACCTAGAAGATGCACACAACAAATGACTTGCCTCTAGATTGTGCCGTACTTTGAGTGTCACTGTTCTAAGGAATCTGTAAAGTACCCAAGGAATTCTGTTTGTCTACTACTCTGCTCTGGGTATTGCATTGTATTGTACTGCACCCATGTCAACATTTCAAAACTGGAAAGTCAAAGATTTTGAAAAGAAAATCTGGAAAATACATTTTTCCAATTGATGTCTACTGTAGCAAAGGCAATTTCAGGCAGTAGACAGCTAAAATAAAGCATTTTTAGCTTTTAAAAAATTCAGGAGTCTCCTGCCTGAATCTGACTATTGGCATGTATGGTACCGCAGATTTTACATAGCACTTAATACCCCTATGTGGATCACAGAATCTTTGGCCTTCATGGGCACTGAGCTGTGGGTGAAAAGAGGGATGCTGTCTTTGTATTTTGATCCTGTGTGGGAGGTGCTTCTGTGTCCTGCGTGATGACCTTTGAGGCATGGTTATCGTGTTACAAGATGCATCGCTTAGCAGTGTGGTGGCCAAAGCGGTTTGAGAGATGGATGCACAGATTATGGTTTTAAGTATGCTAACAGCAGGCCACTTTATGGTATTTCTTATGATCATACTCTACTTACCTGGTTGCTGCACTGGGATAACCAACTAGATATTTTGTTTAAATTTTTTATTCCTAGGTTGGCATAGTTGGAGAGACAGAAGTAGTGGGAAGATCTGCTGGGAGGAGCTTTGCTACTGACCTCCCATATCTGAATGTCTTGTAGATTTAAAGAATCAGTCCTGGAGTTTAGCTAGTTGGGACCTGCAGTGGTGGAATAGATTAGAGTCCTCTGAATGGCCAGCAGTATATAACAGATCTCTTCAGCTATACCATGCCTTTTCAGTTGGTGATGGCTGGTTTATAGGCTGACACAGTAGTGGATGATGGACAAGACCCGTAACAGATATGTTTTATGTTAGTGTAAGAGGAGTAAGCTATAGTAGACTGCCAACCACGGAGTGTTATGGTATTAGTCACGGGCGGCTCCTTCGCAATGGCAAAGGAGTGTCGCCCCACTGGCTGAGCCAGCAGCTGAAAAATAAAACAATATTTTACTATTGTTTTAGTTTTCAACTGCTGGTTCAGCCAGCAAGTGCTCCGAGGGGTTGGGTTGGGCCATGAGATGGGGGGAGGAGGAGTGGAGTGCACTAAGTGCACTTGTCAGTTCGGCCAGCCATCTTAGGCCGGCCAACCTGACATGCGCACTTAGGTTTCTCCAACTCGGCTGTGTTGCATAGCCGGGTTGGAGAAACTACACAGACCCCAGTGCACTGGCTCAGCGGCAGACCAAGCCACTCAGGCCAATCCTGACACTGCTCTCATGCTAGGCATAGCATGAGAGCCGCACCAGGATTGCATGGGGGAGCCTGTGCTGTTGTCCCAGGGACTGCTGGAACACAGGAAGAGCAGAGGAGAAAAGCGGTAGGCAGCAACAGCTGCAGCAGAATGGTACTTTAAAAAAATATATTATTTTATTTCTCCTGGTCCCACTCCCCCCCACCCTTTGAGATTTTCGGCGGCCTCCACTTTTATTAGTATTAGTGGGATCAGAAAGATTATATATGGACTGACAGCACTATAAAATACTGTGGTTAAGGGTTATATATGAATTTATATTACTGTATAATATTCCTGTTTTTTTCCTTAAGAGACGCCCCTACAGCAGCACTTTATTCAGTGGAAAATTTCCACTATTTAACCCCTTCTTAAACTATTTGGGGTGTTTCTTAACTTTCCCTGAGATGTTCCAGAACTAAAGTAAGAATACTGAATTCGACTCTTGGACTATTTTGGGAAAGTTGCACTTTAAAATGTAGAAAGTAAAAATGTTGGCTTTTCAAATATTAAATGTTATTAAAATACTACTGAGGGACAGCACTGATTGCAGCAGCACAAGTTTCCCTTTTTCGCACAGAGGCACACGTGCCGGGTGGCCCTGAGTCATGTGATAGCTTTTCTTAGCCCCTCTTTTTAGCCTATAAGTTGTACCACAGGACATGCACATTTCTATTTTAAAACAAAGTATGACCTCAAAACATTTATGTAGGGAAGACGTCCCAAAAAAATGGTGGTGTAAAGCTGACTGTACTAGGAAATAAAGCATTGGGAGCTGGATATATAGTGAATCCAAATTCACTGAGCAGCAGAAGTGAGAGAGAATCCCATTACATCCCTGGAGTGCTGGTTGTGAGCAGGGGTGCAGTCTGGGAGCTGGGTGGGTGAGCTTTGCTCAATGGACAGCTGTAGGAGGCTGGCATGGTTTTGTAGGGGGTACCTTGGGTACTTACACCTTATATGAGGTCCAGTTATCCCTTATTAGTGAAGTAGCAGTGTTCTGGCAGCTTAGGCTGATAGAGGTAGCTATAGCAGAGCAGCTTAGGCTGAACTAGGAGACATGCAAAACTCATGCAATACCACTTATAGTTACACAGTACTTATACACCAGTAAAGACAATACTCAGTGTTACCAAAATAAAGGTATTTATTTGGGTGACACAGTACCAAAAATATCTTAGAGACAATACTCCTTCTGAAGTATTATACACAATATATACACTAAACACCAAAATTAGACAAGTAATTAGTCATAGGACAGTGCAAACAATAGGAAATGCTATAGAATGCAATGGGAGAAAATAGGTCTGGGGCAACACAAACCACATACTAAGAAAGTGGAATGCGAATCACGAATTCCCCTGTAGACAAGTGTAGTGTGTGCAGAATCGCTGGGAGAGTAAGAATACAGTAAAGGTAAGTAAATTACCCCACCCCGTAGCCCAGAAAAGCAGGAGTAAAGTACTGCAAGTTTCCTTAGTACACACTACACCTTGTGATTGGGATTTTGCAGTAACCAACCAAGTCTGCAAACAACGACGGCTGGATTCCTGGACCTGAAGACCTGCAAAAGAAGGGGACCAAGTCCAGAAGTCAAAAGTAGTTCCAGGAAGGACAGGAGCCCCTGCCAACCCAGAAGAGGGTGCAAAAGAAGAGTCCCTGGTTAGTCGAAGACTGTAGGAATGCCAGCAGGTTCCTGCATGATGCAAAGGATGTCCCACTATGTGAAGATGGATGCAGACGTGATTTCATGTTGGAAGTCGCCAACAAGCCTTGGTTACGACAGAAGTGCGTTTTGCATCAAAATGGTACTGGATGGACCCAGGAGGGACCTGGGGGCCTCAACTCTGTGTGAGGAGAAAGAGGGGGCTCTCAGCACTTTAGAGAGCCCTCAGGATACCAGACAGCACCCACGGGAGTCCCAGGACACGGGGACAAAGGAGGTGCAAAATGCGGTTGGTGCAGCACAACAAAGGAAGGTCCCACACCGCCGGAGAATGCTCAGCGAGTTGAGTGTCGCAGGATGGAGTGCTGGGGACCTGGGCCAGGCTGTGCATGAAGGAATTTTGCAAATAGTGCACAGAGGCCTCAGGAAGTGAAGAAGATGCAGTACACAGGGGTACCGTCGCTCTCAGGGAAGGCAAGGTCTCACCTCCTCCAAATTGCGTTAGCTGGACCTCAGGACAGTCTATGTCAATGGGGTCCACCCTCTGTGTCCTTAGGAGCACACTCGTCGCTGTGAGAGGAGTCCAAGGGTACCGGTCGTCGTCTTGGAAGGTGCCTGCGTGAGCAGGGGAGTGACTGTCACCCCACGGGAGATTTCTTTGGTCCTTCTGGTGCAGGATGAAGACAGGGAGTACTCAGAGCATGCACACAGTGGAAACTGTTGCAGTTGCTGGCTGGAGCTGAAGTTGCAGAGGAAAAGTATCCCTTGTGGATACTTTGTTGCTGTTACAGCGGTTCCTGGAGCAGGCTGTGGTTGATCCAAGGTCAGAGGATGAAGTAGTGGTTGCAGAGGATTCCTAAAGGAAACTTGCAAGCAAAATCTGAAGAGAACCCACAGGAGAGACCCTAAATAGCCTTGAGAGGGGGATTGGCTACCTTATCAGGTAAGGACCTATTAGGAGGGGTCTCTGACGTCACCTGCTGGCACTGGCCACTCAGAGGCCTCCAGAGTGCCCCCACACCTTGCAAAGCAAGATGGCTGAAGTCTGGGACACATTTGAGGAGTTCTGGGCACTACCCCTAGGGTGGTGATGGACAAGGGAGTGGTCACTCCCCTTTCCTTTGTCGAGTTTCGTGCCAGAGCAGGGGACAAGGGTACCTGAACCCGTGTAGACTGGTTTATGCAAGGAGCACGCCTTCTGTGCCCTTCAAAGCATTCCAGAGGCTGGAGGAGGCTACCCCTCCTCAGCCTGTAACACCTATTTCCAAAGGTAGAGGGTGTAACACCCTGCTCTCAGAGGAAATGCTTTGTTCTTCTTTCCTGGGACTGGGCTGCCCAGACCCCAGGAGGGCAGAACCCTGTCTATGAAGTGGCAGCAGCTGTAGCTGCAGTGCAAGCCTCAGAGAGCTGGTTTGGCAGTACTGGGGGTCCATAGTGGAGCCCCCAGGATGCTATGAATTGGCTCCCCAATACCAGATTTGGAATGGGGGGACAATTCCATGATTTTAGACATGTTACATGGCCATATTCGGAATTACCATTGTGAAGCTATATATAGGTATTGACCTATATGTAGTGCACGCGTGTAATGGCGTCCCCGCACTCACAAAGTCCTGGGAAATGGCCCTGAACTATGTGGGGGCACCTTTGCTAGTGCAAGGGAGCCCTCACACTTAGTAAATTTGCACCTAACCTTCAGCAAGTGAAAGTTAGACATATAGGTGACTTATAAGTTACTTAAGTGCAGTGAAAATGGCTGTGAAATAGTGTGTGCACTATTTCACGCAGGCTGCAATGGCAGTCCTGTGTAAGGGTTTTTCTGAGGTCCTTATGGGTGGCAAAACAAATGCTGCAGCCCATATGGATCTTCTGGAACCCTAATGCCCTGGGTACCTAGGTACCATATACTAGGGACTTATAAGGGGGGGTTCAGTGTGCCAAATGAAATTGGCAAATGAAGTCACTAGCCTATAGTGACAAATTTAAAAGCAGAGAGAACATAAGCACTGAGGTTCTGATTAGCAGAGCCTCAGTGACACAGTTAAGCACTACACAGACACACACATTAGGCCATAAACTATGAGCACTGGGGTCCTGACCAGCAGGATCCCAGTGAGACAGGCAAAAACATACTGACATACAGGGAAAAATGGGGGTAACATGCCAAGGGAGATGGTACTTTCCCACAACAGCCGATGGGAAGAGTTGTTACAGGCAGGCTGTGGATGACAAGGGACCCTTGTCGCCCGCATAAGAGCCAGGGATGACGACCAGCCCCTCTTTCTGCATTACTTTGCAGCAGAAGTTATACTGGAGCACAGAGGATGCTGCCCAGCATTGGATTCAAAATGGCAGTGACAGCTCTCCAAAACAAGCCCCAATCTTGGTGGCCAGCTTAAGAAGAAAACCAAGATGGAAGAAATTCAATAGCAGGAGTAGTGGTTGGCATAAAGCAGTGTATTACTGGTGTCTCCTGAACAAGGCTACTGACCTTCATTGAGAAATATCAGAACCACCCCATACGAAATCGAACATGTCATGACAGCTTAAGGAGGGATCCTTGTAGATAATAGATCAACCCAGAGTCATGGAGGAACTGGCAGAAAGAAGAGGAAATAACAGATGAACACTATGGGCAGATTGTGTAAAAGTCACACAGAATGTGTTAGAAAGCATGCACTTGCTATGGATCAGATGTTTGTAGGAGGGCTTAGCTGACATAAGAAAACAAGCAGTTGCAATGCAGTGGGTCTCGCGTTTGCTCAAGTTAGAGCTACTAGCATTGTAAATTCCTAACTGGATTTTTCTTGCCACACAAACTGAAAATAAAAAGTAAAACAATTGACATAAGCGAGACGATTGAAAGCCCCACAGCAGCCATAGGCATGAGCATGAAGAAGACACACAAAAGGAAAAAGAAGTTCGCTCACAGTCAAAGTTATCAGCAAAAGTGCAATTATCCATGTAACAGGGTTGATGGCCAAAAACCACCCCAATGAGGGACAAACTTAAAGCATTTATCAATGATAACAAAGGATTTCTGAAAGGCAAGCCCATGAACGAGTGATAGTGAAGAGCGTGGTTAAAAGCCCAGATACATACCAACATGTTGGAAAAGCAGCACTTGAGCCCTGCTATGCTCGACCTAGAAAGGAGGTACTCTAGGATCAATATACATTTAGAGTCTGAGACTATCAAAAGGTGTGAGATACATGCTGGTTCTCTAGACAAATTTAGTCAATTGATGGGATGAAGTGCATGAGCAAAGCCCAAAAGAAGCCATTGCAATGCATTTCACAGGTATGGGATATGATACATGCCTCAAAATCTAAAGAAACCTCAGCAGTCCCCAATTTATAGGTTATGCTGCATGCAATCAGAAGAAGACAGTGCTGCACAAGGAGAGTCAGTAGAAATTAGTTGGAAATCATTGAACTCCCCTACTAAGGAAGACCTAAAGGCATGTTTGACAGAACATGCCTGGAAAAAAAGGATAGGAGAAACTGAGAGGGACATAACAGAGATTAAAGCAGATCTAACAAGTGTAGAAAAGAAGAAACCCAGCTGCAAAGTGTGGCATACATAATAACATTGAGTGGTGTGAGGGCACCTTTGGCTTAGCTGTGTTAGTTTTTTTTTTATAATAATAGTAAGTGGACGCATCCCTTAAGGTCGATGGACCTGTTGACTTGTTTAAATTTATAATTTGTTAGTTATAAGGCACAACAGTAGTAAACAATACAAATCATTAGAGAGTCAGTAAAGAACGCACCATGACCCATTTGGCCACGAATAACCACACCTTTTAGTATCAATTAAAATGTTTATTTCCCTTTATTAACAATGCCAGGGTCACGAAAATTAGTCTCAACACTAAATGGTACAAGTAAAGAAACATCGCAGATTGACCAAACCTTCTAAAGAATCTCACCTTAAACAATAAAAACAACAATTTCTATAGCGAAAATACTAATCAACAGCAGCAATATTTGAGCAAGAGAAATAACATAAATTTGTTCAACAATAAAATGACATCAGATCATAGGTATCGGGAAAACACCTCACTAACTTCAGATTAGCATTAACATGTTGGGCTTCATGCAAAAGTTTTAGTAACACTAATTTATAAAACATCTAGCTATGGCGCTATCAAAAAAGTAGCAGTATCTAAACAATAGCAGTTGGTACCCCAAAAACAAAAGGCAAACAACAATACACAGATCATTCATATTAACTATCCCTAGGGAATCAGCAAAACAGCTTCAGCTTCCTCAGGGAGACAGCAGCATCAGTGTCAGGACAGGAGCAGGGAAAGAGGGATGGTTTAGAATTTGGACTATAAGATCACTAAACCATCAAATCATTAGTTCAGCATTGAACAGGCAAAGTTTACTCAGAAAATAATAAAGTACCAGAACGTCAGTAGACTAACTGGTAAGGCACAAAGTGTCAAAGTGACAAGTCACACCGAGAATGTGCTTTGACAAGACAAGACCCCAAAACTCTCAACGCACAGTTGTTAAATCAAATCTCACACACGTTTGCTATTGGTCAGAAACATCAGGCAGAGAAAGAATTATCCAATTACAAAAACATTAGATATCGACAATGCACTAGGAAAGATACATCAAAACATTGGCAGTCTGATGTTTGGGTCTTCTCCATTTGCGTAGCTCCAAACTATAATAAATGTATCATCCACCTCTTCCTTCTGTCTGTAATCAGTAGGCCCTTTTGTTCGGCACATTCCAAATACGCTGCTAGTCTGTGCTGACAGAGACTGCAGAAACCTTCAAAACATGTCAGTTCCTCCAAAGAAATACATTTTATTAGTGCAAACTTCTAGACAGATATGCAACACAAACAATGGAACTCTGTTATACAACGGACATGGAATGATTTCATAAGTTACATCTTCTAGAACTTTGGCAGACAAATAACTTTTGCAGTAGCCTGGCTAGCTTGAGGCTCTGCAGTTATTAAGAATAAAACTCACATGATTTTAACCATTTATATAATGGAGCAATGCATTTGGAACACGATTATGATGCTCAATACAATATTAATAAATTCATTTGTGAAAAGACCATATACACAGGGTCTTACGTATGAAGGTGGCTAATCAAGTAGGCACATTATGTGTCACACGTTATTAATTTCAATGTTAATACATCTTATATATCCAAAACAAATGCAAAATAATTATTAATGTTCATTTCAGCGCTCACAATCCCTCCTCTGATGACTATATATGTCTTCACACTTACATCTCAAATAAATGTATTTATTTCTTTACACAGATTTCTAAAATTTGTTTCCCTCACGTTTTTATAGTTTGTCTACTTTTTTTAATTTTCCTTATATAATCTTTCTAATTGAAATTCTACCCTCCTCCGTTTCTTTTCTAATTTTCTCTTTTTGATCACATTATACATTTTGCACATACCCCATATTCCAATTATACAAATCACAATAATTGAAACCCCTTTTGTTATTTTCATTAACATCGCTTTTCCCAGATTGCCGATCCAGTTTCCCACAGCAGTCATCCCTTTGCCAGCTTTTTCCCAAACAGTGAGCTCATTTAGTTCTTTTAATTCAGTTTCATCTTTTGTTATATTGTTAATCAAGCCTCTTACTGCTATACTGTTGTCCGAAATATATGCACAACAATGACGCGGACCTAGCAATTTACAAACTCCGTCCTCTTTTGCTAAGAGAATGTCTAACGCAAGGTGATTCTGAAGAGTCATAGCTCTTACCGCAGCCATCTCGGTATCAAAAAAGATAATGGCTCCTGAATATCCTGTCAGCATGTTATCTACAACTGTAGACAACCGTCAAATTTTAATAGAATTCAGAACAACTCCCACTGGAGGAATTATTGCTCCAACTATGTCTCCAACAATGCTAGAAACTGATTCTCTCTTTTGTCTCTTTGGTTGTAACTCAGTCATTTTAGGAAATTTAATCAAGTCATCAAGTTGGTATTTTTTCGGGAAGAATATTCACAAATAACAAGTGCCATACCATCCTTTAGGAAGACAGTAATATGCATTTTTCCCACAAATGTAATAAATACCAGGCACTGGCGGATCCTCACCATTCAGCATAAATGTCCACTTGTACTCAAACAAAAACACATGTCTACATTCACTTGTTCCCACAAATATTTTATCAACCCTAGTTTGTGGCCTATATATACAAAGCTTTCCTACGTGTTGTGCATCTAAAGTTAGTCTCCCTTGTTTAGTAATGTCAGTACATGCATAGTCAATCCCAGGTCTACGTGGAACTAATCCCTTAGTTCTCCCCTTAATAACCTTCATTGTCCTTCTATTTTCTTCCGTATATTCTAAAAAGGTATTTTCTAAAGGTGAAAGTAAACAGGTTAAATTATTATCTTTATGAACGTAAACGGTCCCAAATGTAAATGTAGGCTCAAAGAAATCCCTCATTATTACTGTTATTGTCCTTAGCTACCTTATTAAGATCCCTAATTATAGGAACAAAGGAAAACACTACACCAAAATTTGAGTAGAAATACTGGAAATACTTCTGGTTATAAAATCTTGTTAGTAAAAGACTACAACTTATGCCATACATTAATGGCAGACTGTGATAGGCTATTCCCTCCTCAACAGAGGCTGAAATCTGTGTGCAAACATAACAATCTCTTGCATCCATTCTGTCAACATACTCATGCAAGAAGCTATAGAAGACATTAGAAGAAAGTTCTCCCTGTAGTATTTTGTATCTATTTTAAATCTATCTATTGCTGAAAGGGTAGGTGCTAATTCTGAAGATGTTGTTTCTACAGCTATGGTATGGTTGGCTCCATTATCAGACAGTCACACCCACAATCAATAACAAACATACAACTGCACAAACAATCACCAAACCAATACCCATATATTTACTGCATCTATTTTTAGTGTTCTGCTGGTTGTGGTTACCCATGGTCTGTAAAGAATCAGAAAGTAGAAACATAAACAAACATATGGATATGCAGCAAAAATCAAAGCTTAAACAAAAACAAACAAAAAAATATGCGCCACTGGGGGAGCTGGGGCCCACGGGAGGTGTTGTAGTGTCCTTACCCGATCTCTTTTACTAATTGTGGCAATAATGCCGGAAGAATCCTCTGCCTTATAATACGTGCCTTGAGAAAGCCCTGGCGTACCCGCAGTATGGGGCGAAACACGTGTTGGCTGCAACTCTGCTGAACGTTGAAACTCAATTCTTTGGAACATTATATATCTTTCTCAGCCTGAAACACCTTTGCTTTCATTCCTTTTGGAACACACCATTTATCTGCAACCATTACGTGACAATTGTGAGGCTGAAAAATATTCTTTGTTGACTTTTTAATTTCTAACACTTTAAAATAAAAGTGTGCTGAACTGGAATTAAGTGACTTATTGCATATTTTGCGCTCTGAATTAGAAGTTACTTCATCTGTGGGATCTTACCATTTAGTAATACAAAAAAATATTTCAAGTCGTCAATCTTCAGTTTTCAATCTTTAATCCCTCCTTATTTTATTGTATTTTTTTTTTTTAATATTCACAGCTTCATTCACACAGGACCCTTTTTGTCAAAAATTGGTAAAGTTGTCAAATTCAGTTTAGCAGCTTGTCAAAATCAGGTTATCAAAGTCTTTTCAAAAAATATTTTCAACAGAGTCTCTTTCATTTACTTTTCAAAATCACAATGTTCCCAACAAATTTCCATCAATTTTCTTCATGTGCCAAAATATAGACCCGTAATGAATCAAAACAAAAATTCAAACATTTTTCTTGTCACTCCCAATCTTCAACCATCACTTGATTCACAACTGCTCAGATCTTCATTTCTGGTGGTATCAACTTCTTCCTGAAATGTTGGCACCAGATTTGTCTTCTTTGTCTTTGAACTTGTTCCTGGCCTGTTGTCACCTTTCAGAGGTTTTCTTTTTAATGTTCTTTTCAGTATTGGACACAAGTTATTTTCCTTTGACGTTCCTGCAACTGGTTCAGGAGGAGTCAAATCCTTTTGGCTCAGATCTGCCTCAACTACTTTCCTACTGGGGGCAGTCACTTGTTCAGTCTTGCTTTTCAGACCATTTGCTTCTGATGACACCCTCCTCTGAACAGGTTCTCTCTGGACCGGTTCTTTTACTGTTTCATTTGTAGACGTCTCATCCTCATCTTCCAGGATTCCTTCCACATAGTCTGTCACAGGAGTGGGCAAGTCAACTGGAGTATGTTTAGGCTCTGTCTCCAGCTCACTTCTTTTGTCTTGCCATGGAATACGTCTGGGTGGTGGTAATCTCAACCGCTCCTCTTCTTGTTCTGTTGGACGATTCACCTTCTGAGTGTGGCTTACGTGGATCCAGTTCAGAAGTCCAGTACACTTCACAGCTGTGGTAATGATCAATACCATCTGGTAAAGACCCTTCCATGGAGGTTCTAACATGATTTTCTCATGTGCTTTCGAATCACAACCCAATCACCTGCTTTCAGGTTGTGTCCTTGACCGTGGGGCGGTTGCAGTGTGGTAGCTTTCACCTGATGAGAGAAAGAGCGAACCACATCAGCTAGACCTTTGCAGTAGTTCAATACCATGTCATCTGTAATGATCACAAGAGCATTTGCAGGTACAGCTGGCAATCTCAATGCTCTTCCTATGAAGATTTCATGGGGCGACAATCCTTTTGTCTTATCAGCGGTGCTTCTCATTGACATTAGAACCAACGGCAAAGCATCTGGCATTTTTGCTTCAAAGTACCATTCATTTGTTATATAAGTCCTGAGGCTTCTGGGCGGTAACTACAATGAAGCTTCGGCTCAATGTTTAAAGCTGAACATAGCAACTTAATCATATCATTGTTGAAGTGGCTTCTCCTATCTGATTCTAAAGAGACCGGAAAACCAAAATGTGGAATTAACTCCCTAAGCAGTAACTTTGCTTAGGGAGTTCTCCTTGTAGGGTAAGCTTCAATCCAATGAATAAAAATGCACACACAATCAGCAACATATATTTCAAACCAGCACACACAGGCATCTCAATGAAATCCATTTGCATTCTGTTGAATGGTCCTCCAGCCATGCCAATATGTCCCATATTGACGACTGACCCTTTGTCCACGTTCAACTGCTGGCAACCTGTTTAAATTTTGGATTGAACCAAAACTGCTTGAACAGCCTGACCATGGCATCCCTTCCCACATGAGCCTGACCATGATAGTATCTGGCCATCTGAGTCAGTAGACTGTTGGGCAGTACTACCTTCCCTTCTCCCGAGACCCACACATCGTCGTCCTTTTGGACGCATTTCATTTTTATCCAGTCCCTGCGTTTTTCTTTTGAGACATTATCCTGAAGAGCTTTTAACTCCTCCTAAGTGTCAATAACATGCATTACATAATTCGTACAGATCTCATAATTTTCAGGCAACAATTCCCATTCTCCTTTGTAGGATATGCCCTTCAAGGCACAAAACTTTGTGACTTGATCCGCATATGCATTACCCATTGACACGTAATCCTGTGATCACTGATGTACACTGCATTTCACCACAGCAATCTTTTCATGCATTTGAACCACTTTTAACAACTCATGTATTCTTTCACCTTTTCTTATTGGTGAGCCAGAAGAGGTCAGGAAACCTCTCTGTGACCACAATTGGCCAAAGCCGCGCACAATGCCTAATCCATATTGGCTATCTGTGTAAATAGTGACTTTCAGTTGAAATGTGGCATGCTCTAGTAAGAGCCACCAGTTCCACCACTTGTGCAGAAAACACTCCTTGAAGCCATGAAGCTTCTAGTATGCCAGCGATAGTGCACACTACGTATCCTGCTCTCAATGTACCCACATTATCTCTCAGGCAGTAACCATCAACAAAGATAATTTGGTCATTCTCTTCCAGGCAAGTATCTCTAATGTCCGCTCTGGGTTTTCGGCATAATTCTGTAATTTCCAGACAGTCATGTTCACTGTCATCCAATTTATCAATATTTACATTTTCATTTGGAAGTAAAGTTGCTGTGTTAAGCACTGTACATCTCTTAATAGTTACATTAGGTGATCCCAGGATTAATGATTCGTACCTGGTCAACCTAGAGCTGATCAGATAGTGGGTTTTAGACCTAGTAAGCAAAATCTCAATTGAATGGGGAACCATTATTGTAAGGGGATAACCCATTACTATGCTCTCGCTCTGAGCGAGGCTCTGCTCAGCTGCTGAAATGGACTGCAAACAACCTGGTAAAGCTGCTGCGTCCGGATCCAGAGTGGCTGAAAAATATGCCACTGGGCAATTCACACCGCCATGAGTTTGAGTCAGAACAGACAAAGAACACGCATCACGTTCATGACAAAACAACAGAAAAGGTTTTGTGTAATCAGGGATTCCCAATGCTGGAGCTTGGCACAAACTCTCTTACAAATCACTAAGGGCCAAATGTACAAAGATCCGGTATTGTGACTCGCAATTTGCGAGTCGCAATACCGGATGTACAACAGTGTACTTTACACTGTTTGTGATTCCCAATGGGGTTGCAAATGACCTACCGCATGAATATTCATGTGGTAGGTCGCAATTTGCAACCCCTTTGGAAATGGACGCCCACAGAGGGATGGTGGCCTGCTGGAGACCCACCCTCCCCTACATATTGATGTGTGTAATATGCTATGGACATTGTATTACAGAGTCCTCTCATTATGATTGTTGAATATGCTTTGTATATAAAAAAAAATCTATCGCTATTGAAAAAAATGAATTAAAAAGATTCAAGCAAAAAAACAACAGTAGAGCCTATTTAAGAACTTAAAACAAAAGAGATATCTGCTGTCCTCATGAAGAGGCACTGAAAAGAATACCTGACATAGGTCCATCACAGTGAACCATTCAGAATCGTATGGGATCTGAAACATAATCACAGCTGGATTTGGCACTACTGGTTGACCACTACGTCATTTATTTTTCTCAAATCTTGCACAAGTCGAATTTTCCCACAGGGGTTGCACAGTCCCATTATTGGTGAATTATAAGGGCTGCTCAACACTTCTTTTTTTTTAATTCCTTTCTCCACAAACTCTCCTGTTAACGGTTTCACACCCTCAATTGCATCTTTTGCCATCGGGTATTGCGGAGTCTGGGGGAAAACTGCATTTGGCTTAACTGCGACTCTGACTGGCTCAGCTCCTTTTATCAACCCAGTGTCCTTTACTGAAAGATCCCAAACCTTAGTCATTACACTTTTATGTGAATCAGCAGGAAGGTCTTTCACTGCAAAAACTGGAAAGAAACTAATCAAAGGAGCTTCTTCATTCACTGGCTCATCGAAACTGATCAAAGGAAATTTTTCGGTCACTGACTCATTGTTAACAGTAAGTATGGGGTCTTCTTCATCATCACTGTTTGTTTGAATTTCAATGCCTTCATCTGTACAGGTAATTAAACATCTTGTTTTGCACAATAAATCCCTTCCCAGTAAGGATACTGGACTTGAATCACAAACAACAAATTTGTGCAAACCCTTAAAATTGCCAATTTTAACTAAGACTGGTTCCGTAATTGGGTTAGTCAAATACTGATTAGCAACCTCTACAATCTGGACTGTCTTTCCTGATAAGGGCAGGTCTGAAACCTCTGCACATCTCACTGTTGAGTGTGTAGCTCCAGTGTCAATGAAAAATTAGACTTTGTGACCTTTCACCTTTCCCTTAACATAAGGACCTTTCTCATCCACTTCTAAAGAAGGAGCCATCACATACTCTTCCTCATCTGAACTTTCAGACACCCAGGCATCATTTATTTCATCCTCACTATATAGCTGAAATTGTTGTACAGTATTATTACTCTGATTCACTCTTTGACCTGTGACCGTCTGAGAAAGCGTCACCTGCTGCTGATCCATATGGGCTTGTGGTATCTGAATCTGCTGTCTAGACATTTGAATTTATTGTCCAGGCACCATTTGCACCTGTGGCTGCATCTGCTGTTACTGGAGCATTTGTACTTGTAATGGCTGTACGGTTTGCATGGGCTGTAACAGTTGGAAACCCTGCATCGGATTTACATTATTCTGAAAATTTTGATTTCTCATTCTCGGGCCTCACATTTTGAAAGGAATTGACATCATTCACTTGCTGAACAACATCTCCCTGATTTACCATCAGACACTCCCGTTTCCAATGCCCGATTCCCCCACAAGCGCGACAAGGGAACATTCTCTTTCCTTGTGGCTCTCCTTGTATCATTACTGTGTTCAAATCCGGACCACGATTAACACTTCCCATTCCACCACGACCTCTACCTCTGCCTACATTTTGAAACAGCATGTTTCCCTGCTGCTGCTGGGGCTTAAAACTTCCCTGAATCCCTGTTTGTGCAGACTTGATCTGCATCACCATCGCTTTTTCTTTCAACTTTTTCTGTTTCAATTCAATCTCATCACTACAGTATTTTGCATACTGCAGCACCTCATCAGTCGGCTTGGCTTGCCAACAAATCAAATGATTCTTAATCATCTGACTAATTTCTGGTCTGAGTCCCTCAACAAATCTGAACACAAAGTGAATCATGTCTTTTGGCTCAATTGTTTCTGTACCACTGTAATGTTTGAATGCTTTTAACAATCTCTCATAGTATGCATGAATTGATTCTTTCGCTTCTGAGCTGTTCTGTCTGTGCGCTGCCAATCAATGTTCTTGGGCAAAATTCTCGTTTTTAGAAACTCAATGACTTTTTTAGTAAGCTTTCAATACTTCAGGGGATGGTGCACCTGTTGCCGGATCTCTTGGTGGCTCACTTGTTGGCCAATCTACACTCCTTTTGAATTCAATTCATAAGTCTGCTGGAACAACTATCTCTAAAAGAGTATTCAAATCCTCCCACAGGCATTTAGCAAGTTTCACAAACCTGTCTGTTTGCTGATACCATTCTACTGGTTTCTCCCTCAGCCTAGGATAATCATTTGTAAATGACAAAATGTCACTCCTACTCCAGGGGACATGTACAAAATTCCCTGAAATAAAAGCTGTTACCAATGAAAGCCTAGTACAGTTGATATAGTAGAAGCAGCTTGTGAAGTATTCAGCTTCTCTAACCATTTGTTTAATTGCTAAGCTGTCAAACCCTGCAATGAGATATTATGAGGCTGAGTACCAGGTAGCTGTTGTACAGTTAAACTCGGAGGTTGGGGTGTCAGTAATTTCATGTTGGTGCCAATGTGCGACCCTATTTCAGTATTCGAAGGAGCTCCTAAAGGGCTCAGGTCTAACAATGACCCTGTTCCATCAAAAGTCTGTCCCACAGGTGAGACTATCCTGGTATTTTCACTGATTCCTCCTCCCACCAAACTATGATTTAAAATCCCCTGACCAGTTGTGCCATTGTTACCCTGGGCAAACAACGGTATGATTGGACCAATGGTAACAGGTACAGACACATCATTTGGACTTCGTCTAGCAGTTGCATTTTTGGACTGCATTACACCTGTGTTCTGGCTCATTAATACAGACATATATGTGTATCTGTTATAGGAGTGTACTTTGGAATTGCTTGTGGCTGCATTTGAGGCAGTAATTGTGGAGTTGGCTCTGTCTGAACCAACATTGGTTTCTGGTAAACCTGTCCTATGGCACTATTAGATTGGCTGTCACATCTATAATAGTCACATCTGGGTACATCCTAGGAACACTAGGTGGTGGCAACTGGCTCTGTACTGGAGACACAGTCGGCAGATTGAACCTGCTCTGCATTGGTACTTGCTCTAGAGGACTAGTCTGTATTGAGCTCTGCAACACGTTAGGATTAACTTGTATGGAACTCTCATTTATATTAGGGTTACTCTGTACTAGACTCTGTTGCATGTCAACCGGTGTCAGTGCAGAGGGGTTTACACTAATACTTGGACCCTCTTGTGCCACATATGGTGGCAGACGATTTCTCAACAACTGTAAAATAAACTCATCATCGTCTGATTCTTCATCAGGAGTTAGAGACTTCTTAGTCTCTTTCGATTTCTGCTCTTTATCCGAAGATAAACTCCCTTTCGATTTCTTAGAAGCTTTCTTTGCTTCTTTCTCACTGTCTTCTGAAATCACAGGAAACATCCTAATACCGTGTAAGGTATTTAATCTCCATTGTCTCTGATCATTATCCCACCTAGCTTCTGTTAGTGTCTTCTCTGCTCTTCTAATTTTTCTCTCAAACCTCAATCCTTGTTGATGTCTAGCTACTAGCTCCCAGATTGCTAATGCTTCGAACTGAGCTGGCCTTGGCAGAGGTTTTAAACTATACATTACATGCCTCAAATTTTCTAAAATTCTCAAATTAAAAGTTCCATATTCAGGAAACGCTAAGCTTCCTTCCGTTCCTGTAATTTAGCACCAATGCTTTAACCAAAGGCATGCTCCGGTACCTTTCTCTTCAATTACGATATATGCCAGTGTTCCCTTCTGGCGGACAAATTTCTCCTACCCTAGCTGGAATATATTAATCTCATCTAAGAACACTTTTTAAAGATTTGAAGAACTTCATTTTCACAAATATATGTCAAAACTTAATAATCAGGAAGTGAGTTTTAATCCTACAATCCTCTTAGTCTATCTTCTTAACCAACTGCGGTTCACGTTGTCTACCAATCCGTGTGTGACCCTTCTCACTAACCGACCTATTCCAGCGTGACACAAAATGACCTCACACTGACACACAGCGGCTGACAAAGTCTTGCGGCTTGTCCTCCTAAACTCAAAAACACTCAAAACTAATGTGAAATTATTGTGAGCATCTCAACAAAACCAAAAACAAATTTGTCTGTTTACTATAGGTAGGATAATATAATCGCTTCAGGAACCTTACAGATTTTCAATGACGGCTTTCGCTCTAGCAGCTACTCTTTCTTTCTCAGTTCCCCAGATTTGCAAGCAAAATTTGAATCACACATTTTACTCTCAAATGATCAATGGGTCTGTGTTGGTGCACATAGGACTCGCCAGATCTCAGTCAAATAGACCTTACACTTAACTCAACTCACAAACTTGACTTGCCAACCACGCCCGATTGGCCTACTAAACAAACAAATCACTTCAAAATCCAAGTGTCTCAATACACTTTAAATATACTCTGGAGTCTTAGACCTTGCAGGGCCCGTATACCAACAACCATGTGGACAATTTTTGAGCTCCAAGCGCCACACACAGGTGAAATTCGCCGACTTCCCTACTCTAACACTACAGAGTACACAAACCCCTTATACAACATCATTTGGAGCATGCAAACTCCCTAAATCCTCACAAACAACTCAATTCACCTGCAATTTGCAAAAGCTGTCCAAGTGCATAATCTACTTCATTCAACCCGACAAAAGAGTGCTGAGAACAATCCCCACAAACATAGGAAAATTCCAAGGACTGGGGAAAGTCACCTTGGACATTTAGGGTCACATCCTCTCCATATTCTGCATCAATTTAAATTCAACAAATCTCAAACAAATTATAATTTAAAGAGACATAACCATCAAGCTCTGCTACCAAAACTGTGAGTGCGCCCTTGGCTTATCCATTTTGTTACAATAATAGTAAGCAAATGCATCCCTTAAGGTCTATGGACCTTTTGACTCATTTAAATGTATAATCTGTTAGTTATAAGGCACAACAGAATAAACCAATACAAATCATTAGAGAGTCAGTCATGAACACACCATGACCCATTTGGCCATGAATAATCACACCATTTAGTATCAATTAAAATGTTTATTTCCCTATATTAACAATGCTAGGGTCATGAAAATTAGTCTCAACACCAAATGGTACAAGTAAAGAAACATCACAGGTTGACCAAATCTTCTAAAGAATCTCAACTTAAACAAAGCGATAAAAATGACAATTCCTTTAACGAAAATACTAATCAACAGCAGAAATACTTGAGCAAGAGAAATTACATACATTTGTTCAACAATAACATTACATCAGATCATAGGTATAGAGAAAACATCTCACTAACTTCAGATTAGCATTAGCATGTTGGGCTTCATGCAAAAGTTTTAATAACACTAATTTAGAAAACATCCAGCTATCATGCTATCAAAACCGCAACAGTATCTAAACAGTAGCAGTTGGTACCTAAAAAACAAAAAACAATCAACAATGCACAGATCATCCATATTACCTATCCCTAGAGAATCAGCAAAACAGCTCCAGCTTCATCAGGAGGACAGCAGCATCAGCGTCAGGACAGGAGCAGGGAAAGGGGGATGGTTTAAAATTTGGACAATAAGATCACTAAACCATCAAATCATTAGTTCAGCATTGAACAGCAAAATATACCCAGAAAATAATAAAGTACCAGAACGTCAGTAGACTAACTGGTAAGGCACGAAGTGTCAAAGTGACTGGTCACACAGAGAATGTGCAATGACAAGACAAGACCCCAAAACTCTCAACGCACAGTTGTTAAATCAAATCTAACACACGTTTGCTATTGGTTAGAAACATCAGGCGAAGAAAGAATTATCCAATTACAAAATATTAGATATCAGCAATGCACTAGGGAAGATACATCAAAACATTGGCAGTGTGATGATTGGGCTTCTCCATTTGCGTAACTCCAACCTATACTAAATGTATCATCCCGCTCTTCCTTCCATCTGCAATCAGTAGGCCCTTTTGTTCAGCACATTCCAAATATGTTGCTAGACAGTGGTTACAGAGACTGCAGAAACCTTTAAAACACGTCAGTTCCTAAAAATAAATAAATTTTATTAGTGCAAACTTCTAGACGGATACGCAACTCAAACAATGGAACTCTGTTATACAACACAGATGGAATGATTTCATAAGTTACATCCTCTAGAACTTTGGCAAGCAAATAACTTTCGCATTAGCCTCGCTTGCTTGATGCTCTGTAGTTAGTAAGAATAAAACTCACATTATTTTAACCATTTATATAACAGAGCAATGCATTTTGAAAACAATTGTGATGCTCAATACAATATTAGTTTGTGAAAAGACCATATACACGGGGTCTTACATATGATGGTGTCACACGTTATTTATTTCAATGTTAATACATCTTAAATACCAAAAACAAATGCAAAATAAGTATTAATGTTAATTTCAGCACTCACACTGGTTACCACCAACATTTGTCACTTAAAATCACAGACAAAAATGTAAACAAATCAAAGAGGAACAACCTATGGATCAGGAACCTGAAAGACCGTAACAGGGGAGGTAATAAAACCAAATGTATGGTGGGACTTTTTTTGGATGTTCTGAAAAAGGATTTCCAAGTTGGGATTGAGAGAGCACACAGAGTGGGCAGATTGCAGAATACCAACAATGAGAGGCCAAGAGTGAGAAAGCCCTGTAGCCACCCTGTGAAAGAATGGATTATGTCACAAGCACTCTCTGAAAAAGCTACCGTTCTGTGGCAGTGAAATCTCTATTCCTATTTCAAGACACCTCTGCTGTGACAAAGGAGACATAAGTATTAGAGACATGATCAAATACTCAACAAAAGACAAGTCCACTACTGATGGCTCATACTGAAGGGCATGTAGCCCTCCCCTCCCCCCTGAAATGAGGTGAAACAACAGTCAACTCACAAAGAAGGGGAAAATTATTCTGGGCCGCTAGAATAGCACAATAGAATATTCGGAGACCTATGATGCCCCTGCCATGCAAGAAGACCGCAGGACAATATTGAGAGCTGCTGCCTTGGAGAACAATTATGGCAACACTTGCATTCAGATTTGAAGCTTTGTGCTCAATTATTACCTGAACAGTCCACTCTGGTAAAAAAATCTACCTGAAGACTGGCTTTACTAATCCACTAAACTATCCACATAAAATACAGATCTGTTCTATGCAGCAGGCATATTTACCCTCAGTGCTACTTTATGGCGAGTCAAAACTGCTACTAGACAAACAACTAACTTTCTCGCTAGTAGTAACATTAATCACAAGAGTTATCTTGACATTTATTTCCTCTCTAAAAGCTTGACGCACAAGGAACTCTGCACTGGGTGCTTTTAAAGTTTATGGCAAGACCGGAGGCTCCTATTATGCGTTTCTCTTCTCGCTTTATTAACACAGCAGTCAAGAAGAAACTACAAATCCCATGGGGCTAACACAGAGAGCCAATGGTATTAAAAACGTAGTACATAACATGTTAACCAATAGAAACACCTCCATGCAATTATGATGTCACTTGACTGCAAGCAGCCCTCTCTTCTTGCTGCTCTGGGTCTCCCTCACGTCTAGGAAATAACCGTCACTCGGTTTTTCCTGATGCGAGGAATCCAGCCTCCATACACGCGCTCCTCACCTTGTTTACATTCCTCAGAGGCCATTTCCTTGGCCCCGCCCTCGGACAGGAGGGTTTTTTCCCTCGTTTAATTGACATTCCTCCTGAGTTAACCCCCGGTTGCCTGACTACTTTCTAAGGACAATTTCCATTAATTCAAGCTGGTTTTCTCAGGAGTTTTTCCTCCTTATTTGAAATTTTAAAAAGAAAAACCCTGACATGGAACCTAATACCTCTTCTGGGGAACAAAGTGTGCCCAGTGAGATTGAAGCTATCAGAAATGAACTTCTGAATTTTATAAAAAACTCTGTTCAACAGGCAATGGCGTCATCAATGCAAAAATTATCAAAAAATTTGGAGTCAAATTTTTCTAATTTCTTATCCAAATCTTCGGCCCAGTCTGCGGGGGAATGCAGTCAACGCCAGCCTGTCAACCCTCCAGGTTTGACACAAACGGAGAGTGAGTTTACCTCACATATGGCAGAGGACGCGGTTCCTCACAAGGCTCCTGCCAAGGAGTATAATAATATGGCTCCCAAACCCTCCTTGAAACGGACAGCTAAACAACGCAATATTTCCCTCCCCACTCCCACTGCCTCCACCCCAGATACGGACGATGATATCCCTGATGCGGATTCTGACTACTTGGTCTCTGACAAAGACGATACTGATTCTTTGTCTCCTCCTCCTCCTAAGAAACCTAAAGTTCCCTCTGTTCCCCCCCTCTTTTTGATGCAGAAGGCTTCCCCCTGTTTGACCCTTCCCACATACTTCGTCCCAATTCCACGGAATGGTTCCCTGCTGACCATGTTGGTCGTTACGTGGCTCAAAAATTATTTTCTCCCCTAGATAAGCAAACCAGAGCCAAACTTAAGTCAGAATGCCCTCACCCGGTGCTTCCACACAAGGCTACTTCTACCCCTTCCATCGACCAACAGATGCTAACCTTTTTCACCATAAAGGGCAAAAACCCTCGCAAAGGGGTAGATAAAGCATGGTCGTCCTGTTGTTGGACGTCATTGGTCCACTCACCAGAATTTTCGACATGGTTGAAACGGCTAGACTGGATGGTAGCTTTTTAGATCCAGAAGAACTATCTTTGTGGGTTCAACGTTGTTTTTGTCTTCTGGGCAATGCTAACTCCTCTCTTATACACGAGAGACGGAAGGGCCTCCTTATAAAATTAGACCCTAAATTGATTAATTTGGCAACGGTTCAACCTCAAATTCACATGGAAGGACAGCTTTTCGGGGACTCTTTCATTAAAGACCTCAGCAAATATGTTGCCACATTCACCTCCTTGGACAAAGCACAACAGTCCATGAGAAAAATGTTTAGTCAACGTGTTTTTGCCAGGGCCGGTAGATCAGGGGCCGCTTTACTGGCCGAGGTACCGCCACCCAAGGCTCCAGAGGGTACTACGGTTCCTATCAACAAGACTTTAGAACGCAATTCTACCCCCAGCGCGGCAGAGGTTATCGTTCCAGATCCTTCAGACACAATAAGGCCGCCAACCCAACAGGTAAGCCCCCAAGTTGGTTTCTTTCCAACAGGGGGTCGCATCTTCCACTTTCTTTCAAATTGGTTAACAATTACTGCGGATGTGTGGGTGCTAAATACTGTACAAGGTTACATAATAGACCTTTATTCTACCCCAGTGCAAACGTTCTCCATTCCTCTTCCCCATTTTTCCACAGAAATGACCCATCTAATATCTCTCGAAGTAAATTCTCTCTTGCAAAAACAAGCAATTTCAATCACCCAACCCCATCCTTTGGGATTTACCAGCCCAATTTTCCTAGTTCAAAAGAAGAACAAAAAGATGCGTCCAGTCATCAACCTAAAACATTTCAACCGGTTTGTAGTATACAGACATTTCAAAATGGAAACAATTCTCCATCTCAGAGATATACTTCTTCAAAACGACTGGATGGTCAGACTGGATCTGCAGGACGCCTATTTAGTGGTTCCTGTACATCCAGACTCCAGGAAATTCCTTCAGTTCCACTAGCTCGATCAAACTTATCACTTTACCTCTCTACCCTTCGGGCTATTGTCCGCCCCTTGGTGCTTCACCAAGCTCTTGAAGCCCGTGGTGGCTTTTCTAATGTCCCAGGGCATAAGGCTCTTAATTTACTTAGACGATATCCTAATTTTAAGTCAGTCCCCTCAAACTCTCCTTCTCCACTTACAAACAGCCTGCTCACTTCTAGGGGTTCTAGGTTTCATAATAAACAGAGAAAAATCTCTCCTAGTGCCTTCCCAAATCATAGAATTCTTGGGATTTCAAATCAATTCCATTTCAGCCACCCTACTTCTACCTACGACAAAAATAAGATCCATAAAGTCAGAGATTCTACAAGTCCTTCGCAGTTCTCTTATCTCTCTCAGGACATTGGCTCGAATAGTAGGCCTGCTGTCCTCTTCTATACAGGCAATCTTTCCAGGTCCCTTCCATTACCACTCCCTTCAAAGACTAAAGATCCAACACTTGAGGAAGGGTCTATCGTATTCGACCTCATTCCCTTAGACGTGGAGTCCCGCACCGAGCTTCAATGGTGGATAGACCATTTGGACGCTTGGAACGGGAAAAGTATTTTTCCATCAGCCCCAGATCTTGTGTTAGAGTCCGATGCAAGTCGTCTAGGCTGGGGGGCCAGGTGTGGTCCCATCTCGACTGGAGGTACATGGTCTTCCGAGGAGTCCAAATTGCATATCAATTGTTTAGAGATGCTTGCCGGGTCCTTTGCAATCAGAAGCCTGGCAAAACACAAAGTGCATTGCACAATACTCCTCAGGACGGACAATATTTCTGCGGTAAAATACATAAATCATCTTGGAGGCACAAAATCCAAACCTCTAGCGGATTTGGCCAAGAGTTTTGGGGAATTTTGCCTTTCAAACCATCTTTCGGTTCATGCAGAGTACCTTCCAGGAGCTCTCAATTCGGTCGCAGATTGGCATTCTCGTCATCTCCGAGACTCCAGCGATTGGAGAATTCATCCTTCAGTTTTTCACAAGATTAATTCTTTATGGGGTCCGTTCTCGATAGACCTGTTCGCATCTCGACTGAACACTCAGCTTCCCCAATTTTACAGCTGGCGCCCAGATCCCATAGCCTTGGCATCAGATGCCTTCTTACAAGATTGGTCTCATTCCCTCAATTACGCCTTTCCTCCCTTTATCATGATCAACAGGGTCCTACCTCACGCCAGACGTCGGCATGCCTCTCTTATTCTCATTGTCCCGTTTTGGCAGTCCCAAGTTTGGTTTCCGACCCTCCTGGAACTCTCAGTGGATTTTCCATTGTTAATTCCGTCCTTCCCAGACTTACTATTGCACCCTCTCCAGCGTCCTCAACCCCTCATTGTGGACAACATTCTCACTCTATCCGCCTGGAAGATCTCAGGAATTCCCAATCTTTCCCTGTCATTTCGTCAGAAGCTTCCCAATACATCTCAAATTCCTGGGCCCCTGGTACCAAGAAAGCCTACAAGTCAGCCTGGTCTTTATGGGACGGCTGGTGTTTGGGAGGGCATCTTGATCCCTTTTCAGCAGATGTAATTTTTGTAGTTAATTTCTTGGCCACAGAAGCCAGTAAAGGTTAAGCTTTCCGTACTATCAACCTTTATAGGTCGGCTATTTCTTCTAACCATATCCATGTCAATGGGAAACCGATAGGCGAACATCCGTTGGTATGCAGATTAATAAAGGGAGTAAAATTTTCCAAACCTCCTTTACCCAAATATAACCAATTATGGGACGTTAATATTGTTCTAAAATTTCTGATTTCTTTGCCGGACAATCCTTTTTTATCTCTAAAAATGTTATCTGCTAAGTTAACAATGTTATTGTGTCTAGTTTCCATTAAACGTTTATCAGATGTAAAGGCTTTGGACGTCTCCAACCTACAGGTCACCCCTTCGGGGTGCTGTTTTCAGTTATACGACGTACCAAGACCAGTTTATCGTCAGTTTTTTATCCTTATTTGCCACAGCATCTCAAATTATGTCTTAAAGTTTATGAACAGAAAACTGCAGATTTGAGAACATCCTCCTCCCAACTTCTTATTTCCTTTAGGAAACCCTATCACCCGGTTCCGTCTGCCACCTTAGCTCGTTGGGTCAGGTGGATTATGTCCCTAGCGGGTATCCAAAGCCTTCTGGGCAGGCTCCTGTTTAGAGGATATTCTGAAATCTGCAGACTGGTCTAATGACAATACCTTTAGAGTCTTTTATTGTAAACCTGTTGACGATGTTTCACTAAATGTAATTAATATGCTTTAAACTCGCATAATTGGAGCCTCCGGTCTTGTCATAAAATGTAGATAAAATGTAGATTTTCCTAGTTTATGACGGAAAGTCTTAATTTTATTAAAGACACGGAGGCGAGTATTATCCCGCCTCTAGTTTAAACATTGTTTTCTCCCTCCCTTTCTTCCAGCGCCAGTTCCAGCCGCTCAACCAGGGTCTTAGTACGATTTCTTCACACCTTGGGAAGGCTTCGTTCATGGCAAGCACAGGATCGTATTCCCTGATTTAATGGAACACTCCTTCCTTTGTAGGATTTTGGACTTTTCTTCTGACATTTTTGCTTTCCTGATGGCTTTGTTTATTCTTTGTTCTCTATTTCCGTTATTATTCAACAATTGACTTCATTCGCAAGAAAAGAGGGCTGCTTGCAGTCAAGTGACATCATAATGGCACTGAGGTGTTTCTATTGGTTAACATGTTATGTACTGCATTTTTAATCCCATTGGCTCTCTGTGTTAGCCCCATGGGATTTGTAGTTTCTTCTTGACTGCTGTGTTAATAAAGCGAGAAGAGAAACGCATAATACTCGCCTCCGTGTCTTTAATAAAATTAAGACTTTCCATCATAAACTAGGAAAATCTACATTGTAATTTATTGCTAGACACAGCAACCCCCCCACCTGGAGGTCAGTGCCCATCCCCTCCAGGATAGCGCCCAGTGCGGCTGCACCGGTCGCATTGCCTTGAAGCAGGCCCGGTGTGGTGTAATAGCATAATCTCTGTAAATTCTGTTGGACAAAATTAACAAAATTAAGCCAATCACACCTGTATAATTAAAATTTCACCCATGTCAAAACAAAATCAATTTAGAATGAAATTCAGGGGATACCCCATCCAGCTTTTGGATGTTGGGAAAACAATACGTTTAGGAGTGGCTATATTTTGTTAGCTGAACATCAAATTTACAGCATTACAAATCACCTGAATCCAGAGGGAAAATACATCAGGGTCCTAGCTGTGATACTGGGAGATTCATACATTCTTTTAAACATTTATAATCCCAATATGTATCAGGAGACAATCCAGGAGAGGATGCTGAGAGATTGTGTGCACAAAGGGTGGGGGAAAGATAAACAATCTACTCCTGGAAGGGGATCTCAATGTTATTTGGAATCAATTAATTGATAGAGAGAATTGGTAGAGGGAATTGCCCAATACCCCCAAATTGCCAAGGCCATTCCTAATCAGCTGAAACTCAAGTTTACAGAACAGGGTCTTATAAATGCTTGAAGTTCCCTGCATCTAGATGAGAGGGACTACTTCTGTTTTCATGTACATAAAATCTATTCTTAATTTCAACTGACAGATTCATAGATTTAGGCAATAAGATTACATGGCCTTGCGCAAGCCACCATAGTTGGCAGCCCTGCTGCTGGTGGTGGGGCTGCCAGAGCGGAAGAAGTCTGGTTCCCCCTTCTCCCAGCTGCACTGTGAGTGTGTGCACTGTTCATCATCCCCTGGATGTGGTTTGCAGCGGACCGTCTGAATAAGTCTGCAGGTGATTGGACTCTCTGAGAATTTAATTTTGCTGCTTTTATATTTTATATTGTTTTGATCAAGTGTTTTAATTCATTTTGTGTTTTTATGTAGTTCAGCCCGACCCCACTGAGGTTTTTTAACCCTCTCTGTCTCCTCCCTCAGGTGTTTCTCGTTAGTTAGTGTGTGGGGACGCCTCGTTAACTTGCACCTTTTTAGCCACTATTGTGCTCCCCGCCCTCCACTTGCTGTCTTCTGTACTGGACCCCGAGTGTGAGTGTTACACCTCTGCTAATGCTTGCTGAGACGCCATCTTTTTTTTAACTCTGAGCCCATCTTCAGCAGCAATTTCAAGTCAGCGGTCCAGCTGACGTCTGTTCTGCTCCTCGACCCCCATATAAGGGGTGCAATGCAGCGTACCCGCAGTGGACCCTCTGAATAAGTCTGCAGCTGATTGGACTCTAGGAGAACTTTATTTTGCTGCTTTTATATTTTATATTGTTTTGATCAAGTGTTTTAATTCATTTTGTGTTTTTATGTAATTCGGCTCGACCCCACTGAGGTTTTTTAACCCCCTCCCTCTCCTCCCAGGCCTGTGTTCAGTGGCCTCTGATGGTGTTCCTTGTTAGTTAGTCTGTGGGGATGCCTCGTTAACTTGCACCTTTTTGGCCACTATTGTGCTTCCCCCCCACCTGCTGTATTCTGTACTGGACCCCGAATGCAAGTTTTGCATCTCGGCTAGCGCCTGCCGAGACGCCATCTTTTTTCTTCCACTGGGCCGGTCTTCAGCCGCCATTTTAAGTCAGCGGTCCAGCTGCCGTCCATTCTGCTCCCCGACCCCCATATAAGGGGCGTGATGCAGCGGACGCGAAGTGGACCGTTGGAATAAGTCTGCAGTTGATTGGTCCCCAAAGAATTTTATTTTGCTGATTTATATTTTTTATTGTTTTGATCACGTGTTTTAATTCATTTTGTGTTTTTATGTAATTCGGCCCGACCCCACTGAAGTTTTTTAACCCCCTCCATCTCCTCCCTCAGGCCTGTGTTCAGTGGCCTCTGATGGTGCTCCTCTTTAGTCTGTGCGGACGCCTTGTTAACTTGCACCTTTTTAGCCACTATTCTGCTCCCCCCCACCTATTGTCTTCTGTACAGGACCCCGAGTGTTGCTCTTGGCTAGCGCTTGCCGTGACACCATCTTTTTTCTTCCTCTGGGCCCAACTTCAGCTGCCATTTCAAGTCAGCAGTCCAGCTGCCCTCTATTCTGCTCCTCGACTCCCATATAAGGGGCGATACAGCAGACCGTCTGAATAAGTCTGCAGGTGATTCGACTCTCGGAGAACTTTATTTTGCTGCTTTTATGTTATATTGTTTTGATAAAGTGTTTTAATTCATTTTGTGTTTTTATGTAATTTGGCCTGACCCCACTGATATTTTTTAACCCCCTCCCTCTTCTCCCTCAGGCCTGTGTTCAATGGCCTATGATGGTGTTCCTTGTTAGTTAGTCTGTGGGGACGCCTCATTAATTTGCACCTTTTTAGCCACTATTGTGCTCCCCCCCACCTGCTGTCTTCTGTACTGGACCCTGAGTGCGAGTGTTGCATCTCAGCTAGCGCTTGCCGAGACGCCATCTTTTTTCTTCTTCTGGGCCCACCTTCAGCCGCCATTTTAAGTCAGCGATCCTGCTGCAGTCTATTCTGCTCCTCGACCCCATATAAGGGGTGCGTTGTAGCAGACGCGCACCGGACCGTCTGAATAAGTCTGCAGGTGATTGAACCCTCTGAGAATTCTATTTTGCTGCTTTTATATTTTATATTGTTTTGATCAAGTGTTTTAATTCATTTTGTGTTTTTATTTAATTTGGCAAGACCCCACTGAGGTTTTTTAACCCCCTCCCTCTCCTCTCTCAGGCCGTGTTCAGTGGCCTCTGATGGTGTTCCTCGTTAGTTAGTCTGTGGAGACGCCTCGTTAACGTGCACCTTTTTGGCCACTATTATGCCTCCCTTCCCCCCCCCACACACCTGCTGTCTTCTGTACTGGAACCTGAGTGTGAGTTTTGCATCTCGGCTAGCACTTGCTGAGACACCATCTTTTTTCCTCCTCTGAGCCCGTCTTTAGCCGCCATTTTAAGTCAGCAGTCCAGCTGGCATCTATACTTACACACTTAATCTAGCCACTCCTACCATCTGTAGATCTCCCCAGACTATAACTCAACCTTTTCGCCACTGGCATAAGCTCAGAGCTCAGTCTGCTACCATTGCTGGGAGGCCTTCAGGTAGCCATGCGCTATATAAAAGCCTTTAACATAACATAACATAACATAACATAACATAACATAACATAACATAGCATAACATAACTTTTCATTACCCTGCACACTAAAGGGCTTCTACGAATAGAAATCCCTAAACCCTGAATCCCTGAACTAAACAGTGTGGAGCTGCTATTGCTGATCTGTAGCAGTTAACAGTTCTGTGACAGACCCTCCTGAAAAAGGTCCACTAAGACATTTGCCACTTCTGGTTCATCAGCTTGTACGGGATCCAGATCCCTTTCCATGAACCCATGTATCCTTACTGACCATGCCCCTCTGTATCTTTTCCTGGTACCTGGTGTCCACGACTCATTGAGTAAGTCTGTAGCTGTTCCTGAGAATCTTCCTGAATTCCTGATATTTCCCATACTAGAAGGTTGAGTAAACCCTCCCGAGCTAAATGATGTTCCACTAGGTCTAGTCCATCAAAAGTCCTTTACATGACAGTATTAAAAATGGGATGTTGACTGCCATTTCCAACATGTCGTAAACCAAGGTTGAGTGTTCCAAAACGGAGTCAACAAAACAATCTGACATTTCTGTTTTCTCACATGAACTAACACTCTCTGAATCGCCCAGAACGGAGCAAAAGCATAACCCTGCAGATTCCTCCAATCCTCAGTGAAAGCATCTATTGCTATCACTCCCTGATCAGGTCTCCAACTCATGTAGCTCTGTAACTGAAAGCTCAGCCTGGAGGCAAAAAGCTTTATGCCAAAAGGACCCCAAATCCTTTGAATACTCTGAACCAAATCCTCCCTCAACTTCCAATCACTGTAATCTGTTAAATTCCTTAAATTACCATCTGCTACTGCATTGGAAATACACAGAAGGTATTTTGCCTGCAAAATTATATAGAGCTTCAAACAGAATTCCCACATCTTGTGTTAAATCTGGCAATTTCCTTGACCTGGCACCTCCTGTCTTGTTGATATATGTTACAACAGAAACATTGTCCATTTTTAGAAGAACAGCATGGCCTTTCAACTGTTTCTTGAAACTCTGTAAGGCAAACAACCCTTTTCTCAACTCCAGACAATTTATGTGACTCTGTCACTCTTCCATAGCCCTGAAACCTCCTGTTTCCTTTCCTAAACAAAAGGCACCCCAAACTAAACTGCTTGCATCTGACTCCAGAACAAAATCTGCTTTTCTTCCAAAAACCGCCTTTCCATTCCATGCTTCCAAATTGTATTCCCACCACTGTAATTCTACCTTTGCTTTTAGACTAAAATGTATTTTGCCTCCATACCATCCCCACTGTCTTTAACCATTGAAGTGCCTAGTAATGCAACAGACCTGGAAAAATCACTTGTGTCAATGATAAGAGACCACTTATACCGGCTAATTCTCTTAATTTTATTTCCTCCTTCAGGAGAACAGTTACCTCTTGCCTTATCTTCTTCTCCGGTAACAGTAATTGACATAAGTTTCTGTCCACCGGATAACCTAAAAATTGCAAACATTGGCTTGTAATAAAACAGATTTCTCTAGATTCACTAAAAAAACTAGCTGCTCCAACAAGTACTTTATCACAACCAATTGGTTTTTCAAATCTTCCATCCTCACATCCTGTGCCATAATCAGAATATCTTATTGTCCGAGTAAATTATCATCCGAATACCTCTTTGTCTTCGGTATCCCGCTACTGGTTTTAAAACCTTCGTAAAACACCAAGGGGCTGCAGAAAGCCCAAACAGAAGATATAGAAACTGATATGTCCCCTTTCCATCTGGATCTGAGAAACTTCTGACTTTCTTCCCTCATAGGAATAGTGAAAAACACATCTTTTAGATCCATCTTCACCATCCAATCTCCTTACGGAAGTACATTTCTCAATAAATGTATTCCTTCCATTTTGAAATGTATGTAAGTAAAGAACAGATTTAAACTTCTTAAATTAAATTTTACTGGTCTCCACCCTTTCTCCTTCTTTTCCAACAGAAATATTTTACTTATAAAACCTGCCCTTCCATATTTGAAACCAATCGGATTGCTCCAGAGAATAACATTTGTTCTATCTCTTTTATGACTAGACTTCCAACTCTATGTTTAAAAAACAATTCTTATGGTTCCTTCTCCTGATAATGTTGACATGTAAATTCTATTTGGTAACCTCTTATAGTTTCTAATACCCAGGTATCCCTTGTAATCTTGTTCCAATTATTTTGAAATAGTCTTAATCTTTCTCCCACCTTTAGGAGGATAAAACCAGAATTTATCTTCATACTCACCTTGTGGGGACTGGAAGGCTGGCCTTGTCCTTTGTTAGAACAATATCTTCCAGACCTTCCTATTTGGGGATAGAAACCACCCTGGTTTCCTCTGTTATTTCCATAACTCCCATCTGAGCTGTGTCCAGAAAACTGGGACTTAAAACATGCTCAGCCGAAAGGTTGTCCTCTCCTTCCAGCCAGTCCAGAAAAACAATTTCTGTAAAAAACTCTGTTCATGTTTTTTTTCTTTTTATTAAGCATTTTCAATAAGTTTAACATTTTGGACCAGAAGAAAAAAGAAAGAGACAATAAAAAAAAAAATTAGACAAAAGTGCAACAGTACATGTTTGCAAATCACCCCATATTGCATCAATAACATAATTACATAAACATACAGTGTTGTCAGTTATCATCTAGGCAAATATAGAGAAAGAAGGAGTTCCACATGTGCACATGTATTCGCAGTAGTTGTCACAGCCAGACTGATCCCGCCTAGGCCCCTGCATTCAATGACAATAGATATGCAGTCATTGGTGCCCAATAGTCCATGTAACTCCTCTGCATATATCTCCAGTTGATCTTTACAGTGACATCTTTAAACCACAGTGACAGCATGTCACAGCTCTATATTCCCCAATAAATAGCCACCCGTCTCTTTGCCAGAAAGAGTGTGACAGCAACTCGTTGTAGTGTGGCAGATTGCAAAGATTTAACATTGCCCAGCACACATATACGGGGATCGCAAGGTACCAATTCTGTCATTACTGCTGTTAAGGTATGCAGGAATTGTAAACTCTGTTCATGTTATAATAAGTCTGCACAAACTTTTCAAAAGTCTTCACCATGCCTTCACCAAATAAAAAGCCTTTTGCGTCTTCACTTATTTCTTTTTTTGCCAAATCTCCCAACTTTGGGTTTATACGCATCAATACTGCTCTTCTTCTCTCTGCCAATAGTCCCGCATTGGCATTTCCCAAAAAACAAATAGCGCATTGGCACCAACCTCTTAGTAGATCTATATTGAGATCCTTCCCTTTAATATAAGCATCTTCTATTAGGTTGAAAATTCTCACTGAAGGTCCACACACATCTAATAGCCTGTCCTGGCATTGTTTAAGGGATCTCTCTAAATCTTTTCTACAGTCTCTTCCCATTTTAAATAAGTAATTAAGTCCGGATCTAGGTTTGGAGTCATAGTAACTTTATCATCGATTATTGGCAGAGAACATTCTGAGCGGATATTTAGCTCATCTCTTTCTAAAGGTCTCCCAATCCAATGCCGAATATATTCAGCAACGTGGTGTAATGCCCCTGTGGTGTCTTATATCTAGTGGATAATTTTTTTTTACCACCATTGGGACTGTCAGTGTTTTACATGCTTTGGATTTGTCATCCTACAAATTTCAAAATCCTTCATCAATGTTTTCATCAAGTCTAAAACATATTCATCCGCATTAGACGTTTGTGAAACTGCCTCTCATGTGTGTCGCTTTGGACACCTCTGTGAATCGCATAGGATTCCTTTCTTTTTAGAACACGCTTATGCTTCCTTTTTTTCAAACATGTACAACCAGGACCTCTAAAACCTTCCTCATCCTCAGAAATTGAGAAAAATTCCTCATCGTCTGAATTCTTTAATTGTCTTTTCCCTAATAATATTTCTTTAACAGAAAGTTGTACAACATTACCTAATTTTTCCATTTCTTTTGAAAAAGGAGGAAAAAGCAGGCCACAAAATTCAATTTGCATATATGTTTGTATATATTTGAATAAATAAAATTTTTGGAAATATTACTGCCCAATTTCAATTATTTTGGGGAAAAATGCTCCTCACACGGCTTGCCAGAAGTGTCTCTGAGGAGACTGCTCAAGCGCGCTACCGTTGCTAAGCAACTATACAGAAAGAGCAATCTCCCACAGTAAGAAAGCCGCCACGTACAGTTGGCCCATTTTCCTGTAGAAAACCGTGTGCAGCGCATGTTGCCAAGCAGTGTTCCAAGAACAACCATGCGCAGCACATGGATGCGTTAAGCGCCCTCAATGTTATACAAAAGGCCTGATGCGTTAAACGCGTTGCAATTAGAAAAAGTGGTGCCGCCTCCAGTCACAATCTGGAACATGGTGCTGCTTCTGCACTAAAAACATCAATCATACAGGCCACATACAATCCGCCTCACAAGAGGGTCCAATTCAAAATATTTAACTCGCCCCAAGGAACTTTTGTATAACCGATCAATAGGAACAACAGATGAAACCCTTCATATATTCACCTTTTGTAATAAAAATTGTATATACAAAGCAACATTAACGAAGACCTACAGAAAATACTGTATACTGCTAGATTTTAACAAAAATGTATGTTCCCTATAAATAAAATAAATACAGTCAAGAACATAAATAGATGAATTTAAAAACCTATAAATTAGGTTTAGCTGCACAAATGACCCAAATTTCACACACAATGGCAAATAAATCTACATAACCAAAATCATACCTATCTGCCCAGAAGCAGAAAGCAAATGAGAGAAAAGATGGAGGGGAGGATGCTGTTGTGGGATTCATTGTGATTTGTAAGGTTCTATTTAAGAAGGTCTGAATGGCTGCTCAGAAGGAGTGAATAAAAGATTTATGCATAATGCTAGCCTCCTGTCTTGACATAAAATCATTGTCCTTACCTTAAAAGACAGCAATCCCCTGATCCTGCCCATCACCCTGAATCAGCAAAACATTAGACAACACAGTGTCTCCTCACCTCATCAAAGATGCGCAATGATCTCTGCAGCAAGGGTAGGCAGTATTCTAGTGTCAGTAGTCAGGTGAGGGGAACAGGGACTCCGGGCTGGCTCGCCACCTGTTGCAGAGTAACTCAAGAATAGAGAAAAAGATAGATTCCTCTTGGCAATGTGTTTAGAGGGATGGGCGGAAATATGGCTTCGGAGGTTGGGTTGATTTCTGAACCCTGGCCTTTATTTGGCTACAACAAAACTTATGACAAGGTTTCACAGGTAAGGCTGGTCTCTACCATTATAAATCTTATGTCTCTGTTATCCTCTTTTTAAAACATGCCTGGCGTGATGACTTAGTCTCCCTTCTTGCCCTTTGCAGGATTTTCCCTGGTTGGGTGCCGCTGCCAGTCCCCTCAGAAAAAGGTGCACAGACAATGCGGTAAGTATATTTTTTTTATGTAGGTAGTGTCGCCGTTACCATGACACCAGTGGTTTACTCTGAGGGCTTGTTCTCTACTTCTGTGGGTCTTAGTATAGAGCAGAAAATGGTGTTTGGGTCAAGGATAGAAGTATAGCAATAAGAAGAAGGGGTGCTCCATGCACACAGTGTTGTGGAGAAAGAAAATAATAAACATGGGAGTACTACTACTTTGTATATTCTAAAATGCCTGGTTAACTTAAACTTCCTTAAGTTCAGGTCTCCCACTGCCCTTCTCATTTACACATCATTCTTGTATTGCAAATCGCATTGTGGCCCGCATCCCTCCCCACTCACTGTGCTAGGCACAACTCTCCAGAGTTGTGGTGGGCTCTGGGGCTTTAACTGGTGATATCCAACCGTCCTCGTACCAAGTTTCCGTCACCTCCTCGTTCTTGGCTTCAGTCTCGGCTTCCTTGTCCTGAGGGTAGTGTGGGCAGCTCACCTTCTCTCCTTCCACCTCATTGCCAGCTCTGGACTCTACTTCCACTCGTCACTCCCTGCAGGGCTTCTCCTCATTTCCCTGAAGTCTTCTCTCTGTGTCTTTCTCCACACACAACTTTGCCTGTAGCAATCCAGGGGTTGGGGCCTTCCCTTCCAGCTGACCTGTTTCACCTTGAATGTGCTTGACTCCGCCCTGTGTCTCCTGAAAGAGCAAGTCCTTCATTAGTGTTGGTGACCTGAAACAAGTGTGCTTTCTGCTCTGTTTTGTCCTTCTTGGCTTTCAGATGCTCCAAGACCCTTTATCATTTTTTGCATACCCTAGGCTAATTCAATCTCCTGCTCCCATTCTTCAATTAAGTTTGTAATTTACTGAGACAACAGAATACGTGCCTGTGTGCTTAAGACCCAGACTTCCTTCAGGCTCCTGAACACAGGTTTTCCTTTAACTATGACCTTGCTGATCATGCATTATCTCCATCTGTCTTGGTTTAATACAAAGTTTAGGCCTACACTGCTGCTCTTTCACAACATAGGATTGTATATTGTTTTCTACCAATGTCTGATGTAGCACACTTTCTTCACATTTCATTTCCTCTCTAACATTTTGCTAGTGAGTATTTATGTTATCTAGCGCCTGACAAACATTATGTTGTACTATATTTTTACTACTCTTTACATCTACAACCCTGCTCTGCAAACTACAGAGGGCATGAATGATTGAGGGGGGTGCAGAACAGGGCTTCCACAGCAACAAGCAATTGTAAATATGAGCTAGACAGGACCACAGACTCAGTTAATTGAGCCAAACTAGCACAATGAATAAGAAGATTACTTTTTAGAGAATAGATACCTCCCTTGATAATCATAGAGATGCTTTTAAGGCTGTGTTTAGGGCATAGCAATGGCCCTTTCTGCAAGACTTCAAAAGGAATAACGCGTACTAGAAATGAGGCTCATACCAGAGCTAGAATGTATAGAATGTGAAAATAAAGAGGAACCAAACAGAACCCGACGTCAGCACTTAACAACGTTACGGGGACAGCTATGGACTGAGAATCAACAAATCCAAAGAGAAATCCTAACGCTTAAAACAAACATTTTATGAAAAAGGCAATACAGTGGATACATTCCTGGTGAGTAGACTGACAGCCAGAGAGTCAAGGGATGGACAGCCAAATCAAGGTCCCCAGAAGGGTGAGACACCATATTCAAACAAGAGAAACAAGACCTATTTTTGGCATTCTTCAAAAATTATACATAGTGAAACTGATAGATAGGGAGAAAATAACTGCTTTCCTGGATTGAACTGCCGCCCCTGAAATAAAGGAGAAACTCGAGAAACCCATTAAATCTCAGAAGATCTTGTCTGCATTCCAGTAAGTCCTTGGGTCCAGATGGGCTGGAGAATGGTTTTGCCTCTCTGCTTTTCGACCCACTCATGACCTTTTTTAAACTCCTTTAACAGAGACATGAGCATCACATCCCCTCAATGAGAGAAGCTGAGGTTGTAGCGGTCCTGAAGCTGAGGAAAGTAACAAAAGAGTGATAGGTCTACAGCTCTGATTAAAGCAGATATTACGTTTTTTTTTTTACCAAAGTACTTACTAAATGGAAAGATAAGGTCCTACCAGCATTGAAAGAATAGGATATTGCGGGCTTTGGTAGGGATGGACAGGGCTCAGATAACATTAGGAAGATGCTCAATATAATAGCAAAAAATAAGAGAAAAGGCAGCTCAGTTTTCTTAGTATCCTTTGTTGTAGATAAAGATTTTGACAGGGCGAGCTGGGAGTTCCTGTGGGTGGTGCTAAACAAAACTGGGATGGGACCCATATTGAAAAAGATTATCCTATCCATTTATAAAAGCCTAGAAGCAAGGATGAGTGTAAATGTAACCCTCTTTTCAGCTTCAGAGAGGGACAAGACAGGGACAGGGCTACCTTCTGTCACCCATCCTCTTAGCCATGACCCTTAGACTACTGGCAGCACAGAGAAGGGCTAACAACAGTATAAAGAGAGTTTGGAGTGGAGGATCTCAGAATTTGCTTATTTGCAGATGATGTGTCCCTCTCTCTGACCAATCCTGAGATATACCTACATGACCCAGAAGATTCCTGGAAACCTTTAAACAAGTCTCAGGGTTCAAGTGTAACTGAGAGATAAATCTGTGATTTTGATTATCTTAGTCCCAGAGGAGAGGGTAAGCGATAAATAAAACATTATGTACTATGAAATGGGAATAAATATTTATCAGCTATTTATGAATAAATCTCACCAAATAAGTCAGAAACTAAATTAAAGCTAACAGGCCATCCCTAAAAACTCCAGATATGACAGACTTTAAAAAATGGAGGGGTCAGTATAACTCCTGGCTAAATAGATTCAACATTGTCATGAAGATTAATTTTTGGCAGTTTACTGTATGTATTTCAAGCAATCCTGACATGGATTCCAACATCAAAGATACAGTCACTTCATACATTTGTATTTATATTTGTAGGATGGGAGGCCAAGTCAGACCCTAAACCTTATAAAATATTACCATGCTGCTTAACATAGGATAACTCTAGAATGGTCCCCTTCAGAAACAGAAAAATATGGTATATGGAGAAATCTCTTGAAGCCGATATTCCATAGCTTCATAAAGCGAAGAGACCAAAAAACTGTACATCTAGAAAATTATGACAACCTCACTTCTAGAGTGATGTAGAATAGGACCCAAGGGAAGCCTCTTCACCGTTACTGCTCTATATACTCCGATCCAACTTAACCCCACATTATCCCAGGCAGTCATCGGGGGGTGATTTGAACTGGAGAAACAATGAATGATTAAAGATTAAAGTTATGTTTGAAGAGGGGGTAAGTTAAATCCAAGACTGTAAGAAAGGGTTCAAACTCACCAAACTTGACAGAATGCAATACGTGCAGATCAGGCACTTCATCATGTAACCACAGGTCATAGAGGACATATTGTTTGAAAGTATCATGGAAACATTTGACTTGATCTCAAAACTATACAGTTTCCTTAACAATAGCATAAAATGGAAGAGATAAGACTACCAGATACAATGGGAGTCAGATCTTAGGAGTTAAAGTAGTGATAAAGTGGGAAGGGCACAACATTCATAAATGCTTTAGAAATATTCAGTACCTCAAGGCTGAATATAATATCCTGATGAGATGGTTTTTCCGACTTATATAGATTTGGATGTAGTATTGAAAAACTATGTAGCTGTTTTTGAAAACAGACTGAGTGAAGACAATTTTTACTTGAATACTATCATTGTGAAGAGAAGAGCTGTACTTGTCAGGCATGCTGCGAGGAAAGTTTCCTTAGCTATCAGAGCAAAAGTCAAAATGATTTTGGATTAAATGATCAAGGACAAGGTCATAAAAGCAATGGAAGCTACAAAATAGATGTTGCCTGTGGTAATAACGAAGAAATTGGATGGATCAATGAGATTCTGTGTAGACTTGCAAAGTCTCAATAAGAATATTGTCACAGATTGTTTTCCATTACCTAACATAAATGAGTTGCTTTTATTGTCGTCTATGGTAAGGTACTTCTCAAAACTTGTTTTGAGGAGTGTCTATTATCATGTAAAACTTCATCCTGATTCTAATAATTTCACAGTGTATATCAACAGCAAAGGAAGTTAACATGTCAAGTGAATGCCATTTGGATTGTTTGTGGTGGTGGCAAGTGTTTTGCATAGACTAATATCAAATGTGTTGTTTGGTGTTAAAAATGTAATATTTTTTCAGCATGACATCAGTCTTTGGAAATACCATTGCTGCACAAAATAAAACTTTACAAGTAGTCTTGTGTTTCAGTGCCAACTGAGGGTTAACTCCACGTAGAGAAAACTGTAGGTTTCTGGAACAGGGTACCCCCTGTATTTGTGACATCTCATTTAGGGAAAGGAAGTCAAACCCAAATTTAATTTTGGTAGGTGCCATTGTTAATTGAGCGCTTCCTGATGACAAGGATATGTTTCTCTCATTCATGTGTTTAGTAGAATACTACTTCAATTTTGTACAAGGTTTTGCCCACAAAACAGAGGTTTTGAGAATTCTGTTCAGAACAGCGGCAGGTAAATCTTTTTGTTCAGAGCCAAACACTCACACCTATCTGAGACCAAAGGTTCATTCGACCTCATAAGGGTAGATGGGTGTTTGCCCTTATTTATCCTCTTTTAAAATAAATTATCAAAACAAATATAAGGTAGGACTCGCCCTTAAGGTAAACAAGTATTGAATGCTGCAATGACATGTTCTTAGTTCCTTTACATTATAAACATTTAAGTTCCTCAATAAATACTTGAGACACACTTAAGCTAATAATACTACCTTGACACTGTGTTGGTTAAAGAGAATCTACCCACCAATATTAGATCTATGCTGAGATGTGGGAAGGTTTAAGGCTCATTCAATCACATACAGTGGGAATGCGAGTTGATCCAAACATTTTTCAAGGAAGTTCCTAGTCATATTGAAAACCTTCTGGTTGAGTAATCAGAGACCCAGCCAGAATCCTGTTGCAATGGATGAGGGAGCAAGGAGAAACGCAGGTAAGATGCTTAAAACCCTCTTGCATAACCTGTTGGGTACCCCCAAGAGACTTATAACAACTTTTTTGGAAAAAAGGGATGGCCAGTCTAACATACACACTGCCAGTAGAAACAAATTTGAAACAATCTGGTCTTCATTAATAAAATATATAACAGCCATGCCCACAGGGTGAGCTATGCCTCTTAGGCTCTGTCCTTTACAGTTGTTTGACTTGATCAAAGATGAAGCACAATGGCCTTCCATAATTTGAATAGTAAGATTCCTTAATAATTTAAAGGCTACAGAGGTACGTCCAAGGGGCAGGGGGAAGCTAGGGGAGTTGGCAAAGGATTTTACAATTAACTATTTTTGGACCAGTACTTTAGTTTGTTAGAATATAGCACATAATGTGGGATAAGATCACAAATAAGACAATTGGGTTATGATTTAATTGTGGTTGAACCAAGTATATTAAAGAACTGTCACTAGAACTATGAATCAAATATGTAAGAGGAACGGATCTGATTAGGTGCTGTAAGTTGATTTCTTTGTTTTGTTTTTTTGCTGAAAAACTAATTAAAATGTGTTATACAAAAATTTTATTTAATTTTAAATTTTTTGATAGCACAAATGTAGCACTGGGGCATTAGAGCATTGTACAAGAGAACAGGAATTTGACAAGGGGTGGCAATCATCATGCACAGACAATGACAGAACAACATAATAAAACAAATTAGGCAGTTGATCTCACGGTTGGGAATAAGCTGAGGCAACCTCGGCCTTAACCAAAATGCTCTTCAAATTGAAGACACAATCGTGTCCTTAACCAAAGCATCTTTACAATAGGAAGATTTTGAGTTCCTTTTCACAGGGGGTGAGACAGGGTCTTGCAAACAGTTGTGGAAGCGAGAAACAAATTCTTGTTGCACATCCTGATAAGGAGTGTTTCATGTAATGTTCATGTTTCAATGTTGGAGGCTCCACTGGAAGGGATTCTGTGTTTCTCAATCTGCTTGAGTACCAGAGTTTTTCAGTTTGTCAGTCAGGTGGTAGGGTGAGGAGTTGTGAAGGGCTTTGTGAATAATGCAAGTAGTCTTAAATGGAGATCGAGATTCAATGTGGGAGCCACTGAAGAGTTACCAAGATAGGAATGATGTCAAATTTCTTGTGGCCTGTAACAAATCGTACAACTGCATGCAGCACCCCTTTGCTCCTTTGAGGGGAGCCAGATCAACGTTTATCAGTCCATAGAGGAGTCCTGTTCTCAAACGAACTGTCTGACATCCAAAATGGTTGCAGACGCTCTCATCTTTACCCATGATTTGCCTCTAAAGGTTACACTGGTTATCAAGGTTAAAAAGCAGAGATTTACCTTTTAGAGACAATGGCCAGTTTTCAATCCAGGGAAGAGACTTGACCAATTTTTAAACTGTTGGGGAAGACACCTTGTTCATGGAAGGAGTTCACCAAGGTGGACTAGTTGGGAAGAAGCTGTTTCCAAAGTTCTTTACTCATGGAATCTGGTTTTGCATCAGAAAGATTGTTTCATCGTTTAACCTTGTTTATGGTAATCCAGTGCTCTTAGTTAAAAAAAAACCAATAATGGCTTAAGGTTCGGGTGGGCAAGCAAAAGGAAGGCTTAGGCCAAATGTGTGGCTGTAGATCAGCCCTTGTCCCATGAGGACTGGTGACTCAAAATATAGATGAGCCCAGCATCCTAGACACTGTCCAATGCCCTGACTAATGTATGTATTTTTTTAAAGACAAAAAATAAATATTTGCAGAATAGTGCAGTTGTCAGAGCGACCGCCTCGGGACCTGGAGGTCTATGTTCGAGCCTCAGAATTGTCATAACGTCCTGTGATTCTGGGCAATTCAATCTCCCTGTGCCCATGGCAGTGCAATGAGACCCTCACGGGTGATAAGCCGCATTATATAAATCTACATTTCATTTGACAATAATATCCCTCTACATAGAATAGCAATATTGACCATATAGAAAGTGAACACGACAAGCTAACATCCCTTTGTTCACTCACAGCAATGTGATCAGAGCACTGGGACTTTACAGGCTCTTGTAAATCTGGGGATGAGTCAACCCACTGCAACGCCCATGGAACGCCTCACTGGGGCAGAGTAAGGCAATGAATCAATTTGTCTCCATATATATGAGGCCATTCAAAGCCACGCAAAGTTACTTTGCATGGCCTCATGGATATGGCTAAGGTTTGCACAGCCGCTGCATCACTAAAAGTGCCGCAACAGCAGCGCAAGCCTCTCATAAATATGTCCTTTATTTTTAACAGATACAGATGACAATGTAGTGATTTAATGTGATGCAATGAAGTGTAACACGTCTTCAAGAAATAACCTAAAAGTAGAATTTTAATGCATTTTATCATATTTACCTGCCAAATCTCAGATCCCCTCGTACATTTGCTCTTAGAGCCAAGCCAGGCCCATGGCTCTGCACTAGCTTGTTTCTTTCTCTCTCTAATGTTATTGGCATGCCCAATCATAGCTGAAGGTGTGATATATAATGGGGGAAAAACAAAAAAACATGATGGTGAAATACTTAAATTAATCTCAGGCACTTTTTTTTGTTTACTCATGATACCATTCAAGTCACACACCCACACTTCTTTGTCTTTTTTCAAATTGAGACACTGGGCATGGGGCAAGTTGGCAACTAAAGGTGCAGAGTAGACATCAGCAGTGGAAGATTCCCCTCACCCAATTTCATTTTCAATTTTATTGAACTTAGTTCGTGGAGTACATTAAGTTCTAAGGCATCAGAGCCTTTGCTTGAAAAATGTCCAAGAATGATAAAGGAGTGGCGATGTGCCCAACCTTCAGAGAAGATGGCTGCCTAAAAGTGCAGCTCTGTCACCCTGGCGCAATTCACCCGAATATCCTTTTGATAATCCGTCCCCTGGCTGCAATCCAATGGCACCTGGTTCAGTGCGAGCCTAGGGGAACCCATTGTGCCCCTTGAGGTCGGCTGAAGGGGACCGTGAGGAGTATCGGCGACCCTGCAGCCTGGAGGTGGGGAGGAGCCCCTGTTGCGATTTGCTGCATCTCCATGGGAAGGCTTCTGTGGCAGAGTGAGCGATGGATGACAATGGTGCCCGAGTGCGATGGCCGCGCTGGCTGATGGAAGTGGTGCTAGCCCCAATGCAGAGCACCTGGGTGAATGTTCACTCCCCCCCCCCCCCAAGACGAAATCCAGGGCAGAGGTGGGTGGCGCTGTGTGTTGCACACCTAGGCTTGTTGGCCCAGTGGGCCTTGGTGTGGCTGGCGTGGGTGGGTGCGTGGGGTTCAGCCTCGAACCAGAGAAATGCTGGGCCCCCTTGGGATGCTGCAGCCCCAAGATCGAGGAACATCGAGCAACTGGCAACATACTAGACCCCTGCTGCACCATTAGATGACTGGGGCCCACAACGAGCCCCCACAGGCTATCACACAGACAGTGAGGATAGAGGGAGGCTCTCTGAAGAGAGGAGCTGCATTAAGGCTGACAACAATGAAGTGCACCTATTAACTTATCTCTGAAGGGCATGTTTGGGGACCGCGGTAGGAGTTTCTGCTTTGAATTGCAGCTCAGCCTCTTACAGAGGAAAATAAAGTGCTATAATCGTGGACCCTGACCCTGGCTGGCTAATAATGCTCCACCAAAGGGCTCCCTTGGCCTGCTGAACACAACTCATTTGGAGTTGAATTTGAGGTGGGTCGCAGTGCAGTGAGAACGGTGCTGACACAGGGGAAACCCGACAGGCCGTGTGGCATGTACTTTCACCCATAGGCAGGAGGCGGTAAATACCCAGTTGCTCTAGTGCCTGATCGTCGGCGCCCCTATCACAGCAATATGAAAGGCGGTAAAGGCATGCGAGGTGCCCATCAAATACAACAAGACAAATTCACGCTGGCCAAAGATCCGGGATCTGCAACCGAGGCCTAGGAGCGGACACAGCCTGTGGCTAAATTAGACTATAATGAAGAAACCTTGACCCTGCAAGATGCTATGTCGGCCATCCAGGGGGTGTTTTCTTCACTATACTCTCACGAATGAGGTATTGTTGACGAGGACTGATCTCCGCAACATGAGTTCAAGAGTTAAGGAAGTCAAAGGATTCACTGTCCTCCTCCAACAAGGCTTTACGCCCCTCAAATCCCAGGTCAAAGAACTACAGGCAGCAAACAAAACCTTGGAGGGCACCTGCAGGACTATGAAGGTAGGTCCAGATGCAACAATATATGCATCCCGGGAGTCCCAGAGTGCGCGGAGGGGGGTCAGTGAGAGACCTCTTGTCGAGGATCTCATACTTAAGACACTGCAACCCCGTGGACTTTAAAAACATTTCTCTGTGGAGCGGACCCATTGAGTATCCGGAGGGCGCCTGTGTCCAGGGACCCCTCCGCGACCTATAATAACCTGAATCTTCAGTTTCCGTGATTAGTATGTGATAGTCCTGATGGCTCACAGCACTCCCCCAATAACATAAGAAAACGTAAAGATAACCTTTACCCCTGACTTTACCCTCAAAGTTCAGAGACAACATTGTAACTTTTTGGTAGTAAAAAAGTAACTAAGGGATGAATGAAATATTCAATGCTTTTTCCTGTTCGACTAATAGTGGAGCCTGAGGGTAAAACTCTGTTCTTTTCCACTCCGGAGGAAACATGAGAGTGGTTGGAGGGATGGAGAACTCTAGGTAAAAAGGGCAACGCAAAAAGGCAGCAGCAATGGAGACCGCTGCTCCCAAGACTCAGATGAACACCAAGCCAAGGACTCAGATCCTGATGGCACGAAGACATCACCAAAGCACGGCCCATAGAACTTCTAGTACAGCCAGAACTGATATATTTTTGGCTGGCAAGGGTTGTAAGCAACAAGTGTGGGACGGGTTTATTTACTACCGGTGGGAATACGTCCTTTAAGCACTTAAGCAGTAACTTTTGCAAGAAGGATATTTACACAGCAAGAACACGTTATGACAATGATATAGTGTAGGCTGATGCTCATCAAACACACAAGCTTTAACATGAGGGTACCATTCAAGTTTCTGTGTAGGGGGAGTAGAGGGGCGCGGCGACTAGGGCAGACCTCAGTCCCTTCAAAGTTTGAGTTGGGGCAACAGGCACTCTGCAGGGTTTAGAGGGGTGCATGGTTTTAATGTTCATCATGCAGGGCGACAGGGTGGGGTGTTGTTCCTTTAGGACACAGAAATGATAAGTTCAGGGAGGGGGGAGTTTGAGGGTGGGGTTATTTCATTGTTACAGTTTTCTAGTTTGCATGCTGAAAGGATACCAGCTCTATTTTACCAAGCCACCTGATTTTGCCTTTTTATGTGTGGGTGAGCTATGTGTAGGCAGGTCTTCAGGGCTGATCTCCATATGGGGAGATGTGTAGTATTGGACTGGCTAATGGCTAAAGAGCTAAAGAGCACGCTCCCGTCATCGGACTCCTTTCGTGGAACATCAATGGATTTGGGGACAGAATTAAGCATGGTGTGATGCTTCAGTATATTAAAAGACACTCCCCGATGTGATCTGTAGGAAGTTGGCTCTGTATGCACTATTTCAAAGTAAGGAATAGTATGCACAGAGTCCAAGGGTTCCCCTTAGAGGTAAGATAGTGGCAAAAAGAGATAATACTAATGCTCTATTTTGTGGTAGTGTGGTCGATCAGTAGGCTTATCAAAGGAGTAGTGTTAAGCATTTGTTGTACATACACAAGCAATAAATGAGGAACACACACTCAAAGACAATTCCAGGCCAATAGGTTTTTGTATAGAAAAATATATTTTCTTAGTTTATTTTAAGAACCACAGGTTCAAGATTTACATGTAATACTTCCAATGAAAGTATTGCAGGTAGGTACTTTAGGAACTTTGAATAATCAAAATAGCATATACACTTTTCACATAAATCACATATAGCTATTTTAAAACTAGACAGTGCAATTTTCAACAGTTCCTGGGGGGAGTAAGAGTTTGTTAGTTTTTGCAGGTAAGTAAACCACCTACGGGGTTCACGTTTGGGTCCAAGGTAGCCCACCGTTGGGGGTTCAGAGCAACCCCAAAGTTACCACACCAGCAGCTCAGGGCCGGTCAGGTGCAGAGGTCAAAGTGGTGCCCAAAACGCATAGGCTTCAATGGAGAAGGGGGTGCCCCGGTTCCAGTCTGCCAGCAGGTAAGTACCCGCGTCTTCGGAGGGCAGACCAGGGGGGTTTTGTAGGGCACCGGGGGGGACACAAGTCCATACAGAAAGTACACCCTCAGCAGCACGGGGGCGGCCGGGTGCAGTGTGCAAACACGTGTCAGTTTTGTAATAGAAAGCAATGGGAGACCAAGGGGTCTCTTCAGCGATGCAGGCAGGCAAGGGGGGGCTCCTCGGGGTAGCCACCACCTGGGCAAGGGAGAGGGCCTCCTGGGGGTCACTCCTGCACTGGAGTTCGGATCCTTCAGGTCCTGGGGGCTGCGGGTGCAGAGTCTTTACCAGGCGTCGGGATCTGAGGAGCAGGCAGTCGCGGTAAGGGGGAGCCTCGGGATTCCCTCTGCAAGCGTCGCTGTTGGGGCTCAGAGGGGCAACTCTAGCTACTCACGATCTCGCAGTTGCCGGGGAGTCCTCCCTGAAGTGATTGTTCTCCACAAGTCGAGCCGGGGGCGTCGGGTGCAGAGTAGCAAGTCTCACGCTTCCGGCGGGAAACACAAGTTGTTTCAAAGTTGCTGCTTTGTTTCAAAGTTGCAGTCTTTGGTGAACAGGGCCGCTGTCCTCGGGAGTTCTTGGTCCTTCTAGAGCAGGGCAGTCCTCTGAGGATTCAGAGGTCGCTGGTCCCTGGGGAAAGCGTCGCTGGAGCAGTGTCTTTAGAAGTGGGGAGACAGGCCGGTAGAGCTGGGGCCAAAGCAGTTGGTGTCTCCGTCTTCTCTGCAGGGTTTTTCAGCTTAGCAGTCCTCTTCTTCTTAGGTTGCAGGAATCTGAGTTCCTAGGTTCTGGGGAGCCCTTAAATACTAAATTTAAGGGCGTGTTTAGGTCTGGGGTTAGTAGCCAATGGCTACTAGTCCTGAGGGTGGGTACACCCTCTTTGTGCCTCCTCCCAAGGGGAGGGTGTCACATTCCTATCCCTATTGGGGGAATCCTCCATCTGCAAGATGGAGGATTTCTAAAAGTCAGAGTCACCTCAGCTCAGGACACCTTAGGGGCTGTCCTGACTGGCCAGTGACTCCTCCTTGTTTTTCTCATTATCTCCCCCGGCCTTGCCGCCAAAAGTGGGGCCGTGGCCGGAGGGGGCGGGCAACTCCACTAGCTGGAGTGCCCTGTGGTGCTGTAACAAAGGGGGTGAGCCTTTAAGGCTCACCGCCAGGTGTCACAGTTCCTGCAGGGGGAGGTGTGAAGCACCTCCACCCAGTACAGGCTTTGTTACTAGCCACAGAGTGACAAAGGCACTCTCCCCATGTGGCCATCATCATATCTGGTGTGTGGCAGGCTGCTAGAACTAGTCAGCCTACACAGATAGTCGGTTTAGGTTTCAGGGGGCACCTCTAAGGTGCCCTCTGGGGTGTATGTTACAATAAAATGTACACTGGCATCAGTGTGCATTTATTGTGCTGAGAAGTTTGATACCAAACTTCACAGTTTTCAGTGTAGCCATTATGGTGCTGTGGAGTCCGTGCATGACAGACTCCCAGACCATATACTCTTATGGCTACTCTGCACTTACAATGTCTAAGGTTTTGTTTAGACACTGTAGGGGCACAGTGCTCATGCACTGGTGCCCTCACCTATGGTATAGTGCACCCTGCCTTAGGGCTGTAAGGCCTGCTAGAGGGATGACTTATCTATACTGCATAGGCAGTGTGAGGTTGGCATGGCACCCTGAGGGGAGTGCCATGTCGACTTACTCGTTTTGTCCTCACCAGCACACACAAGCTGGCAAGCAGTGTGTCTGTGCTGAGTGAGGGGTCCCCAGGGTGGCATAAGATATGCTGCAGCCCTTAGAGACCTTCCCTGGCATCAGGGCCCTTGGTACCAGGGGTACCAGTTACAAGGGACTTACCTGGATGCCAGGGTGTGCCAATTGTGGAAACAAAAGTACAGGTTAGGGAAAGAACACTGGTGCTGGGGCCTGGTTAGCAGGCCTCAGCACACTTTCAAATCAAAACTTAGCATCAGCAAAGGCAAAAAGTCAGGGGGTAACCATGCCAAGGAGGCATTTCCTTACACAACCCCCACCCCCAAACAAAAGAGGATGAGACTAACCTTTCCCAAGAGAGTCTTCTTTTTTTAAGTGGAAGAACCTGGAAAGGCCATCTGCATTGGCATGGGCAGTCCCAGGTCTGTGTTCCACTATAAAGCCCATTCCCTGTAGGGAGATGGACCACCTCAACAGTTTTGGATTTTCTACTTTCATTTGCATCAGCCATCTGAGAGGTCTGTGGTCAGTTTGAACTACAAAGTGAGTACCAAAGAGGTATGGTCTCAGCTTCTTCAGGGACCAAACCACAGCAAAGGCCTCCCTCTCAATGGCACTCCAACGCTGCTCCCTGGGGAGTAACCTCCTGCTAATGAAAGCAACAGGCTAGTCAAGGCCATCAGCATTTTCTTGGGACAAAACCGCCCCTATCCCATGTTCAGAGGCATCTGTCTTCATAATGAACTGCTTGGAGTAATCTGGAGCTTTTAGAACTGATGCTGTGCACATTGCTTGTTTCAGGGTGTCAAAGGCCTGTTGGCATTCTACAGTCCAGTTTACCTTCTTGGGCATTTTCTTGGTGGTAAGTTCTGTGAGGGCTGTCACTATGGATCCATATCCCTTCACAAACCTCCTGTAGTACTCAGTCAAGCCAATGAATGCCCTGACTTGAGTCTGGGTTTTTGGAGCTGCCCAGTCCAGAATAGTCTGGATCTTAGGCTGGAGTGGCTGAACTTGGCCTCCACCTACAAGGTGACCCAAGTAAACCACAGTTCCCTGCCCTGTCTGGCATTTGGATGCCTTGATAGAGAGGCCTGCTGATTGCAGAGCCTTCAAAACCTTCTTCAGGTGGACCAGGTGATCCTGCCAGGTGGAGCTGAAGACAGCAATATCGTCAAGATAAGCTGCACTAAAGGACTCCAAGCTAGCAAGGACTTGATTCACCAACCTTTGGAAGGTGGCAGGGGCATTCTTTAAACCAAAGGGCATAACAGTAAACTGATAATGCCCATCAGGTGTGGAGAATGCTGTCTTTTCTTTTGCTCCTGGTGCCATTTTGATTTGCCAGTACCCTGCAGTTAAGTCAAAGGTACTTAAGAATTTGGCAGCACCTAATTTGTCAATCAGTTCATCAGCCCTTGGAATGGGATGGGCATCTGTCTTGGTGACAGAATTAAGTCCTCTGTAGTCCACACAAAACCTCATCTCTCTCTTTCCATCTTTGGTGTGAGGTTTGGGGACTAAGACCACTGGGCTAGCCCAGGGGCTGTCAGAGTGCTCGATGACTCCCAATTCCAGCATCTTGAGGACTTCCACTTTGATGCTTTCCTTAACTTGGTCAGACTGTCTGAAAAGTTTGTTTTTGACAGGCATGCTGTCTCCTGTGTCCACATCATGGGTACACAGGTGTGTCTGACCAGGGGTTAGGGAAAAGAGCTCAGCAAACTGTTGCAGGACCTTCCTGCAGTCAGATTGCTGCTGGCCAGAGAGGGTGTCTGAGTAGATCACTCCATCAACTGAGCCATCTTTAGGGTTTGTGGAGAGGAGATCAGGGAGAGGTTCACTCTCAGCTTCCTGGTCCTCATCTGTTACCATCAACAGATTCACATCAGCCCTGTCATGGAAGAGCTTAAGGCGGTTCACATGGATCACCCTCTTGGGGCTCCTGCTAGTGCCTAGGTCCACCAGGTAGGTGACCTGACTCTTCTTTTCTAGCACTGGGTAAGGGCCACTCCATCTGTCCTGAAGTGCCCTGTGAGCCACAGGCTCCAAAACCCAGACTTTCTGCCCTGGTTGAAATTCAACCATTGCAGCCTTTTGGTCATACCAAAACTTCTGGAGCTGTTGGCTGGCCTCAAAGTTTTTACTTGCCTTTTCCATGTACTCTGCCATCCTTGAACGTATGCCAAGTACATAGTCCACTATATCTTGCTTAGGCTCATGAAGAGGTCTCTCCCAGCCTTCTTTCACAAGAGCTAGTGGTCCCCTTACAGGGTGGCCAAACAGAAGTTCAAAGGGTGAGAACCCTACTCCCTTCTGAGGCACCTCTCTGTCAGCGAAAAGCAGACATGGCAAGAGGATATCCCATCTCCTTTTGAGTTTTTCAGGGAGCCCCATGATCATGCCTTTTAATGTCTTGTTGAATCTCTCAACAAGGCCATTAGTTTGTGGATGGTATGGTGTAGTGAATTTGTAAGTCACTCCACACTCATTCCACATGTGTTTCAGGTATGCTGACATAAGGTTGGTACCTCTGTCAGACACCACCTCCTTAGGGAAACCCACTCTGGTAAAGATACCAATGAGGGCCTTGGCTACTGCAGGGGCAGTAGTCGATCTAAGGGGAATTGCTTCAGGGTATCTAGTAGCATGATCCATTACTACTAGTATGTACATGTTCCCTGAGGCTGTGGGAGGTTCAAGTGGACCCACTATGTCCACACCCACTCTTTCAAAGGGGACCCCACCACTGGAAGTGGAATGAGGGGGGCCTTTGGGTGTCCACCTGTCTTACCACTGGCTTGACAGGTGGTACAGGAGACACAAAACTCCTTGACCTTCTGGGACATGTTGGGCCAATAGAAGTGGTTGACTGGTCTCTCCCACGTCTTGGTTTGTCCCAAATGCCCAGCAAGAGGAATATCATGGGCTAAGGTCAGTATGAACTCCCTAAACTCCTGGGGCACTACCACTCTCCTAGTGGCACCAGGTTTGGGATCTCTTGCCTCAGTGTAAAGGAGTCCATCTTCCCAATAGACCCTATGTGTTCCAGTTTTCTTGCCATTGGACTCTTCAGCAGCTTGCTGCCTAAGGCCTTCAAGAGAGGGACAGGTTTCTTGCCCCTTACACAACTGCTCCCTTGAGGGCCCCCCTGGGCCTAGGAGCTCAACCTGATAAGGTTCTAACTCCAGAGGCTCAGTTCCCTCAGAGGGCAGAACTTCTTCCTGAGAAGAGAGGTTCTCTTTTTGTTGTTGTGTTGCAGCTGGTTTCCCAGTTGCCTTTCCTTTTCTCTTGGTAGGCTGGGCCCTTTCTCCAGGCTCCAGCTCTACTTTTTCACCCTGAGCCTTGCACTGTGCCCTTGTCTTGACACACACCAGTTCAGGGATACCCATCATGGCTGCATGGGTTTTCAGTTCTACCTCAGCCCATGCTGAGGACTCCAGGTCATTTCCAAGCAAACAGTCTACAGGGATATTTGAGGAGACCACCACCTGTTTCAGGCCATTGACCCCTCCCAACTCTAAAGTTACCATAGCCATGGGATGTACTTTAGTCTGATTGTCAGCGTTGGTGGCTGGATAAGTTTGTCCAGCCAGGTATTGACCAGGGGAAACCAGTTTCTCTGTCACCATGGTGACACTGGCACATGTATCCCTCAGGCCTTCTACACTTGTCCCATTAATTAAGAGCTGCTGCCTGTATTTTTGCATGTTAGGAGGCCAGGCAGCCAGTGTGGCTAAATCCACCCCACCCTCAGAGACTAATGTAGCTTCAGTGTGACACCTGATTTGCTCTGGGCACACTGTTGATCCCACTTGGAGACTAGCCATTCCAGTGTTAGCTGGAGTGGAGTTTGAAGTGGTATTTTTCTTGGGACAGGCCTTGTCTCCAGTTTGGAGTCCAGGCTGATTACAGCTACGACACCAGGCCTTTTTGGGATCCATGTTTTTACCCTTGTATCCAAAATTGTTTTGTGAAGAGGCTCTGGGCCCACCCTCCTGTGCAGGTTTTTGGGGGCCTGTAGAAGACTCTTTACTATTTTTACCTTTGGATGTCTCAACACTCTTCCCCTGGGGAGGCTTTGTGACCCCTTTCTTTATGTCACCCCCTGTGGAAGTCTTGGGTCACCCTAGTCTTGACCCAATGGTCCGCCTTCTTTCCCAATTCTTGGGGAGAAATTGGTCCTAGGTCTACCAGATGCTGATGCAGTTTATCATTTGAACAATTACTTAATAGGTGTTCTTTCACAAATAAATTGTACAGCCCATCATAATCATTTACACCACTGCCTTGAATCCAACCATCCAGTGTTTTCACTGAGTAGTCCACAAAATCAACCCAGTTCTGGCTCGAGGATTTTTGAGCCCCCCTGAACCTAATTCTATACTCCTCAGTGGAGAATCCAAAGCCCTCAATCAGGGTAGCCTTCATGAGGTCATAGGATTCTGCATCTTTTCCAGAGAGTGTGAGGAGTCTATCCCTACACTTTCCAGTGAACATTTCCCAAAGGAGAGCACCCCAGTGAGATCTGTTTACTTTTCTGGTTGCACAAGCCCTCTCAAAAGCTGTGAACCATTTGGTGATGTCATCACCTTCTTCATATTTAGTTACAATCCCTTGTGGGATTTTCAACATGTCAGGAGAATCTCTGACTCTAATTATGTTGCTGCCACCATGGATGGGACCAAAACCCATCTCTTGTCTTTCCCTTTCTATGGCTAGGAGCTGTCTCTCCAAAGCCAATCTTTTGGCCATCCTGACTAACAGGAGGTCATCTTCACTGAGGCTATCCTCAGTGATTAAAGAGGTGCTGGACCCTCCTGTGAGGGGAGCAGCATCTCTGACTATCACATTTGGAGACTGGGCTTGACGGGCCCTGATCTCCCTAATTAGGACTGGAGGGGGGGAATTCTCCTCCAAGTCACTAGCTTCATCCTCTGGGAGGTCATCCTCAGAGGGGTTGGCTTTTTCAAACTCTGCCAGCAGCTCCTGGAGCTGTATTTTGGAAGGTCTTATGCCAACTGGTATTTTCTTTATTTTGCAGGGAGACCTTAGCTCCCTCATCTTAAGATGGAGGTAAGGAGTGATGTCGAGTTCCATCACATTTTCTTCTGCATTAGACATTATGGTGGTCATTCCGACCTCGGCGGTCTTTTTTCCAGACCGCCGAGGCCGGGGGAGACAGAATACCGCCATTGCCGGCAGTATTCATGCCTCCCTACTCCGACATTTCCGCTGGCCCAGCGGACGGTAACAGCGGTAACGTCCGCTGGCCCAGCGGAAATGGCACATCAACATTGCCGCCGGCTCGTAATAGAGCCGGCGGCAATGTTGATGTGCAGCGGGTGCAGTAGCGCCCGTTGCGCATTTCACTGCCCGAACATGCCAAGTGAATGGGCAGTGCAGGGGCCCCCAGGGGCCCCGTGCGTCCCCTTACTGCCAGCCTTTCCATGGCGGTGTCTACCGCCACGGACAGGCTGGCGGTCGGGGACTCATAATCCCCAGGGCAGCGGTGCTTGCACCGCTGCCCTGGGGATTATGACCGCCAGGCGGAAACCTGGCGGGAAAATGGAGGGGCCGGCGGTATGGCCGTGGCTTTTGCGCCACGGTCATACTTGCTGGCGGGACACTGCCAGCCTGTTGGCGGTGTTCCCGCCAGCAAACCGCCGGCCGCCAGGGTCAGAATGACCCCCTATGTTTCTAAAAGTTGGAATACTTTTTAAGAATCTAAAACTATCTCTAGAACTTAATTCAAACTTTTACAAAACTTTTAAACTCTAAAATAAATGCTAGCAGGGACTAACACAAGGCCCTAGCAGGACTTTTAAAAATTTAGAAAAATAGCTCAAATTGCAAAAATCCGTTTTTAATGACAATTTTTGGAATTTAGTTGTGTGATCAGGTATTGGCTGAGTAGTCCAGCAAATGCAAAGTTTTGTACCCCACCGCTGATCCACCAATGTAGGAAGTTGGCTCTGTATGCACTATTTCAAAGTAAGGAATAGTATGCACAGAGTCCAAGGGTTACCCTTATAGGTAAGATAGTGGCAAAAAGAGATAATACTAATGCTCTATTTTGTGGTAGTGTGGTCGAGCAGTAGGCTTATCAAAGGAGTAGTGTTAAGCATTTGTTGTACATACACAAGCAATAAATGAGGAACACACACTCAAAGACAATTCCAGGCCAATAGGTTTTTGTATAGAAAAATATATTTTCTTAGTTTATTTTAAGAACCACAGGTTCAAGATTTACATGTAATACTTCAAATGAAAGGTATTGCAGGTAGGTACTTTAGGAACTTTGAATAATCAAAATAGCATATACACTTTTCACATAAATCACATATAGCTATTTTAAAACTAGACACTGTGCAATTTTCAACAGTTCCTGGGGGGAGTAAGAGTTTGTTAGTTTTTGCAGGTAAGTAAACCACCTACGGGGTTCAAGTTTGGGTCCAAGGTAGCCCACCGTTGGGGGTTCAGAGCATCCCCAAAGTTACCACACCAGCAGCTCAGGGCCGGTCAGGTGCAGAGGTCAAAGTGGTGCCCAAAACGCATAGGCTTCAATGGATAAGGGGGTGCCCCGGTTCCAGTCTGCCAGCAGGTAAGTACCCGCGTCTTCGGAGGGCAGACCAGGGGGGTTTTGTAGGGCACCGGGGGGGACACAAGTCCACACAGAAAGTACACCCTCAGCAGCACGGGGGCGGCCGGGTGCAGTGTGCAAACATGCGTCAGGTTTGTAATAGAAATCAATGGGAGACCAAGGGGTCTCTTCAGTGATGCAGGCAGGCAAGGGGGGGGCACCTCGGGGTAGCCACCACCTAGGCAAGGGAGAGGGCCTCCTGGGGGTCACTCCTGCACTGGAAAACACAAGTTGTTTCAAAGTTGCTGCTTTGTTTCAAAGTTGCAGTCTTTGGTGAACAGGGCCACTGTCCTCGGGAGTTCTTGGTCCTTCTAGAGCAGGGCAGTCCTCTGAGGATTTAGAGGTCGCTGGTCCCTGGGGAAAGCGTCGCTGGAGCAGTGTCTTTAGAAGTGGGGAGACAGGCCGGTAGAGCTGGGGCCAAAGCAGTTGGTGTCTCCGTCTTCTCTGCAGGGTTTTTCAGCTTAGCAGTCCTCTTCTTCTTAGGCTGCAGGAATCTGAGTTCCTAGGTTCTGGGGAGCCCTTAAATACTATATTTAAGGGCGTGTTTAGGTCTGGGGGGTTAGTAGCCAATGGTTAGTCATTATCTCCCCGGGCCTTGCCGCCAAAAGTGGGGCCGTGCAACTCCACTAGCTGGAGTGCCCTGTGGTGATGTAACAAAGGAGGTGAGCCTATGAGGCTCACCGCCAGGTGTTACAGTTCCTGCAGGGGGAGGTGTGAAGCACCTCCACCCAGTACAGGCTTTGTTACTAGCCACAGAGTGACAAAGGCACTCTCCCCATGTGGCCAGCAACATGTCTGGTGTGTGGCAGGCTGCTAGAACTAGTCAGTCTACACAGATAGTCGGTTTAGGTTTCAGGGGGCACCTCTAAGGTGCCCTCTGGGGTGTATGTTACAATAAAATGTACATTGGCATCAGTGTGCATTTATTGTGCTGAGAAGTTTGATACCAAACTTTACAGTTTTCAGTGTAGCCATTATGGTGCTGTGGAGTTCGTGCATGACAGACTCCCAGACCATATACTCTTATGGCTACCCTGCACTTACAATGTCTAAGGTTTTGTTTAGACACTGTAGGGGCACAGTGCTCATGCACTGGTGCCCTCACCTATGGTATAGTGCACCCTGTCTTAGGGCTGTAAGGCCTGCTAGAGGGGTGACTTATCTATACTGCATAGGCAGTGTGAGATTGGCATGGCACCCTGAGGGGAGTGCCATGTCGACTTACTCGTTTTGTCCTCACCAGCACACAGGGTGGCATAAGATATGCTGCAGCCCTTAGAGACCATCCCTGGCATCAGGGCCCTTGGTACCAGGGGTACCAGTTACAAGGGACTTACCTGGATGCCAGGGTGTGCCAATTGTGGAAACAAAAGTACAGGTTAGGGAAAGAACACTGGTGCTGGGGCCTGGTTAGCAGGCCTCAGCACACTTTCAAATCAAAATTTAGCATCAGCAAAGGCAAAAAGTCAGGGGGTAACCATGTCAAGGAGGCATTTCCTTACATGATCCTTCTACAGGAGACTCACCTCAACGGCAATGCCTGCAAGGCCATGGACCGATGAGGGTACAAAATGGTGGTCCGTGCTGGATTTCCGATCGGCTCTAGAGGAACGGGAATATTACTTAAGAAGCAACTGCCCCTCACTATAAACCAGACCTGGACTGATTCCCAGGATAGGTATGCAGCCCTCTCTGGGACATGGGAGGATGAAACTATGAACATCCTATCCATATATGTCCCACCGGCTATGCACAATGCCACTTTCCCAGAGCTGGGTAAGCTTTTACTTGAACTCCCAGTGGGGGAATTACTAATTGGGGAGATTTCAATATGACACTCTGTTATCACAGAGTTTGTTTACCCTCTCGACACATGACCCTTTCCCAAACCAATTGACGGACTTTCTTTCAGCCATTGGGAAAGTAGTTGTCTGACGAACACACACTCTTGTGACACAACCCTTCACTTTTCATTCCGGTGCCCATGGTAGCCTTTTTCGTATCGACCTCATCTTAGCAAAGGTGGACTGTATTCCCCGTTTCCAAGAGGTGCGACATCTCGCTAGGTGAATATCTGACCACTCCCCAGTGTGGGTGATCTATGGGATGGACAAGCTGCAGTCCCCAAAAGTCATCACCATAAGCCAGTGGTATCTCAAGATCCTGGGCATAAGAGAGGGCCTGGCAAATGCCACCAAACAATATTTCAAAGACAACAAGGCATCAGTGGAGTCCTCTCAAACCCTCTGGGTGGCGTATAGTGCAGTAATCAAGGGATGTGCATTATCTCTTAAGGTGGGACATAATAAAGAGACAAGCGCCACAGACGAGAAGCTCAAAAGGGATATCCAGGCTCTGGAGGCTCAACTTGGAGTAGATACCACTGGCGCCACTAAACATGCAATAACACTCTTAAACAGCAAGAATACTGAGGTTTGGTGACTGATGCAGCTAAAAACAGTCACAGAGCAACACAACATCGACATGGATAGACAAAAGGGAGAGGGCAAACCCATGGGTACTGAGCCTCTGTTCTGATGGGAGTTACTCCGTGACAGACCCGCAAGGTATGCAAATACTTTTGTGGCTTACTATGCACACCTTTATTCCCTGGTGTGTACGACTACAACTGATGATTCTCGTGACCTCTCAGCTGAGGACAGATCCTTCACGGACAGTGATTCCACGGAGGAGGAAATAATTTTATCAATCTGTACCATAAAATCTGGCAAGGCAACAGGGCCCAACGGACTCCCCATAGAACTCTTTAAACTCACAGCACCCAACACCATATTTACTGAAGATGTATATGGAGACTCATGAGAGTGGTATGCTCCCCAGAGATTGGCCTCCATAGTTGTAATTCATAAAGAGGTTAGACCGGCAGAGCAGTGTTCATCCTATAGGCCTATTTCAATTATCAATGCAAAGGCTAAAATTCTAGCCAAACTACTGGCTCTGCAATTTATACAAATAATCGCCAGAATAATACATACTGACCAATCCAGCTTCATGTGTGCCAGAAATACAGCCCTGAATTTGTGGCGACTCCATGGAATGTTGGGACGAGCGGGGAGGGTCCGGGAGGATGCAGTAATCCTGTCACTTGATGCTCGTATGATATTTAACACTGTTGATAGGCCGTACCTTTTTGCAATGCTAGAGTGCATGAGCTTTGGCCACAAATTTCTGGCTTATGTGCGGCTGCTGTATGTCGATCCCCTAGGTCAAGTAGTCATGAATGCTAGAACCTCTCACTTATTCCCCCTCCGATGAAGGACTTGACAGAGTTGCTTGCTATTACCACTCTTACTTGCCTTAATCCTGGAACCATTAGTGGCCTAGGTCCGCAGAGATCCTTTGATCCACGGATTGCGCTGGACAAAAAAAGCGGGAAGACAGAATATCTCTGTACGCCGATGATATTCTACTATACATCGCATCTCCGTGCCCCTCTATTTATAGACTACTGGACATATTCACCAGTTTTGGTAAATATTGAGGATATACCATCAATTGGTCTAAATCTACAGTGTATGTCCTTCATGGAAAGACTCCAAACTTTTTTTATTTTTTATTTATTTATTTATTTATACAATTTTACATAGTACCAACAACAACAGCCCCAAAAGCTCCATAAAGACCGCTAGGAGTCCATGAGCGTGTGCACAAGGCAAGCCGGGATAACAAGGCAGAGTCCAAGAAAGCAAAGTCTGCAGCAGGGTCAAAGCCCTAGATTCAACTACCATCCCATATACATGCCGATAGGAGCTGCAGAAAGCATACCCTCAGGGGGAACCTAAATACAGAAGCTCTTGGGGCAAAAAAACAATAAAAATCTTAACATCAAAAGGACAGAGGTGGCCGGACAGATCCACACAACAGCAACGCCCAGCAAACATAATTTTCCACACATACAGGAGCAATATTCAGTCCAAACATTCTGCACATAGTCTCACACTCATCAAAAGGATGCTCTCAATTTCAACTAGTGGATTCCATAAAGGAGCGGAAAGGCGCCCATATATCTCTCGGGCGAGAACGCGCCGGGGCCAACTCCCAAAAGATGGACAGCTGCTCCTGATAGAATGCAGCATCCTGCAGCCAATCATCCGTCCGCAGAGCCCTGCCCCTTCCCCAGCATACCGCCACTCTTCGCTTCGCCAACAAGAGCAACATACCAACGAGGCGTCGCCACACCGATGGCACTCCATTGAGCAGCACCACCACGGGAGAGTAAGGCAAATCCAGGCCAGTCATGCCAGTTATCGCACACATCACTTCACCCCCAAAGACGAGTACCGCCTCACAAGTCCACGCCAAGTGCAGAAAATCAGCATCCGGGGCAGAGCATCGTTCACAATGCGCATCATCCCGCAACCCCATGACCCGTAAACTGAGGGGGGTATAATACAAGCGATGAAGGAATTTGAAGTGTATGAGCCGTAAGCTATAATTGGGAGACAATGCTCTCATGTGTGCACAGCAGCTTCTCCACATAGCATCAGTGATCTCCTCCCCAGCATCTCTCTCCCATTTGACTCTCGCAGCCTCCACCACCGCCCGTCGCTGCTCCTGCGCACACCTATAAAGTTTGGTGATAAGCTGACGCGGGGACTGCACGCGCCAAAGCAGCTCAAGCGCCTGACAAGCCTGAGGCATAGTGGGAAGACCAGCAAAGCGCGCCCGGAGCATCGCGTATACCCGTAACAAATACAGCCTATGCAGCGCATTATCAACCCCATCGCCTAGCGCCTCCTCAGGCGACCGCAGACGCTCATTCAAAAACCAGTCCCCCAGCAAAGACAGCCAAGAAGCAGAAAGGAAGTCCTGCAGTCGCATATTACTCGACATTCTCTCATCCGCAACCTCCAGCACCGGCATCGTAGGGGCAAAAGGCACACATTCACCCGACCGACGCAACAATGCAGCCCAAGCCCCAGACGTACACGCAACCGTGTTCACACCCCTGGGATGAGTCCGAGTCATACATCCAAACACTCTCGGCAGCCGGTCCGGCCATACTGCATCACTCTCTGCCGCAAGATGAGGTAAATTTCTCACCGGGTGGATCCAAAAGTACGCAAAATGGGCCTGAGCACAGTAATAATACAACTCCAGATCTGGGGCGGCAAGTCCACCCAGCTCAAATGGCAGCACCAGCTTCTCCCACGCGATCCTGGGTTGCCCGCCCACACCAGCCGCACTAATGCCGATCGAAGTCTCCGTAGAAAGCTCATGGGCAGCACCAGCGGAAGATTAAGGAAAAGATACAGAAATTTGGGTAAAACAACCATCTTGGCAATGCCAATGCGCCCAATCAGCGAAAGTGGTAAGGAGCGCCACATTTCCAGCCTATCCTCCAACCAGGCCACCAACCTACCATAATTGGCAAGCCACAGGGTCTCAACGTCACAACTGAGGCATACGCCCAGATAACGGACCGGGCCTTCTGCCCACTTGACAGGATAACGCGACGGGAAACGTGCGGTGCGATGAGTACGAGGAAGCACCACGACTTGGACCAATTCATCACTATGCCAGAGAAGGTACTGAAGCGGACAACCTCAGTGAGCAAAATATCCTAGTTCTCACTCGGCTCCCACATATACAGCGCAATATCATCCGCGTACATAGAGACCAATATTGGGCGCTGCCTAAACTGCAGTCCCCTATGATTATGGTGCTGCCTCAAATAGGCCGCCAGCGGCTCCATCGCAATAGCGAAAAGGAGCGGGGACAAAGGACACCCCTGCCGAGTTCCCCAGGCCACCGGGAAGGGCTCCGAGATACATCCATGCAACCGGAGCCTTGCAACTGGATCCGTATAAAGCAAGCGAATCAACCCAATAAAGCGCGCACTCATACCTACCCTGCCCAGCAGCGCAAATAAATAGGGCGTGGACAGGGAGTCGAACGCCTTTGTCGCATCCAAAAACGCTGCAGCTGCCTCATCCTCCGCCGCAAGGCTACCCAGCACCGCAAAGAACATGCACAGATTGTGCGCAGTCGAACGTCCTGGCACAAAGCCAGACTGATCCGGGAGCACCAGCCGCGACATCAACGGCTGCAACCGAAGCGCAATCAACTTAGCCAAGATTTTATTGTCAACAATAATCATGGAGAGCGGGCGGTACGAATCACAATTGCAAGGATCCTTGCCTGGCTTAAGTATTGTAACAATCAGCGTCTCCTGCAAGGAGGCGGGGAGACAGCCCGCCTCTAACGCCTCAGCATAGACCTCCAACAGGTAGGGAGCCAGAATATCGGTGTACTCCTTGTAAAAGGCAGGGGTCAAGCCATTGAGGCCCGGAGCCTTGTAACCAGGCAGTCCACTAATTACTGCCTTGATCTCTTCCATTGAGAAAAGCTCATCAAAATAGGCCCTATGATTGTCATCAAACCAGAGCAGACTGATGTCAGAAAAGTAAGCCTGCACTGCATCAAGATTTGACGCAGCAGGGGCCGAATACAAGTCCTCATAGTACCGTACACAGACCTGCACAATCCCCGCCATTCCTATTACCCTCTGTCCTTCCCGTCCATCTATCTCGCCCAGGGCCTGCGCAGCATACTCGCCAAGGTGCGACCTGCCCTGTCACCCTTCCCATAACGTCTCGCCCTGGCATATTTCCCCAGAAAACACACCTCGCGGTCAGATGCCTTCTCATATCGAGAGACTGCGCCTGCAAATCCGCCAACGTCCCACCAGCCCAGTCCGTTGACAATTTCGCCTCCAACTCTGCTATCTGAGACTCCAGTTCAGCTAATTCCCTACGCAAGGCACAAAGCACACCATGCTGCTTGGAGAGGCACACCCCTCGAATAAAAACTTTAAAGGCGTCCCAAAGCGTTCCGGCAGAATCCCCCGGCCCACGATTCTCAGCAAAGAAATGCAAAATGGCCTCCCGCACTTCTTCACGGAACATCTCATCACAAAGAGCTCCCTCCAGCAAGCGCCAGGCAAACGCAGCCCTCGGAGCCCCAGGTATCGACAGCTGCAACCGCACCAGAGAATGGTCTGAAAGGGTCCGGGCCAGATGCTCCACTGAATGCGTCCACATCTCCACATCCCTAGTCCCCAGCCACCGATCCAGTCGTGACCAGCTATTATGGACATAGTTAACACATGTGCCCTCCCTCCGATCTCCATGCTTAACTCTCCATAGATCAACCAAAGCACCATCACACATCACATTCTTCAAAGCAGCAGCAGCAGCAGAATGCCTAGGCCTAGTTGAACTCTCCCGGTCTCTCTCCAGATCCAGAACAACATTAAAATCTCCCCCCCAGATCACAGCACCACTGCGCAACGATTCCACCAAGCGCCACACCTCGAGGAAAAAGCCAGGGTCAGCCACATGAGGCCCCTACACTGACACCAACCGGCAGGGCCTGTCCAACAATGTCCCGCCCAGCAGCACATACTGCCCATTCGGATCTACTATCACACGATGCGTGCGCCATTGCAGCCCCTTGCGCAGCAAGATCGCCACCCCTCTAGCGTAACTTGAAAACACCGCACCATGACACTCTCCGATCCACCCTGCCCTCAGCCGCTTCATTGTCTGGGCCACCAGATCAGTCTCCTGAAGTAGACACACATCTATACGTTGCCTTTGGATATAAGCAGAGACATGACGCACCTTCCGCTGATCATTCAAACCACGCACATTCCATGTAAGGCAACTAACCGCCGTCATTGCCCCCAGCATCCTCCCAACATAATTTCCAGGCATCCCGCTGCAGAACCAACCACCACCGGCAGCCAACTCCGTCCAGCACAATAACACAGTAATGCAAGTCGAACATCACAAATACAAGAAACCAGAACCCAGTCCCCCTCCACCCACGCGTACCCCCCAAACGGGTCGAAGCAAAACACCCCCCTTCCCCAAACAGAGAAGATCTGAACCCCACATTAGAAGGAAAGGACTCATCCAGGGGTCGTAAAGCTAGCCATCCAGCCCATCCGAAGAACAGACAGGTTGGAAGGGACAAAGGGCTAATAAAAAAAGCAGATAAACGGATTCAGAAGCACTGAAAAGGAAATCAGCTGCACCACCGAGATGGCACCCGCCATGATTCAGGGCCAGCCATCATCACAACTGCAGAACAGTCAATCAGTATCACTAAGGCGCGCCTGCTCCGAGCCCGAAGCTCCAGACTGTTCAGCCGCAGGATGCCGTGGGAGCGTCTTAACAAACTTGGCCGCCAGCTTCGGATCCGTAAAGAAATGCAATGTTCCACCATGTTGTATCCGAAGCTTAGCCGGGTAGATAAGCGAAAAGCGAGCTGCAGTCAGACTCAGAGAGCGCTTAACCGGCAAGAACGCCTTACGCGTCGCCTGCACACTTGGAGTGTAGTCCGGAAAAAATTGCAGTTTAGTGTTTCTATATACCACCAGGCTATCCCGAGCCAGGCGCAGCACAGCATCTCGGTCACGATAATTCGAAAGACGAAAGATAACAGGTCTCGGTGGGGTCCCAGGAGGGGGCCTGGGCCCCAGGGATCTATGAGCCCTCTCCACCACCAGCATACAAGAAAGCTCACCAGGAAACAGATCGGCAAGCATCTGCTCCACAAAATCCTCCATCCTGCCCATGTCCGTGGTCTCAGGGAGGCCAAGCAACCGAATGTTATTGCGCTGGGACTGTGCCTCCAAGTCCTCGTTCTTGGCCCTAATGACCTCCAGTACTCGCTCCATCTGCAGCAAACGCTCTCTCCCCCCGTGCCGCCGATCCTCCATCTCCAAAGTGCGCGACTCCAGCTGCTCAAATCGAGCGTCATGCTCATCCACCCGAGCCCTATTGCGGTCCATCTGCTCTGCCAAATGGTCCAACTTAGCGCCTATTCCGGCCAAGCTACTCTTAAGATCCAGGAACATGGATTTGACAGGATCCTCAGAAGGCCCATCCTCCATCTGCACCTCACCAGATTGCAGCGCGGCGGCGCCTCCCTTCCGCCTACCACCCTCAAAGGAGATCTTGGCCTGTCGCTGCTCCGCCTTACCCATTGCGGCCGCCCCGTAGAGCCCGACTCCAGGCACTCCACCAAGTAACCCGAGGCAGGCGGGTCCACAGCAAGCAGAGGGCAGCCGGCTACTCACATGGAGTTCTCCAGCCACTGATCAGATCACACCCGCTGACAGCCGCACTCCTCCGGAGGAAGTTGTCCAGCAATCGCAGCACCAACTGTCGTCTTCTCAAGTGCATTCAAGGTGCCCCAAGTGTCTCCTCAGCCCTCCACAAGCCCCAAAGAAGAGGGAGACAAAAGCTCTCCGGCCCCCGCAATGAACAACAGCAAGGCCTCCCCCGGCCCGATCCGGCCTGCGACAATGCAATGCAACGCGGGCCCCCCCAGCAGGGGCTCACCACCCGAGGTCCAGATCAAGGCCGCCTCCCAGTAAGCCACAGAAAAAGGGCCCTCTCCGGCTGGTATCCCACGAGGGCCCCCTCACCGCAAAAGTTCCACCGCCCGGAAGGGCCTCCGCGGACCTCCTCCAGATCAGGCCTCTCCGTCTCCGGTCCCACCTCCAAGGCAGGAAAGGCCCACAGCCGTGACGCGCGCCTCCAGGCAGCTGCGTGGCATCAAACTAGGCCCGACTAGGCCCACCACTTCCCAGGGGGGGGGGCGCGGCCCGGCAACACCGCCGATGGCCCCCCCAGCCAGCGCCGCCTCACCTCCTCTTCAGGCAGGCCACGGGGGAACCCCGGCCTCCACAGTCACCACCAAGGCGGAGAGGCCCAGCAGCCGTGGCGCGCGCCTCCAGGCAGCAGCGCGCCGCAAATCAATCGCGTGGTGCCGGGCCAGGCCCAGTCCGGGTCCACAGCTTCAAGAGGGGGCCATGGCCCGACAAGACCACCGAGGGCCCCCCCAGCCAGTGCCGCTCCTCACCTCTCGTCAATGGGGTCACAGGGAGAGCCCCTCACGGCCCCACATCAGCCTCGCGGCAGCCCGCTGGCTCCAAGCATGCCGCTCTGCCTCCGGCCCAGCCAGACGCCGGCAGGGCCCCGGCACTGCACCAACTCCCCAGGCAGCAAGCCGGTAGATTCACAAACCGGGAGGGGCCCGGTCCGTTCACAAATGCCTCCCGTTGGGGAGAGCACCTGCAGCACCCCTGAATCAGGAGAAATTAAGAATTTGAGCCCCTAGTCCGGCAGAGCCTCACACCGTGACAGCCATCTTGCCGGTCGGCTAGCTCCGCTCCCCCAGAAAGACTCCAAACTTGCCACCAGGTTTTGAGGCGCGGGTAGTGTTTGACAGTTTCCGTTATCTTGGTATTTATGTCACTGCTGATCCTAATGTGTTCCACACTAATAGCCTACAGGGCCTTTTACATCGACTCAAGGGAGACGTCCATCACTGTAGGTCATTCCCGCTCTCCCTACTCTGGGCGAGCGGCCTTGTTTAAAATGATGGTACTAACACAATTCTTGTATGTGTTACAAAATATGCCAACCCGGTCCCTACAACCTATTTCAAAACTGTAGAGGGCGAAGTTAGAGCTTTGTTGTGGGAGGGGAGAGCCCTGCGTATCGCGTACAACAAACTGACATGGGACTGGTATGATGGAGGGATAGTCTTACAGAATATTCAGAAGTATTACTTTGTGGCACACCTGCCAGTCATTAAACAATAGGTTCATCAACCCGCAAATGAACTGGCGTACTGTATGGACCACTATACCCTGTGACCTGGAGGCTACCTGCAAGCACTATACACTCCTCCAAACACTTACCCCTCATATGACCAACAGCTCTTACAGTTCAGATTTGGCATACCACACTCAAGACACTGGGTTGGGGAGATAGGCTCACCCAGGCCACACTACTGTGGGACTCAGAGAAACTGGAATCTGGAATCTCCAAGGTAGGGGATCTTTGGTCCCATGGAGCTGTACTTTCATTCTCTAATTTGCAGAGGGAATATAATCTTGCCACCAGAGAGACGTTTCGGTACCTATAGGTCTCTGACATTCACTCCAGATGGCGATCCCTAGAGGGGAGGACCTTCCAGAATCATCACCACTGTACGATAGACTATTATACAACTACACTAAGCCAAAAGGCGATTTCCCTGGCCTATAGGAAGTTAATCAATAATAGCCCTCATACTCTCCTCCACTTGCGCAGCAGCTGGGAGGCTGACCTGAAAGACCTGACAGATGAGGACTGGTCGGAAGCGCTCGCCTCCCCTAATGAGGTATTGATCCGTGCAAGATTCAGATTGGTGCAATTCAAAATACTACACAGAGCATACCTTTCCTGTAACACTATGGTCAAAATAGATAAGAGACCTGACCCGGCTTGTAGTCGGCAGCGTGGGCACGAGAGGTCCTTTTTTCACAATATCTGGGACTGTCCAATGATTCAGGCCTTCTGGAGAGCAGTGGTGGCTTGACCCCCTCACCAAAGTGGTGTCTTCTGAATGTGTGGGAGGCCACCTACCTACTTGGTGCGCATGGAACAGATTTGGGTCACCCTAGGAATAATGATTGTGAAACAAAACGTAGCCCGGGCATGGGGCGTGCAGTTCGCACCGCTTCTCAAAGAATGGAAACAAGACATGGACTGGTGTATGGAGGTGGAGAAAAAGGTGTACGAGAGCAGGGGCAGCATTGGCAAATGGGGGAAGATCTGGGGCAAGTGGAATGTTTATAGAGGTAACCCATGTGCTGCCCCCTGACCATGGCCTCGGAATCTAGCACCCAATATAACACTATCAGTGATGTACGCCGAATGGATAGAGAATTGTGATGCTGGATCTGTACCTGTATGGGACTGGCGCCCAATATGTATGCTAGATATACATGTTCACTTATCTGATAGTGGCTGTAATATCTGTATTCTTCTGATGATTACTATGTACTCAGTAAAAAAAATATTAAAATAAGAATGATAAAGGAGCGTACATTATACAAAAAGGGGGTTGTGAGAAAAGTGTTTTATAATATGGTGTGGTTGTGCAACCTCACCATGTAACAACCTCACAAATCTGTGTTGGGTCCAGTCAGGTTTGTTTAAAAAACCTTAGCTCAACCTTGGGTAGCTGTGACTTCAAGTGGTCAGGCTTTGTCAAAGGAACAAGGTAAAAGCATTCAGAAGTACCAAATCAATTGAGCAAAAAAGAAACAAGACACCAAGAAAATCCGACACCAATTTATAAAAAATGGAACTTTTAGACATTTCTGACCAAAATTCACCAGAGGGTTCCGAAGATACAAATTACTATGCAAATAATAAATCATTCCTTGTAATTCAAATTAGAAACAAGCATTGGCAACTACTGTGGTTAGCAGTTACTTGGAAATCTTTTGAAAACTATTGTAAAGTTGTGTTCGACAACTCCTGGCCTCTTGGGGTGATGCACTCCAGCAGGGAGCATAACACAGAGGCAAATGAGGATTGGAAAGACAATTATGTTGCAGTCAAAGCAGCCTCCAGTCCAGTTCTCAGCTCTATGGGCGACCTGCCAGAGACATCAATGGAGTGGTCTTGATGCAAGGGATATAGGATGCTGAAGATGCTGATCCAATGATGGGGCTATTCCCTTGGTCCACGAACATGGTGGGGTGACTTTGGTCACAGGGGTAGATGTATCTCGAAGTCTGGTTGAAGTCCAGCCAAAAAACAGTCACCACTCGTCTACTGTTACAAAAAGACCAGTGGTTTCCTTTACTGAGGCTATTGTCCATCTTGGGTGACCAAACAGCACTTGAATTACTTTCCTCGGTCCAGCAGACTTGGGTGTATTTTTTAAGCATTGAGACTCCATTTCCCAGGCTGCGCTTCAGTGGTCAGCGACAGTCAAGCTATTGGGGCTACCAACGTGCTAAGGCAGGCTTTTTCAGCTTTTATGGCCCTGACACTGTAACAGGGGAGTCAGCCAACTGACTCTTAGAGTCACTTCTTCTGTCTGGGGCACAGGGATGACTTTCCTCGAGCAGAGCACCACATCCCCAGTCCTCTCTTAGCTAGCATATGTCACAAAAGCTATGTGCAGTTCAGTCTGGTGCAGCCTCTCTTTGACAGGTCCTAGGAACAGCAGGGCAGTTTTTCTTTGGTCCTTTCTCCAATGCAAATATGATCTGAGGTCTCAGTTCCAGGGGTGCCACGGTTATGCCCATGATTTGTCCTCAGGATATGTGGACTTCTAGCCAATGAGCTACCAGGTCCACTCCTGCCTGATGAAAACTTCCTCAATAGTGTGGCATCTAGCTAATTAGAGTGCAATATTATGCCTATTCTCTAAATGGCAGAACCTCTCACCTTAGAGATGTGGCACCCTGAGTGCTAAACACCCATGGGAAAACTGATCTGACAACTGTTTCCCCCTGTGTCCAAGACACCAACCTGTATATCAGAACAAAAAAGCAGCCCCTCTTGTATGTGTCCAACATTTGCCCTGCAAAAGGTGCCTTCCCCTTTGAAGCACAGCTTTTGGTCTCACATCCTGTTTAGCCTTCCTGCCAGGAAGAGGTAACACCTCTTCCAAAAGCAGGCACTTTGTTTTCCTTACTGAGAGTCGTACACACCTCCCTCCTTTCTAAATTTGCCATTTACTTAAAAGTTACATTGAATTCGAATTGGACGTCAAGCTGGGTTAAAGGTAACAATTCTTTTGAAACCTTGAAAAATGAACGTTAGTAGTCCCATTCGGAAGTTAGCATAGCTGAGTTGTCAGTGTGTAACCTGTATTCGCCAATGGGTCTACTACCCTTATTTACAGCAAAAATTACAATTTGGGGATTTTACTGTAAGGACATGTAAAAACACATGTCCTACTTTTTAATATACAGCATCCTGTCTTGAGGCACTTAAAAAAAGTTACAAACCAATCAAAACAGTGAAGGACACAAAAAATATGGGCAGAACAAGTCCCATTTCCCAGCAGAACCAGCCTGGGGTTGAAGATAAAACCAGGGGTGATGTCACTGTGAGGAAAGGAACGACTGCCTGGTCTCCATGGCCTGGAGAGTAAACAAGAGGAAGAGGAGCAAGCCAGTGTGGGACAATCCTACTCAGAAACCAGTTGCAGTACACCTCTCAGGTGCCCTACTATTAACTAGATCTGGATTACAGAGAATATCCAGAACATTCAGTGCACTCCGAATTCTCAGAACTTGTCCAGGTTACAGCCTCATCTCTCTCCTCCCTCCTTAGCCACCCACCTAGTTAGTCCACCTCCACTACCTGAGTCCATCGGAAACCCTCCCATGGCAGGCAAAAGTCCCCTAGAAGTAGGTGCCCTTCTGTTATCTGCAGCGTCTTCGGTTGCTGGGCCTCAGGATTTTACCTTGCCTGATTTGGATTTAGATCTATGTCGGAGATACGGTTTCCAGGCTAAAGATTTCTCTCCTCCTACTGGGGACTCCATACTCATGCTTATACCTCCAACCACAGGTTTGCACCTGTGTAATAGTACTCCTTCTTTACAAGACTCAGAGTATTCTCATCTGTCTGTGACCCCTGCTCAAGAAGTAAGTGGTTTCCTGCCCAGTCCACCCCCTGAACAGGAGGTCAGGCTTTCGGCCTCTTTAAATAGCCTGGAAAATATACTTTCATGAATTCTAAAGCTTCTGGAGAAATTTGTAGGAGGGCCGGACTGTATTATCAACTACATGACAGCAATTTTAAAGGAATTGATTAAAGATAATAAAAAGGGGGATTTGATCTTAGATACATCAAGTACAAGGGCTGCCCCCTCGCAGTTATTAAAAGATCAGATGACCCCTAGGGTGACTCCTAGGGTATGCTCAAGAGTGGATGTGAGCACGCAAGCCGGTGAACGTCAGTGCAATAGGCCCTGTAATGCAAAGGCATTGTTGAGCAGCCCAGTGGATTTTATTCCATTTATTTTTGATACTCAGACTGTCAAGTGCAAACGATCAGCAAAGTCGAAACAGTCTGCACAGTAGGTATTCCCAATTTTTAAAATCTCGTCCAGCTAAAAGAACGGTCCCATGGAGTCACCCTTTTTATCATCTATACGAGAAGGAAAAAATATGGGAGATGAAGCTAAAAGATCGAAAAGACCAAATTGGTGGATTAATAAGAAAGGCAGAAGGAAAGCACATTTCTCTGAGTTAATAGTTTCCCCGCAAACACACCCGGAGACATTGTCTTTGTCCCCTCATTCACTCCTGGCATCACAGTCCAGTGTTTCCTCCAGGGAGTCTGGAAAGGAGCATAAGACTGAATTTCCTGCCACCCATCCCTTGGGAATGCCTTCAGCCTTGAATCCAACAGCTGTGCCCTTCCTGCCTCCCAGGCCAGTGAGTGACCTTAGTGACCTTAATGTCTTTTCATCTGGAGAAGGCGCTCCTTCAATAGGTCATAATGTGTATACGCACATAGTAGACTTGATTCCAATTTTTGATGCAGACTTAACTCTGAGCAGATCCACTTTGCTAAGATGCTTTTCATAGTCCAGATCATTGAAACTAATTCTAAGCCATGACATTGCTCTTGTTCCCCTATTGGACTTTAATGCAGGATTTAGGACTACGATCACATTTCGCTCATTGCGTTTGGTGAATTTGGTTCTTCAAAATGCAGACTTTTTGCAATGTCGTGGGATTGATGTAGTTCCTTTTTTGGGTCACGCTGGTGCCCCTGGGGACAGGGTAGTAGATCAGTCCATTGATTGTTACTTACCTCCTGAGCTCTTTAATTATAATGAACATTCTGTGTTTAGATCTAGAATAGATCTGCAGGCCCTCAAAGCTTCCCTAATAGGGAATGATAAGCAGGTGCTATTAAGGGAATTACGTTCTGCATCCGAGCAACAAAATATTAATATTCTGGATGATTGAGGTTGGCTCTTGGGTGTCCTAAACCGAGGTCTCTGTCTCAACCCTCTAACTAGCATAGGCCTAAATAATATTTCCTGGAATGTGGCAGGGGTAAAATCGAGTAGGGGAAAATCATCCGATCTTAGCTCGCTAAACCCTGACTTGATCTGCCCAAATTTATACTTTTTTTGCACCGTATTTGCATCAATATTTGACGCAAAAGTGGTACAAACTTACAAAATATAATTGTATTTTGTAAGTTTGTGCAGCTTTTGCGTGAAAAAATGACGCAAATGCGGTGCAAAAAATGCATAAATATGGGCCTTGGTCTGATAAGGATCTATTATGGGATGACTATTTTGTTATTGATTGCAAGGCCACTACATCTCAAAGGGGGCACGCTAAAGAGGGAGTTGCCTGTTTATTGTCAAATGCACTTAAATGGGACTTTGTTTGCTATAAAGACCCCAGTAATCTCTTAATGGTCTTAGCTCTTCAACTGCATAACACTTCTCGGGGCCCTACTTTGTTGTTACTAATTAATGTTTAAGTTACTTCGGAAGCAGTCTAAGATTCCTTGTTACAGAAGGTTTTTGCCTATATAGAGAACGCATTATATAGAGAGTTCCCCCCATTTATAGTATTAGTGGGAGATCTAAACTGCAAGATATCTCACCATGCCCTATGTCAAGTGCGTATAAAGGTACTATAATACTACCAACCCAGGAGGGGGGAATGCTTCTTGAGAGAAAGAACATTCTGAAGACCACATATAGGATCTTACTCCAAGAGCAGATATCTTGTTTTATTACAGAAATGCGAAGTTTGTCAGGACCCATTGCGGCAGAAAGTCGCATTAAGTGAATGGCCAGTTCTATCTCCTTTACTGAGGGAGAGATTAAAGAATGTGTCCCATTACTTTCGGGAGACCGAAACGGTTCTACCCAATTTGAACCATATAGGGAGGCAATAAATTTAGACCAGCTGGCTTCAGTGATGGCAACAGGGAACGATTGAACTCTAGACACAGAGCCTTTACCCACCAGTGCCTAAAAACTCCTGGCGTGACCCTTTACCGTTGCTACCCTAAGGTGGATCCAAAGTCTATCCCCAGATACTCTTGCAAGGTGGGCCTTCAGATGCCACTTTCTCCTTTTTAACAAAGCCACCCTGGAATTTCTTTCAACTGAATAAACTAAATACTGGGACCTGACCAGTTTATTTATTTCCCTGTTTAAGTCAAGTAATGGGCGAGGGATTATTCTCCGGTTATTTTTTGAAGCTCTGGAAGAAAGTTGGTTAACAGCTGCTTCATGAATTTAGAAACATTTTGCAATTCATTCCCCTTCCAATTAACCAGGTCAGAAACTACAGTTACCAAGATCTCCGATACATCTACAACCCTTTTGAGATCCCACTGTGACCTCCCTGTTTTTTTTTTATATCAAAGATCAGACTTAACTCAGCCAGCTCCCAAGTCCCTGTCAATGGTAAGTTCATTTCTAATGTGAAAAGAAGCAGGTTATGGTCACTGAGAGGGGTGTTTATGATCTTCAAATCATCCAGTAGGCAATAAGTGGAATAACCAAGCACCAAATAGTCTAAAATTGCCCTTCCCCCCGAAGAAATGTGTGCAAAGGAAGCAGGAGAATCTGAGGGAGACCTTCCATTAGCTAGGATGCAATTGTTTTTCCTAAGGAGGAGTTTCCTTGTGGCAGACTACCAGCCTCTACCAGGAGGCCATAATAGTCACCATATTAAAACCTGATAATGCCCTAGAGAGGTGAGACTCCTATAGTGCCCTGTCTATGATAAATGTGGACAATAAGATCTTAGCAAAATTAATCTCCAATAGTCTGGCACCTTTGCTTCCAGACATAGCCAGACCTAATCAATCAGGCTCTGTTCCGGGATGCTCCATAGCCAATACCTTACGTACAATGTTTGAACTTCTCCACAATTTAAATCCAGAGCTGCAGGCTACAGCGATTTCACCATGTCACGCGTGCGGGGGGCACTGGAAGCGGGAGTGCCCAAATGTGGTGTATGATGGTGTCGTTCAACAAAGCACTGATGTCGGTACATTTCAAAACATGAGAGGTCCAAAATTGAGAGGTCAGAATCAGAACTTCCAGAATAACATGGTTCAGATGCAGGGGCTACAGCCCATGCAGCAAATACAAATGCTGAGTGTTCAACCAGCGCAAATGCAGCAAGTACAACAGCAGGCTCCTAGGGTACCTAGACAGCAAATGCAATTACCATTAGCTCCAATGGGCCAGCAACAGGTGATACTTCCTCAGCAGGTCACAGGTCAAGTGATGAGCCAAAATAATACAGTACAGCAATTCCCATTGCGTGGTGAAGATGGAATGAATGAGGAATGGTCGGATGACAGTTCAGACAGTGAAGAGTGCAGGCTTGCAGCGTCTCTAGAAGTAGATCAGAGAGGACCCTATGTAGAGGGAAAGGTGATGGGTCCCAAGGTTTCATTCTTGGTTGATACCGGAGCTACACGCTCTACAGTCAGAAGTGCAGAGGTTCCGAAATTACCACTTTCAGGGCGTACCATAAGAGTGGTAGGAGTAGCAAACCAGTACTTGACAAATCTGATTACAGATCCAGTGCAAGTTGAGATTGGCAACTTCCAGGGACTCCATAAGTTTGTAGTCTGCGATTCAAGTCCTGTGCCCCTACTGGGAAGCGACTTACAGTGCAAAATGAAATGTTTGATTACTTGTTTCAACGATGGAATTGAGGTGCAGACAAACAGTGATGATGAAGGCGAGGACGGTCAGTTCTCAGAGTTAGAGACGGAAACCGCAAGTGAAGACTACCCTTTGATAACCTTATTCCCGATGCTTACAGTGACTGACTTACTTGCTGAATTACAGGGAACAGTAACAGAGAAAGTGTGGGACTTGACCGGAAAGGAAGTGGGACTGATAAAAGGACTGGAACCAGTTAAAGTACAAGTGAAGCCGAATGCAGTGTTCCCCCAGGTGCCACAGTACCACATGGCCCAAGATGTCCTTATTCAGGTGTTGCAAATAATTGCGGATTTTGTAAAGCAAGGAGTTCTGAAAGAGGTATTGAGCAGCCCATGTAATTCACCAATTGTGGGTCTGAAAAAGCCTTGTGGAAAGGTTCGAATTGTGCAGGACATGAGGAAAATAAACGAGATTGTGGTAAAACGTTGCCCCATAGTGCCGAACCCAGCAGTGATTATGTTTCAGGTTCCGTGTGATGCAGAATGGTTCACCGTTGTAGACTTGTCACAAGCTTTCTTTTCGGCGCCTCTTCATGAGGACAGACAGTTTTTATTCAGTTTCAAATTCCTGGACAAGGTGTACAGTTGGTGCAGAATTCCTCAAGGGTTTTCTGAGTCACCGTCCATCTTCAATCAGATAATGAAGAAGGATTTTGAATCGCTAGAACTGCCTTTCAGTTCGACTCTGGTGCAATACATTGATGACTTACTAATTGCGTCCAGAACAAAAGATGACTGCAGGTATGACACAATTGCCTTACTGAATCATTTGGGAAAGAACAGACATAAAGGGGGTTATTCTAACTTTGGAGGAGTGTTAATCCGTCCCAAAAGTGACGGTAAAGTGACGGATATACCACCAGCCGTATTACGAGTTCCATAGGATATAATGGACTCGTAATACGGCTGGTGGTAAATCCGTCACTTTTCCGTCACTTTTGGGACGGATTAACACCTCCTCCAAAGTTAGAATAACCCCCAAAGTGTCTCCAAAGAAGTTGCAGTACTGTCAAAAAGAGGTGAAGTACTTAGGACACTTGATTGAGAGAGGGTCCAGAAGAATATCAAAGGAAAGGGTGACAGCTATTTTGCAGATGAACCCCGACCACAAAGAGAGATGTCAGGATGTTTTTGGGAATGGTGGGCTGTCGCCAGTGGATACCCAACTTTTCAATTATCTCTAAACCATTGATAAAGCTGACAGGCAAAGAAACTAAGGATGATCCGTATACCATAACTCTGTCCAAAGAAGAGCTTGAGTCATTCATGGAATTGAGAGAGTGCATGTGCAGGGCACCAGCTTTGGGTATGCCTGATTACACAAAGCCTTTTCTACTGTTTTCTACTGTTTTGTCATGAACGTGATGCTTATTCTTTGTCTGTTTTGACACAGGTCCATGGAGGTGCAAACCATCCTGTAGCATATTTTTCAGCTACCTTGGACCCCGTTGCAGCAGCCTTACCGGGTTGTTTGCGCGCAGTTGCAGCAGTTGGTCAAAGCCTCACGCAGTGTGAAGGCATAGTGATGGGACATCCCTTAACAGTAATGGTTCCACATACAGCTGAAATCCTGTTGACTCGAACTAAAACCCAGCACATGACAAATGCCCGACATGAGACAATTATTTTGGGGTCACCAAATGTCTCCTTGAAGCGGCGTACTGTATTGAACCCGGCAACCCTACTTCCTGTTGAAAGTACCGAGATTAATAATGAAGAGGAAGTGGAGCATGATTGTCTTGAGGTAACAGAACTATGTACCAAGCCCCGACCTGACATTTAAGATACGCAGTTAAGAGAAAATGACTGCATTATGTTTGTTGACGGATCCTGTTTGAGAGACTCAGTCGGAATGCTGAGAGCTGGTTATGCTGTGTGTACCATAGCTGGTATCATTGAAGTTCCTGGCTTGAGAGAGTGTATTCCGCACAAGTGGCAGAATTCATTGCCCTTACTAAGGCATGCCACGCAGCTGAAAATCTGAGAGTCACTATCTATACTGACAGCAGATACGGATTTGGAATTGTACATGACTTTGGCCAGTTGTGGTCACAGAGAGGTTTCATGACCTCTTCTGGTTCTCCAGTGAAAAATGGCGAACACATTAAGGACTTGTTGCATGCGATTCAGTTACCTCTTGAAATTGCTGTGGTGAAATGCAATGCTCATGTTAAGTCACAAGACTTTGTGTCAATGGGAAACGGCTGTGCAGATCAAGTCGCAAGTTTTTGCGCATTGAACTGTATATCGTTCAAGGATCAGTGGGAATTGTTACTGCAAACTGAAAATGAAAAAAGCTTGAACTTTGCATTAAGGGTGGTTGATACACTAGACAAGTTAAAATCACTACAGGATCGTGCTAGCCGAGAGGAAAAACACTCCTGGCAGAGAATGCAATGTGTACAGAGGGCTGACGACTTGTGGGTCTCAGAGGAGGGGAAGCTGGTTTTGCCAAACAGTCTTTTGTCACAATTTGCAAGGCTTTACCATGGACAGGCACATCTTGGAAGAGATGCAATGATCAGGTCATTCAAAACTGACTGGTTTAACCCGAAATTCAGACAAGCCGCAGAAGTTACTTGTCACAGGTGCATCATCTGTCAACAGATGAATGCCGGAAAAGGGACTGTGGTAACTTTGAGCCACATAGGGAGAGCTGGCGGTCCATTTAGCAAGATAGAAATGGATTTCATTGAGATGCCTGTGGTGGAGGATTGAAGTACGTGTTGGTGATTGTGTGTGTTTTCAGCTATTGGATTGAAGCTTACCCCACACGTAGAAATGACAGTCTCACAGTTGCAAAGCTGTTACTTAGAGAACTAATACCCAGGTTCGGTTTTCCGGTCTCTTTAGAATCAGATAGGGGCAGACACTTCGACAATGAGGTGATTAAGCTCTTGTGTGCTGCATTAGACATTGAACAGAAGCTGCATTGTAGCTACCGCCCTGAAGCATCAGGACTAGTAGAACAAATGATTGGTACCTTGAAGTCGAGAATGGCAAAAATGTGCGCAGCCACCAATATGAAATGGCCAGATGCATTGCCCTTAGTGCTGATGTCAATGAGAAACACCCCTGATAAGAAGACAGGACTATCTCCTCACGAGGCATTGATGGGCAGAGCTATGAAGTTGCCCGCAGTACCTGCAAATGCTCTTGTGAATATCACGGATGATATGGTGTTGGACTACTGCAAAGGTCTGGCTAATGTGGTTCACTCTTTTTCCCACCAGGTGGAAGCCAACACATTGCCACCAATCCGTGATCCAAGTCACACCCTGCAAACCGGTGACTGGGTAGTTTTCAAGAAGCACGTGAGAAAGTCGTGTTTGGAGCCGCGTTGGAAGGGGCCATATCAAGTAATACTGACAACAACCACTGCTGTGAAATGTGCAGGCTTTCCAAATTGGATACATGCCAGTCACACAAAGAAGGTAACATGTCCGACTGATGAGGAACTTGAAGTTTCCGATTCAGCAAGTCCAGAGAAGGAAGTCTCAGGGCCAGAAAACAGCCAAGGAGGAACTGAGACTGCAGGAGAGCCCACTGACAACAGCCTAGTCCCTCAAACAGTAAACGAGTTCGAGAGAGGTGACAGTGTGCCTATCTCAGTAGAGGGAGCAGGAGAACTAAATCAAGGAGAGGTTCTCCCAGAAGTAGACAGATACGGGTTAGAGCTTGAACCTGTTCCAGACCCAGAAGAAGAAGGGGAAATAGTAGAGAAAGGCCAAAGCACACCGGCATCCTCTGAGCCAGTTGCAGGTCCATCAAGAGAAAACACCATAGCACAAAAGGAGGGTGCTGTTCAGCGTCCTGAAAGGACAAGCAGAAAGAAGACGCATAAGGGTGATAACTGGCCAGAGAAACAGGTTGCGAAAGAAACGGTCGTACCAGGTGAAACAATAACAGAAGAAACTGATACATCCCGAATAGATGATCTAAGTGAAGGAGAATTGCAAGGCGAGCGCATATTGAAAAGAAAAAGAACTGCAAATAGAAGGTACGCAGGTCCAGAATGGGCATATGCAACGACATCTGAATGGCAACAAGAATTCTTAGCGTTCTGTTTTGATCGAGAAGTACCAGGCCAATACTAAGGTACTTGAAATCAATCAGAGAAAGAGACTGTGTTAAAACTGAAATTGAAAAGGAAAATAGAAAGCTGAAAAGCTAAGAAAGAGACTTATAAATTACCAGATGTGACACTGATAACCTGAATTGACTTGGAAAACCCGATTATGACAAGTTGCTAACCTGATTGACAAAAGGGTCCTGGGGTGAGTGAAACACTGTAAATACACATAGAAAGAAAGAGACTTTGCATCAAGAAAAAGAAAAAGAAAAAAAAAAAGAGCTTTTGAATTGTCCTCAAGTTGATTGTTTGCTTTGAGTTATTCTGCTATCTGATTCTTTACAGACCATGACTCATAATAGAGGTAGTAGCAAGAAGGGTAAGGTGTGTGGTTGGTTAAGTATTATATTGGGTATTGTGTGTGCGATAATAATTATAGGTGTAATTGTGGGAATGCCGTAGTTAGATAAGAAAGTGACTAACAATGCTTCAAAACCTGAGACTACAACACTAACACCGTGGGAAAAGTTTGAGCAAGATACAAAACACTTGCATGAGGGAACTAACTCAAAAGGGGAACTCTCCACTAATGTCTTCTATCGCTTGCTGAATGAGTATGTTGAAACTATGGATGCAAAAAACTGTTATTTATGCACAAAGATTCCTTCATCAGTACAAGAAGGGGTCACTTATCATAGCTTGCCATTAACCTATGAGATAAGTTCTAGTTTGCTACTAACAAGATTCTATAATCAAGAGCATGTGCAATATTTTTAATCAAATTTGGGTGTGGTGTTTTCTTTTGTGCCAGTGATTGAGTTTTTGAACAAGTTAGCTAAGGCGCAAGGAATAAAATTAGTTAGGGGTTTCTTTGAACCGACACTTACATTTGGGACAGCTTATGCACACCGCAACAATCTGACTTGCTTATTAACACCTGTAGAGAAAAGCTTCTTAGATCACACTGATGATAGACGCAAGGCATTAAAAGAGCGACTAGAACAAGGGCTAGAGAAACGCACATATGCAAATGATTATGCTTACACTGCAATAAAGACACAAGGCAAATTAGCTGTAGATGCACTACATGTAGGAAGGCTTTGTATATATAGGCCGAACATGACACTTTATTTGTGGGAACGAGTGAATGCAGGCATGTGTTTTTGTTTCAGAGTAAATGGCCATTCATGTTAAATGGACAGGATCCAGCGATCCCTGGGATCTATTATATCTGCAGACTTAATGCTTATTACCGTCTCCCTACGGGATGGTATGGGACATGTTATTTGGGGATAGTTTTCCCAAAGATTTACCAGATTGATGACTTAAAACAAATACCTAAAGCGTCTGAATTACAACATACTAGAAAAAAACGAGAGACAGCGGCTGCTGTTGTTGGTGACATATTTGGAGCCATAATTCCTTCAGTATGGGTTATCTTAAACTCCATAAAGATTCGAAAGTTGTCTACTATTGTAGATAACATGCTGACAAATTTTACAGGGGCTATGCTCCTGATGGATACTGAACTTGCTGCGCAAAGAGCTATGACTCTTCAAAATCGGCTTGCTTTAGACATTCTTTTAGCAAAGAGCGGCGGAGTCTGCAAGATGCTCAACGAGCGTCATTGTTGCTCGTATATGCCAGATAATAGTAAAAAGATTAGAGGTATGCTTACTAACCTAACTAGAAATAGTGCAGATTTGAAAGATTTGAAGGAACCTGGAGTGTGGGTGAAAGTGGGAAAAAGAATTGCCAGAGTAGGGAGCTGGTTTACCAATATTTGGAATGGGGTTCTTGCAAAAATATTAGAGGGTCTATTAATTGTTCTGGCCTGTTTATTAGGTTTATGGGGAGCATGCAAAATTAATGACAAAATCAAAAGAAATTGGACAAAGAGAAACAAGAAGAATGAGGAAAGTGAAAGGGAGAAAATGTTTAATGAAATTTGGGAAAGTTCACACAAAAGACAAAATGTTGAAATGCGCATTATGCGCAAGGTTAAAAATTAAAAGTGAAAGGTCAAAAGGGAAAGGTTTGTGTGATGACGAACGTTATCACAGGAGGGACTGAGAGAGCGTAGCTTATATAATCTATATTAACCTGAAATGTTTATGAATTAATGTGTGATAATGCCGCATAGAAACCGAAATAGTGACTTTGCTTAAACGCGCACTTGAAATGTGACCGCGGGGAGTGGCCGCCAATATATACGTGGACTGATAATGGTGACTAAAATGTTTATAAAATGTTATACTGAATACGTTTTATACTAATCATTAATGATTACGCTATTGAATTTGTGCCGAAATCCTTGTAGGCCTTAAGTTAGCATGAGCCGGAGCTTAGCTGCCTGGCTCTCATATTAAATGTATTTTTCCTATCTTGCAGTGTGCTGGCTCGCAAAGGGACATGACCTCTTGTTTTCTTCAAACTAGAAGATGAAATGTAACCATACTAGACCCTTTCCCATGAATTCCACATTGCTTGTAGAAAATATTAAAACAAAATGCAACAGTGTAGATTAATGTAATGTACAAGGTCATTCAAACCGGTGAAGACAATGGAGCTACTGACCAAAAGATGTGCAGAGAATTACAGAAAGATGAAATCATACCGGACGTGCTACCTCTTAAGACATCGAACAGGAGAAACAATGAGAGACATGTAAAATAATATGGGGTGAAAGATTAATGACCTAATGCATTTTCTGATAGGTTAAAGATAGTGGGGTATAACCAATGTCCAATAGAATTTTGGGGGAATGTACAACGAAAAAGGGATAAAAACCCATGACATGGGGAGCCATTTAGGTGGGTTAGGGAATGCTATTGATTTTATCCAGAAACTTTGTCACTCTGTTTGGTGACTTATTGGTTTGCTTAGAACCATCCTTGTACTTAGATTTGCCCATTTTGCACTTTACCTCCCTATGAGGGAAGTGCCCCATTATTGCCCCAGAGCTGAGTTGTGACTGATGGCGATTTGACTGATGTCCTGAAGACGAAGACTGAGCCTGTGCGCTGACCTAAACTTTGGAGGGTAATTATGACAATGCAATTGTAATTTGTCTGTTTGCTTTTCCTTTCTAGGTACCAACTGCTTACTTTTGACAGGGACCATAATTAGATGTTTTCCTAATTGGTATTCTAAATTGTTTTGCATGAAGCCCAACATGCCAATGCTAATTAATGGTTAGGACAGGTGTTCACTAAACTGACGCAAATAGACAAATGACCGAAACTATGCTTTGTTGAACTGACACATTACTGACACTCTGCTAAAATTGATCTATGTTTACGCCGGGTTATGTTTTGATGTTTGTGATTCTCGCCTTAATGAAATCTTATCAAAGTTGCCATATCGCGACTATGCTATTATGTTTCTTGGTTTTAAGATTAACGCATCTGCTTTTAGAATTGTAACCAATAGGGAATAAAACTCATAAAATTCTATTAAACTTGTGTGGTTATTCATGACTGCAAGGTCATGGTAGTAGCTTTGAATTGATTAATGAATTTGACTAAAGGGAAATGTATTGTTGTGATAAATATTGACGACATCATAGACGTATTGATTGACATATTGATTAGCTATCCCGTCCTAAGGTGTCTCTCAACTGGGTCAAAAGATTCTTTGGCCTGAAACGAGTCCTGATGTGTAATAAATTATCATGAAGGGACGCGTTAGCACTATAATGCAAGCTAAAGCACCACTTTGTAAACCAATGACCCGAGACTTCTGACAGCAAGATCTAGGGGGAGAACTCACAGATGAACAATGGGTATATTGCTGAAATCTGACTGTTATCCCTGAACTATCGACTGTGACTGCTACACCTCAAATGTATTCATAGAACACCTCCACCATCCTATGTAAAATGGATCTAACTGACAATGCCCATTGTGCACGCTGTGGGGCACCGGATCCGGACTTTCTGCACCTGGCATGGAACTGCCCCAGAGTGGCGGCATTTTGGACCTGTATGTTAAATGCTATAGACAGTATAACAGACTACTGCATAAATTGGACCCCATTGGGCTACGTTAGGGATGTCCCGCAGAGTATCAGGTGGCTAACAGCCCTACTCCTCAATCTGGAAAGAGACAAATCTCTATGCACTTGGCCAAACGTACCACACCTCTAACTGAGTGCTGGCTTCAGGATGCTGTGTACTGCCAGAACAGCTGAGCAACAACTGGAACTTTATGCTTCCTGCCTCGTGGCCCAAATACATATGGGGCCCACTTGTTACTTATCTGGCTGTACTGGACCCTCCATAATACAGGGAACCATGGGGTGGCCTAGCTGTGGACCAGAGCCGTGATCGAAGGAACCATTCAATCTTGTCTGTCCGATGTGAAGTATGCTGAAAACATCTTGAAGATGGGAGCCTTCGCCACCACTGTGGACTACAGAACAGCATCTCAAAACCTCCTGAGAGACAGTAAGACAATTGAGGAGGGGCTTTGGATCGTCGGTGAAACGGTATGTCATGATATGATAACTACTCATCACTCACCGCCTATAACATTCTACCACAATGCGTGCTGTCTAGATGCGCAAATCTGATGTACTATTGACAAGTGGTAAGTTTGTCTGCTTGTCTTTGTATTTTGCTAACCAATAAAATGACATATAAAAGGTAGCACCTGCTTTATAGTATTAGTAGTAACTGCTGCCAACAGTGGAGCAACTACTGTAATAGCTGGGTTTCCACTTACCCATGGCAACTCCAGCTGTAATGGCTCATTGCTGCTGTCTTGGGGCTAACAGAAGCGGCCACTGCTAATGACCACAGCAGCATAGAGACAATGTGATAATTTACTTCTGCCACAAGGGAAGCACTAGCTGCAAGCCACACAGCTTTGGTTGGTTTTCGGTGCACCCAGAGCAGCACAAATGCAATGGCTGCTGCCCACAAGACCACAATTTCTGTTGGCCACTGCCCCAGCCAGCATGCACTACAATGGCTGGTGACTGCTTCCCACAGGGCAGCACACAAATCTATAGCTGATGGCTCCTGAACCCAGGCCAGCAAACAGTGACAATGGTAGTGTCTACTACCACTAAAACAACACACGTAACTAGGGTTGTTGGACGATATCCCTGATGTCACAGACCGTCATGGCCCATGGCAATGCTTACAGTTTTGGCTGGTTACTGGCACCCTCTAGGCTGCACGACTGCTGTGGCTGATGTCTTGTAGCCATAGGGTAGCAAATGCAGCTACAACTCGTTTATTGAATGAGTAATGTTTTTCTTTCATAAGTGGGTGTTTCATATCTTTTGCTATTAAGTGCATTCATTTTCTGTATAGTTCTGGAGGGATGTCCTTTTCCTATTCCTCCTTTCGCCCCAGGCTTTCCTCTTAACTTTATGCGTGGGACAAAGTAGGATGCAGGATGTTTGGTTTGCTACAGGATGTTTGGTTTGGTGAAGTTCATGGCATGCACGTCCATCCATAATTGTGTATTGGGGGCCGTTGAAATTGGTACCTGTGTTTTTCTAAGACCTGCAAGTGTGCATCCATGTCCATGCTACTCTGAGCCTTGTTGTTTACTACATCTAATATTACATGTCTCAATAATTCAGGCTTGTACTTTTTGTAAATTACTGTTATTTTATAGAAACAAACCAAAACCCATATCTGCACTATGTAGTGTACAATTTCTTTTAACTTGTCATTTGCATCCCGATTTTCCTTTCCATGTTGTCTTCGTACTGAATAAATCTTGGCCATGTTTCTGAGTGTGTTCTTTCTTTGTCGTCTTAAATTGAATGCTATTTGCTCTTGATGAATGCATATGCAGAGCATTAATACATGAAAATCGATTTTGGATGCTCACAACCCTTGTCCCATTATGTGAATCAAGTTCCAGAGCACATTGAGTTCTTTTGGTTGTTTGATTGCAGTGATCACTTGTTCAGAGCTGAAAAACAAATAGACCACGTTTGCAGGGTCTAGTGTCCCAATGTAAGTATTGTCATTGTCTTTGGAACCACTGCAGTCAGATAGAATTGGATGCATACCAATCTGTCATTTAACATGTTTTAGGCTGAGACTGAAATGTCAAAGCAAGGATGAGCAGTTAAGGTTTACTCCAAACGGTTAATTGTATATTATTATCGAAATACTAGGTTATAAGATTGTAACCGAGATGGAGACGGGCTACTTATTCAAAAAAGTATATTAAGCATAGATCTTTTGAGCTTTCTTTTATACATTTGAATTCTGTTATGCCTAAAAGCACAGTAACACGGAAATACAGCACACACATGTCTAATGTTCTAAATTAGTGACAGCAGGCGCATAACACTACCTCTGATGTTAAATTGCTTCGCTGCACAGACTTTAGTCTTGTCTGTTCAGTCAGGGCCTGCCACATGTACCCCATGGATGGTGTGAGTACAGGCATTGACAATGTCAGTATTTGCTCAGTGTATGCCTTATAAACTGTTCAACGCTGGAGGTGGAGACAGTGCAAAGTTTGAACAAACCAGATTCTTTTAGGTTTTTTGGAAATCAACAAACACTCTCATAGCCATATACAAAAATGTGGAGTCCTGTGTATTTGCATCACCTACCACAGGGTTACGAATTTCATACAATCTATATGTAACAATATGTATACTCCATATTTCTAAGGATTGTCTCCTTTGAACACACCAGCTTGTGCAGAAAACAGAGCTCTTGCTATCAGTGGTGTGGGCTACAATTGTTACTACAGTCCGTGATTAAGGCCTTTTGGGTGCCTGTAGCAAATCCTTTCAGTAAATAAACAGCCCACAAAATAAAGATGAAGAGTCTTCTTTATTTTCAACCCCCGGACGGGTGTCCGCTCGGCTGCTCACAGAAATCTTCCAATTTCCCACATACTTATACCATGGAATGTGGAACACAGAACACATCTACATTCTACCTTACACAATAAGTTCACTTTACATACCAATTATTAGAATATAACAACACATGTCCACATTAAAAGAATATGGCTAATACAAATTTCATTTGCAAATAAACATTTCCAATAGTTCTGTTTTTCACATTTCTTCCTGTTGAGGTTTGTATTTCCTTGGGATCACACGTTTCTAATGTATCTTCATTGTCATCCTCAGTGGATATGTGTTCTTTATCATGCATTATCTCCTCACATGAACTTGCAATTCTTTCAGAACGAACAAACACTTCGGGGTGTCTCACAGAGTTAGTTTCATTCACTGGAGAACAGCAATTACAATCTAACCACCAATACTTACTCACTATTGGTTTACTTCTCTCTCCCATGATCTTGAGCATTTTTTGCTATAGCTAGGCAATCCAAATGCCACACTTCTCCATTTTCTAACAACACTGTGTTATTCATTACCTTAACTACTTTGTTGGGTTCACTACATTTGCTTTCCCCTTTTGATATTTTCCTTGCAGTTTTCACTCGCATCCATTGTCCTGCACATAGCTTCTCTTGTTTTGTACTATGAAGTGACATCATAATGTAATTTGTTTCTATTTTGAGAATCCTTTATGCATTTTATTTCTTCTTAGATATCATTCCACTCTTTCACTTCTCTTAATCCATCCTGGATTCTCTTCGGAGAAAGGCATTCTACCCCTCATTACTGAAAATTGGCTACTTCCTATTGTATGATGGCATGTAGTTCCATATGCCCACACCATTTTCTTTCATTCACTCTCCCGTGAAACACATCCTTTGTTAGCAAGTTATAAAACCACTTTAATGCTTCTATTCACTCTTTACACAATACCATTTTCACTGAGATGATGTAAAGCAGTGAATTTCTGTTCAATCCCAGATGCTTTTAAATATTCTTTCATTTCAAAAGATTTGACCTGTACACCATTATCAGAAAGTATAATTGCTGGGAAACCTTCTCTTAAAAATATTTCATCCAAAAATGAAACCACTGTTTTGGTATTGACTTAATCCACTACCCTGACTTTAAACCATCTAGAAAATGTAACTACTAACACAAATATGTTTTTACGTGTACCATCTTGCCAATTGACCGGTCCTATTATGTACAATGTCACCTCCTCCCAAGGTACTCTTGGACATCCTAAAGAACCCAAAGGTCAAATTAAAGTCTTCCGTGATTTGTCAGCCATGTCACACTTCATGCATAGCCTAACAAACCTTTCCATATGTGCATCAACTCTGGGCCACCAGTATAATTATTTCAGTCTACATTTAGTATGTGTGATACCAGAATGATCATAGCAGAGAATTATGTTTTTTTCACGTAACCCCTTAGTAGGAATGACTTTTTCTCCATGTAGAGCAAATTAATCATTTATATTCAACCTCCCAAAACCTCGCAGTTCACCCTTCAGCGCTTTCCACTCTAAATCACTGCAACCAATAACTATTTTCTCAAAACATGTCATCCTTACTTTCAGCTTCCGAACATACTTTTTTTAAATCATAGCTATAGTGAGATTCATTAACCTGTGAAATCTAGGCTATCGAAAATGTGTTCTAGGGATTCCTATCAATTTCAGTTAGTGGTAGTGACATCCTACTCAAAAAATCTACCATACAACTTTTTGCACCTGGTACATATTGAATATCATACATATAAATCCTGCAACATCATAGATAGTCTGGCTTTTTTTGCTGAAGCCTGGATTAACCCTTCTGTTGTTAATAATTTACTGAGTGGTTTGTAGTCACTTTTCCGTGTGAACTTTCTACCACATATGAACTTCCTAAAACGCTCTAATGCCCACACACATGCTAAGGTTTCTCCTTCAATGACCAAGCATTTCTCTTCTGTAGGTCTGAGTGAACGTGAGGCAAAAGCAATTGCTACTTCATTGTTGTTCCCATCATCTAGAGTAAGAAATCTACCTAAGTCTTTACTGCTGGAGTCCATTGTTATTATAGCTTTAGCATCAGGATGAAATCCTTGTATGTTTGGTGCCTTGCTAATTGCATGTTTGATTTCTGTAAATGGCTGTTGACATTCACTACTCCATACAAAATGAGTTTTGTGTTTTAGTAATAATCTCATTGCATGTGTCTTTTAAGAAATGTTTTCTATGAATTTAGCATAAAACTCAGCCAAACCCAAGAATGATCTAAGATCATCCTTAGATTTGGGAGAAGGTGCATTAACCATAGCTTTGACTAAACTCACCTTAGGGTTTATGACTGTGGAACAAACTTTGTGATCCAAGAATATGACCCTTCTTTCTGCAAATTTACACATTGAAATTTCAGCAGTTAATCCTTTTCTTTATAAAATGTTGAATACTCCTCTTAACTGGTCATCATGAATTATTTTGTTGTCACCCATTATTAGGATATCATCCTGTAAAAGTACAACTCCCTGTATATCACTGAATAGTTCTGTCATCAACCTCTGGAAGACAGTGGCTGCTGATGCCAGGAATAGAAAACAACCAATAGGCATACAAAAAGCTGTCATTCCTCTACTAGAAAGTCATGCACAAAGCTAGGATGCTAGGATGCAAGGAAATTTGGTGATATACCAATGACAGGTCACTGGTGGAGAACTATTTGGCATTTTTGGTTAAAGAAAGCATTTTGTCAATCCTGGGTTACAGAAATTGATCAACAAGGATATTATCATTAAGATACCTCAGATCAACACAAAGCCTGATTTTGCTATTGGATAGCCATGCAACTACCACCGGAGAAATCCATTCTGATGCTTCTACTTGTTCTATGATGTTAGCATCCTGCAGTTTCTCAAGTTCATTTTAACCTCTTCTCGGACTATTAATGAAATTTTATGCATGTTATGAATTTTTGGGACAGTAGAAGCTTTTATTCTAATTTTACTTGTGAATCCTTTAAGTTTCCCATTTTGCCACAGAATACTTCAGGATACTCCTTAAGAACCCAATTCTTTGTTTCCTCAGAATCACAAGCTACTAACACTTGCTCTGGACTGTTATGGTTCAGACTAATATTTAATGATCTTTTGTCTTTCCACCTGAATACTGAAGGGTCATCAGCTGCTACATACAATTTGCATGAGGCTCTTCTACCTTTTAATTTAAATACGAGTAACCTAAATCCTGACATATCAATTTTTTCTCCTGTGAAGCTTTCTGGATTCATATACTAAGGATCTAAATGTGGGCTAATGGCTCCTACAAAATCTTCTTCCCACACAGAGTGAGATATTATTGTGAATGGAGATCCCGAAACAGCTGCTACTTGTAAATTAATTCCACCAAAAGTAATTCTACATAAAGGTTTGTTGGAACACTCACCCTTCACATTTAACACAGTACTTTGTTTGTTACCACTACTCTTATTATGAATAACATCCAATACATCGTTAGATTCACTATCTGAAGAATTTTAACCACTTTCAGAAAGGCAAGCTACACAATTCTTCTTTTTACCTCTCCTTCTAGAAACTCTTGCAAAATGTCCAACAATTCCACATTCCAGACATTTACCTATTTTAGCTGGACGTTTTTCTAATTTGGCTGTATGAGCAGTACTGCCACTGCGGAAACACACAAGTCCTGGTACATTTCCTTGGTTACTTTCCTCTTTCTTTGGTGGTTTCTTGTAATTTGGACATACGCAAGTCATTTTTTAATTTAACTTCCCTTTTTTTCCTTCTGATACTTTGTTAGCTGAAACATCAGATGATTGAATAACAGCTTTAGTACTTCTCTTAGAAATATCAGCTTGCTTAACTGATGCTATGATGTTTTTGAGATTTGATTCTCCTTATAATCTTTCTTGAATACTTTTGTTCTTTTAAAACATTACTATTTGGTCCCTAACCAATTCATCATGTAGATTCTCAAACCTACACTTTATTGCTAAGTTCTTAAGAACAGATCATTACCTTGGGGGAGGGATTACTCCGTCCCAAATGTGATGGATATCCCGTCCTCCATGTTACAAGTTCCGTAGGATATAATGGTACTTGTAATACAGCGGGCGGGATATCTGTCACATTTGGGACAGAGTAATCCCCTCCGCCAAGGTCATCATCAGGCCCATAGTCTTCAATGCTTTCATTGTGTTCTTGTTTACGCATGAAGAATGTGCGCCTTGATACTGTAACACACACTATGACTAATGCTCATCAAGATCTAAAATAGCATTTTTAAATACATCATAATTGCCCCTTCTTTCAGACTTTTGCCTCTGGTTGGACACTCTGAGACCTTCTGGACCCAAACAATGTAATAAAATTTCTCTTTTTCCTGTCGGGAGATAAAACACCCCAATTATCCTCTTAAGTAGCAATATAATTTGTAAAATATTCCTTTCATTTTTGCCATTTAACACAAGGTTCACCCAGATTAGTAAGAAGTTCCTTAGGTGTATTTAAGGTTATGCCCACATTCAATTTGTTGCCAGAATTGTTGGTATTTATTATTTGAACCATTAGAATGTCCTTCATTGTTTCCTCAAAATGTTTACAGTGAAATAACAGAAACAATAAACTGCACCAACTAAAATGTAGTTAGCACCGGTACTCGAAAAAGTACCCAAAATCCACCTAAAGGGATTTGAATAGTAAATATTTAAAATGTAAATATTTAAATATTTCTATGTCCTTAAGATTAATTAATCACAATTGCTTTTTAAGTCATAGCAAGAGAAATAGGTGATTCAACATTACACCACTGTTTAATAATAATAAGGTGTGCCTGTCAGCGCAATATAGAGTGGAAACAGGCTGCTTTGTACTCCAGTGGTGTTCCTACGCAGAACGACTATGTCATTTAAGGTCTGCCTGTCACCGCAACTCAAAGTGAAAACAGGCTGCTTGTAAATAGTGAACATATATTTGTATGGTGTGCCCGTCATCGCTATGACTTCAGTAATACGCTCACAAATAAAGTATCTGTAATGGTTGTTCTATATTTGTTGCAGTTTTATGTAAGCAGAGCATTTTTTAATAAGGAAATTAAATTGTGGCGAGCCAGACGTAATAATCGTTGTCGTGTTGCAATAAATGATGCGTGCCAATTAAATATGGCAGCTATGCAGGTCACGTAGCATGACCTTTCAAGTAAGCTCTTGCGTGGGCGGAAATGTGTGGTAAATGGCACGTTCAATTGTGCCTGCTCCAGAAATGCTGGTCGTGGTGGAGGACGTGTGTGGGAGACTGAAATAACCATTAAATACAGTAAGTGCTTTTTAAAAAAAAGTATGGACTCGGCTAAATTGCGGAGCCGCTTAGTATGAAAGAATAAATGCCGCACAAAATTTGTACATCACCAGCCAGGATCAGACAGTCCACTGAGTTCAACGACATTCTCATTTTTTGGTAATTTTCTTTGTTTATCAGACTTCCTTCCATAGAACGATATCAGGACTCCTGAAAGAGGAGATGAATAGGGTTTAAAAGCAGGTTCGGGGGGGTTAGAATCAGCTTGTCACCTAATTTGTGTAGCAAATCCTTTCAGTAAATAAACGCCCCACAAAGTAAAGATGAAGGGCCTTATGTATGAACACATTTTCCCTTCAACATAAAATGGATAAAACTTTTTGATGCATCTGGCACGAAGTGTCTTCTTTATTTCAAACCCCCGGACCGGCGTCCAGGTTGCTGCTCACAGAAAAAATCTAAACATTTAAATTCCCCACATATTTATACAGTGGAATGTAAAACACAGAATGATATGACAAAGCCACATTCTACCATACACAATAAGTTTACTTCACATACCAATTACAACAGTGCCTTCACAAGAGGAAATCTACCACAAATGGGTGACGGCTGGTGGGCACAATCAGGAAGGCTTGTGGTGGCTGAGGCACAGAGTCTGGGGAGCCAGGGACTCTCACAGTTGGGGGGCAGTGCAAGAGGAACAGGAAAGATTCAGCTAACTGAGTGCTCATGGAATGTAGTCTGTGGGAATACAGTGAGCTCATTGCAAAGTTGGGGACTGTGAGGCATTATTGCGGACATCACACTTTAGTCCTGGGTTCCAGAAGCAGCCCCCATTAGTTCTCCAACCATATTGTCCCTGGGAAGAAATTACGAGCCGACTCACCCATGATAAGACCCATGATGCCCAGATAAGACACAAGGAACATTTTTGGGCAGCCACAAACACAAGACTCAAGAGTGGACGTGGCGAGAGCACATGCAAGATGGCGATGGCTGAAAGATAAGGTGGCTAAATGAAGGGTTTCTATTCATGAGAACAAAGTGTGTTGCCCTGCAAGTAGCTGGTGAATAGAAAGCCCCAGGAGCCAATGAGTGAGGAAATTAGGTTTTGAGAGATGCCGCAAAGTCAGAGGCAGTAGACTGCTGCTATTCTCCCAGCAGTTGGGACATTGCAAATGCCATGGTGCCTTGCAGGCCACCGGAGTCCTAGCTCGGGGGACTTGGAGTTAAGGGATGGTCACCTTAGGCCCAACAGGACCTAAAGAGGCCACAAGACAGGGTTTGGAGGGGTGGCGGACGGCTGGCTGGACTCCTCTGTGGCCACGCCTCCTACCTTCTTCCCAGGTAAGTTGCCCTCTCGCCTGAAATGCCTTGGGCTTATGCCTGACAAAGCAGTATGACTGCTCAAGAGGATCAGAAGCTCTGGTGTCAAAGGTGGGGCCCCTGGCCTCTTCATCCTAGACTCTGAGGTGAGTTGCAGCAATGTGAGTGGGCCGCCATAAACCAGTCTCGCCAAGAGACATGGTGAGTGTATACAGGTCTGTTGGAAGTCACAGACAACCGTGAAGCCTCATCTGAGCAAGACTGTCTGTTGAGCTGCAGACTGACATCTCCTTCCACCAACCACTACCTTCCCATCGTGACTTTGTGCTTATGCATTTTTTTCCTCTAGGAGGATGCTCTTTTCTCCCTCTATCCTCCATGGTACTTTGGGAGAGAGGATAGCCATATGACACTTTTAACCTATTCCAAACCGGGCAGTGACCATAGAGGAGTGCCTGGGGACCTGCAAAGTCCACTCCATGCCCCATTGAGGGCCAGACCTTAGCACGGGGGTGAGGAGACCATACCATGAACACCACTGTCACTATTCAAAGTGATAATGCAAGGTGCTATCAGTGAATGGTGGTTGTGATGATGAGTGGGAGAGGCCCTAGATCCAAGTAATTGAGGAATCTAATGTGAGGAGCCCACCTCACCCATAGGGTTAAGGAAGGAGGACATGCATACTGTGGAAGTCCACTGGGCCTCAAGAAGAACAGATCTCACTAGTTAATTGTCCTGCAGAGAGACTTATATCATTCAACTTCCTCTTAGAAACTAAGTAAATCAGAGGTCAGTGGGAGCCTCTCTCCATCCCATTTCCCTCAAAGTAACTGTAGAATTCCTACGTACTGATGAACAAGAGAGGAAACACTGAGAAGACATCCACTACTAGATGATAACACAAACTCCTCAGAAAAACTATGCACAATTCATATGGTGAAGGTTGCGCTATCCCATGTCTAGAGGTTTGGGATATTGGTTGGAGCTGTATCTCAGACCCAGTAGAAGCCTCATCACATAGGAAAGATTGTATTCATATAAGTCCCTAGTAAAAGTGCACTACATGTGCCCAGGGCCTGTAGATTGAATGCTACTAGTGGGCCTGCAGCACTGATTGTGCCACCCACATAAGTAGCCCCCTAACCATGTCTCAGGCCTGCCATTGCAAGGCCTGTGTGTGTAGTTTCACTGCCAATTCGACTTGCCATTTAAAAGTACCTGCCAAGCCTTAAACTCCCCTTTTTCTACATATGTCACCCCTAAGGTAGTCCTTAGGTAACCCATAGTGCAGGGTCTTCTGTAGGGAAAAGGCAGGACAAGTACCTGTGTAGTTTATATGTCCTGGTAATGTAAAACTCCCAAATTCGTTTTACACTGCTTTGAGGCTTGGTCCTTTCATGGGCTACCCTCATATACTGTTTGAGTGGTAGATTCTGACCTGAAAGGAGTAACAAGGTCATATTTAGTATGGCCAGAATGGTAATACAAAATCCTGCTGACGTTGGATTTAATATTACTGTTTAAGAAATGCCCCTTTTAGAAAGTGAGCATTTCTCTGCACTTAAATCCTTCTGTGCCTTACAATCCACGTCTGGATGACAGCTCCCTTGTGCATTTCACTCAGACAACCCCAAACACAGGATGCTCAGTCACACCTGCACACATCTGCATACTGAATTGGTCTTCCTGTGCTGGGAGAATGGAGGGCCTGACACTTACATGTCAAAGGAGAGTGGCCTGCCCTCGCACACTGGACTGCCAAACCCCCTACTGGGACCCTGGCAGACAGGATGGAACAGAAAGGGGGCCTTGTGCACTTCTAAGCCACTCTTTGAAGTCACCCCTACTTCAAAGGCACATTTGGGTATTTAAACAGGGCCTCTGACCCTACCAACTCAGACACTTCTGGACAAGATACCACTGGTGAAGAAACTCTGAACCAGAACCTGCAATCTGCCAAGAGAAGCTGTCTGCCTGCCCAAAGGCCTCACCTGACTGCTTTGCTGAAAAGGACTTCTGCCTTGCTGTTGCCCTGCTGCCTTGCTGCCCTCTAGCTCTTCTGAGAAGTGCTCTCCAAGGATTTGGATTGAGCTTGCCTCCTGTTTTCTGAAGTCTCCGGGCCAAAAAGACTTCATCTCTGCAAAGAACTCCTAGTGTGGAGAAATTTCGACGCACAGCCTACCAGAAACAACACAAAGCCTGCATCAGGGTGAGAAAATCACTGCACGCCGAACTGGAATGACGCAGCCCGGCTCCCCGAGTGGAGATCGATGCAGCGCTAGTGTTGCGACCGAAACTGCGACCCACGGCCCACTGGATCAACGCATAGCCAAGCTGGAATATAACAGCCAGACTTCCTGCTAGAAGAATCAACGCAGCGCCTGCCGTGCGACAGAACTTTCACTGCATTGCCCACCGTATCGATGCAGCTCCTGTGACTTCGTCCTGCACGCCCAGGATTTCTCCGCATCGTCCCCAGGGTGTCCAAATACCCCACAACCCAAAGAGGATCCAAGTCCGCGCGCCGGAAATCGATGCAAGGCCCTGGTTACGTGAAAAATATTGGCACATCGTCTGTGTGCGCCCGAAGAAACCAAAGCACACCTCCCCGTTATCCACGCATCTCCTGCTCTGCGGTCCTATGCAGATAATTTAGACGCAACCCAGGTACTTTGTGCATGCAAGAGACACATTGCTTTTAAGAACTTAAGATTCTTTATCATTCTCTAAAGTGATATTTCAACATGTACTTATGAAATCTTGATCGTTTTGACCTTATTTTATCCAGATAAATATTCTATATTTTTCTAAACCTGCGTGGTGTATTTTTGTGGTGTTTATACTGTGTTATTGCATGATTTATTGCACAAATACTTTACACATTGCCTTCTAAGTTAAGCCTGACTGCTCAGTGCCAAGCTACCAGATGGTGGGCACAGGATAATTTGGATTATTCAGCGAATACAAAACGCCTCCGCTCGCCTCATCCTCGACATACCCCGCAACAGCCACATCTCCGCCCACCTGAGACACCTGCACTGGCTACCCGTCAACAAAAGGATCACCTTCAGGCTCCTCACCCACGCACACAAAGCCCTCCACAACATGGGACCCGAATACCTCAACCGTCGCCTCCGTTTCTACACGCCCACCCGTCAACTTCACTCCACCAGCCTCGCCGCCGTCCCTTGCATCCGCCGCACAACGGCAGGTGGGAAATCCTTCTCCTACCTGGCAGCCAAGACATGGAACTCCCTCCCCGCCAACCTCAGGACCACTCAGGACCACCTCACATTCCGGAGGCAGCTCAAAACCTGGCTCTTCGAGCAGCAGTAACCCCCTCCCCTAGCGCCTTGAGACCCTCACGGGTGAGTAGCGCGCTTTATAAATATTATTGATTGATTGATTGGGTGTGATTTACCCTGACTAGAGAGAGGGTCCTTGCTTGGACAGGGGCTAACCTGATTGCCAACCAAAGACCCCATTTCTAACAAGGACCCATATAGCCACAAGAAGAGACTTGATGGATTACATGCAAGATTGGCTTGCGTGGTGGGCATACCCATTGAAGTCACCCCCGAATGACATTAATGGGCATAATGTCAGGCTGGGAAGGAAACCGGGCTGGGAAGAAATTGGTGGCACTGGGTTTGATGATTGCTAAACGGGAGATAGCATGGAAATGGAGAGCAGCTGCTCTTCTAACTGTGGCTGAGTGACCTCAGGCTATGGACTTCTGTGCAGCTGCAGAAGAAAGGGAATACCTGGAGCAGGGATGCCCAAAGAATTGTTTTTTTAAAAATCTGGTCCCCATGGTGGAATGTGATAGACTAGCTGGAGAACGGGATTAGAGGGGTAGTGTGTGTGTGGGTGTGGGTTTGATGAGCATGTTAAGTACGACAGTTATCCCACGTACTTGAGGTAATGTTTGGGGCAAAGAAGACGCTCAAGGGGTAAGCTGCATTATTGCTGCCTTTTTTGCATGCTGTTTTACATGCACTGTTTGTTCCTGGAGAAATCTATTGGTGGCATGTTGAGACTTTAACTGCATATTGATCGTAATACCCTGGTCCAGGAAGAGTATTCGGACCACAGGGCTTTTGTTGAGGCTGACATGGAGCAAAGAGATGACAGTACTACCTTCGGAAGTGTAATATATATGAAGTAATAAAATTATGAACTTTTTATCTTAGGTTTGATGTAGGCAAGCGCTCAGCGAATTGTTATTTCATTTAATATGTTATAAGCAGGGTCACTGCAATTATACAATTTTGTGGCCGTGGTGTTTTCCACATAATTATAGATTTGCTGCATTTACCACATAATTCATTATCTGGTGCATAATCTGCAGATTTTAACAAACATGTTTTGTGGCTCAAATGGATTATAAGTTACTAAAATTGCAAGCCCACATGCTGCCTTGCATTGGATATCCAGATGAAAAGGTAGATTGGTCATCTTTCAGTTGATTATAACTGCATTTGGATGTGAAACTAGCACTAATAAGTTGAGTGAGCCCAGACATTTTTAAAATGACAAAATTATCAAGTAATACTATCACAAAATATGCTGCATTATATTGCATCATTTGCCCTTTCTTGCTGTATGATTTAGCCACATAATTACAGTGGCCCTGATTATGATTACTTTGATGGGCTCGTTTAATAGTGGGGACACAAAATTGCTATATTGGGGAGTGGGGGGTGCAGTGGGACATGTGTTTATCATTAGTGTCTGCCTGCCTGATCATTGTTAGTTTCGGGGTTGCTGGGTGACCAGGTGTCCTCTGTCGGCCTATCATTGGGCTTGAATGGGGATACAGGAAGTGCAATCCTCTGTGACATCATATCACAGTTAAAAAATTAACTTGACAGAAGCATGATCCAGATGAACAAGCTAGATATAAGAGAAAGATATCAGACTGTACTTGAGTGCAGAAGCGTGAAACTGGCCATCCTGTAGTGCCTGAGAGTAATAAGAAAGTGGCAACACAGCACAAAGGATTGCCTGAGGCTTGAGAGCAATAGTCCTGGGAAAGGGCAAAGCTGGAAACCATTTATGGGCTAAGAGTAAAGAATGGATAGTAAATGTCTAGTTTGAATGTGGCCATAAGCAGTCATCTGATGTTACGTTTCTATTGGGTGCAGTAACATATCTCATTCAGAAGGAAGAACTACAGCTGCCTGGCGAGTGAGGTCAGGGAAGAGAACGATGAGAACTGCTGCTGTTGAACTTGTCAGTATTTGAAGCTGCTACAGTCCCTGTAGGAGGAGGCCAATGTTACTGAAGCCCAACCTCTCGAATAGCCTTCAGGTTTGCTGTCCCGCTGATGAGATAACTAATAGATGGGACTTCGCCCTGAGAATGAGTAGTGACATACCCCTGCTCAAATCTCTCCAATGCCGAATTAGCCTTTATGTCAAAGAGGCAGAAGGTGTCAAGGGGCTTATCCATCAGGTTTCTCTGAACATTTCTGTAGAGGCCAGTGAAACATAACCAGGAATGCCGAAATAATGTCACAGAGGATCCGATAGTCCTGACCACCACGGAGTCAATACTGGATTTAAGGAATTGTTTGGCTGTTCCAAATCCATCATACATTATCTGGTCAAGTGTCTATGTCCATGGCAAGGTAGAAGTGAAACCACAATCTACACTATCTCTCAAAGGCCATGGTAGCAGCGAGTCAATGAAAGCATGGCATTGCAGGAATAGAGAGCAAGGCTACTCAGTGAGAATCATTTCTTCCCTGTCACATCAATCCATTTCGACTACCTATCAGGTAGAATGGAAGACAAACATTTAAGGTTATGACCGGTATGTGATGAAGGAAGAAGAGCCCTGCATTTAGTGCTTTTTCAAAAGTTTCATGGGGAGGAAAACTTGTAGTCTCCTCCCAGAACTTCCCTCAAGCACGAGATCTAGTGACTGAGGGCCCTAGGAAGGTGGTTAATAAGCAAGGTTACACTGTTAACCTTTTGTAACAGATCTAGAATGATTTGAGTTATGTCGACATTCCTCGGATATCGCAGACAATGGGTCGTAATTACTCACCGAAGCAATCGTAAAATGGTTAAATACGACTGATAGTAAGGTGGACCCCAATTGTGTGGAAGATTATTTGTAAGAAATATATATATATCATAACCAGAATACTGACTACCACACCCTTGTGAACACACTTATAGGTAAGGGAAAGGAGATTTACAACTGTCAACTCTACATCTGTGTACAGTGAGGATATCTATAAACATATATATGTACCATCAAGGGAGGCAGATGCGGAGTTACATAAATCTATGCTCACGTTTACATGCTTACCTTCATGAGATTCTGGCTACAATATTTACAACATTACTAGATTTAAAATATACTATTCTGATAGAATACTGCTGATCCTTGGTGAACCCCACAATCAAGGCATATCTTTAGGCAAACTGAAACAGGTGGACTCACTGTTGCCTAATAGTAAGAAAGGAACACAGACTATTAAGAACCCTAATGCATATTCCCCGCTATCTGACTATGCGTCTAAAAAGCAGCCCATGGGTTAATTTAGCAAAGGACCCTCTAATGACAGATCTAAAAGGATGTGCACAGAACTCTGACATTCCTCTTATAGTTCCAGAAGAAGGTTGAGCGCTGTTGTTTTAGTGCCTTGATCGCCTTCAAACGTAGGTATTCTTGAAGCTGGGAAGCTGTTGCGGCATCCACTATTTTAGATAAGAATGGCAGGTTAGGAAGAGGCTTAGAGATGCGTCTTGAGGATGGATTCTTAAGGGGTGCTGTCATGTGCAGAGGACGACTGGGCGCTGCACCCTGGGAAACCGCAGTGGAAAACTCTAGAGCACTTTGTGCTACTGTTCAATACATTCAGCATATATCTTCTTTGTGCTGTTGTTCTGAGAACCACGTGCATTTTGTTTGGTGCTTTGATTATCTTATGTATTTTTTAATAAAACCCATAAAAACAGTTTAGGAAAAAGAATGGCAAGGAAGAAATGTGCCTGTAATTAGCTGCAATACTACAAAGGCCATGATCGTTCACCAAAGTAGTCATAATGGCTTATTTCAAAGAGTACAGATGTATCTATCTCTGTAAGGAAATCTTATTTACAAGGGAGATACCCTAAACTGATGTTATGATATTTTTCTTGATCAGAAATGGCCCAAAAATTTCTGATTTGGAACCCACTGGACACAAGTTGGTAACTAGTGTTAACGCTTTACCTTGTGCAGATTTCATGGCCCGTAACACGCTATCTGATTAATCAAAATTTGAAATTGAGGCTGTTCAACAAATCAGCACATTTAAATAATGTGAAGCACATTAGGTCCCACAAGGAGGACAGAGAAACCTTAAAGGTGTATTAAAGGTTTACACAGCGCAAAATCATCAAGTTAGTGTCAATTGATATATGAATGATTTAATTAATGTGAGGATCAAATAAATAAAATTCATATAATAGTACAAACTAGAATACAGCCTGTCCTCTGCAGGTGCACTGTTGCAACCATTTATAACATTCCATGATTATCGCAGTAAAAGAAAACATTTTACATGGGAAAGAAAGCAAGAGAACATCCTGTTTGTTAATTTGGACATCAGCTTTGCCTAAAAATAAAATGCATGTGTCACAAAGCAAGATGACAACCAACATTATGGGCCTCATTACGACCCTGGCAGGTGGCAGTAAACTGGCGGTAACACCTCCAGCTATTATGACCGTGGCTCATTAGCCACAGCCATACCACCGGCCCCTCCAACATACCGCCAGGCTTCGGCCTGGCAGTTATAATCCCCAACCGCCAGCCTATCCACGACGGTAAACAGCATCATGGAGATTCTGGCCGTAAGGGGGACTCTGGGTGCCTCTGGGGGACCCTGCACTGCCCATGCACCTGGCATGGGCAGTGCAGGGGCCCCCAAGCACAGCCCCATCGTGCATTTCACTGCCTGAATTTCGGGAAGTGAAATGCGCAACAGGTGCTGCTGCACCCGCTGCACATCAACATTGCCGGCTGCAATGTTGATGTGACTTGGTTTCCGTCCGCTGGCCCAGCGGAAAAGTCATAATAGGGAGCCAGATATACTATCAGCACTGGCGGTATACTGGCACCCGCAGCTTCGGCGGTCTTTTTTAAAGACCGCCGAAGTTGTAATGAGGGCCTATATATTTTAAATGCAGGCCTACGTTACCTACGGTCAATCTAAACATAAAAAATACAGTTAATAACAGTTGTGTGTTTACATGTTAATGCAGATAAAATGAAAAAAAAAAATCCATGTTAAGAAACCCTTTCACTAAATTATCAACATCAGTGGGTGCATTGATGAGAGGCCAGAGGTTTATGTGGACAGGATTTGGGGGATCAAAACCTGCCCATACTTTTTTGATGTATGAAAAACTATTCCCCTACTTTTTTGTAAAAAGACAACCATCCTGGGAAGGTTAATTCCATTAGTTTAAATGCTTCAGCTGAAGTGTCATTCAGTGAGTCTCCTGTGCTGTGAAACCGAAGCCGGTCAGACAGCTAAACAAGCCTTCCTGCTAGGGTGTCTGCTTGCCTGAAAGAAATACAAATGTGCGCTACAAGTTAGTCTGCAAATGTTAAGGGTAATCTGGAAATGTAAAGGATGCCTAGTGCCGGTACTGGCTTTAATTGATGGAATCACTCAAAGCTTTCTGATGACAAAAATGTATTCTTTTTGAGAGGTAATCCAAAGAGTTAACAATTGAGCCATGAAGTGTGTGCTTTAATTGTAAATGTATTTAAATAGCGCTTGCTACCCATGTAGGTGTTTAAAGGAAAGAAATGTAAAAAGAAAATTGCACTGTGTCCAGTCTGGGTATTACTAAAATCTATATTTTGGAAGCAGGATTTTATCGTAAACCATTTTGTGCATTTTGTAGCAGTCTATACTGTTTGTAACAACTTTTTTAAATGTATTTTTCGTTTGAGTTGTGCATTATTTTATATGTAGCTACCTGACGGTGAAGGACCAAAATGTACAGAATATTTTGTCCTGTTAGCCACACCCTTGACCCCACCCACCTCATTGCATGCAGCATCACAGTTCCCATACTTTTTTTTATTCATTTCACCCCCTGTGGGTGGCAAGACTTTGCTCCCTGTGGGCGGCCAGACTAAAATGTATGCACTCTGAGATGGGGGAGGGGCTTAATAATGTGGCTCTCTGCTCTACACAAAGGTTTCATTTTCTATATTAGGTGTAAGGTCTGATTTGGCAGCAAAGGCAGTCATTGTCAGGAATGCAGACCATGCAATAGTTTCACCAAGGAGTGCTTTTCTGAAGCAGCACTAAGGGCCAGATGTATCAAGCAGTTTTTCACATTCTGTGTCTATGGGAAAATGTGTTCGTACATATGGCCCTAAGTTCTTCATGAAATTTAAATACAACTCTTGTGTGGATACATAATTTATAAAAATCTCCTTTAGCAGAAGGAATCGCTTTTTGTATATGCTTTAAGGAGTTGTACACGTTTACGTATCTGCAGAGACAGCCTATAACCATTCTTGCGCTGTTACTGGAGATCTCGCTGTGTAATCTAGCAAAGCTCAGGTATGAATGAACCAGTGCTTAATTTGAGCTGGTGGTTTTTCGGTGCGGGGCACCGGCACTTATGTTTGAGGTCCAGCACCTTTCTGCCTTAAACATTTACTGCGAGCAAAAGACACATACGGAAAAGACGGGGAAGAGAAAAACGAAGAAGCGTCAGAAAGTGAGAAACCTACAAGTGAGCTGAAGGGACAGGGAGTGGCTGTAAATGGATTAAAGAGGGCCGAGATGGCTTCAGGATGACGCTGCCCCAGTATTCCGAGTATTTAATTGCAGCAGCCGCGTGTTTCAGAAGAGAGCCTTGGGCACCGGCACGTTTCTATTTACAAATTAAGCACTGGTCTGAAGTCCTCCTCGAGTCGAGGCTTCAACCATGGGAGCAAAGGCTTCTGACAGGGTGCACTGCTGCACATACAATCACGGACCCACACATACAAGGCTACTTACTTTGACACAAGCCGAATGACTCCCAGCTCCCGCTCTGAAAACGACTTTCTCTTTTCCAGGACTGGACCGAGCTCCTGTCCAGTCAGAAACAGGGCTAGGGCTAGAGGTAGACCCTACCTCGCTGTTACGACTTCTGATAAGGTGTAAGGATGCTTGATTGACAAGCCTTGGCTCAACAGCTACAGCCCTTACACACGTACAAAACAAACGTGGCCAGTGAGTGGGACTCCTAATGCTGCAGGCTTGCAATTGCAGCTAATATTAGCAATCAATCAGCCCGTTTGTTTTCATGTATAGATATAATAATACAGAGCAGGTAGGTTAAGGAAGGTTTAACTGGAGCCTAACGCGAGACAATTTTTCCTTTTTACCTTATCCAGAGAAATCAACACCGATTTACTCTTGTACTGAAAATAATCAGATGCACAGAAACCCTTATACTAAGGCATAGGGCTCGTTTAAATTGATTGAAATTGGCTACAATGAAAATGTTACTGCCCAGGTACTGAAGGGCTTGAAAGAACGTCTGGAAATCAGCGAGTAGTCTATTATTCTACCTCACTAAACCGACTTTCTTTTAAAAAAATGAACGCTATGAGTGATCCAATGAATGGCGAGGTCAGTATATAATCGTTGCGATGCTTGGAAATGTAAATTCTGTTCAGATGTTAAAAAAAAATATATACAATTTAGAAGAAATGTTAGTGAACCTAAATCTATTTCCAGCTTTCCCAAATTGTCTCCTGTGACAAGAGTTCCTTGAGTGTCAGGCGCAGCACGTCCTTGAGTATGCAGGAACCTCTTTCAGAGAGCCACGGCGCAAGCAGGAGCTACTGAGCCGTGCAGGTTCAGACCTTATACTCCTGGTGTCCCAGGGTCTGACTTACTAAGGGTCCTAAGCAATTGGGCGGGTACCCTTTTAGCACTTGACTCTCGGTAGTACCATGGGTCTAGCAGTCCAAGGCTTCTCAGGAGGGGATGTAGATGCAGGCTCACCATTCAAAGTGTGTTCGGCAGCAGCAATAAATGATTGTCCAGTCAAATATTTGCTTTTCTGAAAAAAGGAGTATTTATAAATGAATATAAAGTGAAATGCAACACAACAAACAATACACGCAGCCCTCTGAGATTGGGGCTCTAATGTTCCAATAGGCTGGTCCAGGAGTCTCACTATAATAATGGTTATTCCCCATTCACTACAGAGGGCATTCAGGCTGGGCCCCACTACTAGTCTGAGTGTCAGGAGTCCCACTCTGACTCTTTCTTAAAGTCAGAAGTGTACCAGTGCCGAAGCGCTACATGGCAAAACAAGTTCCCCTGGATCCTTTTGGCCCAGTGATCAGTCTTACCTGCTCCTGCACGGATTGTGCAACCAAAGTCTGTGTGGGGAGTGGCTGTTGTTGGTGAGTAGCACTTGTGGCTCTGCAGGGGCAGCGACTGAGTATCCACTCCATTTCCTCTAGTGAGATGGTAAGTTTCTCTGATCATTTCCACAGGTTTGGGAGGGGGGTGGAGGGTAGGTGATCTGGTTCCAATCCTCAGTCGGGACTCAGGCCCACACAGCTCTCCTCTTGACGGTGGCTTGGACTGGGCATGATTCTTGTCCTTTCTGGTGGCTGCACCTGGCACACAGGGTCAGCGCCCTTACTCCACACACACAGGCAACAGCCCAATCGACACAGCAGTAATCTTCATGGCAGCTCCCTCTGGGATATGGAGCACCAGTATTCCTTCCACGCCCAGTCCACGGCTTGTTTGACACAGCAGTAATTTCCAATGGTTGAAGTCTTGTCTCAAAGAGGACTTCATACCTGAGCATTGCCCGATGATACAAGATCTCCAGTTTGCACAAGAATAGCATTACTCTGCCTCTGAAGATGATACGCAAACATGAACAAGTTAGGAGCCCCCTCTAGTATACAGCATCGCCAACTTCACTCCACACACAGGTTACAGTGCAATTAACACAGAAGTAATTTTCATGGCGGGGCCCTGTCATATGAGGTCACAGACTTCACTCCGCACATGGGCTAAAACCCTATCAGCATGGCAGTGATGCCAACCATGGCTATTTCATGGTGGCCCCTCTTGGACATGGGTTCACCAACTTGAACCTCCACATGAGTGACAACGAAATCAATGCAATAGCCATCTCCTCACACCTCGCTACAGGCGTCCGCTTGTCAGGTTCCCGTTCTGCTCTTCCTCACAGATCACAGTGTTCTCAACAAAAAGGTAAGCAGTGGTGTTTCAGTATCCAGGGGCAGGTGGTCTTGGATATCCCTAGGAGATGGCCCCTCAAAGACAAGCAGGCCTTAGCCCCCAGCTCTGGTCACAGGTAGAAGTTTTGGAGAGCTTCTCTCCCTCACAGAGCCCGACTCGCTGCTTGGCAGTTGACCATCTTGGAGGCCTCAGACTGACCTTCTTTTGGTCCATTTCAGACACCAAGTGTGATTTACGGTCTGCTTCCTTTTGAAGTGGCCACTCCTCTGCCTTGTCTTTGTTCCTGAAAGCAGTTTATCACAGCTGGAGCAACTCCAAATCTGATAGTCACACAACACATGCCATAGGAGTGACTAAAGGTACACAACTGGATGTCAGCCTCAGTGATATGTGCATCAAAGGATTACCCCCAGGTCCCAGCCCTACTCCTTATGATTCTCTTATCAGCCCCATCTCCTTCCTGAGATGTTCTCAGGTACCTTTCCATTGACCTCTCCCTGAATCAAAGCATACGGAAGAGCCTAGCTCTTCTTCCTTCTGCCTTTGCAATCCACAAACCTGTCTGGGGGTTCCTCTACCTCCTGAAGCTCCTACAGTCAGCCCTGATCTCCCAAAAAAAGTCAGCTCATGCATACAAAACACATTCTCTGCACAGCGCTACATATTAACTTGATATAGGCCAAGGGTGAGTTGAGCACACAGCAGCAGAATTTTACTGCAGTGACACAAGAAAAAAGGCTTGTTAAATTCTACTGATCACTACAAGGTATGCTGCCACCACTGCACTCGTGCTACATTCCTCCTGGCAATGGCGTTTCACCACTATGAAGGTATTGCTTTGAGTGCACCTATTGGTCCAACAAGACCACAATAAGTGAGACAGGTGTAGGTCATGGTGCACATGCATTATCTGTATATGCAGATGACAACAAAAATTGGCCCCAGGGTTCCAAATACCATTGCAGTTGGAGCACTCAGGGCAGGAGTAAATGTCCATCACCATGCAAGTGACATTGCCATACCAACATTAAAATATCTGGATTTTCAGAAATTCATATCTGAGGTCAGAAAATAGGCAGATGTTTGGTTTCACTTAACAGGTCAAGGATGTGTGAGCCCTTTTCACTGCAGAGAAAACCTTTAAGAATGAGATGTAAGAGGCACATATTTTCAGCCATATCCTCTGCATCTTGTGAAGTGATGTTCCAGAAGTTGCTTGTAGATGTGGGTTGGAGGTGCAGAGCCCAAAAAGTGTGTATGTGCTGGAAGAGCTATGATAGTGTAAACTGATGTACTGGAGATGAGCAAGGTGAAGATGGGAACTAATATACTATCACTTCAGGTCTAGATGCCATTTAGTAGCAATCCTGAAGATCTAGAGAGCCTGCAAAATGCAAGAATAACTGGCGACTTTGTAGTCAGCAGTGCCAAAGTACTGTTTTTCCGAGACTACACCCAGATGATACAGTGTCAACGAACATTCTTTTGCAAATGAAAACTTAAACTGAGGAACCTTGGAATTAAATCCACATTTCTAATTTCAGCACAACTTCAAATACTCTATTCCTGGGCTGTGGGTTTCATCTATCCATCACTCAGACCAAAACTATACAACGCCCTGAATCAAAAGTCTCATTTGATCCTATCACATGCTTTTTCTGCATCCGGGTAGGCTGTTATTTTGTAATCTTTGGTTCACCTGAGAATAGCATAAAGTTGTTTTAGATAAATTCCCCTATAACATAGCCAACCTGGTGTTCTTGAGTCAGTGTTGGCAAAAATGTGGCCAGTCTAAATGCCAGTACTTTATTTTTGGTGCTTTCTGCCAGCAAACAGAGTGCAAAGGCAGGGTGGGGCCAGTGCATCACTGCTGAGGAGTGGCCACTTCAGTTTGAAGTGTGCATGTAGGGTTGGCCGGCAACCTTACTACGGCCAAACCGACATTCGCAATTCAAACCTCTCCAACCCATGCTCATACAGTGCCTTTTGGAGCGCGGAGCCAGTCCATTCCAGCCAATCAAGACGCTTTTTTCATGCTGCTTAACAGCATTAAAACAATGCCTTGATTGGATGAGGGAGTTGGCTGTAGGCTTCGTGCTTGAAGGACGTACTGTAGAAGAATGGGGATGTGCTGCAGAACAGAGAAAGGTAAGTGTTTGTTATGTGTGTAGTTTGTTTGTGTGTTTTGCACCTCTTCAATTTATTTTGCTACCAACCGCCATTGAATCACGTCCATATCTTAATGTCAGTGATAATGATGGAGTGATAGTCAACACACAGTGTATTTGGAATCCAGTTTCTGAGGTACTATAATGGATTTTATTAACTTCCACTTCATATCTCCATAAATATTTCGGCTATCATTAGAGTCTGCTCTACTGCAGACCTCATAAAAACCATTTTCATGGAATACCCCTCCTAATAGTAGAGCTATAAAATGTAGTGTTGAGTTGTATAGTGTTTGACAACAATTTGTACTGTCCTGCAACACTTTTGTCTTTATGGATCTGCAGTACACGGTATAGCCCAAATAGTCAGTTAACACTGTTTATTTACGTTTTATACAGCTTAGAGGGGATTATGTTGGATAGTTTAAACACAGTTTCTTCTAATATAATTACTGTATTATTTAGTGATGGACTATTAAACAACCGAAGTAACATTTTTAGCATCCCCTGCTGCAGGTCATATTCCTACTGTATAAAATGCAATTTAACCTTAAATCTGTAAATTTTGATTGGAAAGGAGTAGATTTCAGAAGTCAGCTATAGGACTATATAGAAATCCCTGACACCCAGTAGTCTGGCTTTTGACCAAAGCATGGAACCATAACCACACTGGTGCGTATGGGATGTTGTTCCTCAGGGAGTGGACAACTAAAGTTTTCTAATCTGATTATACTGAATCTATCCACAGATTTCAATATGGTGGACCACATTTCTGCTCATCTAACTTCTGACATTATTTGTAACTTCTGATTATATTGTTAGTTTTTATCTGTCTTTGAAGGAAGAACCCAGCAAGCAAAGCTCTGCTCTTTTACTTCATCCTCCTTGCCGATGCTCACTCAGGAGTCAGCAATGGCATCACCTCTACTGAAATCATTTACTAGATCTGATCTATGCAGAGGTTATAAATCTTGATGTTAATGTACAGAAGGGGTGAGCTTGCAGGCATTGATTTAAGTTGCTTAAGAATGTTGATTGGTCAGGAAAGATCAGATTGACAGTGTATGTGGCTGAAACAGAGGTTGTGTCATCGATCCTAATTACATTTTGAGCTGACTTTGCCACACCACCCTCCTGAACAATCGTGGCATTCCACTTTGTGGAGTGAGGAGCAGGTGGGTCTGGCAGGGGGTTGATGCTTAGTTGCCTTGAAAAGTTTTTGGCTTCTGCTTGTGACATTACTGATGGTGCTGGTATAGTACTGTACTTTGGCAAACGTGATGAGCTGTCTGTATGTTGCGCAGAGATACTGAAGTATAATGAGGTCATTAGAAATTCAGTTTTTTTCCATTCAATTTTCTGTATCTGGATAAAGCATTTATTGTCAGCAATGTCGTTAAAGTACCAGGTTTTGAAGGCTTTTTACCCAATCTGTTTTTATTTGGGTTTAATAAGTACATATGGTGTGGTTGACATTTTAGCATATGGTGACCACAGTCACTATTACATTTCATAGTCAGCAGGTCCACAACTTGTCACTTCAGGCATGATAATCAACGTAAAGAGTGCAGAAGGCTTTTGGCCAAGATCACATTAATACTAACCATGTCCTGCACAAATACCAGTGTGGCTTCAGCTCATGCTACAGCATGAAGACTGCTACCTTATACATCATAAATGATGCTCTCCTGACCAGAGATGAAGATGACCTTCCTCCTGATATTAAAGGACCTCTCAGTTGGCTTTGCCACAGTCAACCATCCAACCGTCATATGGAACTTGAAGTCTCAAATGGGATTCACCAGCAATGTCTACTGGTTCGCCTCATACTTTTCCAATGGACACCAGGTTTTCCACCTCGGCAGCTCCATGTCCCATAAGGTTCCTATCACCTGCAGGGTTGCATTCTGTCCTCTATCCTCTTCAACCTCTAATTTTTGTTGCTTGGTGCTCTATTCATTGATAACAGCATCAGAATTTATCAATATGCAAATAATACACAACTGTACATGAAAGTCTCCTCTGCCTCAGACAACCAAATCTTCAAACGTGCCTGTCCATCACCCAGACCTGGTTATCCACTGCCCACCTGAATTTCAACTCAACAAAGACAGAATTCATGTTATATGCCAGGGACTTCAAACAAGAAACAGTTCAAATCTGTCTCAGTGACCTAAATCGTGATGGCTTTGAACACAAACCTTCAGTTAATACAAAGTCTCCTGGATACCAACCTAACCCTAAAGGAACACATTGGCAAGAATACAAATACTGCCTGGTTCCATCCCTTTTCTAACTAAAATGAACATTTCTTCCATATAGAAACTTCAGAACTGCAATTCAAGCCCTTGCACTCTGGATGTTAACACCCTAATCTATGGTCCCAGACTCTACACTGACACCTGTTAAGGGCCTTTGACACATCACATCTCATCCAGGGGTTGAAGAAGTATCACATCACCCCAATCCTGATGGAACTTTATTGGCTCCCCTTGCTGGCTCACACCAACCTCAAAACCAGCGACATCATTTACAAAGCCATCACAGTAAGCATGCACGCCTATTTTGCAGACAAGCTCACCATATTTGATGGTTCTTGGCACACTTACAGCCAGAACATCCTCTGACTGCAGACTCAGAAAAGTAACAAAAAAACCAAGGCAGCAGGCCTTTTCCAACTATGCACCCAGGATCTGAAACAACATCCCTATTTCTATTATGGCCATCCACACAGTTCCAATTCCAAAAAGAGTTGAAGATGCATCTCTTTAAAGAAGACTACAACACAGTTCAACAGTCCTAAACCAGCTACTTCTCCTATCACTTGTTTACTTTATGCTAGTCTTTGACTCTGTACAGAGCTCCTCGGCCTTTTAGTGAGATTGGCTCTATAGAAATACCACATACATACAACCAACATACATACACACATATATACACACACACACATTAGGGAGCAAATACCTATTTAGTAGCAGGAAGAAACAGAATTTGCTGAACATATAGGTGGTATGCAAGTGCCTAATAAACCTTTCTACATGCTATCATGGCAGTGCCCATGTTTCATATATGTTTGTATTGTGCACTGTACAACCACCTAACAAGAGGAGAGCTTGTGGATGTGTGTTGTAAAAAAAAACATGTACACAGAAAGAATAAGCTACTTTCCCTTCAGAAGTACTCTTTCTGGCAGATGCTCTAACTGCAGATTGCTCACATCTCCCCCGGAGCCAGACTGGATCCAGCAAACCTTTCTGCAATAGCGTCTGTGTATCAAAAGGTGGTGTCATTGACCTCCATCATGACTCAATCCACCTCCTGATTGGATGACACAAAGCAGCATATAGATACCACCCCTGTGCATTGTTAGTTTATTCACCCGCTTTTCCACACCACACCTTCAGACTGTCAAGAGTCTTCTGAAAGGCCCATGCTCTGAGCAAGTATGATCAAATAAAGGCAGAGGTAGACCAGTGTTCAATTTGAGCCCATGGTCACCACCAGTACTAATTCTGGGCAACCAGCACTTTTTTTTTTTCCTCCTCAAACCTTGGACCAGAGCAGAGAGAAAAACACCAAAGGGGTAAAGGAGGAGGAAGAGAATGACGTAAAAACAATGACCTCAAACCTTGGTGCAGAGTAGAGAGAACAACACAAAAGGGGGAAAGGAGGAACAGAATGACTGAAAACTGACAAAGGGAGGAAGCAGGGAAAGAAAGGAACCTGCATGAGTGATATAAGACGGCATGTAGTGTCTGGTGATGGATTAAACAGGCATGAGGTGAAATCAAGACTATGCAGCCATGGTGTTTCCGACCACGTTCTCCAATGGTGCCAGCTACATGCTTCTGAACAAAACTTTGGGCAGAGCAATTATCATTTTATAAATTAAGAACTGGGAAAGACATGGACTCAGTTACTATAGAGGCATTTGTTGCAAATTGCATCTTTTGTCTCCACCTGCCTTATTCCCAAAGGTTCAACCTAAAGTGGCATTTATTTTTTCATACTTGGACAAAAACGTTTTAACGTGGGCTATGTCCCTAAGAAATAATGATACTCCTATACTTAATCAGTATAACAAATTTATGATTACCTTTTTGGCAATTTTTGGACACCATCATGTGATGATGACTGTACACATTGGATTGCCATTAGGCAAGATACATTATGACCAATGTAAGTCAGTTTCAGCAATTAAGAAATTACGCAGCCTGGACGGACAGGCCAGTCACTGACATTTTCTAAAATTCTCTGTGGGAGAAAATCAAAGGTGCCACTTTCTTAGCAATCAACCAACCTATAGCTAACAGATCCTTCAATAGAACTTACTCTGCAAATAAAAGCCCATCTCAAGCTCCAAGACGGAGAAGTGTTGGCCTCTTTCCAGAGAACTGATTCAGGTAATGCCATAATCCATAAAAGAGGAAAAATCAAGCTCCTGAACCAATACAGATTGGTAATCTTAAATATTGAGGAAGGAAAAAGAATAGAGATGCAAAGGAATTTGTACTGTGCTAAATCAGGACATTTTGTTTAAACTGCCCTTCTTTGGTGGGAAAGGAGACTGCATGACCATGACCAGCAAACTCTAGTTGAACGGAAATTGCCTGTTTCCTAATGACAAGATACATTTCCATCTTACCGTAGAACTGGGCACACTGGAAGTGTTTATTAGACTGTGGAGCTACAGGATTTTTTTAGCACTGTATTACCTATTACGTGACTCACTTAGAAAGAAGTTCCTTGTGCCGGGGGGGTTCTGAACAAGAAGAAGACTTTGAAAGATCATCTAGTGACAGAAGCTGTGCTTCCAAGGGCCTTTTACTCCTGAACAATTTCATCTAGCAAAAGATATTCCACAATTTCTGATAGGGGCTTGTTTGCCCATTGACGGCAATTTAGGGGCCATACAGAATAACTTAGTATGGATAGATCACCACAAAAACATAGGTGTTCTTAAATCTACGCTTCAATGCCAATGCGAAACACTACATGGACTTGTCTCAAAATTTAAATATGAGATTGCATATTCACCTAGGATGAGACGTGGAAAGGCAGATGAGCTTCCTAGACTAGAGGAACGAGAACAAAAAGGAACTTTATTTAAGCAGCATTTTATCTGAAACAAAAGCAAGATATGCCAATATTAGAAGGGATACACTAGGCTAAACAACAGATAGACTCCATAAGTTGTATACAAGACATGGGGGAGGAGCCAAAATGGCGGCCGGGATGGACGCCTGAAGCGAGCGCTCTGTCCAGGGCTCGCCGAAACCATCCTGTAGGGCGCCCCCCGGAACCCCGCTGCCACATCGGGAGTGGTGGTCTGCCCGGGGCGGAGCACCTAGTGGGGCCGGTCGCTGCCCTGAATGTAGATGCAGCGCCGGAATCTAGCCGCGAGACCCCGACCCAAACGAGGCTGCCGACGTGGGGAGCTGCGTCGGCGGATTTGACCGCGCCTCCGGCCGGAATCGCCCACGCCCTCCTGCCTTCCTCCTGGCTGGGGGGGCCAGGGGGCTGTGGGCGCGACTGCCAATCCTCGCTCCGCCGACCGGAGCCCGACTGGCGGGGGCAGGGATCCGGGAGCGGCGATCGGCGCTCCCGCAACGCGGCGGGAGGCCAACGCGAGGCTAAGACGGGGGCTCAGGACTGGGCTACAACACCGCAGCGCCGCACTGAACGGAGCCGCGGCGGTGAAGGAAAGGGCCCCCTTACTGGGCAGCAAGGACACTCTGGCCCACGATTAATGTGCACCGCGGCTAGTGGCCTGAGATGGGGCCGGCAAAAGAAATACATGCCAGCACACCGAGGTAAGGGGGGGGCCTGATGGGGGAAGCTTGAAATACCCAGAGGGGACACCACCAAAGCCCTGCCCCCCCCACCCCCATCGCTTCACTTTTTTTACTGTCGACCTGTGCCCTCAAGATGGCGGCGCGCAGCGCTCAAGCTCAGGAGGTGGCTCAGGACCAGAGTGCGCCATAGGGGCTCCACCGGTCTCGCCCTGATAGGCCGCTCCGCACCGGCGGTTGGCCCAGATCGAGAACGTGGGAGCCACACCTGGGCCCCACTGACTGTATGTGAGAAGCAAGAAACTAGCTGTCCTGCGCTGACGTGGAGCCCGCCTGTGGGGCCAGGCACCCGCTCCCCTTCTTGAAATCGCCCTGTTGTGCATCCCTCTTCTGCCCCCAGCCGCGCCCCCTCTCTCCACGGGGAGCGCTGATGCCACCGGACTCCGCCGCTATCCCTGGGGGTACGAGCAACCTACTCTGGCACATATGGGACGCATCCCCGCTGGGGGCACCACGAATAGCCCCGGGGCGATTCAACGTCGAGACCGGTAGAGGACTCGGCGGCCGCCGCATCGACCAGTGAACACACAGCCACAAGCACTGGTCACTCAAAGCAAAAAATAAGCTCTTTCTTGGCTCTACTAGCCAATTCCACACCCCAAGAGTCAAACACGCACGCCATATTGAGGACAATAGGCAAAAGGCTAGCCTGCCGAGTCAATAGCGCCAAATTGTGCGAAATAACTGCTCACAAGGTAATTCCCGGACAGCCACAATGGCCGGCAGAGCCAAGGCATCTAAGAATCTGGACTGCAACACTCTCGGAACAACACCCAACGACCAGCAGACCAACCCGTCCCTACAGTCATTGGAAAACACTCTCATGTCGCATTCTGCCCAGTTTGAGAAAGTATTACAGGCGATTATGGACACTAAATCCTCTCTGGAAAAAGAATAGATGCAGTTTCACAAGACCTGAATCTCCTGCGTGTGGACCACCGAAATTTAGCCAACAGAGTGAAAACGGCCGAAGAAGAACTTTCCGACTTAACCCTAATGTCGCCCTAAGTGGGAAGGGTATGCCCAGACGTGGGTCCCGTGCTTCCCATGCCACTGGATTCAAGCTAGCCTGGCTGATGAGGGGTGAAACCCCGAAACCGGTCCCAGGATGCTTGTTTCCAGTCCAGGGAAGACCTGGCCTGGCAGTTCGGGCTGGACTGTTCCCATAGGGAACAGGGTCAAGACTGATTTGCATATGGCTGGGTCCAAACTGGAATGGCATGGGCAGCAAAAAAACGATGGATTAAACCCAGATCTGTGACTGGGGGTGAGTGTTTGCATTGTCAGCACTCCGTCCATCATCATTTTGTTTTGCTAATGTCGCCCTAAGTGGGAAGGGTATGCCCAGACGTGGGTCCCGTGCTTCCCATGCCACTGAATTCAAGCTAGCCTGGCTGATGAGGGGTGAAACCCCGAAACCGGTCCCAGGATGCTTGTTTCCAGTCCAGGGAAGACCTGGCCTGGCAGTTCGGGCTGGACTGTTCCCATAGGGAACAGGGTCAAGACTGATTTGCATATGGCTGGGTCCAAACTGGAATGGCATGGGCAGCAAAAAAACGATGGATTAAACCCAGATCTGTGACTGGGGGTGAGTGTTTGCATTGTCAGCACTCCGTCCATCATCATTTTGTTTTGCTCAAGGCAACCAAAAACAGATCCAGCGCATCGCAATAACGTACGATTCCTGGGATTTCCAGAAAGTATGCGGCAATCAGAATCAGAAATTCCCCTAGAGCAATGGCTTATCAAGGAGGTGTTAAATGGAGCTCCTTCCAAGTTTTTCTCCGTGGAACGGGCATACAGAATTCCGGGCAGACCCCCGGCCCCTGGTCAGCCGCCTAGACCACTGAACGCTAGATTCCTAAACCACAGGGACCGGGACGCAATATTACAACAATTCCGCAACAAAGGCCCATTTAAGTACGAGGATTCGACTATTAACGCATACCTGGACTTTACACAGGAGGTGCAGAGTCGGCGCAACTCCTATGGTAAAATTAAAAGCGCCTGCATGAACATAACATAAAGTATGCCTTGCTTTTTCCTGCGAAACTAAGGGTGGTAGCGGAGGTCCGCACCCACATATTCACCACTCCTGAAGATGCTTGGACATGGCTGCACGCCAAGGGCCTTGCTCGCCCGCGGGAAGACGGGGAAGACTGGGAAGGAGATGAGGAATGGCAAACCTCTGCCTCAAGGAAGCGGTCCAGGAGGCGTGCTTGGGGCCAACCCAACGACCTGCAAGTAGCAGAAGAGAGAGCAAGAGTGCTGAAAGAGACGCCCTTACACATGCAAAGCAACTTCGCAACTGCTAGGAAGCCCCCTGAGATGGGCACGGACTCTGACACGGCCAGCTCCGCATCTACAATAACAGGAGAATTGGGCGGGCCAAGGGTCACCCCCAGGTCCGCAGATGAACTCTAACTGCACACATCTACTCCGGTGGCCCGCCGGTTCTAATGGTGCCTGAACTCGGAAAGCCATTGGGGACTCTGGAGCGCCGCCGGGGCCCGGGGGGAATGCGCCTCCAGCAACGTGTATCTTTGGTGTAAATGTATAGTCATTTGATGAGGGGTGCGCGTGGGCGCGCTGCGGGTGGCGACGGGGCGGAGGGCGGAATAGTCTCACATCCCGGGGACGCCCAATGGTATCAGCAGACTAAGTGTGCGGAAAGATGTGAGCCCCTTATAAGAGCCACATCTGGAAGATATGATAACTCCATTATGGAAATCCAACCGGATACGGGTTATTTCACACGTTTACGGGTTTAGTAGTCTCACACAAGTTGTAAGTAGTGTTGGGGATCCATTTGGGGAGGGTGGGATTAGTAGTTTAGCAAAAATGCACGCGTCGGAATCACTCAAAACACAAAGAAAACAGCTGCACTCACTACTTTTAACAAATAGCATTGATAGAGGGGTAGTGACCAGGATGGCCAATCTCAAAGCTCAGATCTCAAGCACAGAGAATTATCCCCAAAACCCTGCATGGCGCCTCACAGTAGAAATAACAAAACCCAGTATGTTATAGTAACATGGAATGTAAGGGGCCTGGGGGCACTGAGCAAGCGGACCAGAGTACACGCACGCCTTAGGCGACTAGGAGTGCATATTGCCATCTTACAAGAGACGCACATGCTAGAAGGGGACCTACGTGAGCTGCGCGCGAAATGGGGAGGCCAACTGATAGGCACTGCGTACTCGGCCTTCGCGAGGGGGGTGCTGGTCTGGATAGCGGCGGGAGTTCCATTCCTCCTATCGGCACATAAAATAGACCAAGGAGGTAGATACGGGTAGTGGAGGGCAGTCTGGACGGCAGACAAATAGCTGTAGTCGGTATATACGCTCCAAATAGTGGGATTGCAGGTTTTCTGGGCGCCCTCACAGCAACATTATTGTCCTACCCAATGGCCCCGGCCCTCTGGGGCGGAGACTTCAATAGCACACCAACCGCAACATTGGACAGATCCCATGCACAAGTGAGCTCGTTGGCAAACAGGAAATCCGCAGGCCCCCTGCAGGATTGGGCAAGTGATATGAGGCTGCACGACATATGGCGCTTAGGACACCCACAGCAGAGGGAATACTCATTTTACTCAGCACCACACAATACCCACACTAGAATAGATATAATATGGGGCACTCGGGATATAGGAGCACTGGTCAGCGAGTCAGAATACCTAGCGAAGACACTGTCGGATCATGCACTACTGAGAGTAACACTGAATTGGGGTAGGTCACGTCAGGCGGTTCCCACCTGGCGATTCCAAGTGGAAGCACTACAAGATCAGGCATTCGCCGAAGCATTGAAATCCACTATAAGCCAGTATTGGGAGACAAACGCCATGACCGCAACAACACGAGCGATAGAGTGGGACGCCCACAAAGTAGTGGTCCGTGGAGTAATCATATCCTCCACGTGGGGAGTGAGACGCTCCTTACAGGCGGAAATTGGCAAACTAGAAAAGGAGCTCAGAACAGCAGAAATAGCGGCAGCGCTAGGGGAAATCCCCCACACTGTCCTAAAAGAAAGGCGCTTAAAATACAACAACGCTGACAGCAAACACCGCTGTCACGATTATAACTATCATCTAGTAAGGCTGCAAACAGAAGGGGATAGATTGAGCAGAATGCTGGTGTGGCTGCTCCAGAAGGACAGACAGCAATCCCCAATAGGGGCCATACGCGTGGGTGCACACGCTATGGCTACTACACAAGCTGAGATCAACGGGACGTTTAGAGAATATTACTCAAACTTATATACCAAACGCACCTCATGCACTGCTCCACAACTTGAGGCTTTTCTCGCTGGCTCTCTCCTGCCGCAGTTATCACAAACCGACAGGGAAATAATCGAAGCTCCCATGACAATGGAAGAGATAGAATGAGCCCTAGCACAGATGCCCAGAAATAAAGCGCCTGGTGCAGACGGCCTCCCGTTGGAATACTACACTGCCTATTCACCCTGCCTGAAGCCTCACCTACTGAAAGTGTTCGAAGACGCGTGGACTAACGAATGCCTGCCTACATCCCAAAGAGAAGCCATGATAGTGGTACTCCCCAAACAGGGCTGCGATCCCACAGATGTTAAATCCTACAGACCTTTATCGCTTTTAAACTTAGACTGCAAAATACTAGGCAAAATACTGGCAAACAGATTAGCTCCCCTCATGCACTCTTTGGTACATGCCGACCAAAATGGCTTCATACCAAGGCGTAACACCTTTTTAAATATCCGCAGACTACTTAGCATAATGGGAGATACTCCCCCAGATGCGCATGAAGAAATGGTGCTCTCACTGGATATCGAAAAGGCATTCGACACGCTTGAGTGGGACTTCCTTCTGGCCACAATGATCCGCATGGGAATAGGCCCCAATTATATACGCTGGGTCCGGACACTGTATTCTGACCCACGAGCAAGGGTGAAGACGGTTGGGGTGATCTCCGACAGCTTTTCGATCTCCTGTGGCACAAGGCAGGGCTGCCCCCTACCCCTGTTCGCTATAGCAATGGAACCATTAGCGGCAAGAGTGCGCCTCATGGAACGCGATTGAGGAATAGTCAGGAACGGGTTCCATCACACGATCTCGCTATACGCAGAAGATGCCTTAATATATATCCGGAAAGGCCGCGCAGTTGTTTCCACAGTAATATCCTTATTGGCCGAGTTCGGAGACCTGTCAGGTCTAGTGGTAAACTGGGAGAAGTCATGTGCGTTCCCTCTAGCAAAGTGGCCACCCGAAAGGCAGGGCGCCCCTCCGCTAGGGCGTCTAAAATGGTGTCCGGAAACGTACAAATACCTCAGGATAAACATATACCACGGCGCAGAAGATCTCAGAGATGGGAACCTGGGGAGGGCGTTGACCTCCATAAAAGGCTCATTGCAGTTCTGGAACAAGCTTCCCCTCTCGCCACCAGGCAAGGTGGCGATCGCGAACATGCTGATCCTGCCTAGGCTGTTATACTACTTTGCGGCCTTACCGATAATCATCCCCAAAAGCTTCTTTGGCAACTTAAATACAGCCCTGCTGCAACTCATTTGGGGCGGTGGCAGAGCGCGTGTGGCCCTAGCCACGCTACAACGCCCAGTGGACATGGGCGGTCTGGGAGCCCCCAACCTCGAACGCTACTACGCAGCCAAATGATAGCGATGCACTGGAAAGCCCCCAATGCTCCCGATCGGAAATCTTGGTACACCTTAACACTACGCTGGACTTGCACGGAATACCAGGTATTAAAAAAGCTGGTGCGGGAGGGGCAACATCACACAGGGAGCACCGCCTGGGAATCGTTGGTAACCAAACTCGAGGCCAAAAATGATGATAAGCCCCCCTGATCCAGGGAACGCATAGATGTAACAAGCATGATATAAATCCTTCCGCACATCTCACCACAGAAGCATAACCCGAAGGGCGGCCCATCATCATAGCACGGTCCCGACCCCCCTCTCCCTCCTGTATTCATAACCCACTAGATCACCAGCGCAAGAATATCTATAACACACAGGGTAAAATTCCACCCCTGTAGCCATCCGCTATCACCATCCTAGGCGGGGCCACTACCAGGTGACACGCGATACAGGCTCAGCATCAAAGGGTCCATACTGGTCACGCGGGAGTACCCCCCCCCCCGCAGATAGTTAACAAACGCTAAGCTTCCAGCAATTACAGCAAGTAATGATACTGAAGGATTGGTAGTGTTCCGAGGCGTGTCTAATGTGTGGGGTTTGGGGTTGTTAATTGGTTCTAACGCTGTAAAATGTTCTAGGTGATCCTGTTGCTGATAATTTAACACCTTGTATCGCATATTTGAAATATAAAACCAATAAAAAAATGTAACAAAAAAAAGTTGAATACAAGACATTCCTATTACACACTGTTCAAAAAGGGTTGCTATTACACAATCAGCATTTATTTGTACCATAACAAAGGATACTAGAGAAACTGATTGTGCTATGTAATGACACACCTATATCAGGGCACTGAGGAATAAAGAGGACAGAATAATTACTGACATGTTCCACTGGTCAAATACGGAGAAGATAGTGGAGGAGCACATAAAGAAGTGTTCCACATGGCAAGTACAAGACAGACCATAATAAGACTAACGTTGAGCTTCAGCCTCTTCCAGCACCCACACAAACCTGGTCTCAAAAGACTTTATTGTACAACTGTCCTGTTCCAATGGTCAAAACACGGTTAGTGGTTTATGACTATTTTCCTACGATTGCTCATTTCATACCTCTCAAGGAGCTACCATTAGCAATTTCATTAGGCAGTGTGTCCTACAAGAAATTGTTCAGCATCATAGACTCCCTGAAATCATTATTCCAGATAGCAGGGGAACAGTTTATACCCAGGTTTCGAAGTGATCGGTTAAATTTAGGAACAGAAAATTATAAATCCTTAATTCACCATCCACAGACCAACAGACAGACTGAAAAGGTGAATTAATCTACTGAACAATATATTTACTGTTTTTTTTTAATTGATTTGTATGAGTTACAAAGACAACAAAATAAAGTAACAAACGTACATTCACATGGGCATTGATATCACATTTGAATTACTATTAGCAACATTAGTGTAAATAGAACATAATCATCTATAGTCTGACCAGTTTTGCCTTTTGCCGACATGCCCCAGTTTAGTGCAGATAGTGTATACAGCCTCCCCAGAGCAGTCCATCATTCTGCAACCAGCCTTCTCCGCAACCCACAGGTGATCACAGCAGTCTTCTGTAGTGCACCAGCTTTAAAAAAAAAAAAAAAAAAAGCCATACCATCTGGGCACTGTCCAGTTCTTTTATATATCCCTCTTGTTTACAGCACAAGATCCTCCCCCTGGATCATCTCACCCTTCACAGAAGCATATTCAACCTTTCTCTGGGGGCTGGAAGTTGGTCATCAGCTGGATTGAGGGGTCATCCGAGTGTGCCGACAGATAGCGGTGTAGCGGATCACAGATATCTTGTGGCTTGGAGCTCGCTGGCAGGGTTTCTGCATATACTGATAATTGTTCATTACAATAAATAAGATCAGCCAGCCACTCCTTGAACTTTGGGGCTAGTCTCGTCTCCCAGCGACAAGCAATTCTACGCTTAGCCAACAATAGCACCAGGGCTGTAAATCTTCCATACTGTGGCTTAATCTGCTGTGTGTACCCTAGGAGGGCAATCAATGGAGTAAGCTGAAATGTTAGCTCTACAATATCCCTTAACACATTTTCTCCATAATGCCAATATTCACCTATGTAGCTACATCCTTAAGCCATATTAAAAAAAATCCGCTCCTGGCATGTTACACCTCTGACACCCATAGTCTTCCCTCAGCCCATATCTGTATAGTCTATGTGGCGTACTCTATGTAAAAAATTGTAGTGGATGATATGGAGGCGGCTGCTAGATGCAATCCGTTCAGTATGAGCACAACATTCCCTCCACATTTTGTCCGTTAGATCTATCTCTAGCTCGGCCTGCCATCGCTGCCAGATCTCAAGGGATCCCTCAGGTGTTTCCGCCTGTATAGTGTAGAGAGCAGGCACCTTGACGATTGCATTTGCATCATTGTCTGTAACGTGCTTAGTTTAGGGGGCTCGTTATGGATTTCTGGGGTGGCTGCTTTCACGTTAAGCCGTAATCTGATGTACAGGAATACCTCCTGGGTGGAGGGGGGGTATTCTGCAAATATTTTTTCCGTAATTTTGAATGTGCCATTATCAAAAAGATCACCCCATGTTTTGTAGCTTAATGGATCTAATAATCGTCTACATGCTGTTTGTCGTGTAACCAGTATCAGGGGAGCACGCAAGAGCGAGCATAGGGAAGAATACAACATGGGTTTGTCTGCATATCATGCTAGGGTATTCCATGCAGCTGTGGTGCAAGCCACTATAGAATCCCCAGAACTTGGGAATTGGAACAACACCCCCAGGTATGATGTTGTTGGAAGCGGGGCCATATTGCCCTCCTCTACCGCTACATGTGGTATATATGGTTCCGGCTTAAATCAGTAGATCGCGTAGTGAGCTTGTGCACAATTGTAGTATAACTAAGTTCGGTGCTTCAGAGCCTCCCTATGAAAAGGGTAGAGTGAGAGTTTCTCAGCTTATATGGGGCTGCTTCCCCGCCCATGCCAGTCTGATCATTTATGTGCACAGTGCGCTGAAAAAAGCACGCTTGAGTCGACATGGTATATTAAGGAATAGACGGTAATTTAGGAAGTATAATCATCTTCATTAGGCCTATGTGGCCAGCCAGCGGCAGAGATATCCATCTTGTTATCTTGTCCATTATTTCTGCTATAACCCTACTATAATTTGCTTGAAGGGTTTCATTTTTGTTCATTGTGACCCCAATCCCTAAGTATTTAACTCTGCTGGGCACCACTGTAGTGGATAATTCAGCTCAAAGGGCTTTGCCTGCGATGTCAAATGGAAATATATACGATTTCTCCAAATTAATCCGTTCACCTGATAACCCTCCAAAATAAACGCTTGTAGAATGGGATTCAGACTGCGCTTTGGTTCCCTCAAGTGTATTGTAATGTCATCCACATACATCGATATTAACAAATGCCGCGAGGGGTATCGGAGAGCATGTTTCTGGTGCTGTTGTCTTAGCCTAGCTGCCAGTGGCTCAACTGCCAGGGCAAACAGAAGTGGCGACAACAAACAACCCTGTCTTCTGCCCCTAGATAAGGCTATTGGGTCTCTGTGTGATCCATTTATACACACCCTAACAGTGGGTTGGGAACATAGAAGGGCTACCCAATTTAAAAATCCTTCTAGGAGTCCCATCCTCCGGAGGACTGCTATTAGGTAGTCCCATTCAAGAGAATCAAATGCCTTAGTGGCATTGAGAAATTTATTACTGCAAATAGTGTATGGAGATTGTGTGAGGTTGATCTCCCTGGGACGAACCCTGACTGGTCTGGTCAAACCAGGAAGGGGAGAAGTAGAGAGACGATTTGCAATTACTTTGGCCAAAATGTTTACATCAAAATTTCTAAGTGACAGAGGCCTATAAGAGTCGCATTCATCCTGTGGTTTCCCTGGTTTCAACAAGGAAAGCATTAACGCTTCTCTCATGGTCAGTGGAAGTATTCCTGCCTCCCTGGAATCGTCATAAAACTTAATCAGCACAGGGATTAGTAAATCAACATAAGCTTTATGAAATTCTGCTGGGAGGCCAACTGGGCCAGGTGCCTTTCCAGACTGCAATTGCATGATCGCCTCCATAATTTCATCTTCATTCAAGTCCGCAGCCAAAAAGTCTTGCTGGGCATTACTTATCCATCCTAGTACTACCCCATCCAACCACTCGCAAAATTCCACTCGCTGCCGCCTTTGCGTGCCATATAGTTTTTCATAGTAACATGCAAAAGTGCGCTGTATGTTTGGAGTGTCACGATAGACATGTCTCTCTCGCGATTCTATCTCTAGGACAGTGTGCGACATGGATTTTTGGTGGGTCATAGTAGCGAGGGTTCGCCCTGATCTCTCCCCTTCAACATATGTGCGAGCTCTCTCATATCTATCCCTATATAGACGCGCTCTCTCCGCCATATCCTTGTATTCAGATAGTGTGTCTCACATGGCCACCAGCGCATTTGCATGGGCCGTGGTCGCCACTTGCGTCTCAAGTCGAGTCAGTTCAGCCTTCAGTTTCTGAAGGTCTGCCCTTGTAGTTCAGAAGCTGCGCTATGATTGGACACATAGGCGCCTCATGGAGGTGGGGAGTGTCAAGTAATTAGCGATCGCTGCGCCCTTTCCACCACAAATACTTTAGAGTGTGATCCATCATCAAAAAGCGTGAACAGGAGCCTCTCCACATAGTCTTCCAGGCGTTCTGTATTTGTTGACACAGGTACTCCCATGATGCGCAGGTTGTTGCACCTTGAGCGCGCTTCGAGATCTTCATTTTTTGCACCAATGATCTTTAGTATTTTGTCCACATTGGAGAGCTGCTCTTTGTGCAAGTTTCCGGTATCTTCAACCTGCTATATTCCCTGTTCTGCTTCCTGCAGCCGGCCATCATGTTTCTGAAGTTTTTGCGCCATTGCGTCCAATCTAGGACACATACTGTCCATTTTGGATTCAATTGAGGAGAGACTGCTTTTCATCGTGACCCGCAGTGTTTTCATGTCAAGCTCTTCCTGGGGGCTTTCAAAGGCCCGATCTTCACTGTCCGCCGTGTTTTCAGGCAGGTGTTGTATTGTCTTATGCTGCTCAAATGGCAATCTGGTCTGCCTCCCCTCAGTTTTCCCCATATTTGCGATGTTGCAGTTTTCACCCTCAGCTCTGCTCTTTTTCCCTTTCGGCTTCCTCGCCAAGATGCGTCGGAGTCTGCCAGTGAGCACAATTAGGGCTTATTCTGCCACAACACAGTTCACCTGGGTATAGCAGCGTCTGGGTGACACCTTTATTATTTGCAGTTGTTGCGCCATTGCCTACTCTCTTCTTCTTGCAGGCAATCACGATTAGGCGCAATGTTGGTGTTATTTTTCAGAGTCCAAGTCATGTGACATCTCTCCACTCGTGCTCACACCAGTCCTCTGTTTACTAGTGGGTTATAGCACTGCACCTTTACAATCTCGCCAGTGGGGCACTCCCCATATTCCTATTGCATGTCATAAGGATTGTGTCCGAGTCTCCTGCGTATTTCATTCTTACACACCTTCACCCGCTCAAGACATTGCTGTGTTGTTGCCTCGTTTCATTGAAATGGGTTTGAGAAATTCCCGCATGGGCAGATACCGTGTGTCACATCCCACACCACTTCTCATTGCTTAGCTGCCCGCTCCGAAGCAGTTCCACATTACTGTCCTGTCTCGCCGCCTAATCTATACATTGCCACTGCAACCCAGAAGGGACTCAAGGCTCTGTTCCCAGCCCTATTGCGTTTCTCTGGCCAGCACTGACCAGCAGCAGCCGATCATCCTCGCAGCCGCCATCTTGGGAGCCAGGTAATCCCGTCTGTCTACTGTCTGCTACAGCAGCACCGCGCTGGTCTGTCCGTCGTCTCGGGCCACGAGGGGCTCAGCAGGAGACATTGCACTACGGAGGGACTCAGGCCTTAGTTTCCAGTTCAATCGCGCAGCCTCAGCAACTGCTCATCAGCCGAGGGCCGCCCTCCAGTGTCCTCGCATCCGCCATCTTATGGGCCTGGCGATATTTCCTTTCTCTTTTCTTTTGTCTGTTTTAGTCCCACGTCAATGATCTGCCCGTCATCTCCGACTGCATTGGGCCCAGCACGAACTATAGCGCCGATCTGCGATTACATTAAGCGCAAACTGGCGCTTATGTCATTCTGCTCCCAGGCCGCAAGAGCCTCACAGGAGTGCGGCCATCTTGTGCATCTTCACTGTTTTTTCATGGATTGTCCTTGCGATTGGGCCAAATGGATTGCCATCACAGAATCTGCATATAACAACTCTTTACACACAGCATTACAGTTTCTACTTTTTATGTACAAATGGTATTCATCCAAGATTACGGGCCTTCACGTTTGATAGGTGAAAAGTACTTTCAGTACAAGCGCTTTTACAAAAGTTGATGAAGATCCAAAGATTTGTGGTTAGTCATTTGTGAAAGGCTAAGCTGGTATATAAGAAATATGTTGAATGACAGTGGCAGCCAGTCTCTTTGTACAAGAAAGGAGATTCAGTCTGGTTCTCCGCCAAACATTTGACTATTCCTGCTATCCAGCCCAAGTTTGTTGCCTAGTTTTTAGGACCTTTTGAAGTCACTAAGTAGCATCTACAGCAGGTAAGACACATGTTTCTGAATCCTGCCAAATGCATTCGGTCGTGCAGCTCAGGAGCTTAAACTGGCACACTGTGTTGATTGTAGTCCTTTTTCTGCAGTGAGTTTAGGGTACTCCAGAGTACGAGGCAAAGGCAATAATAGACTAAGATGTCAGTTAGTATTTATTGCTCGGAAGAGATGATATGAAGACCAGTCCTTGCAACGTGCAGCATCTGTACATGCCCCCAGATTAGTGTCCAGTTTCCATCTCAAGTTTCCACCCAAGCCTTCACACCTGCCTTTGAGGAGTTGGGGATGGGGGGATCTTTGTGTACAGGGGTGGGAAGGAGAGGGGTACTGTTGAGATTCTACCAAAAGGATTGAGTAGAGACAGGGGAAGGCAGAAACAGTGATCATAGATCCCACTGGAGAGTGTGGGGACCAGCGGCTGAGGCATGCGTGCCCGCACACACAGGGTGGGACTAGGGTCTCACAAAGGTCAAATGTGTCCTTCCAGGTCCATAGTAGTGGAATCAGAAGGATGTCACATTGCCTAGCAATGTTGTGTTGCAAGGTTCCTGCTTTCAATGGTCACCACTCTGCCTTTGACGTCCTCCATGTTTTCGTTTTCCCCTCCCCTCCCCTCCCCAGTTCCCCTTTTTGTTAGGATTCTGTCCTACTCCCCAGTTGGGGGGGGAGGTGGGTGGGGGGATGGGTATTGCTGCAACTTGTATTTGCCCCAAAGCAGGGTATTTCTGCTCCTTTTCTGCGACGAGGTATTTCCTAGTTGCTCCCGTGCTCGTCAATGCCACTATACTGGAGAAGCAAGTAAGACTTAACACAAACTTTGCTTTTACATTTACAGGCAAATGTCAATATCTGGCAAAAGGAAACACCAAATTGTGTGCGTTATCGTCTAAACTTTGAAAATGAATTCAGAAATTGACAATAAGCATACTACAAGGTGTTAGGGGGTGGAGAAAGAATCCAACTGTGGCATACATGAGGGCATTTAAATATATCGTAAAGGGTCTTATACATAAGCAATGAACGCCCAGCCCGCCCTCCCAACAAGTACCGCAAACTGTACATCGTCACAAGCATAGTTATATATTCACATCGTACTACTGGTTGTATACATCTGGGATTGGCCGAATTATTAGTGCTCGCTATTTCTCCAGGAAAGAGTCACGTCAGGGTGCACAATGAGTCGATCTATCTCACACAGTATAGTGTTACTACACCATAGTGTATTGTGGCGGCGTTTTCTTTTGAATTAAGTCTGTGATAATATATGATAGAGGACTCAATCCTGGATAGGAAAGGATCTTTCCAAGCTAGGTTAACCATCAACAGTCTCCTGGACAGGGAAGGCCTCAAACAGTGCATCCCATTCCATGGCGATTGGTCCCTTCTGTAATCCCCTGTATTCCTCTCTTTTCAAAGCACCACTCTCAGCCGCTTCCCATCGCATCACCTCATCACGCCATAGTGGAATAAGGGGCGATGTCCAGGATTTCCAGCATCCAACAAGGAGGCACTTTGCCAGTAAGAGCGCCAAATCCACAAAGCATAACAACACTTTAGTGGCCTGGGGTACAATTCTAGAATGCAGTGTTCAGTTGAGTGCCAATAATCAAGCTCAGGTAGCTCCGATAACGTTGCATGCAAATCTGCCTGGTAAGAAGATAGTGAGGGACAGGCCCATATCATATGCAGGAAATTCGCATCCCGATTGCACCAACAGGGGCAGGCAGATGATTTTTTTTTGGGAACATAGTGTGAAGTCTGTGTGGCTAAGATATGGCCTTGGTGTAGTAGGGAGCACGGAACAAATCTGAAGCAGCATTGGGTGAGATTTGTCTCAGGTATGTAAGAAGGAAGTCCCATTCCTTTTCTAAGAGGTTAAATGTGAGATCTTCCTCTCATTTTACATGCAGGGGAGTCAGATAGACTAGTAGGTATATACGCAGAACCTGATACAGTGAAAGAATGAGGTGACAGGCGTGTCCCATGATGTGTATCACTTGTATAAAAACTTAAGTAATTTGTTGCGAACAGTCTGGCTCCCGGTCTTGGCAGATATATTGGATTATCGTAGCATGGACTAAAACAATGGTTCTGACAGACAACGTGTATGCGCAAAATCTGTATGAGACCTGCAACTCCCACCCTCAAATAACATTCCCACTGTTGTCACACTCTCCTGTTTGCATGGAGCAAGCCTCCTCGAAGTTAGGGTACCTGAGCATGTAGGAATACCCCGTTTGGGGAATATTCAGGGTGTAATACACACTACGGGCAGTATAACTAAAGGCCACTTTCCAGTATTCAAGAGCTATGCGTTATAGAATAGGGCAAGATGAAGGTACTGCAGAACCAGGACAAAGTAGACTATGCTGTCTTCCCCACCTTAGCATGGTGTTTGTGTATCCTATTTCCGACAGAATATGTCCTGCTAACCAATAGGATTACCATTGCAGCTGCCCTGTCAAACAGTAAGCCTTAAAATCTGGAGCGCCCATCCCACCATTATCAGGGTCAAGCCAACCCTGCCCCGTCCAGTTCCCCATATCAGGTCAGTCAACAGTGTGTTCAGTGTTCTGTACATTTGTACCAGCACTGAAAAATTCACAAAGTGATATAGTAATTGGGGCACAAGACCATCTGGGCAAGGGCCAGCCAACCTGCCGCCCACAACAGTAAAGTGACCCTGAAGCTAATTTGGGATTTGAAGGACGCTATTGTTTGAGAGATTGACGTCTAATTAATCCTGTACTTCACGGAATATTTGAATGCTTAAATAACAAAGTGCAGGATGTTATTTGAAGGTGTGCATTGCCAAAGGATAATGTAGTTCTAACATAAGTGTCCACAAATGAAAAGGCATACGATTTAATCATAGTTGACGCAAAGACCAGAAAGGTCGCCAAATATGGACAACAACCATCAGAGCTTTGACAAGTCCGCTTGGCGATCCTTTAAATACACTACCATATCATCAGCGTAAAAACAAGATGGCGTGTATCGTGGGAGCCTTGGTAATCCCCCAGCCCCGTGAGAATAGCAGAATCTGTTCTACTAGTGGTTCCAGTGGCAAAACAAAAAGCAACAACGAAAGTGGGCATACCTGCCTAGGGCCACAGCACACTGGTTATGGAGAGTAAATATGTGGGCATGTACTAGCTCGTGCAGAGGGATTGGTGTCCAATAATTTAACCCAGTGTAGGTATGTAGGGTCAAAATGTGTCAAGGCAGCAAATATGTAGTCCTAGCCCAAAGTGTCATAGGCCTACAGAAGGTCCAGCAATAGACAACCGGCCATCGGTTATTGATCACTGGCAGCATCCATGACCTGGTAGAAGCAGCATCGGTTAAGTGTATTGTTACGATGTGGGACAAAACCACATTGATCAGCTTGGATTAACTGTGGGGGGTAGGGGAAGCAACAGGCACACCAGTACCTTGCTTAAGATTTTGAATTCCGTGTTGAGTAGAGACCGAGGCCTGTAAGAGGATATTTCATCAGGGATCTGAAGGGAGGTGACCAAGGCTATCCTGTCCTTGGGTGGGTTGGGCAATAGCCCTCCTCCAGAACAGTTTTATACAGCTGTTCCAATTGTGGTACCAATCGATTAGCAAATGTGCAATACAATTCTATAAGGAGGCCCTCTGAGCCCAGTGTTTTGTTACAGGCAAGTTCCTTGATAGCATTCCAGAATTCGCCCAGAGTGAAGGGGGCACCTAGAGCCTCCCTATCTGTGGCTGATACTGTAGGTAATGTCAATTGTCTTAGAAAGGAGTGAAGGATCGTGGGATCTGCTGGTGTGCAAGGGGCTATGTACAGGGAGGCGTAAAATGCACGGAACACAGTATTAATATCTAGTTGTGTGGGTACATGGTCGTCCTGTGATGTAAGTGTAGAAAGAATAGGAGTGGGTGAAGGTGTTGGTCTTATCATGCGTGCCAGCAGCACACTCGAGTTGTCGGCCTCAGTGTGGGGTCCTCTGCTTATATTCCCTATAATCAGTAACACAGAGGCTCTCAAGGGGCTCAGCATAGTTAATTCTGGCCTCCTGCAGCTGCGGAAGCATGTCTCCATTTTCCCCAGTGGCTTTTATTAGTGATCCTAAACTGCTTTGAACTCGCTTCAGATCGCGAAGGATTGTCTGGCGGGCCCCTTTGACCAAACAAATGGATGCTTCCCCTATGACTACTTTAAAAGCTTCCCACTCCACCAATGTAGAGGAAGCAAAGTTTATGTTTTCTGAAAAGTAGCTGTCAATGGTATTCACCATTGTGTTGCGAAACACTGCATCTTCCAAGAGCAGGGGTTGCATTTGCGAAGTGTGGATAGGAATCAGCACCCGACCACATGATAGAGTGAGCTCCAAAGGATTATGGTCCGATAAAAGTCTTGCTTAGGTATGTAGTGACTTGTGCTCGCAGCAAACTAGTACATAAGATTCCATCAAGGCTTGTGTGCAATTTGTGTGCATACCCTGATTACACCGACGCCAAGCCCCGGACAGGGACCACCCTTGAACCCATTGCTCTGGCTTGTCTAACCAAACCTGCACTAGGCAGGAGAGGGTGAGAGCGGTCCAGTTGTTCATCTAATATAGCACTGAAGTCCCCACCCAGTAGCCACGGATATTGCACCCGGTCTTTGAGGACAGTAGATAGATGTGAGAGAAAGGTGTCTAAAAGGTGAACAAATACTACATAGTTCCAGCGGTGATCTATTTAGGTTTGCCCTGACAAGGACATGTCAGCCATTGGTGTTAATTCTGGTATTGAACGCTTGAAAGGGAACCCCCAGCATGCAGCCAGATTGCCACCCCTTTTGCAAAGGCAGTATAATAGGTATAGTTGACCCCTCCATGTTTTGCACAGTTTATGGGCTGCAGAGGCTGTGAGATGGGTGTCCTGTAAATAGGTGACTTGTGCCTTTTGACAATCCAATTGTTCTAGTATTCTGTACCGTTTCTGTATCATTCCCATGCCCCTGATGTTCCAAGTAACTATGTTATATTTACTTTCGATAGATAGCATTTTGTATCATGATATAGAAACCCAATCTCCACCCCTTGCTTACAAATGAACCAAAGTATAAATGGCATGCGACGATGGCTCGTAACTTAAACCAAACCCGCAATACAAGGTGCAATGCTGAACATTTTTTTCGACCAAAACTGTAAAGACAACCACATAACAAAACTACAGGTGCAATTGCCATTGAGGTGCATATCAATACATCCGCAATAGTGCTGATAACGGAAATTGGAAACCATCCAGGCACTTGTATCTCCAAAACTGGAAACTATCCAGGCACTTGTATCTCCTCAGACCCAGAGCCATGTACGCCATATCATCAGAGGAGGCGAGGAATGTCATTTCGGAGGAGGAAACAAGGAACACAAGTGGTCTGCAAGATAACCCCCCCGAGGCCCCACATATGACGACATTCCATAGACAGGGACGACCCACCTTTAGTCAACGCTACGCAGAGGAGTGTCCTGCACAGCCTGTAGGTTGGGGTAGACCATGGGAGCCTCCCCAGAATGCACAGTGTTAACTCCAAGGGCGGACACTTTGCAGTTTGCATCCAACTCTCAGAGATGATCTCCCACACACATTAGTACTTACAGTCAACCAAGATCATTGGCAGTCTGTGGTGTAACTGAGGGAAAGAGTACCATACTTCTGCTGGAGATGTAATCTGATATTCTGCCAGGCTATGAACTGGAGCTCATGCACAGCCGTGGGTCCCGCATGGAGGTGGCTGAAGCTAGCGCAGCACTCTGGTCCACCAGGGCCTGTTGTGGAGATGGAGCTGCCCCTGTTAGGATTCAGGTGCCCTGGTGCCATTTTCAGGGTGGCAGTCGAGCTTTAGGTCTTGGCGTCGTGTCAGAGAATGGGGGTATTGTGTTCCAGCCCACCCCAGGCAGCCTCAGGTTTCTAAAAAAAGAGGGAGGGTTGGTCCTGGAGCACTAAGCTTAGCCGGGAAAAGAAGGGAGCATGTCAGTCCTTTGTGTAATTGTCTTTTGTCCATCCGGTAAAATGAATGTTAATGTTGAACTCCAAATGTGTAGTCAGGGAATAAAGCGATTATACATTGTCCATTGTAATGGGTGCATTTTATCTGGCACACTGGAAGATTACATCCCGGTCCTTGAAGTTCAGTATGCATGCCACGAATGGGCGCAGTTGTGCACCAAGTGGTGGTCAGCGTGCTGGTACCGAATGCAACCTCTCAACTGTAAACAGCTCCGAGAGGCTGGTTGGTGCCACAGCACATCACAACCAGTCTTCCACATATTATGTGGCATTTGAACCCTCAACTCCGTCAACATGCCAATGACACGGACATTGTTCCGGCATGCTCTTCCAATACATTCTTTATATGTTCTTGAAGTATATCCACCTGTTTATGGAGCTGAACAACTGCATTGGTTTGTTTGAATTGCCAGGGTAGCAGCAAGGAGAGAGTTGTTTTGTTGGACTGAACTATGTTGGTCAATTTTTGGTGGTCATCGTAAGGAGAATGAGGTGGGTCATTATAGGGCATAGTCTTTGTTCTCTGGTCACTCTGGACTCCTATCTCCTGTAAAATGACATCAAGTTTATCTAGGGGAAGTCCAGCCAATGTGGGGGGGGCGGTATACAGTCTTCAGGAGCTAACATGGAGGATCCCTTCAGTGGGGTGGATCGGGAATGAGTGGTATCACAAGGTTCCACAGTCTTGGCTCTAGTATGCCCCATGTTGCAGTCTGGTCAGCCTCCAGCTTTTGGAGTGAGGAGGCAGGTGGAATGTGGGAACGTTCCGTGCAATACCAACGGCCCCAAAGTGTGGTTTACACCTCTGTCGGTTCCCTCTGCGGTTGACTGTGCACTATTACCACACCCCCTCTAATAATGGAATGTAATCAGAGGGGTGGGCAATCGGCACAGATCTGCCCCATGATCCCATATGAGAGCAGCACAGTTCTGGACAACACCCCAGCCCGATATCATCAGGCAGTTATAATCCCACAAAATAACAGCGCATATAGTGCCAGTTATTTGCACTAGCTTGTCCAGAGAGCATATGAATGAGAGGGGATGGGGGTGCAGAGGCACTCTCAATATCTAGTGTGCTAAGCAAAGTGATCCACACCAGTTGGAGTGTGGGTGGTGGGCCTGTCATCCGGCACCAGGAGAGGAGAGTGGACCGGTCAGCACCATACCTAGACTTACTTATGGTTTTGGGCTTCAGAGCTCTCAGCGCCCTCTGTGTAGTCCCATCATCCAGGAAGGTTTACAGGTGGTGTGCAGTGCAGTACTCTCCCATTATTTTGGAAACGGCAGGTGAGTGACAGCAGTCAGTCGTCCGCATGGGTCCCGGGGGTACCCTCAGAGAAGAATCAGCATCTGCCTCTTTGCTACTAAAGCAGCGGCTTGTAGTGTAGCATGTCCACATGATTAGGCCCCAGCAGCATGGCCGCCATTCGCCCAACCTATGGCCTCTACTGCATCTGCACTCTCAGGTGCCTGATACGGGCTCACCAGAGGCTGGGTGTGTCAATGGCACTGTGAAGTGCACAAGATGCAGAGTAAGAATTGCAGAGGCAGTGGATACCGTGGCTCAGATCTAGGAGCTACTGCATTACACAGCTGCAATCTTTAACAGTTGCAAAAACAACAAGTGATGGACGGAATGCTGAACATTGTCAAACATTCACCCCCAGTCACAGATCTGGGTTTAATCCATCGTTTTTTTGCTGCCCATGCCATTCCAGTTTGGACCCAGCCATATGCAAATCAGTCTTGACCCTGTTCCCCATGGGAACAGTCCAGCCCGAACTGCTAGGCCAGGTCTTCCCTGGACTGGAAACAAGCATCCTGGGACCGGTTTCGGGGTTTCACCCCTCATCAGCCAGGCTAGCTTGAATCCAGTGGCATGGGAAGCACGGGACCCACGTCTGGGCATACCCTTCCCACTTAGGGCGAAAAATGCAAAAACAACAAGTGATGGACGGAATGCTGAACATTGTCAAACATTCACCCCCAGTCACAGATCTGGGTTTAATCCATCGTTTTTTTGCTGCCCATGCCATTCCAGTTTGGACCCAGCCATATGCAAATCAGTCTTGACCCTGTTCCCCATGGGAACAGTCCAGCCCGAACTGCTAGGCCAGGTCTTCCCTGGACTGGAAACAAGCATCCTGGGACCGGTTTCGGGGTTTCACCCCTCATCAGCCAGGCTAGCTTGAATCCAGTGGCATGGGAAGCACGGGACCCACGTCTGGGCATACCCTTCCCACTTAGGGCGAAAAATGCAAAAACAACAAGTGATGGACGGAATTCTGAACATTGTCAAACATTCACCCCCAGTCACAGATCTGGGTTTAATCCATCGTTTTTTTGCTGCCCATGCCATTCCAGTTTGGACCCAGCCATATGCAAATCAGTCTTGACCCTGTTCCCCATGGGAACAGTCCAGCCCGAACTGCTAGGCCAGGTCTTCCCTGGACTGGAAACAAGCATCCTGGGACCGGTTTCGGGGTTTCACCCCTCATCAGCCAGGCTAGCTTGAATCCAGTGGCATGGGAAGCACGGGACCCACGTCTGGGCATACCCTTCCCACTTAGGGCGAAAAATGCAAAAACAACAAGTGATGGACGGAATGCTGAACATTGTCAAACATTCACCCCCAGTCACAGATCTGGGTTTAATCCATCGTTTTTTTGCTGCCCATGCCATTCCAGTTTGGACCCAGCCATATGCAAATCAGTCTTGACCCTGTTCCCCATGGGAACAGTCCAGCCCGAACTGCTAGGCCAGGTCTTCCCTGGACTGGAAACAAGCATCCTGGGACCGGTTTCGGGGTTTCACCCCTCATCAGCCAGGCTAGCTTGAATCCAGTGGATGTGAATGCTTGTTTCCGGTCCAGTGAGGACCTGGCTTGGCAGTTCGGTCTGGACTGTTCCCATGAGGAGCAGGGTCAAGACTGATTTGCATATGGCTGGGTCCAAACTGGGGTGGCATGGTGAGCAAAAGAACGATGGATTAAACCCAGATCTATGACTGGGGGTGAGTGTTTGACAATGTTCAACATTCCGTCCATCACTTGTTGTTTTTGCTTTGTCGCCCTAAGTGGGATGGGTATGCCCAGACGTGGGTCCCGTGCTTCCCATGCCACTGGATTCAAGCTAGCCTGGCTGATGAGGGGTGAAACCCTGAAACCGGTCCCAGAATGCTTGTTTCCGGTCCAGTGAGGACCTGGCTTGGCAGTTCGGTCTGGACTGTTCCCATGAGGAGCAGGGTCAAGACTGATTTGCATATGGCTGGGTCCAAACTGGGGTGGCATGGTGAGCAAAAGAACGATGGATTAAACCCAGATCTATGACTGGGGGTGAGTGTTTGACAATGTTCAACATTCCGTCCATCACTTGTTGTTTTTGCTTTGTCGCCCTAAGTGGGATGGGTATGCCCAGACGTGGGTCCCGTGCTTCCCATGCCACTGGATTCAAGCTAGCCTGGCTGATGAGGGGTGAAACCCTGAAACCGGTCCCAGAATGCTTGTTTCCGGTCCAGTGAGGACCTGGCTTGGCAGTTCGGTCTGGACTGTTCCCATGAGGAGCAGGGTCAAGACTGATTTGCATATGGCTGGGTCCAAACTGGGGTGGCATGGTGAGCAAAAGAACGATGGATTAAACCCAGATCTATGACTGGGGGTGAGTGTTTGACAATGTTCAACATTCCGTCCATCACTTGTTGTTTTTGCTTTGTCGCCCTAAGTGGGATGGGTATGCCCAGACGTGGGTCCCGTGCTTCCCATGCCACTGGATTCAAGCTAGCCTGGCTGATGAGGGGTGAAACCCTGAAACCGGTCCCAGAATGCTTGTTTCCGGTCCATTGAGGACCTGGCTTGGCAGTTCGGTCTGGACTGTTCCCATGAGGAGCAGGGTCAAGACTGATTTGCATATGGCTGGGTCCAAACTGGGGTGGCATGGTGAGCAAAAGAACGATGGATTAAACCCAGATCTATGACTGGGGGTGAGTGTTTGACAATGTTCAACATTCCGTCCATCACTTGTTGTTTTTGCTTTGTCGCCCTAAGTGGGATGGGTATGCCCAGACGTGGGTCCCGTGCTTCCCATGCCACTGGATTCAAGCTAGCCTGGCTGATGAGGGGTGAAACCCTGAAACCGGTCCCAGAATGCTTGTTTCCGGTCCAGTGAGGACCTGGCTTGGCAGTTCGGTCTGGACTGTTCCCATGAGGAGCAGGGTCAAGACTGATTTGCATATGGCTGGGTCCAAACTGGGGTGGCATGGTGAGCAAAAGAACGATGGATTAAACCCAGATCTATGACTGGGGGTGAGTGTTTGACAATGTTCAACATTCCGTCCATCACTTGTTGTTTTTGCTTTGTCGCCCTAAGTGGGATGGGTATGCCCAGACGTGGGTCCCGTGCTTCCCATGCCACTGGATTCAAGCTAGCCTGGCTGATGAGGGGTGAAACCCTGAAACCGGTCCCAGAATGCTTGTTTCCGGTCCAGTGAGGACCTGGCTTGGCAGTTCGGTCTGGACTGTTCCCATGAGGAGCAGGGTCAAGACTGATTTGCATATGGCTGGGTCCAAACTGGGGTGGCATGGTGAGCAAAAGAACAATGGATTAAACCCAGATCTATGACTGGGGGTGAGTGTTTGACAATGTTCAACATTCTGTCCATCACTTGTTGTTTTTGCTTTGTCGCCCTAAGTGGGATGGGTATGCCCAGACGTGGGTCCCGTGCTTCCCATGCCACTGGATTCAAGCTAGCCTGGCTGATGAGGGGTGAAACCCTGAAACCGGTCCCAGAATGCTTGTTTCCGGTCCAGTGAGGACCTGGCTTGGCAGTTCGGTCTGGACTGTTCCCATGAGGAGCAGGGTCAAGACTGATTTGCATATGGCTGGGTCCAAACTGGGGTGGCATGGTGAGCAAAAGAACGATGGATTAAACCCAGATCTATGACTGGGGGTGAGTGTTTGACAATGTTTAACATTCCGTCCATCACTTGTTGTTTTTGCTTTGTCGCCCTAAGTGGGATGGGTATGCCCAGACGTGGGTCCCGTGCTTCCCATGCCACTGGATTCAAGCTAGCCTGGCTGATGAGGGGTGAAACCCTGAAACCGGTCCCAGAATGCTTGTTTCCGGTCCAGTGAGGACCTGGCTTGGCAGTTCGGTCTGGACTGTTCCCATGAGGAGCAGGGTCAAGACTGATTTGCATATGGCTGGGTCCAAACTGGGGTGGCATGGTGAGCAAAAGAACGATGGATTAAACCCAGATCTATGACTGGGGGTGAGTGTTTGACAATGTTCAACATTCCGTCCATCACTTGTTGTTGTTTTTTTTATTTTATTTTTTTATCTTTAACAGTTGGCCACACCCCCTGAAGCATGTAAAACTTGAAAGATGGATGATATTGTTTGCATCTTGCCTTCTGTCTCCATAGAACTTACTGTATAGATCTGTTCTATCACAGTCACTGCCTTAATTGTGTCAGGCATCCCCAAGGTGTCTCCAGTGTTATCTGTCAGCATCCCCAGGGATTAGGGTTAAATCATATCTCTGTTCTTGGTTAAACCTTTATGTTTCTAAGTAAACATAATGTGCTGTGTTACACTATTGCATTTATCAATGCTTCTTTTTTATTTTTTTTTTTTTATTTTTTTACCATTGCTTGTTTGTTAATGTGAGCAGGTGTAGACATGTGCTTCTAATTGGGTGTGGTGACTCCGCCACATGTGGAAACCCAACTGTTTTCCTGATTGGCTATAAATAGCAGAGTGAAGCATGCCTCCCTGCTTGGCTTTGTTTTGCTTCCTGATCTCAGCATCTGACTTGGCAGTCCAGCCCCTACCGTCATCCTCGTATTCAGGACGTTTGAGGCAATTCTTTTCTTTGTTCCTGTATCAGCTGACACCAGGCATTCCTCCAGCACTCTGGAAATGACTGCAGCTAAGTGACTAGTATTCTTCAGGGAGTTTGTTCTTTGAGCGCCGCGCTTTCCTAGAACAGCTGGTGTATTTCAGACCTTGTATTTTGGCAGAGTGCTTATCTTGAAGAGACAAATGCATTTCTGAACATTCTACCTTATTATTGTAGTTACTTGCCTAAATGTGCTTCAGGAAATCTGCTTGAGCTCAAGCACTACAGAAAAGTGACAGTGCAATTTTAAAAGAGCATTTACGTGACTTTTCTTTCTTTAATAGCATAACGCTTGGATTTAAATTGTGTCATTCATGCTTGTGTTTCAGGTTTGAGGAATTTTCTTTTTGAAGGGTTTTTCTCACACACAGTGAAACCAAACTGTGCCACCCTAACGGTTTAAACCCAGAGTGGACATTTGTATTTCTTGGATTGTTTTTGTTCCCTTTAGTTTAACCCTATGCATGCAGGAAAGTTATATGTGATATAATGAATGCCCTTGTTTGTCTTTCTTGTGCATGATAAGTGCAACCACAGTTTTAATTGTAGTGTGCAACAGTGAATCTCTGTGAAGCCAGCCCTAGTGTTGCAGTACTTATTGTTATGGTACTCAGTTTGTGTTTTTGGTAATGCAGGGTTAGTAATTGTGCCAACAGTTATTATCCAAGAAAAGTGCAGGAGCATCCCGGTGTTCTTCTAGCACTCTCGTGCCCATATCAGAGAGATTGTTTTAAGGAAGTTGAGTGCACTAACTCTACTATCACTCTGTGAACAATGACCTGCCCCCCGAAGATACAGGGTGCCTGACTGGAATTGCAAGACGTGGCAGTGTTTTGTCTCTTTCGCTTCCACTCACACTTTCCTTTTGGGACACCTGCCAGGGTTTCTGTGTCCACCAGGAAGTGCTGAGAGGTGTTCCAGGAGGTCGGGGTCATACCATCACCCCTGCAGACATCCTGCTTTTCAGGTGAGTGGCACCGTCTTGACACATTGGTTACCCCACTTTCATTGGTTTCCCTCCTGCTGAGAATCCCCTTGTTGGGCAGATACATTGCCTGGCTTATACTAATGTAGATGTTGGCACCTGTATCAGTTGACCCTCTAATCACTTGATTCTTGACAGCAAAATAGACCCTCCCACCCGAAGATGTGTCAAAATTAAATTGTGCCAACTCTATTATGGAACCTCAAACTCCTAACAGTCCAGTCTACAGATCAGGGTGTGAGGAAGTATCCAGAAGGAAAGCATAAAGAGAAAGACCACAGAAAGAGCATTACCAAAGGTAAATTACTGAAGGCAAGTGACATTCTTCTGATAGATGTCTAACCACAGACACCTCACCTTGTGAATTGATACCACAACTATACCCAGCATAAAGAAGGGGGTCTGAGGAGTGGACTTTACGGTAGAAAATCCTGCAAGCAGAACAGAGGACAAAATGACCATCTGTGTGGACCAAAGAATCGATTTAGTAGCAACAAACATGGATTGTGGTCTTCAAGATGACACCTGCTGAACTCGCATACTCCAATTTTGAGAAATCCTGCTAGATGATTGACCATCAGGAAAATTCCTTTAAGAACTAGCCATGACCAAAGTCTCCAGGGAGCACAACTCCACACAGTCCTGTTTGTTGCAGTACTACATGTCAGTCATACTGCCCATCAAGACGTGGACCAACTTGCTCTTGATGGAGGGCAGGAAGGCATTCTGGTCCAATTGAATAGCCCACAGCTCAGTAGAATTGATATAATGGAGCTGATGTACACCATGGACCCAATGCCTCTGATCTCTACATCACCCAGGTGACCTCCCCAGCCCAGGGATGATGCATTCCTGATCACTGCAAGCTCTGAAGGGTAAATGAGAACAGCCTTCTATAAATCAGATTGCCATCCAACCATCAAGACTGAAGGTCCTGCACCACTTCATCCAAAACATGGGTCCTTTGCGAAAGGTACCCCTAAAATTGACCTCATTAGAGGCACAGGTTCCACTTGAGAAACTGCATATGCCAATGGACATGAAGCACCACAAACCCATGAACCCTAGAAGTCTCAACAGTCAAAACCAGAAAAGAGCATCTCGCTCAAAACACCAAGATCACAACATGAATGTACCCAACTCACTGCAAAGGCAAATAGGCCTTCAACCCCCACTGTGTTCTGAATGGCTGATCAAGGAATCCTGTACAGAAGCCAAAAATGGGATTTTGACTCATTAACCGAGATTCATAGGAATGACAGCAGAAACACTGTCGTCTGAAGGCGGTTCAAGACTACCTCAAGCAAGCTAATCTACAGCAGCCAATTATTGTGGTTTGAGAATAAGTGTACCCCCAGTGCAAAGATATACTACAGTCAGAGTCTGTAAATACTCTAGGGTCACCTGGATAAAAGGGTACTCCACTGTTAGGGCTTGTTATTCACTTACATTATCTTAAGGAACTGATTACTAAGAGAAAGGTCACTTTCCAGAGGGGAAATTGGAATGACAAAGTGCAAGAGCTCAAAAGGCAGCCTCATGAGCCAAGTAAGAACCACATTTGGGTCCCAGGTGGGGACTGGTGGCTCTTTTAGAGGAATAACTCTTAAAACCTTCCACAAACGCCTTAATGACTGCAATCTTGAATCTACATTGGTGGTGTTAAATTTGCATGTAAGCTGCCAGATCTGCTAAATGAACCCTAATTAAGGTGTATACGTGGCCTGACTTTTGGAGGTGCATCAAGCAGCACGATATCTAATACCTAAACCTCTAAGAACAGGTTAAGACTGACAGTGGTGCACAAATATTTTCCATTTGGCAGCATAAAAACCCCTGTAGTGGGCTTACGTGCCTTTTTGGGAATGAGACATGCACTCTTATTGGAGTTGAATATACCTGAACTCCTAAGAATACAGGTGCTAAATTGTTAGACTCTTGAGATTTGAGTGTTGTAGTCGACTTTGATAGTGTGTGAATAAGGTCTGTGTGCAGAGATAATTTCTGCTTTGGGGGGAGACCTGTTGACCACGTTAGGTGAGAATTGTACTATATCATTTCACAAATTCTAAGCTCCCCAAGTAAGACATGCTTTGAGGTGCATGAACGGTTATGAAAGTTTCATGGACATACCATTGGAACAACCACAAGTAATGTCCCTCAACATCTGGAAATAATTAGAAAACAGAGTGCATCAAGCATACTGTGCTGCAATGCAGTCGCCCATCATTAAAATAGCAACATCTGATAATGTTTCAATGCCATCTCATGTGTCATCATCATTGCCTACCCCAGTAAGTATTGGGCGACCAACAGTTTCTTCATTCTCGGATTCAAATAAAGTTGTTTCGCAAAATGCTTCAAGAACACGTTCCTCTTCAACATTCCAACTGACGTCACCTGTGATTTCAGCATCCACATTTCTTTAAAGACATGACTTCCTTGTCATCTACGTTTAGAGAAAAAAAAAAAGCAAAACTTCCACTACAGTTTACATTTTTTGTTGTTGCATCCACTACAGAAGTTATAACTTTCATCTGTGTATCACCTCCTTTGGTGTTGCAAAACTGAAAATGTCCAAGTATTCCCATAACGCAAACTCAAGCGCCAATCGGAATCTGCTGCTGATTTGCCTCTTGGATTCAATTTTGGTTTTATGTATTTGGCCACAATAATTAAAAGAAATAAGACTGTTTAGTGTAGCTTTATTTATCCTTTTGCACAAAAATATACATATGTATACAACAGAGGCTTCATTACCATTCAGTGGATTACATATTCTTCCTAATTTCCATTCGTCTCCCTTTTTTGCATTATACATGCCCATTTATTCAGGTGCATGCTTTTAAATACAAATGCACAATTACCAAGGTTGTGAAAATATTTTTCTTTGCAAGTGATAATTCGGCTTGTTAGTACATATTGTTTTTTACAGCATAACATGATATCTTGATTTTTTTGTTATTTTCAAATAACTAATGGTCATGGAATCGGATAACCTGGTCTAAGTCATCGTTTATAAACAGTAACCAATGTTATATGGAACAAAAGTAGGTGACAAGCTAGAGGAGGGTTATATACTGCTTGTATATTTTAAGAAATTAAACAATGTTCAAGGCAGAGTAGAAAAGCGGCACTGAAACATTGTTATCATTTCAGACCAAGTGGCGCATTGATGAGTGATTTAGCTGTAAATCTTTCCTTCCTGAAGTTTACAGAAAAGGAACAAAGTCTTCTGACACGTTATCTGCTGCCTGAGGACAATACAGCCGCTGAAGCTCAGTCAGAGCAGCAGTCTCCTTACTGAACAGTGCTTATGATTATTAGGGCTATCAGCCTCGAAATTATTATCTGTACAGCCATAGTCCTCATCAAGCTTGGAATAGGTGTCAAAGTGAAACAATATTATTCAAACTGGGCAAATCCCTGCGAACTTGGATGTTCAGCCAAAGCTTTGCCTTGTGCATTGGAAGGCATGGACTTTAGGCACCAGAGCCTGTAGAGGCACAGAGCAGTCAGGAGTCTGGGTCAAAGTACCTGGAGTGACCAAGCCCACTGGAGTGTGATCACCCTTGGAGAGGAGCCCATTGGGCATGGCAGGAATGCTGCTTTAAAAAATAAAAAAAATCCAGCAAGGAAAATGAATACCCAACTGGCGCAGAGGCATCACAGTGTGATGACAAAAAACAACTGCTTCAGGAACTCTGAACCCACGTCTTCATTTTCAGAATACACAAACGGATAAACCTGAGGAAGAGGTACATACTGTGAAATGCATATGGTAGGCACATACAACCTGTACTAAAAGAAAATTGTTTAAAAGCATTTTCTCTGAGAAATTATCAAAATAAGAAAGGGAACAAGATACATTAAAGCACTTACATGTAGTATCAGTGGTATTATTCACAGAGTGCACGAGTGGAATAGAGGTGAGGGAATTCCTCAAACTTACATTATGGCCAAAGTTCGAAAGTGCTTTATCAAGAGGAGTCAAAACAGAGGCATGGCTTGGGCTATGACCAACCAAGCTGAAGGAATCCATTATCAGAGCAGACAACAGTGGGGGGGGTGGGGGAAACAATATGGCTAGTAGAAGTCAGAAATCCTGGTGTGTGTGTGTGTATATATATGGAAAATATCACTTACACAGTGTACATCTGTTCGTGGCATGTTCCGCTACAGATTCACATGCTGTGCACTGTTCCTGCCATCTAGTGTTGGGCTCGGAGTGTTACAAGTTGTTTTTCTTCGAGGAAGTCTTTTCGAGTCACGGGACCGAGTGACTCCTCCCTTTCGGCTCCATTGCGCATGGGCATAGACTCCATCTTAGATTGTTTTCCCGCAGAGGGTAAGGTAGGAGTGGTAGAATGATAATACTAAAGCTGTCTATGCAATAGAATAGATATGTATGTACATAGTTTGTGCTAAAGGAATGTTTATTTACATATATACAATTTATAATTGCAACTTAAACGGCTACAGGCTCCCGGGGAGGTGGGAGGGCGCATGTGAATCTGCAGCGGAACATGCCACGAACAGATGTACACTGGGTAAGTGACATTTTCTGTTCAATGCCATATGTAGCTGCAGATACACCTGCTATGCATAGACTACAAAGCAGTAATCCTCCCCAATGCGGTGGTCAGCCTGTAGGAGTTGAAGTCGTTTGAAATAATGTTCTTAGTACAGCCTGTCCTACTGTGGCTTGTTGTGTTGCTAGCACATTTACACAGTAATGTTTGGTAAACGTATGAGGTGTAGACCAAGTGGCTGCCTTACAAATCTAGAAAGGCCATTGTTGCTCCTTTCTTTCTAGTTGAGTGTGCCTTTGGTGTAATGGGTAACTTTTAGCTTTGAGGTAACAGGTTTGTATGCATTTGACTATCCATCTGGCTATGCCCTGTTTGGATACAGGGTTACCAGCATGGGGTTTTTGGAAAGCAACAAACAATTGCCTAGTTTTACGAATTTATTTTGTTCTGTCTATGTAATACATTAGCGCTCTCTTTATGTCTAATGTATGCAGTGCTCTTTCTGCTACTGAGTCTGGCTGTGGGAAGAAGACTGGGAGCTCTACAGTTTGGTTTAGATGAAACAGTGAAATGACTTGGCAGAAATTTTGGATTTGTGTGGAAACCACTTTGTGTACTTGTATAAATTGTTATTCGATAGTGAACGCCTGTATTTTGCTAACTCTTCGTAGTGAAGGGATGGCTATTAGAAATGCTATCTTCCAAGTCAAGAATTGGATTTGGAAATGATGCATGGGTTCAAAAGGTGGGCCCATGAGTCATGTAAGTACAAAATAAGATTCCACAAGGGTACTGGTGGGGTTCTTGGAGGTATGATCCTTTTTAGTCCCTCCATAAAGGCTTTAATAACTGGGATTCTAAAAAGTGACTTTGTATGTATAATCTGCAGGTAAGCAGAGATTGCAGTGAGATGAATTTTGATGGAAGAAAAAGTGAGATTTGCTTTTTGTAGGTGTAGTAAGTAACTCACAATGTTTTGTATGGGGGCATCTAACAGTGTGATTTGGTTTGCTTGGCAGTAGAAAACAAACCTTTTCCATTTATTAGCATAACAATGCCTTGTCGTCGGTTTTCTTGCCTGTTTAATGACTTCCATACACTCATTTGAAAGGTTTAGATAGCCAAATTCTAAGACTTCAGGAGCCAGAGTGCTAGGTTGAGTGATGCTGGATTGGGGTGTCTGATCTGTGTGTTGTGTTAACAGATCTGGTCTGTTTGGGAGTTTGATGTGAGATACTACTGAGAAGTCCAACAGTGTGGTGTACCACGGTTGGCAACCCATGTTGCTGCCTTGAGTATTAGTTTGTTTGTTTTGACTCAGTTTGTTGACTAGGAAAGGAATGAGTGGGAGAGGGGGAAAAAGCGTAAGCAAATATCCCTGACCAATTGATCCATAGAGCACTGCCCTTGGACTGAGGGTGTGGGTACCTGGATGCGAAGTTTTGGCATTTTGCGTTTTGTTGCAAACAGATCTATGTCTGGTGTTACCCCAGTGGTAGAAGTAATCTTGTAGAATCTGGGGATGTATTTCCTACTTGTGAGTTTGCTGGTGATCTCGACTGAGTTGGTCGGCTAACTGATTGTGAATGCCTGGTGTATATATATATATTGCGCTATCAGGCGAATGTTGTGAATTGCCCAATGACAAATTTGTTGTGCTAGGAGGCATAGTTGTGACGAGTGTGTCCCCCCCGTTTTAGATAGTACATTGTTGTCATATTGTCTGTCTTGACAAGAATGTGCTTGTGGACTAGAAGGGGTTGAAAAGATTTTAGTGCTAGGGAGACCACTAGTAGTTATAAGTAATTTATGTGTAGTTGTTTTTGTTGATTGTCCCATTGTCCTTGTATATTGTGATTCTTGAGGTGTGCTCCCCACCCAGTCATGGAAGCATCTGTTGTGAAAATGGCGTGAGGCACCGGGTCTTAATGGCCGCCCTTTGTTTAAATTTACAGGGTTCCACCATTGAAGCGAAAAGTGTGTTTGGCGGTCTATCAACACTAGATCCTGAAGTTGACCCTGTGCCTGCGTCCATTGTTTTGCTAGGCACTGATGTAAGGGCTGCATGTGTATCCCTGCATTTGGGACAATAGCTATGCATGAGGCCATCATGCCTAGTAGTTTCATGACAAATCTGACTGTGTACTGGTGATTTGGTTGTATGTTTGACACCATAGCTTGAAACGATTGAATTCTCTGTGGGCTTGGAGTGGAACTTGCTCTTTGTGTGAGTGTTGCTCCCAAGTATTGTTATAGTTGGGATGGTTGCAAGTGAGATTTTTGGTAATTTATAGAAAAGCATAGTTTGTGTAGGGTATCTATTACATACTGCGTGTGATTTTGACACATGTGTTGAGTGTTGGCTTTTATTAGCCAATCGTCGAGATATGGGAATACATGCATGTGATGTCTCCTTATATGAGCTACTACAGCGAGGCATTTTCTAAATACTCTGGGCGCTGTTATCCCGAAGGGCAGTACCTTGAATTGGTAATGTTTGCCCTGTATGACAAATCTGAGGTATTTTCTGTGAGATGGATGGATGGGGATAAGGAAATACGCATTTTTTAGGTCCAGTATTGCAATGTATTCTCCATGTTTTAGTAAGGGAACTACATCTTGTAATGTGACAATGTGGAAATGTTCTGATTTGATGAAGAGGTTTAATGTCCTGAGAGCTAAAATTGGTCTTAGTGTTTTGTCTTTTTTGGGAATAAGGAAATATAGGGAGTAAACCCCTGTTCCTTTTGGTGGTGAGGTACTAGTTCTATGGCTTGTTTTGTTAGTAGTGCTTGTACCTCTATTTGTAACAGGTCTAGATGTTGTGCCGACAGTTTGTGCGCTCTTGGGGGAACATCTGGAGGGAAATGTGTGAACTCTATGCAGTAACCATGTTGTATAACTGATTGAACCCACGTGTCCATGGTTATGTCTGACCAATGTTTGTGGTAGAGTGTTAATCTTCCCCCTACTGGTGAGGTGTTGGGGAAGTGTGACATTGGAGTCACTGTTTGTTACTGAGGGCCTGCTTGGTAGACTGAAATTTTCCCCTTGATCTTGGGACTTGTCCACTGAATGATCCACAAAACCCCTCTCTCTGGTATTGGGACTAGTAGGTGGGTTTTGCCCGAGAGGTGGATGCCTCTGAAGGTTGCTGTCTAAAACCTCCCCTAAATTGTGGTTTTCTAAATGTCCCTCTATACTGGGAAAAGTAGAGCGCGCCCATGGCTTTGGCCGTGTCAGTGTCCTTCATCTTTTCGATGGCTGTGTCCACTTCCGGCCCAAACAGTTGCTGCTGATTAAACGGCATGTTTAACACTGCCTGCAGTATCTCAGGTTTGAATCCTGAGCTTCATAACCAAACATGTCTCCGGATTGTGACAGCCGTGTTTACAGTTCTTGCAGGGGTGTCAGCGGAGTCCAGTGCCGAACGAATCTGGTTGTTAGAGATGGCTTGTCCTACCTCTACCACTTGCTGAGCCCATTTCTGATACTCTTTAGGTAGATGATGAATGATGTCACTCATTTCATCCCAGTGTGCTCGGTTGTAACGAGCAAGGAGGGCCTGCGGATTTGCAATACGCCACTGGTTGGCCGCTTGCGACGCCACTTTTTTCCCCATCGCGTCAAACTTGCAACTTTCTTTATCAGGGGGTGGTGCATCTTCTGATTGCGAGTTTGCACGTTTCCTTGCGGCACCAACCATTACAGAGTCCGGTGGGAACTGCTGCGTAATGAACACTGTGTCCGACGGGGGTGGTTTGTACTTTTTTTCCCACCCTCGGAGTGATGGATCTTCCCTTAACCGGCTCTTGAAACACTTGCGCTGCATGCTTAAGCATGCCTGGTAGCATAGGCAGGCTTTGGTATGATGCATGCATGGAAGCCAGGGTATTGAAAAGGAAGTCATCCTCCAATGGTTCCAAATGCATACTGACATTATGTAATGTCGCAGCCCTGGCCAAGACTTGGGTATAAGAGGTGCTATCCTCTGGTGGAGATGGTTTTGAGGGGGTAGCACTCAGGGCTATTGTCCAATACAGGGGGTATCGTAGAGGTCCCAGGGATCTACATCATCCTGTGTTTGCACAGTATGTGTGGGTGACTGCAGTTGGCGTGCCAATTGGTGACCCTGTCCTTTGTGGTGAATGTGGTGGCGATATTTCTGGAGAGAAATGGCGAGTTGGTGATTTCTCTCTAGCTACTTTAGCTCTTGGCTGATCAGTTTCAGTCTGTCTATGGTTGAAAAGCCAACTTTCTCTTAAATTTGAGAGGGGCAGTTTGATGAAAATCAAGCAAGAATACAGATCCATAAGGATACTGGAAGGATTCAAACTCTTCAATATTCACCTCCTCTTCAAACCTGTGCCTCTCCTTCATTGTTTGGAGAGCCAATCTTCCTCTGTGTAAGAGGTCTTTTTCAGCTCCGAAGCCGATTTTCTCGGCACTGAAATGCCCATGGCGACGGTTGGCCTCAGCTCCGAAAGGCTCTTTCGAGGCATAGTGGCTTCGACCAGGGGATGTCGACTTTTTTCATCGCCAGTTTCTCGACTCGAGTCGGAAGACTTTGGCACGATTTTGGCCTTCTTCGAGGCCAAAGGTGCTGCTTGGTCACCGCTTTTTTTATGGGTTGAGCCATGGCCTTCAGGCAGTGGCGTCCCCGAGGCCTTTTGTTTTTTTGGCTGACTTTGGGGTTGGGTCGGGGCAGGTGTACTCCCTTTTTGGCCTGCTGTCGGCGGACGGTCTCCGTCGGAGTCGTCCGATTTTGATCCCTGGATGGAGATAGCCATCTCCTCCTCTTCGACGTCGAGGTGTTGCGACGATTTCGACGCCATCTGCAAGCATCTCGCCCTCCGATCTCTTAAGGTCTTTTTTTGACCGAAAGGCCTTGCAAGTATCCTCTCTGTGCTCCGGTGACAGACACAGATTACAGACCCGATGCTGGTCTGTGTATGGATACTTTGCGTGGCACATCGGACAGAAACGGAAGGGGGTCTGGTCCATGAGACTTCGACGATGGGTGTGGTCAGGCCAACCAGGCCTCGGCTGGGTGCAGAAGCCCCGAAAGGCCACCGAAGCGGTTGTCTCGGCGGTGCCGATGTATCAATAGAAGATCTTTCCCGAACGCAACGATACCAACGGTTTTTCAATTATTTTAATACTTTACTGATTCGAATCACGGAGCGAAGAGGAACACGTCCGAACCCGATGGCAGAAAGAAAACAATCTAAGATGGAATCGATGCCCATGTGCAATGGAGCCGAAAGGGAGGAGTCACTCGGTCCTGTGAGTCAAAAACACTTCTTAGAAGAAAAACAACTTGTAACACTCCGAGCACAACACTAGATGGCAGGAACAGTGCACAGCATGTGTATCTACAGCTACACATGCCATCGAATATATATATATATATATATATATATATATATATATATATAGCGCTATATAGCTATATCTCCTACTGATGCTCGCACAAGTGGGTAGTTATAGTTAGGACCAAGTCTCAATAGGAAAAAACTATTTTTAACTCGCCTATCTATATCTTTAGCACCGTTTGACAAATCTTTATGAAATTTTCCCAAAAAGTATGCGGATAATTCTTGTTGCACATGGAAAGTTTTGGGGTGATCTGTCAAGAGGGGCCTGAGGTAAGGGGGCAGGGTGTCATAAAAAGGACATTTACCATGTTAATTCCCATAGGAGTTTTGAACATGACTACAGCTCAAACTGCTGGACGGAATTACACCAAATTAGGCAGAAAGCTAGCTTTTATTCCACAGATTGTGCTTTGTGTCATGTGGTGTAAATGTGTTCAGTAGTTTGAGATATTAAAGGGAAAATAAATGTGTATATTTCGGCCTGCAGAAACCAGTCGCAACGGTTTCACGATTATTGTGGCAAATTCGCAAATGCAAGCGCCAACAGGAATGCAGAGATTGGCTGGCTGCAACCTGACCAGAAAGTTTCGGCTGGCATTTTAGGTTATGGACAGTCCCCAGGGCTGAAACATAAAATAAAGTGATAGAAGGGGCCAGGGTGGAGGTACCCTTACCCCGGGGGTGTGATAAAGAGGTGTTTGAGGGTCAAATTGAGTTTACATTTTTTCTTCTTCACCACAAGATATTTGCAAATGTGTTGAGACGCTCAGCGTGGCCCCCCGTAACATTGCGACAAACCCCCACCCCAAAAAAAGTCACACTAAATCATTCACCCACAGAATTACTCAGACCCTCACGCACCCAACTCAGACCCACTGACCCTCACGCACCCACTCAGAGACCCACTCAAACCATCACGCACCCACTCAGACACTGACGCATGCACTCAAAGACCCACTCCGACCATCACACATCCACTCAGACTCTGAAGCACCCACTCTTACACCCAGACACTCACACCCACTATCACACCCAGAGACACCCTCACAACTAGAGAGACAGACCCTGCGGCCAACCCCCGCCTGTGTGCTGCATTCATTGGGATTAACATATAGTAATTACAATTAATTTATGTAAAAATAAAATAGAAAAAACAAAACAGAAATTCCCCCCAAACACAAAAGTTACGGGGACATTCAAATTAGGTTCTGAATTTACTCACAAAACCATAGAAATTCAGCAGTTCTAGTTAAAAATATTTCAAGTAACTAACTCGCACCCTGAGGTAACTATAACTCACGTCCTCGCCAGGCACTGCCAATACCTCAGATATTACTGCACTCATGACAACTTTAATAACTTCAATAAAAATATCAATGAAACATTAGCAGTCCAATTATTGGAAAAAAAAGGTGCATGGTGGGGGTTTGAGTCAGTTTACCTTAGGGTGCGAGTAGAAAGATAAATATATATATATATCTATATATATATATATATCTATATATATAGATATGTATATATAGATATATATATATATATCTATATCTCATCTCTCTCTCTCTCATCGACTGGCTGTTGCCAGTAGGTAGTTATAGTTAGGATCATGTTTTCATAGAAAAAGCGTTTTTTGACTTGCCTGTATCTTTCGCACCATCTGACGAATCTTCAAGAAATTTGAAAACAAAATATGCACCAGTGATTCTTGTTGTGCACGGAAAGAAAGTTTTGGGGTGATCCATCAGCGGGGGGCAAGAAATAAAGGGGGCGGGGGAAGGTAAAAAAAACAAAAAAAAAACACATGCCTTTCCATTTTAATTCCCATGGGAGTTTTGAACATGGCTACAGTTCGAACCGCTGAATGGAATTACACCAAATTTGGCAGAAAGGTAGCTTTTGTTACGCAGATTACACGTTTTGCTATTTGGCATAAATCAGTTCAAACGTTTAAGAGAAATTACAGGAAAACAAACATTTGTAAATTTAAGGCCACGGATCCTCCCCGACGACTTTGCGCATAAGAGCTCGTGCAGAGATCTGCAGAGCTCTGACTGGCTGTCAACACTTCAACCAGGAAGTGTTGGCAGTCATATTGGGACTCTGCTTCAGCCAAGTCCCCCTAGAAAGAAAAGAAAAAAAAAAAAAAAAAAAAATGGGTCAGCGTAGGGACACCCTAACCCATAAGCTACCTGCCAGGACAAAAAAGTACTTTAAAAAAAAAAAAAAAAAAAGCTTGCTCTCCTGCACTTGTTTTAATGAAGCCCCAAGTGGACCAGGTCCTGGGAGAATGTAAAAACTAAAATGGAAGGGGGGGGGTAAGGGGGGTTCAAAACGTGCCCCCCCCCCACCCCCAAAGCTTATTTATGCCCCGGGAACAGCCACCTCCCTGGGGCTTTGATTCATTAGTCAGTGGGGGGGGGGGGGGGGGGGAAGAAGAGCACAGGCCGCATGGTGAGGGGGTTGGGTGCTTATAGGGGCTTGGCTGCAGGAAAGGCCCTGCAGCCAACCCCTGCATGCACGGCCTTTGGCCGCAAGTAGTGGTGGTTGGATTAACATGGTTGAAAATTACTTTATGTAAAAAAATAAAAGAAAAAAAAATTCACTGAAAAAAAATAAAGTTACAGGGACATTACAGTTAGTTTCTGAATTTACTCTTTACAAAACCAGAGAAATTCAGCAATTATACTTATAACTAGGGCACACTTTATAGTTTGACTAACTCACGCTGTCGCCTTGCACTAATTATTCCAGATAACAGCACTCAGGACAACTTTTATAACATCAACAAAAATAACAATGAAACATCAGAAGTCAAATTATCAAATTAACTGTGCATGGCAGTGCGTGAGTTAATTACCTTAGGCTGCGAGTTATAGTTAATTATTTCAAGCAAGTATAATTGCTGAATTTCTCTGGTTTTGTGCGAGTAAATCCAGATCCTAACTATAACGTCCCTGTAACCTTTGTTTTAAGTGAAATAAATATGTATTACTATTATAATATATTGAAAATGTCACTTACCCAGTGTACATCTGTTCATGGCATGAGACGCTGCAGATTCACATGCTGTGCATTATCCTACCATCTAGTGTTGGGCTCGGAGTGTTACAAGTTGTTTTTCTTCGAAGAAGTCTTTTCGAGTCACGAGACAGAGGGACTCCTCCCTTTCGGCTCCATTGCGCATGGGCGTCTACTCCATATTAGATTGTTTTCCCCGCAGAGGGTGAGGTAGGAGTTGTGACTATAGTAATTGTGCCCATGCAATGGAGTAAATATGTATGTACATAATGTGTCTTGAAAAGTATTTATTTACAAATTTACAAGTTTTACAGTTTTCATCCAACTTATAACAGCTACAGGCTCCCGGGGAGGTGGGAGGGCGCATGTGAATCTGCAGCGTCTCATGCCACGAACAGATGGACACTGGGTAAGTGACATTTTCCGTTCGATGGCATGTGTAGCTGCAGATACACATGCTGTGCATAGACTAGTAAGCAGTAATCTCCCCAAAAGCGGTGGCTTAGCCTGTAGGAGTTGAAGTTGTTTGAAATAATGTTCGTAATACAGCCTGTCCTACTGTGGCTTGTGTTGTTAACAGAGTTAACACAGTAATGCTTCGTGAATGTATGAGGCGTAGACCATGTGGCTACCTTACAGATTTCGGTCATAGGCATATTCCCTAGAAAAGCCATTGTGGCGCCTTTTTTCCTAGTGGAGTGCGCCTTTGGTGTATAGGTAGATCTCTTTTTGCTTTGATATAGCAGGTCTGAATACATTTCACTATCCATCTGGCAATGCCTTGTTTGGATATTGGGTTTCCTGCATGAGGTTTTTGGAAGGCTTCAAACAATTGTTTTGTTTTGCGAAACTGTTTTGTTCTATCAATGTAATACATTAGTGCTCTTTTAATGTCTAACATATGTAAGGCTCTTTCGGCTACTGAGTCTGGTTGTGGAAAAAAGACTGGGAGTTCCACTGTTTGGTTTAGGTGGAATGGTGATATAACTTTTGGTAAGAATTTGGGATTTGTACGGCGAACTACTTTATGTTTATGTATCTGTATAAAGGGTTCTTGTATAGTGAATGCTTGTATTTCACTTACTCTAAGAGATGTGATAGCTATTAGGAAGGCTACTTTCCAAGTTAAATATTGCATCTCACAAGAGTGCATGGGTTCAAATGGTGGTCCCATGAGCCACGTTAATACAATATTGAGATTCCATGAAGGGACTGGTGGTGTTCTCGGGGTATGATTCTTTTTAATCCCTCCATAAATGCTTTGATGACGGGGATTCTAAAAAGTGATGTTAAATGTGTAATCTGCAGATAGGCAGATATTGCTGTGAGATGTATTTTAATAGAAGAGAATGCTAATTTAGATTTTTGTAAGTGTAATAAGTAGCTTACAATGTTCATTGCAGAAGCATGTAGTGGTTGAATTTGATTATTATGGCAGTAATAAACAAATCTTTTCCATTTGTTTGCATAACAATGCCTTGTGGTAGGTGTTCTAGCCTGTTTAATGTCCTCCATACATTCTTGTGTAAGGTTTAGGAGCCAGATTGCTAGATTGAGCGATGCTGGATTTGGGTGTCTGATCTGTTTGTGTTGAGTTAACAGATCTGATCTGTTTGGTAGTTTGATATGAGGTACTACTGACAGGTCCAGCAGTGTTGTGTACCACGGTTGGCGAGCCCAGGTTGGTGCTATGAGTATTAGTTTGAGTCTGCTTTGACTCAATTTGTTTACCAGATAAGGAAGGAGTGGGAGAGGGGGGAAAGCGTAAGCAATTACGCAACATGGTTACTGTATAGAATTCCTACAATTGCCACCAGATGTGCCCCCAAGAGCACACAATATGTCCAAACACTTAGACCTGTTAAAACTAGAAGTCCAAGCACTGTTACAAAAACAAGCAATAGAACTAGTACCCAACCATCAAAAAGGAACAGGGGCCTACTCCCTGTATTTCCTAATTCCAAAGAAAGACAAAACGCCGAGACCCATATTAGACCTCAGAACATTGAATCTTTACATCAAATCAGATCACTTTCACATGGTAGCACTTCAAGGCGCGATTCCCTTGCTCAAAAAACAAGACTACATGTCAACATTAGATCTCAAGGATGCATATTTTCACATACCCATACATCCTTCCCACAGGAAATACTTAAGGTTTGTAATCCAAGGCGTACATTACCAATTCAAGGTGTTACCATTTGGGATAACAACAGCTCCAAGGGTATTCACAAAATGCCTTGCAGTAGTAGCCGCTCACATCAGAAGGCAGCACATGCACGTATTTCCTTACTTGGACAATTGGTTAATAAAAACCATCACTCAGCAACAGTGTCTTCTACACACACAATACGTGATAGAAACTCTACACAAACTAGGGTTCTCTATAAATTACCAAAAATCACATCTACAACCATCCCAAATACAACAATACTTGGGAGCAACACTCAATACACAAAAGGCGATTGCCACTCCAAGTCCACAAAGGGTACAGGCGTTCGGCAATACAATATTAAACATACAGCCAAACCAACACTACCAAGTGAGGTTTGTATTGAAACTTCTAGGCATGATGTCTACATGCATAGCCATCGTCCCAAATGCAAGACTACACATGCAGCCCTTACAACAGTGCCTAACACAATGGACACAGGCACAGAGTCAACTCCAAGATCTAGTGTTGATAGACCGCCAAACACCTCTCGCTTCAATGGTGGAACCCTATAAATGTAAACCAAGGGCAGCCATTCCAAGACCCAGTGCCTCAATACGTGATCACAACAGATGCTTCCATGATAGGGTGGGGAGCACACCTCAACCAGCACAGTATACAGGGACAATGGAACATTCAACAGAAACAACTGCACATAAATCACTTAGAACTGTTGGCAGTGTTTCTAGCATTGAAAGCATTTCAACCACTGATAGCCCACAAACACATTCTTGTCAAAACAGACAACATGACGACAATGTGTTACCTCAACAAACAGGGAGGGACACACTCCTCACAACTGTCTCTTAGCGCAAACAATTTGGCATTGGGCAATTCACAATCAAATTTGTCTAATAGCACAATACATCCGAGGTATTCAAAACCAGTTGGCCGACAATCTCAGTCGAGCTCACCAACAAACACACAAATGAGAAATTCATCCCCAAATCCTACAAACTTACTTTCTACGCTGGGGAACACCACAAATAGACCTATTCGCAACAAAAGAAAATGCAAAATGCCAAGACTTTGCATCTCGGTATCCACATCCTCTGTCCAAGGGCAATGCACTATGGATGAGTTGGTCAGGGATATTGGCTAGGACCCATGCGTCCGTAGTTATGTTTTCCCAGTGGTGGTAGTATGCGGTAAGTCACCCCCCCCCCCCAACTGGTGTTGAGTGGTGGGGGTTTGTGACATTGAAGTCACTGTTTGGTTTGAGGGGTTTTTGGGCTCTGGAATTTCCCTCTTGCCTTTGGGAATTGTCCACCCCTGTATGTTCCTCGAAAACCTCCTCCTTGATACTGGCCCTGATATGTGGGTCTGACTTGTGAGGTGGAAGGCTTTGTGGTTTGGGAACGAAACCCCCCTCTAAAGTGCGGCTTTCTAAAAGTGCCCCTGCTCTGTGGGGAGTAGAGCGCGCCCATGGCCTTGGCCGTGTCGGTGTCCTTTTTGAACTTTTCTATTGCCGTATCCACCTCCGGCCCAAACAATTGTTCTTGGTTGAACGGCATATTGAGCACAGCTTGCTGGATTTCTGGTTTAAAACCCGAGCTCCGTAACAATGCATGCCTACGAATGGTTACCACAGTGTTCACTATTCTTGCTGCTGTGTCTGCAGAGTCCATTGCAGACCTTATTTGGTTGTTTGAAATCGTTTGTCCTTCCTCAACAACCTGTTAGGCACGTTTTTGGTACTCCTTGGGCAAGTGCTGAATGATATGTTGCATTTCTTCCCAATGTGCCCTGTCGTAGCGAGCCAGTAGAGCCTGAGAATTGGCAATCCGCCATTGATTGGCTGCCTGTGCTGCCACCCTCTTGCCTGCTGCATCGAATTTCTGACTTTCCTCGTCGGGCGGTGGTGCATCTCCTGAGGATTGGGAGTTTGCCCTCTTTCGGGCTGCTCCCACTACCACCGAATCTGGAGTTAGCTGCTGTGTTATAAACACAGGGTCCGTTGGGGGAGGTTTATATTTCTTCTCCACCCTAGGCGTGATGGCTCTGCCTTTTACTGGGTCCTGGAACACCTGTTTGGTGTGTTTTAACATACCTGGTAGCATTTGCAAACTTTGGTAGGAGCTGTGAGTGGATGCCAAGGTGTTAAACAAAAAGTCGTCTTCTATGGGTTCCGCATGCATTGCTACATTATGGAAAGTAGCTGCTCTTGAAACCACCTGCATATATGCAGTGCTGTCCTCTGGTGGTGACGGCCTTGCCGGGAAGCAATCGGGACTATTGTCTGAGACCGGTGCATCATTTAAGTCCCATGCATCCCGGTCATCTTGTGTCATCCCAGTGTGTGTCGGTGACTGCATTGGGGGTGATGCTACCGGGGACAGGTGTGGTGAATGCAATGGTGAAGGCTGTGGCGAGAACCTTGGTGGTGTCTTGTCTTTTGCCACTTTTGCTCTTGGCTGCATTTCCGCCTCCTGGAATGCTAGCTTTCGCTTCATTTTTATTGGAGGAAGAGTTTGGATTTTCCCCGTGTCCTTCTGTATGTGCAGCCTCCTCTGGGTATGGTCTGGCTCTCCCATGCCCAGTTCTTGCTCAAATCTGTGCCCTTGCATTTGGCTGGAAAGGCCGTGCTCTTCTGTATAGGAGCCTGTTTTCGGCTCAGAGGCTGCATGTTTCGACACCGAAGGTTTCAGTACAGTCTTTTTTGGCTCTGAGGAAACCTTCTTGACTTTGGGGGTGTTAACTCTCGGTGCCGAGATTGTTCGGAGCCGGTATCTCGACCTGAGTCAGATGTCTTCGGCTGCTGGGAGGCCTTTTTCGGTGCCGATGTTTGGTCACCGTGTTTTCAGGTTAAGCCATGGCCTGTTGGCGGTGGCATCCCCTTAGCCTTTATTATTTGAGTGAGTCTGTGCCGTGGCTGGTTTACACAGTTTGTTGCTGCATCGTCGGCTGCTCGCTTTCGGACTCGTACGAATCCGAATCTTAAATGGAGAATCTCTCATCTTCCTCAACATTGATCTGTTCGGCCAGTGTCAACGCCATATGGAGTCTTCTTGCTCTTCAATCGCATAGGGTCTTCTTCGATCAAAATGCCCGACAGGCCTCGCAAGTATCCTCCCTGTGTTCTGGCGACAGACACAGATTACAGACCAAGTGTTGGTCTGTATAAGGATACTTTGCATGGCAATTCGGGCAGAAACGGAAGGGGGTCCGGTCCATGAGGTTTGAAGATGGACGCGGTCGGGCCGACCAGGCCCTGCTGAAGAGTGGAAGCCCCGAAGGGCCACTGGAATGCTTCTTTTTTCGGTGTCGATGTGCTAACACTAAACCGGTACCACGCGCGAACAATACCGTCAAATTTTCCGATAACTAGCTAACTTTCCCGATTCGAAATATGGAGCGAAGAGGAACACGTCCGAACCCGATGGCAGAAAGAAAACAATCTAAGATGGAGTCGACGCCCATGCGCAATGGAGCCAAAAGGGAGGTAGTCCCTAGGTCTCGTGACTCGAAAAGACTTCTTCGAAGAAAAACAACTTGTAACACTCCGAGCCCAACACTAGATGGCAGGATAATGCACAGCATGTGTATCTGCAGCTACACATGCCATCGAACACATATATTATATATATATATAATAATTTTTCATTCATGATAACTCGCAGCCTAAGGTAACTAACATGTTTAAACCTTTTTTTGAGTGAAATATATATATACACTGAAAAACAAAGGTCACAGGAGGGACATTAAAATTAGGAAATCAAATAAAAATGAAATAAATAAAAAAGCACACAGAAATTCACTTAAATAACCCCAAAGGTGTCAGGGACATTAGTTTCGTACGTTTAAAATGTGAGCCTAACTATATAGAAAATCACCAGTTACAGTTAAGGTTACCGCAAGTAACTAACTCGCTCACCCGCCAAGCAGTTGCCACAAATTTTACTGCAACTGTTAGTGATTTTATTAATGATGTTATCAAAGATGTAATGAGTGCCGTAATTTGTAGGGTAACTAGTGCAGGGTGAGGGCACGAGTTATAGTTACCTTGGGGCACCAGTTAAAGTTGCTTGAGATAACTAACTATAACAGCTGAATTTCTATGGTTTCATGCATTTAAAATGTGAGCCCAACTATACGTCTCTGTAAACTTTGGTTTGAATATATTTCTATTTTCTTTTTAAACTATTAGCTAACAATAATGTCCCTGTAACCTGTGGTTCTTTCAATGAATTTCTTTATTTTTTTATAAACATAGTAATTTTCATCACTATATGTTAATCCAACCACTGCCACGCACCGGGTGGCCACAGGACCTAGCCCTGAGGTCAACCCCCTATACAGGGATGTGGAATTCCTATCGCCCAGGACATCTTGTTTGGGGTCAAGGGCAACAAGTTTTTATGTTTACTTTGTCCTTGGGACAAGTAGGCCCAACCCTCTGCAGCACAAACCCTTTGGTTGCCTGTTTACAGAGAGTGGAACTCCCTGCAGTTGAGGTAATGTGTTTCCAAAAGATAATGCTGTTCGAACTTGTATTTATGGTCCATTATTTGAAAGCCTTCATTTTTAGGGTGAGTGCTGTAAATAAATGTTTTAAGGTCACACTTCACTACTGACGTTGGTTCCAGTACAAAAAGAAAAAACGTGTATACTCATGTTTGAAAAGTTTAGGCTATGAGGCTAAGTATAATGCTCCCAGAATGCTCTCTGATTAGATGCAAATGAAGTGTCATTTAGTAAAATGTTTTGATGCATGCTAGTATTTCCCAAAAATATTTCTAATGGAAAATCAGTGTAACCATTTTCAACACGATTATGGGAAGCATGAAAATAAACAAACACTGACAAAGCCAACTGATCTGACAAATTTAAGTCTTTTAGTTTCATCAATGCGTGTCTTGTTTTGACATGGCTTTTGTAACACTTTATTGTTGTGGGAGCTACCAGGCCCTCAACATTGTAACAAACACTGGCAAAAAAAAAACAAAACGTTTTTGAACTCTAAAAGCACATGTTGTCACCAGTGGCATAACAAAGGCCCGCATCCGCCCTCCAGGGGACCCCTTCAGCACAGCACCTGCCCTGGGTGAGTCTGGATAGGGGGCTCCTCCATGTTCTTTGCAAAGGGGCACCCTCCAGTTTTGTTACGTCACTGATTGCCACTGTAGTTCCGGACACTGAACAAAACTACTTTGTGTGCCAATATGCTCCTTGTGGAAGAGCAGAATGCAATCACTCACAGTAAAACCAGCCAAAAGAGAGAGAAATAGAAGTTTAATAAAAACAAAATGTCTGTTAACACCAGACCTAATTAGGGACCAAGACCCACATGTAGGTAGCTTTTTGCATGTCGCAAACAGCGACTTTCGCTGTGTTCGACGTGCAAAAAGCACATTGCGATGCACAAACCCAGTTTTGCGATTCGGTAACCTGGTTACCGAATCGCAAAACGGGTTTGCGACTCACAATTAGGAAGGGGTGTTCCCTTCCTAATTGCGACTTGCAGTGCAATGTAGGATTGTTCTGCGAACGCGGGCGCAAACCAATCGCAGTTTGCACCCATTTCAAATGGGTGCTAACACTTTCGCAAAAGGGAAGGGGTCCCCATGGGACCCCTTCCCCATTGTGAATGTCACTGTAAACCTTTTTTCAGAGCAGGCAGTGGTCCTACAGACCACTGCCTGCTCTGAAAAAATGAAACGAAAATGTTTCATTTTTCGTTTTTGTAATGCATCTCGTTTTCCTTTAAGGAAAACGGGCTGCATTAAAAAAAAAAAAAAAAACTGCTTTATTGAAAAGCAGTCACAGACATGGTGGTCTGATGTCTCCAGCAGACCACCATCCCTGTGAGGGCCGCCATTCGCAAGGGGGTCGCAAATTGCGACCCACCTCATGATTATTCATGAGGTGGGCATTTGGAAAGCCCTTGCGAATGTAGGATGGTGTCAGGGACACCATCCTACATTCGGATTTGCGACTTGCAAATTGCGACTCGCTCTGACTCACAATTTGCGGGTCGCAAATCTGAACCTACCTACATGTGGCCCCAGATTCTTAAAGAAAGTCACAAAAGTGCACCCATGGTATATGTCGTACCCCTATAAAATATTTGTGAACTGTATTTTAGCATGGGTAAATACGCATGTGTAGATTTGCTCATGTGAAAATCTATTGAGCATTTGCAAGTTCATTTTCCCTCCAGCCACTTTTTTCCCAACCTTGGAAGAAGTTCTAATTCTGCCATTGTCAGGAGTAAATGTCCAACCTTTCTTATTATGGGAAAATATTAGAGAGAAGCTGGTGAAAATCTTTAAAAACATGCAGGTTAGTAGGTTGGCAGACTCAAAGGCATTCCAGCTCTGGAACTATTGCTTACTGCTTCCTCCAGCACCAGTATGCAGATCTGCAGAAAGGTGGCAAGATAAGGAAATTGCTACAGTAGGGATTGAAACTGCAAGTATTCAAGCCCTACTATGGTAGTAGCCCTGGCATAATCAGAGAGGTTATTATCAGAGCTCTTACATAATGAGATTGCTGCCATAATTTGGCGCCACACTACATGGCACCAAAGGGACAAGTAGATCATTTTACAGGACAAGTAGATTTGAGAAGCAACCTGTCCCCTGGACAAGTAGATATTTTAATAAATTCCACACTCCTGCCTATAAACACCCAACCTTGCACGTGCACAGCCTTTGCCTGTGTGCAGCGGAGGTTGCCCTCAAGCCTTGGCCTGCAGCCAACTGCTCTAACCACCCAACCCCACGCTGCACATGGCCCTGTGGAAGTGCGTGGCAGGAATTGGCCGCAGCCTCTCTGGGTGAGAGAGGGTGTATGTGGGGGTGAGAGTGGCTGTGAGAGTGTCAGAGTATGAGAGTGCATAGGTGAGTGTTTTAGTGGGTGCGTCAGTGTGTGCGCAGGTCACTTGTGTGCATGAGGGTGCCAGTGGGTCTGGGAGTGAATCTGTGAGTTGGTGCACAACTGTCTGACTGGGCCTGTGAGTGGGTGCATGAGGGGCTTAGTGGGTCTAGTAGTGGATGCATGAGTGTTTGAGTGGGTGCTTAAGTGTGAGTGGGAGAGAGGTTTTTAGGCTTTGATGTATGATACACTTCAAATTGCGAAGAACTCTCTCATTCTAACACAAACATATATTTTTTTTTAGCCCTTTATGAGCTAGCTGGGACTGTGGGGTAGTCTCAAGTCCTCCCCTGTGGTCCCTGATTATAAATATTTTGTATTTTTTTGTAATATGGCCTTACGGGCTATCTGGGACTGTGTGGGAGGGTGGGGGGAGGAGGTGGAGGCGGGGGAGCTTCAAGGCCTTCCTCATGGTCTTCCCGTATCAACCGTTGCTGCCTACATAGACTGTATACATATTACCAAGCACAGCATAAAAGATACTAAAGTGATACCGAAGGGTCACTTTTGGTTGTTAGAGCTGTTAAGAAGGAAGCCTTAATAATTTGCCACAAAAACCTTAAGTATTTCTGTAAATAATGTTGTTGTTTTTGTTCCTTTGGAGTCCAAGGCCTAGCCATTTTGTATAGCTTTTCTAATGCACTGGTTGTCCAAGACTGTTATTTTACGAAAAAAGTTGTAAAAGGAAAATATTTCCAAACCCAGCAAACGACTCTGGGGTTCACTTGCTAAAACAGCAAATAGTATGATACTCTTGGGGCACAAAATAGCCATGAAAACACGAGTAAGTAACTTGAACACAACCACCACCATGGAAATAACAGCAGGCAGGTCCAGAGTGCAAATGATGTGCATATTGTGTGGGAAGCTCAAAGTGAAGTACGTTTTCAGGAGTGTTGCGTTTTTTTTTTTTTTTTTTAAAGTCTCCATACCAGATGTACACAGCCAGCCAAAGAACCAGAGGCAACAGAGATTGATCATCAAGTATAAGAGATGCCCATAAATCTGACCTACAGAAGATTTATTTTGGTTTTCTTAATAATAATTTTTTTTGGTTTGAGACAGACAAAACCAACACAATAAGCAAATGTTTATCCTTCATTCAGACATGTTACATATTTAGTTTTCAATAAAATTGACTCCAAGATATTTGTACAATTATTTGACTTCACATGAAAGCAGTTATGCTACAGAATAGTGCATTATTCGTCAATGTTGTATTTAGTGCAAATGTTGTGCTTGTACAGTATTTACACAGATCCCTCATATTTCCAAAAACATCTCATAGTAATGCACATTTAAAGAACTTACCACCGGTAAAAATGTTATAAAAATGTAATGGCGTTTACCGTGGTTAACATTTCAATAGACAGTGGGATAAAGTACACCTTGCTTTAACCAACTCGGCTAGAGGACCAGTGTGTATTCCTGCATTAGCTGGTTCAATAAATAAAGTTACATTTAGGAAATCAAGCGGAGGGATATTTAGAAGTGAGAACATGCCTACATGGCCCTGTGTATATCAACTAAATACCCATACCTTTAGTACCCATTTTTACTTGTGGCCTTCCACTTTAGGGCCAAACATGACAGAAAGCAGCTTTGCCATCTGGTAGGTTATTAGAAAAGGGCACAAGTTTGCTACACTGTTTTAAAACCCTACTGGACAAAAGAAAGTTGACTAACTGGCTGATCTAAGCACCTTTGCATAACTGTTGCTTACACGTTTATGTAATTCTATAAAACTCGCCATTAATCACTCATCCTGAGCTCTGCAGCACATAATGTGCAAAGTTCACTAATAACGCGGCAGAATATTTCTGTGACGATTGTAGAAACAAGTTTCAGGATAGGACTTTGGCGGTCAGCTTTCCTTTCATTGGTCAAAGGGGAACCTCAAATTGCGTGTGTGTAATGCACTCCAACTTAAAATGCCAGTTAAGTACTCCCCGCCACCGCAATCGCATTTTGGTTAATTAACCAGTTCAATCAAATATTTATCTGCACAACATATGCAAGACACTGGACTTAATGCATAGAACACAATGACATTAAGGAAATAGATTTGGGCTGAACAAGGTTAGGATGGAAGACTTCAGTCCTAATACCTTGATCCTAGGTTGATTTTCACTATTTAAAGCACATCACAAGCCACCATGTTAAGGTCCTCTGTTCAAGTAATGGGAAAGGCGAGATTCTGTTTATATTCCTATGGCAAATACAATCAGGCACAGGTTAAGCATTGCACAGTTTGCGTCAAAACTGATTGGTTGGTGAAAGACATGGAAAAAACATCAGCACTGTATAATGAATAGGCGTAGTTCCCGAATGCCTAAATAACTAAACTTTGATGCTGGAATACATTTCTTCTATTTGTGACTGGAAACGTTTTCGAAGTTCTGTCCTCTTTGCCTTCAGTGTTGGTGTCAATAGGTCATTCTGTACAGAAAACAGATCGGCATGTAGTACAATGTCTTTAACCTGTAACGAAAAATTAAATGTTAACTCAAAAATCTGTAATAACCAATACTTTTTTTTCTATTTACCATCTTAAGTAAAGAGCGTAGATTACACTCCTTACTATGCTGAAAAACCTATTATCTAGATCGCTAGAATGCACTATTACATGCTCTATGTTTCAAACAAGATCACCTCTCAGTACTCTAAAAGCTGTAAATCAGCAGGGAAAATCGGACATAGCAGTTCTTTACAGAGGATATCCTGTTTAGAATCAAACTGCCTGAACTCTTTCAAGCAGGTTAAACGCTTGCAATGCTGGCAGTTTTAAAACTTGGGGTCAGTCAACTGGTGAGACAGGAAAAAAACAACCTCCAAAAGGGATGTTTTTGCGGGAAGTAACATCAACACAGTCTATGCTGCTACTGCTGGTTTAACTAACATGGTTACCTTAACTTACTGATGCACCAGGCCTACTTAACTTCCATCAAGCTACCTACTTTCAGTGTTATACTGATAACCAATACAAATGTTTTACATACTCCTGTCAGTGTTTGGATTTGCAACAGTCTTGAAGCTTTCTCCATTTTCTGTTGTCACCAGAAAATCCTTGTTTCCACTAATACCCCCTCCACCGTCCCGGACAAAAATGTTCTTCTATTTGTGCAGATACATTTTCACAAACGCCCACTCTTTACCAAAATGCTTTTAATGGTAACGAATCTGTTTACATAGATTATTTTACCTTTGCTTGGATATATGAAAAAACCTTTAATCGTTTGAGTACCTACAACCAGGGGCTGACAAAACATTTTCTCCACACCTTTACTCAAGACAGATGTTGGTTAATCAGCGATCTATAAAATACACCAAACACCAAGTAGTTTGCTACGTAAGCAATTTGTGTCATGCACTTCTCAGATTTACATGCTTTGCAGGGAGTAGTAGTGTTAGGGTATGTGGGTATGTGGGTATGTGGGATAATGTGGGTATTGGTGCTGTAACCCGAGACCCATTGCATTGCAAATGCTGCTTTGATTTTAACTTGACTAAACTCCTAACTGTACTGTTCTTGCCACAAACTGAAAAGTAAACAGTTTCACATAAGCAAGCCGACGGCCGCCATGAGCGCAAACACAAAAAGAAACAGAAGTTCGCTTGCAGTGAAACGCATTGGCAAATGTGCAATTATCCATGTAACCGGCAAAAGTGCAAATATCCATGTAACAAGGTCGATGTCATGCGAAGTGCTCTACTACTGCCCATTGAACAAGCACTGCCTACAAAAGAGAAAAAAATAGTGCAGAAACCATACGGAAAACATGGAGCCTCGTATGTTTTCAGTAGTTGGCCGGTGCACTCGAGGCGGGCTAGACACCGATGAAGGCATGGCGTATGCATGTCTTTCACTTATCAAGCTAATTAAAGGCAAGCCCACAAACCAACCAAACTGATGGACTTGACATGGGCGTGGTTACAAGCCCATAGAGAGATTACACCAGTAACAGAGCGATTTGCGCTCAACCCTCAAGAAGGTGAAGATGGTCTTCAGACTTGATTTTGTTAAATCACTTTGGTGATCTGCATCCATGTGCCAGCTCAAATATTTATAGGAGCAGCAGCTGCAATATTGACCCTTGTGAAACAGGCTTTAGTTTCTCAGACAAAGAACTGGTTGGCTAACCAATAGCAAAACAAAATGTGTGCTCCAGTCCTTGACTGTCTTGATCATCAACAAATAAACACAATCAGTCCAAATGAGATCTTGTACATCTAACCTTTAATTCAAACTACAAAATACCCGAGTGTAAAGAAGCAGTCATGAAAACTAAGGGTTTGGAATGCAAACAGGCAAAATCAATGGACTGATTTATGCAATGGACTGATTTATGTGGGAATTTGATGGATTTAGGTAGTAAAGTCAGAAGAGGCCTAGAAACTACAGGGAGTGCAGAATTATTAAGCAAGTTGTATTTTTGAGGATTAATGTTATTATTGAACAACAACCATGTTCTCAATGAACCAAAAAAACTCATTAATATCAAAGCTGAAATTTTTGGAAGTAGTTTTTAGTTTGTTTTTAGTTTTAGCTATGTTAGGGGGATATCTGTGTGTGCAGGTGACTATTACTGTGCATAATTATTAGGCAACTTAACAAAAAAAAATATATACCCATTTCAATTATTTATTATTACCAGTGAAACCAATATAACATCTCAACATTCACAAACATACATTTCTGACATTCAAAAACAAAACAAAAACAAATCAGTGACCAATATAGCCACCTTTCTTTGCAAGGACACTCAAAAGCCTGCCATCCATGGATTCTGTCAGTGTTTTGATCTGTTCACCATCAACATTGCGTGCAGCAGCAACCACAGCCTCCCAGACACTGTTCAGAGAGGTGTACTGTTTTCCCTCCTTGTAAATCTCACATTTGATGATGGACCACAGGTTCTCAATGGGGTTCAGATCAGGTGAACAAGGAGGCCATGTCATTAGATTTCCTTCTTTTATACCCTTTCTTGCCAGCCACGCTGTGGAGTACTTGGATGCGTGTGATGGAGCATTGTCCTGCATGAAAATCATGTTTTTCTTGAAGGATGCAGACTTCTTCCTGTACCACTGCTTGAAGAAGGTGTCTTCCAGGAACTGGCAGTAGGACTGGAGTTGAGCTTGACTCCATCCTCAACCCGAAAAGGCCCCACAAGCTCATCTTTGATGATACCAGCCCAAACCAGTACTCCACCTCCACCTTGCTGGCGTCTGAGTCGGACTGGAGCTCTCTGCCCTTTACCAATCCAGCCACGGGCCCATCCATCTGGCCCATCAAGACTCACTCTCATTTCATCAGTCCATAAAACCTTAGGAAAATCAGTCTTGAGATATTTCTTGGCCCAGTCTTGACGTTTCAGCTTGTGTGTCTTGTTCAGTGGTGGTCGTCTTTCAGCCTTTCTTACCTTGGCCATGTCTCTGAGTATTGCACACCTTGTGCTTTTGGGCACTCCAGTGATGTTGCAGCTCTGAAATATGGCCAAACTGGTGGCAAGTGGCATAGTGGCAGCTGCACGCTTGACTTTTCTCAGTTTATGGGCAGTTAATTTGCGCCTTGGTTTTTCCACACGCTTCTTGCGACCCTGTTGACTATTTTGAATGAAACGCTTGATTGTTCGATGATCACGCTTCAGAAGCTTTGCAATTTTAAGAGTGCTGCATCCCTCTGCAAGATATCTCACTATTTTTTACTTTTCTGAGCCTGTCAAGTCCTTCTTTTGACCCATTTTGCCAAAGGAAAGGAAGTTGCCTAATAATTATGCACACCTGATATAGGGTGTTGATGTCATTAGACCACACCCCTTCTCATTACAGAGATGCACATCACCTAATATGCTTAATTGGTAGTAGGCTTTCGAGCCTATACAGCTTGGAGTAAGACAACATGCATAAAGAGGATGATGTGGTCAAAATACTAATTTGCCTAATAATTCTGCACTCCCTGTATAGAAACCGTTAAAGGTTCACAAAAAGAATGAATCAAACTTGTAAGCAAGTGCCATGAAGCCCTCAGGAATTTTGATCTTATGCTTATGGTAAAAACACTTTGTGAAAGAGCCCACATTATGCTTCCAAGAAGGAGTAGATGTATGGCTGGAGGAAATGTTTGATTCAGTTCCTCTAGACAATACTGTCCAAAGGTAACTAAACTATTGTGGATGAGAAGTTTTGTTTGTGCAAAGGTAGGGGTGGGTTTGTTCATATTTGTTTGAAGGGTGATCTTCGGGTACTCATCTGGAATGTCAGGGGGTTAGGCACATACATCAAGAGGTACAGAGTCTTATTCCTCAGACGACAAAATAGAAATCACTTGTCTTTAAAAAAAACGCACCTGAATGAGGCGGGGGCAGATAGACTTGCTAAAAAGTGGAGGGGACAAATATACCATTCCTCCTATTGGACCTATGCACGTGGCACCTTGATGTGGGTGGCCCCTGGGGTTCCGTTTTCCCTTACGTGGGGGCCTTCCACAGGACACCCTTGACAGGAGGGAGGTGTCTTTTTGACCACATATGTCCCGAATAATGATGACCCCAGATTCTTCTATACTATGCAGGACCTCCTTATCACTGCTCTGGACTTTCCCCTTGTTCTGGCTGGGCGAACAACTGTGTAATTGACCCCTGCATGGATAGAACACCACCCAGGGCTGGGACTAAGTCCAATATGACTAAAGCCCTCGCTGAGGTGATTAAAAATGTGGGATTGTGTGATGTTATAGATTAGATCATCCCTCACGCTGGCTGTTCACCTGTCACTACCCCATCTATAACACTTACAGTAGACTGGACAGGATTTCAATGAGAGGTTTACTCTACCTTGAGGATGTTGAGGTCCCACATTTACTGAGGATCCTCTGATCACTCTGGTAGTTTGCAAGCTGGTATGGGGGCATACTTCCTGCCTCGCCAGGTCATGGCGGATGGCTTCACATGTCCTTGAGTATACAGTGGGAAAATCAGCTTTGGTCAAAGCTCTCACCAAATACATAGACAAACTGTGGGGGGGGGGGGGGGGGGGGGGGGGGGGGTCACTTCACGTAGGTCAACCGAGTGGGAAGCATTAAAAGCCATTATGAGGGGCGCCTGCCTGGGTCTTACATATGGTGTGCGACGTCAGCTCCAGGCAGATTTACAGAATGAAGAGAAGGAATATCCAGAATACAGGGTGTTTCCCCAGCCACACCAGTCACATAAGGGCTGGAGATTCAGAGTCATAGAAAAATGAGCGAGCTCTGGGACCACCTAGACAAATACACACAGTCAGTTCTGTCAAAAACTACATACAGGGGGATAAGTCTGGCAGTTTGCTAGCTTGGATACTGTGCAAAGCAACTCCACCACGCATCACCCACCTCTTCAAAATGGACGAGGATAGGGTCAAATCTAGGGCAGGAATAGGTCACATATTTCAACACTTGCAACGAGTTTATACAGCTGACCCTACTATTATTCTGCACAGTTATGCCCCTTTTTTGAATAACGTGGGCCTAAAGAGGGTGGATGGGGCAATTTCTGGAGCGTTGGAGGACTCACTAACGCTGGAGGAGCTCAGGCGCTGCTGTGCTTAAAAGCCCCCAGTGGTGATTGCTTTTCACCCAAGTACTAGCAGACATTTGCAGGTCCTCAGAGGCTTACGAGGTGGGCAAGTTGCCGTAAGCTATGAGAGAAGGAGAAATATGCATGTGCCTCAAACCAGATGAATCTGACCCACCTGCTTACAGGCCTCTCACTATGATTAACTCCACCACGAAAGTCCTATGCAAAGCTCTAGCTCTGTCTAGCACTACATTTGTCCTCCCTAGTGCATGAGGATCAATGCGGATTCATACCAGGCTGTAGCACAGCCCTGAATCTGCATAGACTAACCCATGTACTACTTGAAGTCCAACACCACCAGAAAGACATGGCCCTTGTGGCCATGGACTTGCATAAGGCTTTCGACACCATGGACTGAGGTTATTCACTGGAGATTTTATACATCATGGGGTTTGGCCTGCAGTTCTGTGGGTGGATATGTTTACTATACACTGAACCACTTGCTTGGGTGCAGGTCGGAGGGCATTTTTTGAGTCATGGTCTCTGGGTCGAGGCACGTGGCAGGGCTGCCCACTCACTGCTCTTATTTGCCTTGCAATCAGGGCACGACAAACTGTAACCTTAGTTGAATCACAAGTGTGGATCACTCAACATATATCGCTATATGCGGATGATGCCCTGTTTTATTTATCTTCCCCTCGTGAAGCTATCCCAGTGCTATTGCAAGCACTAGAGGATTTTGGAAATATCTCTGGATTGCGTCTCAATCAAGACAAATCCTTGGTGTCTCCTACTGCTGCACTGGCTCAGGGCCCCCCTCAGAGCAGCTGCCAGACGTGGGACTTTGTTGGGAGAAGTTCCAATTTTGATATCTGGGGTTAGAATCACACGTAGACAAACTGCAAATTGACCTTGAAATGGGGAGCATATATGAAGGCCTGAAGAAATTAGTGCTATTTTGGACTACTCTACCACTTTCCCTAATGGGTCACCTAGCCATTGCTAAAATGGTTTTACTTCCAAGATGTCTGTACATGTTACAGAACACACTCACCTTAATGGCTCAAAGTGCATTTCAGCAACTGGACTCCATTCTTGTTTATTATGGGCAGAAAAGCATTCCAGGGTAGCCCTGTCGACCTTGACGAGACAATACGAAGGGGGTGGGGGTTTGGGGAGGGAGATTGGAGGCACCAAGGCCGTTCATTTACCACATGCAGCATGTTGGCTGGACCCAGCAGATAACTGGGAAAAACACCTCCTCTCGGGTACCGTGGATATCTGCAGACTGCCTGAATTCCTCAAGGAACTAAACACTCTTACGTAGGAGGCCCCTTACATAGTTAGACTGCAGAGATTTGGCACAGGTTTGTACGCACTGTGCTCAAAAGTGCCTTGTTTCATCACAAACTCTGGGTATGGATATTGAAACCAATTAGACATATGATGACCAACATGTCTTTCCAACAGTGGCGGGGTGGGGGGGGGGGGGTGGTGGTATGGATGTCAACAATTAGGAGACTTATACCCAATCAAGATGTTCCTTACACTCCAAGAAGCGTGGGACTTTCTGGGGCCAGGCCAGTTCCTGCAACATAGGGGTCTGGCGGGCAAGGCAAGGCAAGTGAAATCTGGCCTACCTTTCCTGCTGCCCTAAAGAAACTCCTACTCTTGGGTTGCTCTGGACTTGTGCGGCAGGCAACCACTTAATCTCATTACTGTTTAAAACTAAGCATTCAGATGTTGCAGGTCCGCCGCCTCTGGCTCGCTGGGCCTAGGACCTGGAGTTTCACACCCCCCTCGGAGGGAGACTGGGCTCAAGTCACTCTTACGCATACAGTCTCCTGCAATGCCAGTTTTAAACTAGTGCATTAAAATTTCTTACATAGAGGTGCAGGGGGGTGGATTTCATGCATTTAGCTTGGCACTGCAGGGTGGTACAAAACTATTGGACACAAGTAACTGAAATTACAGAGAACTGTAGGCATGACCTTCCCACAAACACCTCAGTGATGCCTCCTTGGCAACATTCCATATCCAAAAGGGAGGAAAATGGCGTACTAGTTTTTGCATTTGCTAGTGGTTCTGGCTAAGCAACGGGTGGCCATAACCTGGATGGGAGAAAGTGGCCCAGATTACGTTTAACGGTGGGACAATGTTTTGGAATGGTCTGTGGGAGAGGAAGCAAACATGAGACTTAGCCGCCACGGAAAAGAAGCAGTAGAGGACATAGCTGAATGGAAAGAAATCTGTGATGTCTCCCTCGATTTAGACTTTGTTCTGAGCTTTATGGATTTTGAGAGTAAAGGCTCACAGGGTGACTGGGAACTGGAAGGGGCATGAGTGGCGACGGCTCACATGGGTGCTCCCATCATTTGATAACAGGTGCTATTAATTAGCCGAAGCTAACAGAGACCGATAGACTTTATAGTAATTTAATGCAAAGATTGTTCAGTGCTAGACCTTGAATTACTGATGCTCATCTGAATGCCCATCCTTTTTGTTGTCGTACAATACTGCTCTATGGTTATCTTTTTGAAAAATGGCAATAAAATATTAATTAAAGAACCACTATTAGTATGTGTTTAATGGGACGTCCTTTTAAAGCTATGACCACTTTGGGATTGTGAAGGTTTTATTTATTATATTAAGTGAATAAACAAGCTTGTTACAACAAAGCAGTAACATTATCCATAAGAACATAACCTGGAGAGGCATGCGTCATATCGACAGCACATCTCACATGTAAGCTGTGGGTTGGGGTGAGGAAGAATAGGTAGAGTGGAACAAGCTGTCAGCAGGATCCTGTGCAGTGTACTGCTTCCCCGCTCATCCATCTGTCCATACACATCAGGATCTCAGCATATCCCTTATAAAGCCACAGGTTTTGCCCTCATTCCACCCGTTGCATCACTGCCCATCACTCCCACGTGCTCCATTATCCGTGTCTTCACATGTCTGAGCACCCGAGGCTGGTGTGTTCTGAGCAGTGGCCAAATATTACAGGGTTGAGATGCATCAAGCAATAAATCTGCATAAAGCTTAAGCATATCTCTGAGCCAATACTTAAATCTGGGTTCCCTCCCTCTACCTCATTGGCGTGCAACCTGCCTCATCGCCAACAGGAGAGCCAGCGCTGAAAATCGTGCAATGGGGGATATCCAAGTCTGCCAAGAACATCAACAGCTCATTAGTGTGGGCTCTTGGCACACTGCAGTCCTCCATCTCCAAAAGTGCATGCAGCACCTCAGCCTAACACCCACAAACAGCTCCACATGATCAAGCTAAGTGAATCCTGCCTCTGGGAGACCACATCTGCCATAATTTGCATCCTCTCGTAGACCAAACCTATGTAGAAGATCCACATTTAATATGCTCCTTACAGGAACTTAATGCATAACACGTAAACAGCTAATGGAGGACACCATGCCTGTCTGACAGACATAAGTTCACAGATCATTACCCAGCTCCTACCCCGTTCCTGCTCCTAATCCACGTTCGCCACTCTCAAGGGAACTGCCCATCCACACAGAGGCATTGAACAGTAGTTATGAAATTATTAGTGGATGACGCGTTCAGGAGAGTCTCCAGAGGTGCTAGGGGACGGGCTCCTGTGGAAATTGACACAGCCTACACCTTCTTTGGAGCCAAAAGTAGAAACGTGCCCAATGGAGTGCATCTTGTATCCCCTCTATACTTCAGTGGAAAAATTAACTTTCATATATAGGTCTCTCCAGTTTAGCAGGGATTCCAGTCTTGAAACCTCTACAAGCACCAGCCTCATCTGTAATAGAGTAGAGGGGGACTGTAGAGGAAGCTGAAACAAATTAAGAAAGATCAGTCCTACCTTTTTGCTGAACTTACCACAGGCCCTGACCGTACATTCAACTATTGACACATCCCTCCTACTAGGAGACAATAGTCCTCCCAAACTGAGGCAGAGGAGAAAGAGCAGGTTATAAAGGTAAATCAGATGCATACTATCTCAGCCGCCAAATGAGGCAAGAACGGACGGGAGTGATTGGGAAGGTTTTATGTTGAGTAAAATCCGATTGATATGGAGGTCTATAAGGGCTGTATGGAAAAAGAAAAAAAAAAAAAAAATATAAGAAAAAAGGTTGTTTGCAAACCCACATTCATATGAAAAATTGCTCAGATGAGGAAAAATGTAGTCATGTTTGATACTTTTCAAAGTGTGTGTGGGGCATAGAGGTCTGTGCTAGGAAAGATTGAGACAGCCAATTCATAGACCACACCTGGCCAGGCTGCTTTCACGTTCTGGAAGCTTCCTGTTCTCACAGTGGATTGACACTGCAACATTTAGTGGCCAATACTCCCTCCTGGGAGAAAACCACTAGCACTGCATGCAATCACTCACTCAGCATTTATGAGTTTGTTCACTCATTCTTGCATCTCCCCACCCATCCATCCATCCATCCAGCATACTATTCAGAGACAAAACACCCAGGCACTCTCTAAGAGGCACTACGTTATGTCAGAAACAGACTTTGCCAATGCTGGTTTCTTTATATTTAGAAATACCTGAACCTACCCAGAGTATCTGAGCGAGGTTTGAAAGAGAACACAAGTGTTTTCCAGCCAGTGGGTGTAAATGTACACTGGCTGTATGATGTGAATCTTCCTGGTTAAAAAAATTAAAGTTGTTGACTAATTGGTCGTGTTGGAGGTGTGCCGAAACTGGAAGGACCCATGGTGCCATCACCTCCTCTCTCCACTCAGACTATCTGCACAAGAGCCAGTACATTCCAGAACGTATGTGGAAAATGGGCAGCAGGTCAGTCCTGGTTGTCCTAAGTGCAGAGGGTAGGGTGAGCTTCCTATACATGGCATGGGATTGTCCCAGGGGTGTGCAGTACTGGGAGCAGGTTGGACGGGAACTGGGGAAGGTAATGGCTAGACTGGTGCAGCTCACTTCCCAGCCTACACTGGTGAGACTGGTAGAAAAGGAACGTAGCCCCATAGGTGAGCAGTTGCTTTTGGGCACTAGGTGTATGGTTGGTAAAAGACATAGCAAGCAGGTGGATCTCCAGAGCAGCCACCCAGCCCTAGAGGAGAGACATGTACCACAGCACACATGGAGGTTACTTGGCAAGAGGCTGTCCCAACAAAGTGCAGGATCTGGGGTGCCCGGCAGGGCTACCAATAAGGCGAACCCTATTTAGGCAGCCCCATGTTGACAAGTTCACCGACTCCTTTCGGTGTAGAGACTGCATTGATTATGTGAGTTTGGCGTTATGGTTTAACTTGCCAGCTGATGGCAGCTTAGATGTTAGTACATCCAGAGATCATTGTTTGCAACCAAATCTTTGCTCTGGTTTAAGCATTTTTCTGACACTCAGTGAATAAAATGTTTGAGTCAGTGTCTGAGTATAGTACACCCGTTTTGTCATCAAAAGAAGTGTTTTAAGAGACTATTACCTTTACAGTATTGGACACCAAGAAGGCCAGAGTATACACCAGGCCCCAATATGATTCCAAAGGATTTATATAAATCAAATTTGGGCCACTTATATTCTGCTAACTAATGAGATACTCAGTGGAGCGGATCCACCTACTTCTTGGGCTGAGGTGCACATTATACAAATCTACAACAAGCATTTTCAATGCAACGGGTCTCGCATTTGTTCGAGTTAGAGCTATTAGCGTTGTAAAGCAAAAAAAAAAAAAAAACAGCGAGATCGCGCTATGTAAAATGCAGCGTGATCGCGCTGCGTGGAAAATAGATAAAGTAGTCCGGGCTCCAGGCTGAAAACATCGAGCCTCGTATGTTTTTGGTACTTTACCGGTGCTGTGTAGGTGGGCTAAACACCGGAAAAGGCATGACGTATTTCACAAATGAAGTGACTGACGTGACATGGGCGTGGTTTCAAGCCCAAAGAGATTACAGAATGGACGGAGCACTTTGTACTCACCCATAGAAAGGGCGATGGGAAACCTGGACACTATAGACTAAAGCCTACTTGACAATGTACACAAAAATTCTATAAGCAGTTTATGGATAAGTTACAGGGGTGGCTGAACAGCTCCCAAATTCTTTCTTCTCTCCAGGGAGGATTTCGCACTAAGGTTAGTACCACCAACCAAATCTTTAGTTTTTTTACTTGTTACTTGGAAATACACTGCACTGCCCTGTCTAAAGACCACCTGTATGTTGCTTTCGTCGATCTAAGGGCTGAGTCTGATCTAGGCCCCGGAAACAGATTATGGGAGGTACTAGATTAATGGGTATCCTTCCCAAATACTAGACACCATTATTAGGCTTCACCAGTATATTTATGCTCAAATCAGATGGGGCAGGTCGGGAGACCTTACCACTACAATACCAATGCCTAGGGGCGTTTGCCCGGGCTGAGGTTTGGCTCCCACCCTATTTTCTTTGTATATTAATAGTGTTGTTCAGTATTTTAACTATTGCACCAATGATTCAGCGAAACTAAGTGGCAAAACGGTAAAGCACTTCTTTCTGCAGAGAACACCTTGCTATTATCCAGAAATCCTTCAGGCTGCAAAAACTCCTAAATAAATTCCAAGACTTTTTCACTGAGAGGGCTGAATGTAAATATTCAGAAGACTAAATATTGGCATTTAATCCTCAAAGTTACAGGGTAAACCACGTTTGGGTAATACCCTTCTCAAATTAGTACAGATATTTGTGTGTTTAAGGGTATCCAATTCATAATCGGAGTCCACAGACACATGAGAGCAGCCTCATGGTACAGCAGAGCAGCAGCAAGTCTGAAAATACAATCCACTCAGTCTAAATGCAGCAGTATCCTCCGCTCTCCAAGTGTATAAATTCAAGGCTCAATCTGCAGCTTTATAGGGAGCAGAATTACGGGGTATTACTAATGTGAATAGCTTGACAATAAAGGAGAATATCTTCCTGAAATCTTTACCACAGCTCACCAAATTTGCTCTGATCCTTGACACTAGGCTCAAAAGCATTGATCTAACTGTCTTGAAACCTCACCCTTATTGGGTGAGCTTATGGTCCCTCTCTGAACTGGAGCTCTATGGAGCTGAATTACAAGAGGCCTTGTGCCTGGACACATTTAAATGTTCAGTGGTTATCTTATGTGAAAAGTTGGTTTTCTAGACTGGGTTTGCAGATGTTGGGGCTAGACCCTATTCATTAGGAAAGCAACGAAAATTATTTTAATTAACACCTACTGGAGATTTGTTATGGAACAGTGGCAACGATCTATTAAAATTGGGAATCTCGCTGATGAGTTTTTTGATCCACATGTAGAATCCCAAGCTTGAAGTGTTTTTAGATTAACTTTATCCTTCTCCTACAAAAACTCTTTATATCAAATTTAGACTGAATTTCACTAGTAAATGCCTTCATCCCCCAAATCAGGTACCACTTCTGGAGACACTTCTACCTGCAAAAGCTGTATTGATGCATTTGAGAACATTGAACATTTGTTATTTTTCTGTCCTTGTTATATTAAACAAAGATGCAAATGGATTCACCCTTTATGTTTGAACCTTGGTGTGAGGAATTATTTAGTTGCCCTAATGATTTTTAGGTCCGATACCTGCAGGCCTGTTGTATTTGGACTCGGCAAATATTTGGTCTCTATTTGGATTTTAAGAAAGTGCTACAATGTGAATCCTTGGAGTAGCTTTTAGGAATAGGCCAATGTCTTGGTAGAGGGTATGTACATCGTTTTATATGGCTTTTGCAAGCTCTTATGCTTATTCAAAATTATTCTATGTGGTGTTTTAAGCTTTTATGCCTAGAGCACTGCTTTTTTGCTGGTGGGGGGCGGGGAGGATTACTCTTATGCTAGAGGGTGTGCTCGGTTTCCCATTCTTTGAATATGAAAGTTGGTTCCTTCCTACGGACTGGAGCCATGTTTTTTCGCTAATTTGCACATGGTTATTTTTATACTTTATACTCTACTTTTGGAAGGGGCACTTGCACAAATATATGTTCTAGCTTTGTGGCTAGAAAGCTATTTTCTTTTTTCTCCTGTATTAGATAACTTCAAAAACACAAAGTCGTACAGCGTGCTTTCTTATGAAAGAAAAGGCATATTGTATAAATGTAGACTGAAATCATCCGAGGCAATTTATGGCTCACAGTTCTCGCAGTCAACAGATGGGCCGGCTGCATACATCACATCTTGTATTTCTTGCTGGTAAGGACCCGTTCAGTGATGCGGCTGACATAGGACATTCCCTTGCATATGAAAGTCCTTCACTTGAGAATCCAATGCCATGAAATACATTGGTCACTAGCGGGCAGACTTGGTGGTTAAAGATTTTGTGGATTCCACCGATTACCATCACTCAATTCCTTGTTCTCTGTAGTTGCCAGAGTTGCCTAAAACGTCAAGCAATGGTCTTACAACAATGGAATATGCACGTATCCTGGCAAAGCTTACTCTATGTGCCACAATGCAGAAACCCTGGCTATGAAAGATATCAACTCTAAACATACTCTCCTTCAGAAAACGTACGTTTTCTTATCTCCCTGCACGCCTAAGTCAAACCAGAAGCATCCTTAAAGTGAACCATTTTGTGAAGTTCTAGGAGAGTCCATTTATCCAACAATCTTTGTATTCATCAATCCATCATCCTGTACTACAAACCTACAGTATCCTAACAAATAGCTCAGAAACTTAAGTCAAACATGTTTTGTTAGCTTGCTGACAATATATTTCTTGCTGACATAATATAGCACTAATTTAGAAAGCTACTTTTTGACTACCTGAATTTCTTTGCGAACAGTTGCAATTATGCAGATTATGGTAGTGGTGTTTTAGTAAAACTCGCCCCTTTAAGCTTATACCAGGATCTGTGAAGCTTATTTAAAACATGACTGAATTTTGGAACTTATTTTGCTTACAAATAAAATAAGTGGGTGTGGTTTGCATAAATGTTTCTTTGATCAAGTTAGGATTTCCCTAAACATAAAAGGCAGTGTTTGGACTCAAGAGTGCTCTTGGCAGCCATTTCTCTACATCCCTTTAAAAGGTACGGGAACCAGTTGGGTTCTTTACTGATCGCTGGACTCATGTTATCTGTAGACTGCTTAAATTGGACACTGGTTCCTGACCAGGATATAACAGAGTATAAGCAGATTTTCTAAGGGAGTTCTCCTTACCTTACTAGTGGGTTAGCTGATTGGTTTTGAGAATACTTTTTTGGGATTTGGGTGTGAACTTTTTGCCTTCGTTACCAATATGCGACTAAAGGTTGGTTCAGGACCAGAGTTTACTAAGAGTCTTTGCATTTGTATCCCTTGCCCATGTCCTTTACAGGAGAAACTTTAACAGAATGAAGACCTAAGCAATCCCTGAGTCAACAAAAACCACACCCCATAAGCTAGCACTGGCCACAGGATGAATGCTAAGAGAAATCTAATGTCTTGACCCAAGGAGCAGTAACATTTCAATCATACATCAGCCCAAGATATTGCAATTACATTCTGTTTTTCTGTGTGTATCTAATCATATCCTGTTCCATTTCACTATTGTTTAATAAAAGTCCTCTACTTTTTCAAGAACTGCACCGTCTAGAGATTGATATCAGTGCAAGATCTAGGGTGCCTGGTAGACACCCCAGATTTGTTTTTTAAACTGTCATACCAGACCCGAATTCTAACCTCTCCCTCTTGAAGTATGCCGTGACTGGTGGACCTTCTTACTGGGACAACCAAGTGCCCATAACTTAGTTATCCAACTGAAGAGCAATAGTATTTTGCTACTAGGAGACTTGTGCTAAACAGTACATTCAGAGGATAATACCCAGTAAACAATCTATGCCAGGATGCCTAGAAAGGGTCGTACTTTTAAGGTGGTCATGTCAATGTGGGATGTGATCTTAGCCCGATATGTAATGTGAGCCCTACATGTTGGTAAGAATTGATGCCAGAGAGGCAAAATGACATCTTACACTCTGTTGGCCTCTACTCCCTGAGAATCAACACCAGACCTCCAGGTGCAAGTGCAACACCTCCCTCAGTCTTCATACTGAGCCACTTGGGCTCCAAGTGAATGTTCTGTCGGGCTGCAACCAGTCTCAAGCATTGGGTGTCATCTTGCATATATTGGAGACACCTACATGAAGTATCCACACTTCTGCAAGCCAAAGTCCTACTGCTTTTATAGATTATAATACAGGTCCTGGCAATCTCTCATTGCTGGATCTGATTAGTATCCAGCTCATTTTCCAGATGTAAGATACAAACTAAGGTTGCTCTGCCCGGCAGCCCCATTGCTTTTAATTAGGAATTTTCTTTGTAAAACCCTGATACTAGGCTTTAATATTTTATGCACTCTAAAGTCTTGTCATCTTAAAGCAAAGATGTCAAAGATTTCAGCAATATTTCGACTGAGCAGGGTAGTGAGTGTCCAGATGTGTTTGAAGGTGAAAATCATTGCCGAAATGAGGAAGTCAGCATCATGCTTCTCATTAAATGAATGCTGAAGCTTGAGTACAGAGAACATGGCGTACTGCAGGCAACCTTTCTGGCATTGAAGCCAGAGTGTCTTCAACTTTTTTTTTCAGGGCTAAGTAACTAAACTCCCCAGGGTTCACATGTTAGAGGTCACATTCAATCTAACATACAGACGGAAGCAAACATTTGTATTTAAAATCACTGATTACCAATGTTTTGGAGCCCAAAAATGATCAAAACTAAAGATTTTGATACACCAATGTCCATACTTGGATTAGGAAAATAAACAGTTCTGAATCGTGAGGTAAAGACCAGTTACCCTGCGGTTATAGGTGTACCAGATTCTCTACACTCTTGATGAGACAAACCCATTGTCAATAACAATTTTCTAAAGATGTTGCTGACATTCAGGGAATCAGAGCACTGGCTCTAATCACAGAAAAGAACATTGTTGGCACCCATTAAAAGTGAATCTATATTGATTCAGGATGCAAAACTAGATTTTTAAACACGCAGCAAAGAAATTAATAAAAATCTTTTATTCCATACAACTACAAATGTTGGATAATTAAAATCATGGAACAGCATGCCAAATAACCTCAAAGAAGTTTTTCTTTATAAGCATTTTAATTAAAACATTTTACCTGCTCGAATGATTTGAGACCAGCATCTTTTCCTAGCCTCAATATATCTTCTAAAATAGCTTTTTTGACATCCTGTTAAAGTGAAAAGTGATATAGAAGATTAATCACCTACATAATATTCATACCCTGCTTTCTCAAAACGTAAACGTGGAGAGAAAATTCCATGGACAAGCAAGAATCAGTCTCACTGAACCAAAACAAGCATGAACTGTTTAAAAGAGTCAAGGCTGTGAGAGGAATACGTTTTTTACTTTGCATTTTAGCACTCAAATTAGGTTTGGAATAAAGCAAGACTTCAACATACCTTGTTTTTACAAAGTTCTTCATATGTGCCTTCCAGTTTCCTCTTCTTTGCCCAGGTTGTCAGCGTATCAGGGTCTGGCACTATTATAGCAACAAGGAAAGCCTGACAGTGCAAAAACAGTATGCAAGTTATATTTAGAGGTTCTTACAACAGATGAGGGCATGTCTTTGTTGCTTTCTTATATAAACTGCCTCGGGAAAATATTGGACTATTACGGTGCTTTTAAATAGCTTCACAATAAGTTTAAAAAAAAAAAACTCTTTAAAATAGTTTACAACAAATCTTCAAGAGCCCTAAATGGCAAAATATGTACAGAAAGAAAAAAGAGCGGTAACTGCCAAGTATCTCAACACACCAGTCACAGTGACAAGTTTTCAAGTTAAAGGTGAATGTTGAATGATGTCACAACAGATCTCAAAACCCAAATAGACATCAAGGAAACCAACTTTATAGAATGCCTATTGTTGGTGATTGTTTTTTTTCAAAATCTTTATATCATCATTTTTGTATGAATTACAACAGAGCAATATTAAAAATCATCGCATCATATACCCACATAGCTTTAGTCCCCACTGATCCCCTTTGGGTCCATCCCCCAGTCGTACGAATCCCAACAATGCTCTGATGCGACATCCCACTTTCCCTGTTGTTGGCTGTACCCCCCCCCCCCACAATGGGGGGCACAACAGATTGTCTCTATCGCTATACCAAGGTCCCCAGATTTTTTCCTACTTCCGGGGACATCCTCTGCCTTCATAGACTACCCTTTCAGCCAACACGCACCAGCCCATGTCATATTTCCACCCGTCTAGTTGTGGCACTTGTTCCCCTAACCACAATTTAGCAATATTGCGTTGTTACTCACATTCGGGTCATACGTAGTAGTTTTATTCCCCTCAGGAGACACCATTTTGCCAATGGAATGAGGGAGGATCCATATTCCTCAATCAAGCACTCAACCACTGCTTCCCAAAACACCTGTAGCTTTGGACAATCCCAAGCACATGGTAGAAAGTGTTCACTTGGCTACAGTCCAGTCTAAAATTGACAGTCGTGGCTTTACCCATTTTGAACAGTGTAGTCAGGGAGTAGTATGAGCGGTGGCATATTTTTAATTGCCCAAGATGGAAGCCTGATCTAATGGCAGCTTCTTGTGTGGAGGCCATGCCCTCCACCCATTCGCGGTCTTCAATTCCTGCGTCCATCTATCATTCAGGTGTTAGTGTACCAGGTGTGTTGAGTATTTTTTTTTTTTTTAATATGTTAACGAGGTGGCCTTGCATGGCATGTGCTTGCACAATCTGTCTTTCAGTGGTGCATATTCTGGGAGATGGCTGTTCATAGGTATTGCTGCCTTTAGTGTGTGTCAGGTCTGTAGATACCGATACATTTCTGTCGGAGCCAGCTGGTATTTCTGTTGCAGCTCTGTGAAAGTCATTACATCTCCCTGGCGCCACAGGTCTCTCACCTTTGAGATTCCATTTGTCAAAACCTGCGATATCTTTTAGTGTTCTTAGTGCAGCTGTGTACTATAAAGGCGTGGACTGCGTAATATTCCCCTTCCATCCCAGGGATTGGGTGGGCATGTGCCAAATGTGTTCAAATTTTGACTTTGGCCCTAGGAGTTACAGGCATGGGACGGTGGGTTAACCATCAAGTGCCCTAAGGCGTTGGTTCCCAACCTTTTGACTTCTGTGGACTCCCACTGTATCATTATTGCATACCTATCTCACTCCCAATGACCTCAGGTATGCTCTATTGACGGGATAGGATGTATTTTGCAGTACATATATGAAACGAGATAAGGACATCAATTTAAACATGGCAGCCGTGCCCAGGAGTATTAGCAGGAGTGACCTTAACCTCTCGAGGTGGAGCAGTAAGTTCTTGTCATGAAAGAATGTTGGATTTCTGGTGACTTATGTTTTAAGAGTGACCACCTAGACTTCCTTGGCATTGCCTAGCTAAATTGGTAACTGAGAGCTTCTGCTATCTATGGACCTATTTGGAATATTTTCCCCAGTTGATTGTGTATCCAGAGTAGTGTCTAGTAGTATGGAATATTTTCATTAATCTATTCAACGTGAGCTCTGGGTCCGTCAGGTATAATATGAGGTCATCCACGTATAAGAAGATTTTATGATCCCATTGTTCAGTGCACTGTAGGCCCCGAACCAGGGGGTCCCTGTATTGCTGGTAATTGTTAAGACATGCAGAACTAGGTAAACTGTCTCTCTAAACTGGATGGTCCTTTCGATCTCGCAATTAAAACCTGGGCAGGGTTAACTCTCAGTAGTCATGAAGGGCCGGTTAACTTAACCAATTGATCTGATGAACATATAAGTGAAAGGACAAATTGTGCGTCCATGTACTCTGGGAGGGGTCTTTCTGAATCATACGTGCTATAGGCAAGTCTAGGTTGAATTAATCGTGATAATTTGGCATGTGCCTGGTACTGAGGCAACACTATTATTCAGACTTATGTTATTTAATTTAAATGCTGATAATACAGATGTGAAAAGACTGTGTAATCATTCCTTCACCACTAAAGCAACTACCACCTGGTCAGTAATAAGACTAGACATTTAATGAACATGGCAGCCTAACTGATGGTTTAGGACTACATAGTCGCAATACAGCTATTAAATAGGAGTAAATAAGTACGTGCATTTTCGGTATTTATATTTTGGGGGAAGTGACATCCACATGTAAGGAGCAGGTGGTGTTTCCTTTTTGCCCTTGTCTGCAGTAAATAATTTGAAAACCATGCCAAAGGGCACAGCTCTGCATAGAGCATTTTAGCACCACAAGAGTGATGCTTTGTGCTTTTAGACACTGTAAATGTGCAAGAATGTGATAGAAGGGGAGGACACCTGTGGTTGTACTTGTTAAGGTTAATGTTTGACTGAAAGGGTTTTCATTTCACTACCTCATCAGTGGTTGTGTTCTTGAGGTGACAATGTGTGATGAGTCCATTAGGTCACCTGTTATATGTACTGCAAGGGTGTGTGTAACCGCACCAATTAAATGAGCTTTAAGCAGGTAAGATTTAGCAACCTTTCATTTTCATATTCTAATAAAATACAAATGGTTACAGCGAGTTCAGTAGAATATACTATCCCAACACAAATAACTGTAGTGCCATAAGTTCAATCTAAAAAATATATAACCTTGAAGTAGGTGTTTTACAAAATCTTGTTTTTTGTCAGGCCTGACATTGCTTTTCAAAAACCACCAAACCTTTCAATCACTTTTTCTCAATACCAGCTTCATCACCCTCACTACCCTTTCCACGTATACATACACAAACAATTTAAATTCCATATGCTCCCATTGCTCGTTTTCCAAGCATTACTGAACTAAATTACTCTCAATGGTTTCATAACCTGTGACCTTTCAACACAATGAAACTATGCCTTTACAGACACACACGAGGGCCTGATTACAACTTTGGCAGAGGGGGTTAATCCGTCCCACATGTGACGGATATCCTGCCCACCGTATTACGAGTCCATTATATCCTATGGAACTTTTAATACAGCAGGCGGGATGTCCGTCACATTTGGGACGGATTAAACCCCTCCGCCAAAGTTGTAATCAGGCACTTAGTGTCCTGTACTCACCACACACTATTTAGTAGCTTTTCTTCTATTAAAATGTTCTTTTCTTTAACCCCCTCTCTTTCCCTGCTCAAACACCCACCAACCCATTCTGTCAACTCAATCTAGGCGTGAACATGGCACCTAGCTTTCTACATTTAAATAGTTCAAATGGTGCCCTACTTGAGACCACATCCGACGACAATCTGTATGCCAGTAACAGATTTTGTAGTTCCTCCTTTCAACCGAGTTAGTTTGCCCTGGCTAGCTGAATTCCTCCTTTAAAGATCTTATTACATCTTTCAACAACTCCGTTAGTTTTGGGAAGATACAATGCACCTTTATGCTTGCACTCACTCTTGTTTTCTCATAATAATCGTATTAACAGGTGCCCCTTTTCCACAAGTTTCATCCACACACTATCATGTGCTCGACCCTTAGGTGACAAGGATCACGCCACTTAAGGGCAGCTTGTACTCTAAATGCCATTCCTCTCTGACTTTATCACTAGTGCAATGCGTTAAAACTTTATCTGATTCTTTTTAATAGTTAATGCCCCAAATTTACACGTGGCTGCTAATGTCCTCATACTTGTATTGTATTCTTCCACGTTTTCTGTTCATTACACCTGCCTAACCAAATACCACCTTCCAAGAACGGCACTCATGAGCTAGGTAATGTATTTCTAATTTTGTCAATCATGTATGCTATTTGTTAAGTCCTCTGGTTGCATCTCGTCCTATATCAGGTAAAATGTCGATCACTTTGTCCCCAAACAGTGTAATAACAGTGATAACATCTGTTGTATTCTAACTTGACCCTGCAAACTCTAGCATAATTCTGAAATATTAATGTCAGCAGTGGTCCCCCACTGAGCCTTAACAATAGTGGTTACTCTTCTCCAACTTTCTATTAAGCAGAGATAGCACTGTTTTCAGAATACAATGTGGAGGGCACAACACACTCACTCAACACAAATGGCAACAATATCGGATTTTGTTCAACATGCTTTCTGCTGATCGCACATTAAATTTCTGCTTTATATGTGCTGATCAGATGGGTTGATCTGCACAATGTTATGGTTGCTTTCTTTATCATCAATAAAACGATTGTCACAACCCCATAAGATCATGCCGTTTCACTCCTCTGGAGACTCACTATGCCATTATCAGGGAGGCTTGGTCTGACTATGCCGATTCCGTTTAGAATTCGATACGCGAAAGTGAGTTCACCTCCCCCTTCAACAATGCCAGGTTCCCCCATCTTTCGACAATGGGAAAAACTATCATCAGACCCTAATCTTGTTAAGGGGCTATCTTCCTCCACCTTGTCGGGTAATGTGGCTGAGGAGATCTCAGCTTTCACTAACTGGATTACCCAATCTACTAATCAACTAGCTCCATCAATTCTCTCGAAGAACAAAGTCTCAACCCTTAGCTCCATGGTATCCATAGACAATAGCAGATCATCTTCGCTGCAAACAACTTGAACGGAAATGGCAGAGAACCCATAATGCTGAAGGTTTGCTTAAATTCAGAAAGGCCCTGAAAATCTACCATGGTCAGAATAAAATAGCAAAACATATCTATTTCTCCCTCCCATATTGTCAAAGCCCATTCTAACCAAAAAAACGATCTTTAAAACTGCTAAACAATTCCTACAACAGAAAGCAATGATCAGGGATATTTCACCTTCTCAAATCTTATGGAATAAAATGTTCTCATTCTTCAATGATAAAATATGGACCATTCAACAGGAGTTTAGAACTACCTCCCATTTAAAGAATGTTTTTACAGGAAACACTCCGCCGTCAGTGTCCTTGACAACTTTCCAGAGAATTACCTTACCTCAGTCACATCAGACTATATTAGCCTGCAATACAGGATCCCCGCATGATCCCTGCCCCTCCTTGCATACTGCATAAAGTTGTTGATTGCGTAAACTCAGTAACCAATGAAATTCTGAACACTTCATTAGCCACTGCCGAGGTCCCGAAAGACTGGGAATTCAACGTTGTTAAACCGCTACAGAAAAACTGCAAAACCATAAAAAATTGGTTAAGGATCAACTAACTGCGAGTCTTGAGGATGCTAACGACTTACATCCAAGGCAGTCTGTTTTGCGTCCAAGACACTCCAGAGTCAGCACTGTTGGAAGTGGCAGACACGGTAAAGTTGACGTTGGATGCAGGAAAAAAAAAATGAAGTGCTGATTTTACTAGATCTTTCATCTGAGTTCGACACCATCTCTCATGACATCCTGCTGCAATATGTCAAGGATTGTGGAATGTCTCACCTATCACTGACTTGGATTAAATCTTTACTCTCAGATTGCAGACAAATGGTTACGTTTGAATCATTCCACCCCTCCTCCCCCTTCCCCTGCGCTCCCCACTGTCCCCCCACCCACCCTAGAAGACTGTCACTTCAGGAGTACCTCAGGGCTCCTCACTTAGCCCGGCATTAACATTTACATGGCCCCTCTGATCTCACTGATTACGTTTTTGCGTATTGAAGCCAATTCTTATGCTGACAACACACAACTGACCCTGCTGTTGGATACAGATTCTATTGCCTCTGAGATCCACTTTGAAAATTGTTTGACTGAGGTAATTCAATGGATAAAAGAACATCATCTTAAGTGTAATACAGACAAAAGAGAATAGTCTACTCGGGAAGTTTAATTCTTATGATCCGGCCCTATGGTGACCCAACTCCACCCCCCCCACCACCTGCTATGGTTGAGGTCGTAAAAAACCTCAGAGCATAATTTGATGCCTCTGTCATTTCGCCCACAAGCTATGGCAGTGGCAGGAATGCGTTTTAGTCTCATAAAATCATTTTAAAATGTATTTGAGTATCTGCCATTAGTGGCAAGAAAGACAATAGCCTTTGCATTGATAACATCTAGGTTGAAGTTTGTATGCAGACTCATCTAAAAAGCTCATCAGCAGCCCTGGAAGTTCTACAGGGGCTGCCAGTGCACAAAAGGGTCCCTTTAAAATCCTCTTATTTGCTTTCAGAGCTTAGAGGACTGGGGCCAAAATACTTAATTTCCAGAGTTACTCACCACATGACTCTACGGATGCTTTAGTCCTCACAAGCCAACCTTCTTAAACCTCCCACGTTTAGACTTAAAACGTGAGGAGGAAAATCCTTTACAGCCTTGGGTACAAAGGCTGGTAATCATCTCCCAAGGCATTTGAGATTTATTGAACCGGGAGCCATCTTCGGAAGCCACCTCAATACATGGTTTTTCAGTATTTATGATGTGCTGTGTTACTTGCTCATCCTCATGATGCACTCTTCTCAGGTTACTCTATTTTATGCAGCCACATTTGCCATGTTGCACCAGCATGCTTCCTTGGGAGTGGCAGAGCGCTCTATGTTTGCCATTCATTAATTCATAAAGACATACTTATAATTAATCAACACTTAAACTCTGTATATGTAAGCAATCAGTCAATCAATCAAATTTCTGCAGTGCTGCTTATCACTTATGGGGTCTCATGCTACTGTCGTAGGAATGCTGATCATTCGGAGACAGGTCTTTCTTGAACTAATTCAGCGAGGGGACCTGCCTGAGGACTGGTAGCGTGTTCCAGGTCTGCACTGCAAGGTAGAAGGGTTTGCCTCCCACTGTAATCTTCCTGATTCTAGGGGTGGCGATGAGGGCAAGTTGACTTCACATCTGACCAACCATTAATATAATCTGTGTTGGTTGTGTCTTAGCCCCTAAAAAGGGTGGCCACAGCTTAGTAGAACTTCCTTCTGCTAACTGAATCCTTTGGCATCCTGCTCCATCGTAATACATGGACAGGGGAGTTGGACACTGGCAGAATCCAAGAACATGATCAGGAGTGTCTGGAAAGCCCTTCCCCCCCCCTGGTGAGTCATGCTGCATCAAGTGGTCCAGGGGTTCAGCAGCCTGGTGTTTGTGAGGCAGCGGAGCTGCGAGTGTGGAGGAGGCTGGCCCAAACTGGTGCGTTATCCATAACTGCTGGAGGGGACTGAGGCAGAACCTGAGCAGGTGCGCCCACAGGGCATCTGTAAAGAAGCGATGGCAGCAGACTGGTAAGAAAACAAACCAACGTGCCCTGGGTACTTTAATATGGCGAACACCAGGTTTGGAGCGGTCAGTGTGGTACTGGGCTGTTGGCCAGGAGGGATACAAGCTGCTGCAATGAGGTGACTCCGGGTAGCCTCTAAAGTCCTGGAGCCAGCTGGCTAATGGCAAAAGAAGGGGTAGGGTATTGTGACCCACAGGAGTCCTGGAGAAAGAATGGATTATTGGTGCCTTAAGATAGTGGGCTACTTACACAGGAGAACAAGGAATACAGATGAGGCAGAGCTACATTTTGACTCCTTCAAAATCATGGTTTTTCCACAATAGGTCAGGAACAGCAGAAATACAATCTTAATGCTATGCAATAGGCCATCATTCTTTAGCCAACCAAGCTGAAGGTTCTCGTCAAAAGCAAATCCCAGGTCTTTGATATTTACAAACAAGCCTGAGACTGGGTCTAAGATAAAATCATCAATGGGAAACATGGGCAGGTTGCCGGAATGACAGGATCATGGATTGAATGGTTAGATCTCCCCTGTGAAGAAACAGATGTGCAGGAAATGGGGATGGAGGCCCACTGGAGACAGCAAGAACAGGGGAAGGCGAGAAAGTGTCCTTAACACTGAGCAGCGATGACTTGATGATAACTACTGCCAGGAAGGGCTATTGCCTTGGGTCTTTGTCGCAGTACTTTTTACAGAGTCTATATGTGACACAATTGCAAGTGACAACTTCTACATTATTATTTATTACTGATCTCTCAAAGCTACCCTATTGGAAGCAATAGGATCCAATGGACACATGGGTGCAAGCCAGGGCCCTATTGACACCAAAGTCCTTTCCTAGTTTTGCTAGTGTTTTTCAGTTAGAAGGGGATGTTTACAGCAACATACTACAGGGACTGAAGTGTGGGAAGGGTGGAGTAGGGTGGGATTTACTAAGTTCCAAACGTCATGGAGATAGTTTTAGGCAGACAGGGCATATTCAAAACTTACCATATAGCCTCCATAATCCAAACGTTAAGCAAATCAGAGTTCTGGGTATTATTGTGGAACGTCAACAAATATAATTAAAAAAAGGGATGCTCTCCTCCATATCACCAGCTGAAACTCCCCAGATGGGCCAATGTTGGAGAAAACACATCTGTGTATACACATCTGGGAATAAATATAGGTTCCAGCACTATCAGAAATATAATTTGGTTTTTCATTTAGGGTTTGCTAGAGGTAATAGAGGGGTGACGATATTGCTAATAAAGTATTTTCTCTTCATGGTCTGGGCCAATACGTGCTGCCCCAACTGGGCACAATTATAAGAGGGAGCCCTCAAAGCGGTCATGAACATAATGCAAGACATGAATGGGCCTGCCACTGGAGGTCTCCTCTATCAGGAATCCTCACAGGTTGGACAGCCTCACTGGCAATGAGCGACATCTGAATGGTCTGGCACCAGGAAGACAAAGGCATTCACATTTTACTCCACTCCCACCATTTGTCCTCTCCCTCCTTTCTGAGGACCTAGCTGGCTATCCTACCGCGAGGTCTATCAAACCAACCTCCAATAGAGCTATGTCCGAGCCAATCTAGAGGAGGCCCCTGGAGAGCGTGTTTGAATACAGTGATTCCTAGGCCATCTCTTCTCAGTTTATACGAAAAGAGGCTTTTGCCTACTTCGAGCTATTCCTGGGCTCACTCAATTTGGCAGCCATGATATGAGAATCATTTAAGATGGTAAATCGTGAATGACAGGCTTTTCAAGGTAGGATAAAAACTGGAACAGGAAGTTGTGTTACTTGATAAATATCCTTTGTAGCATAGTCTCAAGAAAACTTAATGAACAAGTTAATTAACTTCAGTAACACCTTATCTGGTAGAGACATACTATAGTTGCAAATTACTTACCTTAGAATTTCCCCTAGGCTATCAGTCTGGATCTGGAGATTTTTCTCGAGCACTACCCCTGCATTGGTGAATGTGTGCAGTGATGCCCATGTTGCTGCCTGACAGATGTCCAAGACTGGAACTCCATGTGCTCTCGTACAGTGAGCACGCAAAGCCTCTGGGGGTTGCTTTTTAGCCAGTGCGTAGCCCATTTTAATGCGGAGAACAACCCAACTGGATATGGTTCTCTTCTGCCCAACCTTTGTTTGCACCCACATAACCAACAAACAGTTGATTGCGTTTTACCTTGATCGTATTGAAGAGTTGCGGTTAGACAAACACTTTTTGGGTCAGGTGGTGGAGTTTCTCCTCCTCCCCAAAAGGATGTGGGGGTGCGTAAAAAGTAGAAAAGGTGATGGATTGGCCTATATGAAAGGGCGTGGCCACATTTGGCAAAAAGGAAGCCCTGGTGCAAAGCACCATCTTGTTAGGATAGATGAAAAGGAAGGGCGGCTTAGATGACAGTGCCTGCAGCTCACTCCCTCTATAGGCACAAGTGATGGCCATAAGAAGTCTGCTTTGGATGTCAGAAGCTTAAGTGCACAGTTATGAAGCGGCTAGCAAAGGAGCACACATAAGGAAAGGATGAACCACATTCAAATCCAATTGGGGCATTAAGAATGGTGAAGGAGGAAACATGGGTAAGAGCTTTCAGGAATCTACTAATAGGTAGTTTAACAAGGAGGTTTGTCAAGTAATCTCAGAAAAGCACAGATCGCAGACAACCTTTGAGCACCTCAAAGCAGAGCCCTTCTGGGCCAGAGAAAGGATAAACAAGACCTCAGAAAGAGGGGCAGAAATGGGTTCAGACTTGTCTGTGCACCATGCAACAAATTTGTTCCATTGTCCCAAGTATACCGTTTTGGTGGAGGGACTTCTGGCTGCCAAAATAACGTTAGACATTGGGCGGAACGTCAAAAGCTGCCAACTGCTGCTGCTCAATCTCCATGCAAGAAGGCCAAGACTGGACAGGTTCAGGTGACGAACTGTCCCCTGGTGCCTCAACAGCAGATCTGCGCGAAAGGGACAGTGATTGATGGCCATGCTCAAGAATTTAGGATACCAGACTGTTCGTGCTCCGTCTGGAGCCACAAGGATTACTTGGGTGCAGTTGTTTTTGATTTTCTTGAGAACTCTGGGCAGAAGTGGTATGGGGAAAAGAACCTGATCTCCACTCGAGACGAAAAGCGAAACAAGCATAACAGCTGACATTGTGCATTCTCTAAGGAGGCGAACAGCTCTAACCAAGACTCTCCCAACTGCTGGAAGAGACCTTGCACCAACTCTGAGTGGAGATGCTATTCGTGATCAACCAGGCATTGCCAGCTGAGTTAGTCAGCTCTAGAGTTCAGAGAGCTCACTAGATGTTGAACGAGCAGAGAAGTGCCCTGATGTTCCAGCCATGTCCAGAGGCCCAGAGCCACGTGACAAAGGGTCCATGACCCCACCCTTCTTGTTGCAGTGCCACGTGGCAGTGGTATTGTCCGTGAACACCTGCACTATTTTCTCTTTGAGAGAAGGAAGGAATGCTTTCAATGCCAGCCTGATCACCATGAACTTCAAAAGACTGATTTGTAGCCTGGACTCCACTGGAGACCAGATGCCTTTGATCTTCACCTCCATGTGGCCTCCACATCCCAGAAGTGACACATCTGTCACTACTGTTAGATTTGGTTTGGGAAGGGTGAGGGATCTGCCTCTGACCCAATTGCAGTCCAACAGCCACCACTGCAGATCTTGTGCCGCTCCCTTCAAGATCCCTCCAAGATCTGGACCATGTCGGAGATTTTTCCCTGATGCTGTGCCCACTGGAACTTCAGAGCCCGCATGTGCCATCTTGCATTCAGATGCAAGAGGCCATGAGTCCCAGCAGCCTAAGAGTCATTCTCACAGAAATCCAGAATACTCTTAATATCCTGCTGATACGATGTGTCTTCAGATGGTGAAGGCTGTGCTGGATATAAGTCAGGGTAATTTGGCATCTGGATCGTATGAATCCCATGGGTCTATGCCCTGTGGCATGTCACCCAAATCATTTCCTTGAGGTGGTGGTGAGAACCCTGCGGTGAAAACTGTGGTTCAATAAGTTGTGTACGAGATTGGGGAGGTGGTGGAGTGATAGAATGAAGTACTGGCGAGTTTGGTGTAGACAGCTGAGGTCCAACTGGAGCTTTGGCCTTTGAGACATGTTGGGGGGCTGAGGGGGGGGGGTGCAAGGCAGCAGTGTCCAAGGCATCCTCAAAGGTGAGATTCCTTTTGATAGGTTTGGGGATTATGGGGGCAGGCAATTGTACTCCTGGTTCCTTTTTGAATATGGAGTTGGTGCTGACGAGCGTCAATTTCTAAGATGGGCTCCACTGGTGAAGCTGCTTTGGAGGAATGACTGGAGTCTATGAAGGCACAGTCTTATGTTCCGCAATTTTCTGAGCCAAAGTCGTGTCGAATGTAGGAAAGGAAGCTCTTTTTGGCATGGTTACCCACCTTCCCCCCCCATCCCCACCTTTTTGCCTGCTGTCAGTGTGTTTTGACTTTGTTCACTGGGATCCTGCCAACCAGGACCCCACCCAGTGATTGTGTTCTCCCTCTAATATTGGTTGTATGGACTTGGCACACCCCACAATTGGCATAGTGGGGCCCCATATAACTCCCTAGTATATGGTACTTAGGTGCACAGGGCATTGGGGCACCAGGGGTTCCCCATGGGCCGCTGCATGTATTGTACCACCCATGGGAGCCCATGCAAAATGTGTCTGCAGGCCTGCTACTGCAGCCTGCGTGAAAAGGTGCATGCACCCTTTCACTGCAGGTCACTAAGTCACCCTTATGGTAGGCCCTTCTAGCCCAGGGGGAAGGGTGCATGTACCTGTGTGTGAGGGCACCCCTGCATGAACAGAGGTACCCCTACGAACTCCAGTTCCATTACAGTAGACTTCTTAAGTGCTGGGAAGCCATTTTACCTGTGTGCCAGACACAACAGTAACTCCGAACCTGGGCATGTTTGGTATCAAACATGTTGGAAACATACCCAAATACTGTTGCCAGTATTGGTTGTATGATTCCATGCACTCGGGGGGCTTCTTAGAGGACCCCCAGCATTGCTCCTACTAGTCTTCTGGGGTTTTCTGGGCAGTCTGCACTGCTACGACCCATCAGACAGGTTTCTGCTCTCCTGTTGCTTGACCAGCTCAGGCAGAGGAATGCAGAATAAAGTATTTCCTGTGGGAGAGGAAGGTTACACTCGCCCTTGGAAATAGGTCTTACATGGCTTGGGAGAGGTAGCCTCCCCAAGCCACTGGTATGCTTTGAAGGGCATATTTGGTGCTCTCCTTGCATAAACTGGTTTGCACCAGTACAGGGACGCCTGGTCCCTGCTCGTGTGAAACTGGACAATGGAAAAGGAAATGACTACTCCCCATCACCACCCCACAGGTGGTTCCCATAGCTGCTCCAGGTGGCCACTTGAGTATGCCATCTTGAATCCAAGGTGGGCAGAGGCCACTGGGAGCAGCGGAGTAGCCAGGTCAGGCAGGTGACATCACAGCCCCCTCCTGATAGGTGGTCACCTTGCTAGTGACCAATCCCCCTTCCTGGGCTATTTAGGGTCTTCCTCTTGGGTGGGTCCTCAGATTCGATGTACAAGATTCCAGCAGGACTCCTCTGTATAGTTTACTTCATCTTCTGGCCACTAGGACTCCTACTGGACCCTCCAGGAACCAACAATCTGCAACTCCAGTGACGATTCCGCTCTGCAACATTGTTCCTTTGGCTCCTTCCAGCAACTGCAAAATTTCCCTGGCTGTGCATCCTCTAAGGGAGATGAGTCTTCAGCCTGCACAAAATATAAGAAGGAATCCGCAGGCACCAACTGCAACTACGACCAATTGCACGGATCTTCTCTCCTCCGGATCTGTGTGGATCCTGCATCACAGATGGTGGACTGGAGTGGTCCTCTCTACAAGCAGTCCAACTTGGGAGATGGTAGTTCTTGCTTCTCCTTGGAGGACAGTACCCCAGTGCACTGCGACTCTTGCAGCTACCAAGGCTTGTTCCTCCTCCAAGGGATCTTCAGGGTCTGTGTAGCTTTGCCCCTAGCACTCCTTCCTGCAAAGCACAGCCTCCTGCTTGCTGGGACTCCTCTTCAGGTGGCCTCACTGCAACTCCTGTGCCTGCAGCCTCCTCTGCTTGTGACTCTCCCAGCTGTTGAGGGTCACCACGGACTCCCCTCCTTGGGTCGAGTCCCCTGGACCTTGCTGGCCCTCTTCAGCCTTGTAAACCTTCTCAGACTCTTGCATTTTCCATGGCTTGTTGGTGGGTTTTCAGCACCACTGAGACTACCTTGACTGCCGACATGGGTCATTGCTTATATCATTTCTGGGACTCCTCTTCGGCTCCTGTGCAGCACTGATGACCTTATTTTTCTACCATCAACCTGGTCCTGCATCAAAAGAACGGTGGGTAGTGGTTCCTGCCACAACCCGGAAAGCCCAACTCGAACTGGATTTGAACCCCTTCCTTTGCAGGACCTCTTTGGTCAGGATCAACCTTGGGTTCTACCAGTCATGTCTGGGTCTTGCACAATCCTTTCCCAGAGTCCCCTTGTTGGTTTTGGGGAAAACCTGGCAATTACCTCTGCTCTCCTGGTCCCTGGGGGGTCACTCGGGTACTCACATCCTGGGGTCCCTAGTTCCTTCAGCTTCCCTCTACAGATTCCACTTCCTTGGGTAGGTGAACTGACTTACATTCCACTTCTTTAGTATATGATTTGGCACTCCCCTAGGGCCCTCACTGTGTATTATTGCTTTTACCAATATCTATTGCTTTCAATGTTATTTACTGATTGCTGATGTGTATACAATAGTGTGTTTACTTACCTCCAGTTGGGGTATTGCCTATATAGTATTTTAGTATTTGTTAATATAATAAAGTGTCTATTTTAGTAACACTGTGTGCTTCTTTCATGTGTGTAAGTGCTGTGTGACTATAGTGGTATTGCATAAGCTTTGCATGTCTCCTAGATAAGTCTTGACTGCTCATCCACAGCTACCTCTAGAGAGCCCCATCTTCCTAGACACTGCCTACACTTCAGTAATAGGGGATACCCGGACCTGGCTTAAGGTGAGAACACCATAGGTGCTCACCACACACTAGGCCAGCTTCCTACATCGAGTTGAATCGGTCAGCTCAGAAGTGGTTGCAGAGGGCTTTTTGCTCAGTGCTGAAGCGCTTGGTTTGATGGATCTGCTTGATCCTGAGGCTGTCTGGTATGTTGAAGAGTTGAAGGTCGCTGCCGAAGACGTCTTGGCTGTTTTCTGGTGCAGAGACAGAGGGTAGAGCATCTGAAAGTGATTGGCCTGAAGGCAGTGGCAGTCCTGCAACTTGCTTCTAGGGGGTTCTTTAAAGTCTTTGTATGACCCGCAGGGGTTGTTCTCCTCACAGGTGGTGTGGAGGTGACTGGCTGGCTCTAAATGTCAGATTGGACATCTGACTTTGATGGAGAAGGCCTCCTCCTATTTCAGCTCCTCCGGCACCTGTTCTTCCCTGAAGATATCCGAGTGTTGTCTGGTGTTTTTTGATGCCATCTCCAACATACAAGTTCTTTCGGTCCCGGAGAGTCGTCTTGGATCAAAAGGAACGGCAGGTGTCGCAGGTTTGTTCATTGTGGTGCGAGGAGATAGACAAATTACACACCAGATGTTGGTCAGTGTGGGGTAATTTAAAGTGGCATTGAGGGCAAAAATTAAATGGAGTACGTTCCATCAGCCCAACATAGTCAGACACCATATGGAAAATTAGGCCAGAGGTGGACGTCCCGAAGGGCGGTAAGACAGCTCCTTGTGCGGAAATTTCGGTCCGACCACAAAATATATAGAAAACTCGATCTAATTACAATACCGGAGAGAAAACAATCTAACAAAGGACTCACTGCCCACGCACAGTATTACCGAGAGGAGTAGTCACTCAATCTCATGACTCGGAAAGATTCTTCAAACAAAAACAAGTTGTAACACTCTGGACACAACACTAGATGGTGGACTTATAAAGTCTGTATCTACATCCATACATGCCATCGAACTGACAAGTTACTTACCTTTGGTAATGCTTTATCTCGTAGAGACCGTATCTAGCTGCAGATTCCTTAAGTTAGAATTCCTCAACACATCTCTCTGAATCTGGAGAGTTTTCTCAAGCCGTACCACTGCGCGCCATTAGGTGGCATTGACAGGCTTTGCGTCAGTTGTCTGCATCGACAGTGCCGGATAGAAAGTTGCTGTTCCTATATAGGCATCATCCTAGCGTGCCAACGTCAGATTCTTTCCATGACTTTCCATGTCAGAAGGGCAGAGCCATGAAGAACACCGACGACTGGTGTGTCAAAACTGTGTCAAGGCCCTGAAAGGGGAGCAACGTCCCTAGAACACCATTTGCAGAGCAGGGAGGAACAATGGGTGAGTAAGGAATCTAAAGGTATTACTGAAGGTAAGTAACTTTTCCATCTAATAAGAGACATCTAGTTGCAGATTCCTTACCGTAGAATAGATACCCAAGCAATACCATCCCCGGAGATGGATCTGTGAAGTAAGGTCACATTAGAAGGTCCTGCAGGTCCTAACTTGCAAAATGTCCGTCCCTGCGGACTTGACTGTCCAGGCAGTAGTGTTTGGTAAGTGTGTGCAGAGATGCCCATGTTGCTGCCTGACAGATGTCATGGACTGGAACTCAGCATGCTAATGCACTGGTCGCAGCTTTAGCTCAGTTAGAATCAGCACGCAAACCCTCAGGTGGTTGCTTCTCAGCCAGTGTGTAGCACATTTTAATGCACAGTACAAACCATCTGGGGATGGTTCTCTTCTGCACTGCCCTACTTTTCTTCACACCCACAACAAATAGAGTGATCATCCACTCAGAACTATTTGGTACGATCAAGGTAGCACACCTACGCTCTTTTTGGGTCCACGCAGTGGAGTTTGTCTTGCTTAGAAGGAATGCAGGGGGGGGGATGTAAAAAGTAGGCAAGGAGATGAATTGACCTACATGGAAGGGTGTAACAACTAGGCCTTAGTGTGAAGCACCACTTTGTTAGGATGGATGGAAAGGGGTTGGGTGGCTTAGATGACAATGCCTGCAGCTCACTCACCCTGCGGGCAGATGTAATGGCCACAAGGAAGGCGGTTTTCAAAATGAGAAACCTGAAAGGAAAATTGTGGAGAGGCTCGAAAGGAGCCCATACTAGGAATGTCAGAACCAAATTCAAATCCCTTTGGGTCATAAGGGGAAAGAGGTAATATACGAGTAAGGCCTTTAAGGAACCTATTTACAATGGAGACTTAAACAAGGAGGGTTGATTAGGCAACCGCAAAAAAGTAGAAATGGCAGATACCTTTGAGAGTGCCCACAACAGAGCCCTGCTGGCCCAGAGAATTATTAACAAAAGAACCTCAGAAAGAGGCGTAGAAAGGGGGTCAAGACTTGCTTGTGCAACATGCCACAAATGTATTCCAAGGACAGCATATACCATTTTGGTTGAGGAATGCATGGCTTTCAAGATTAAATTGCAGACTTCGGGCAGAAGGTCAAAAACTGTCAACTGTCACTGCTCTATCTCCACACAAGGTGGAGACTCGACAGGTTTAGGTGGAGAACCCTCCCCGGCTGCTGCGACAGAAGATCCTCCCAAAGGGGCAGTCTGATCAGAGCATGGATGGCCATGCTCAGTAGCTCAGGATACCAGACTCTTCATGCCCAGTCTGGAGCCACAAGGATTACTTAGGCCCAGTCATTCTTGATAACGCTGGGCAGAAGTGGTATAGGCGAGAAGGTGTCCAGGAGGCTTGAAGTCCACTCAAGATGAAAAGCATTGCAGAGTGATTGGTGCTTCGGAAATTCAACGCGAAATACTGCTGACATTTCGCATTCTCTGCAGAGGCGAAAAGATCTAAGGCGCTCCCCACTGCTGAAATAGAAATAGGCACTTGCGCCACCTCCGGATAGACATAATTCGTGATAGACTAAGCAATGACAGCAGAGTTCATCCTCTCTGGTGTTCAGATTGCATACTCCTGCCATCTAGTGATGGGTCTGGAGTGTTGCAAGTTGTTTTTCTTCGAAGAAGCAATTTTGAGTCTCGGGATTGAGTGACTCCTTCTCAATGATGCTGCGCATAGGCATCAAGTTCTTTGTAGAGCTGTTTTCCCTCAAAGGGGGAGGAAAAAAAAAAAAAAGAAAAAACAGAGTAAGATGTCCATGCAAGTGTATCTAAATTTGTAGAAATGTATACAAATCTAAAGTAACTGGAACAGCCACAGGCATCTGGGAAGGAGGGACGGCACGTGAATATACAGCACTATATGCCACGAACAGATGCTTACTGGGTAAGTAACATATTCCGTTCATTGGCATATGTGGGGATGTAGATACACATGCTCTGCATAGACACTAAAGCAGTTCCTCCATGAAAGCGGTGGCTAGCCTGTGGGAGTTGCAGTTGTTTAAAAAAGTGTGTTCTTAGCACCACTTGTCCTACATTGGCTTGCTGATGTGCTAGTACATCTCCAGAATAATGCTTTGTGAATGTATGTGGTGTAGACCAAGTACCCACTTTGCACATCCCAGCTAAAGGTAAGTTTCCTTTGAAGGCCATGGTGGCTCCTTTGTTCCTAGAGTCACAGGTAGCTGTATTTTTGCCTTTGCATAGCAGCTTTGTATACACTAGCTGGCTATTTTGGGATACTGGACTACCTTTATCAGGTAGAGAAAACTCTACAAAAAGCTATTTAGTTTTCATAAAGTCTTTGGTCCTATTAATGTAGTACATGAGTGCTCAGAGTGTGGTTGTAAAAAATAATTTTAAAAAAAGAATGGTAACTCAATGGATTGATTGATATGGAACTGAGAAGTCACCTTGGGAAGGAACTTCAGATTTGTATGAAGAACCACCTTGTTTCTGTGTATTTGGAAGAAAGTCTCCAAATGTTAAGGGCTTGAGCTCAGTAACAAATCTGAGTGATGTACTGGCAGCTAAGAATACCACTTTCCACAAAAGAAACTGAATAGGCCATGAATGAAGTGGCTCAAAATGAGGACCCATGAGCCTAGCAAGTACAAAATTAAGATTCCATAATGGTGCTGGACTTACCCTGAGTGGAACAACAAGACCTTCCATGAAGGCTTTGATAACTGATTTTGAACGAGAAAGTATGTTGTCAGTTCTGTAAATATGCAGCTATCGCTGCAAGGTGTAGACGAATAGAAGTGCAAGCTAAATCTGATTACTGTAAATGGAGCAAATAAACAATGTCCTGAACTTTAGCTTTATTAGGGCTAATTTGGTAGTAGCGCACAAATGTTTTCAGCCATTTTGCTGCATAACATCCTTTGGTTGTAAGGCCTAAAAGCTTCTCTCAGAATGTCGATACATTCCTGAGGCAATCCTAGATTGCAATGTGTCTCCTGCAGTCAAATTTTGTTAAGTTGAGTGACTTGGGGGCTGGATGTCTGACCTGTTGCTAATCCTGTGTGAGAAGGTCCAACCTGTTGGGGGATTCCTTTTTTTTTTGGAGATGAAGTGTCCAAATCCTCTTAGAAGGATAATTTGCTCTTGAACGTGACAGGCGGAAGCGATAATACATCCTGTACATTCCTGAATATGGAGGCGCCGCTGTTCAGCGTCTATAGTTTGATATAGGCTGAACTGGAGATGGCAGAGCAGAGGACTGACTTGTGTCCATGTGCTCTGAAGGAGCTGGACCCCTTGTTTTCGGCACCAACGGCTTCAGTCGGTGACACTGTCGGGCTGGTCGGCTCAGAACCAAGGTGCTCAGTGCCGAAAGTTTGCTGGAAATAGTTTCCGACTGAGGAGCTGGAGGTCGACGCAGAAGATGATATTGTGGTCTTGGCTGGTTACAGAGTCGAGCCAAAGGCCGGGACAGCCAAAGTAGCTTTTCGAAGCTGGCCATGGCCTGAGGGCAGTGGCGGTCCAGCAACCTCTGTAAGGGTATTTTTAACATCATTTGAGTGGGCAGAAGGGGTCACAGTACTCACGGGCTGCGCTGATGTCACCTCATGACCATGTCAGACTGAACATCGGAGTCTTGGATGGAGAAGGCCTCCTCTTGTTTGGGCTCCTCCTGTGCATGCTCCTCCCTAAAGATGTCTTGGGTGTCTTCTGGGGACTTGTGCACCATCTCCAACCTACGAGCTCTTTGTCCCGAAGGGTTTCATTTGAGCTGAAATACTTGCAGTCGTCGCAGGTAGCTTCTTGGTGATCAGGGAAGAGGCACAGTTTACACACCTGATGGTCCATGTAGGGGAATTTCGAATGGCACAGGAGACAGAAAGGCAACAGTGTCCGTTCCATCAGCTCAGCATTCTCTTTGGGCCCGTGTGGAAGTAGGCCAGACAATGGGCAAGGTCGCTCTGAAAGGCAGTCGGTATTCGATCCGACAACTGGAAAGAACGAACCCAAAGGAGGAATTTCATGATCGAGAAAACAATCCAGTTGAATAAAAGAATGACAGAAGGAAAGTTTCAAACCAAAGTGAGCCTAAGACAGATTGAAGATACGTCCAAAACCTGACGGCAGAAGAAAACAATCTAACAAAAGGCTCACTACCCATGTGCAGTATCACTGAGAAGGAAGAGTCACTCGATCCTGTGGCACGAAAATGCTTCTTCGAAGAAAAACAACTTGCAACACTCCGGACCCAACACTAGATAGGAGTATGCAAACATTTAAATCTACAGCAACACAGGCCATCGAAAATGAAAGTAAGTATCCATGCAAATACCACGCTACCATGCAGTCTCCTGGGTCCAGGACAGATAGATCTTGAGCCAGAGTGAGCATTTTGAACTTCTTGAGAAAGATTGAGATACCGAAATGCTCAAATAGAGCGGAGGCCCTCGTCCTTTTGGGTGCCAGAAAGTAGCAGGTATAAGAACCACAACCTACTTCTGGAACAGTGACCCGAACTATGGCTCCCTTGGCCAAGAGAGCACTCCCTCATGGACAAGTGGCAAGTGATCCTCCATCATCCAATCATAGGATGGTGGCATGGATGGAGGAGTCGTCTTGAAGGGAATGGACTATCTGCAAAACCCAGTTGTCTGACACTATGGATTGCCAGCAGAGCAGGTGATGGCAAACTCTGCCTCTGACTGGTCCCTGGTGCGGAAGAGTCGGACTAGATAGGCCTGGAGGAAACTGCAGGGTGGGGGACAGACCGACCAGACCACTGGCTCCCTGATCCATGAGGACAGTGGATCCCACACCCCCTGGCCACACAGGTTGGGCAGCTTGCGTGGCATGGTGGCTGGATGGGAACAGACAGGGCTGGGTGCCCCTTCTGTAGCCATGAAAGAGGTGCCACTGCGAGGTCCAAGGATTTGGCTGTAGCATAAGAATCCTTGAAGCCATCGAGCGTGGTCTGCTTTCTCTCCAAAGAAAAAAGTGCCATCAAAGGGCATGTCCATAAGATTAGCTTGGACATCCCCGAAAAGCCAGACGTCCTCAACCAGGTGCAGCACCTCAAGGCCACTGTAGAAGCAACCACTCTACCAAACGAGTCGCTCGTGTCCAGTACACATCTGATTTGTGAACTTTGCTGCCTCTCTTCCACCAGCAACTGCTTGGGAAAGAAGAGCCTGGGCGCCCTCCAAGACCTGTGGCATCACTTGTACAATCATATCCCAAAGCGTAAGGGAATAATGGCCCAAGCGGCATGCAGTGTTCATGGACGGCAATGCCAGGCTGGTGGAAGAAAACCTCTTCCCAAGTGTCCAGCCTCTTGTATCCCCTATGCGGGTGTGCAGAAGGGAACGCACCCTGGGAGGTGGTGGCTTCGATAACGAGCTCTCAGTGGTAAAGTGTGTCAGGAAACCTGGGTCACCCAGTGAAGGGCAAAGGCGGCAGACAATTGTCCTGTTCACAGGAGCCACTGTGCTTAGACCAGGCACCCAGTAGGACATCCGTAAGGGGTTCAGTAAAGGGAAACCAGGGCTCAGAGGATGACACCCCAGACAAGCACCTCTGAGGTTATACCGGACTGCCACCGAAGGCAGTTCAAGGTCCACGACCTTGGCTGCTCTCCGCACCACCACTGAATATGAAGCTCTCTCTTCCGTAGCCACAGAGGGATCACAGGACACTGGCTTCATCCAGGTCCATACGCTAGTCCATTGGGTCTTGGGCTGGTACTCTAAAGGGTTCAGTGACCCCTCCCATTTCTCACCATAACCTAGCCCAGAGGAATAAGGCTCAGGAACCATCATAGGGGCAAGGGCTCTGGGCACAGGAGTCTGCATCGAACAACACCCATCCTACTCCATGTTGGCAATGAGGATGGAGCAAGGAGTGTATGTCTGGACTGGCGCTGGGGAAAGTCAAATGGGTACAACCAACGTCGGCCCGGATCCAGGAATGAATCCATGGATGCCCCTTGGAGCCAAGGCTGAAACTGCTGGTGCAGAACCCAAAGGGCACCTTTCGACTCTGCAGGGTACAAAGGTGCGCCAGCGGAGCCAGCCTGTCCAGAAATGAGGTTCATGGCCTCATTAAACTCGATAAGTTGTGCAGGGGTTACTCCGGCTCCCAGAAATTCAGGGAGACGTGGAGTCGGCCCAGATCCAGGCTCTGCAGGAAGGCCTAGATCGATGACACACCCTCGTCGGCCTGACAAATGAGGTGAAGTTGAAGAATGTTTTGCCTTCTTATGCATTGACTTACCTAGTCATCCCAAGGACGGAGTGGGATGACGAAGGGAAAAAGGACTCCGTGACCGATTCACAGACCTTCCTCTCGACCGAGACTGATGCAGAGTCGAGCGACACCACCTAATGGGGATGCAGGAGTACTGCTCGAGAAATATATCCGGATCCAGACTAACGCCTGGGGAAATTCTAAGGTAAGGAATCTGAAACTAGACGTCTATCAGATTATCCTCTAATAAATGTGTGCAGTCAGCATACAATGGAGGGCTGGGAGTGGTAGATGTCCAGCTTTATTACTGGGCCACAGAGATGCTGCCGATCAGAAGCCTGCTCTAAGGAAAGAGGACTGCTTAATGGATGGAGGCAGACCTATTTGAGGTACTTTGAACGATGGATCTTCTATATGGTGTGGTTGCACCATGTTTACTTCCCGGCGCAGTGCAATGAAATGGATTGTATGGTAAGTCCACAAAAGAGACCCCCATTACGGCAGGAAACCTGACTTACCCACTCAGCGAGACACTGGGGCTTCCAGCACTGGAACCAGATTGGTGTCTCAAACCTTGGAGACATAAGGACAGAGTCATAGAATCTTCTGAAGAGTTAAGAGACCAATTCACAGGGTACAACAGTTTTACCATTATTTGCAGCTGTAATATGCACTGAAGGAATGCAAGCGGAGACTTAACCCTCTACTTGCCATCAGTCCACTTGAAGCCAAATTAATAGTGTAACCAAGTGGCTGGAAAGGAGAGTTTCACGTATATCTACTAGCGATAAATATCCCGGACCCACTACAAAGCCTGAGAGACCAGTGGGCCACCTGTGAAAAGAGGACTGAAAAAATGTGGTGTCCTGAACCTCTGGCAATTTTCGACCAAATTTTACTTGATACAATTTAAATAGTTTCATAGGGTTTTCTACACCCCACAGAGGATGTGGCAAATGGGCAACAGTTCTGGCTCCAATTGTCTTAGATACTATAGCGCAGTAGGAAATTTAATTCACATGGTCTGAGATTGCCCAGTAATAAGTATTAGTCACAAATATTGCAGAGTTTAGCGAAGTGGTGGGGCCACCCACTGACTTAAACCTTAAGATTGAACTGTTGGGAATAATGGATGAATGTGGTGGCTCTAGGTACATCTAGCTAATGGTTGGAATCAGACTAATCTGGGTGAAGGATAGAGCTAAATACTGGTGACTGGACAAAACAGTCTCGCTGAAACCACTGCCAATGATGCAATAGTCTAAAACCTTCATACATCATTCCTGAATGGAATACTTGCATGTGCATCACCAAGATGCCTTAGTGTCTTCCTCTGCAGGGAAAGAGGTGCTCCTATTTGGAGATTTTTTTTTTTTTTTTTTAAGAAGTTCTGTGACAGTTTTGTGCCAATGGCAGTTTTCCCCATGGATAGCGCCACTAAACACTCATAATTAACATTCCCTTGCACCACCACACAAATAGAATAAAAGCACTGGCTAAGCCAGTCGGTCTGGCACTGGCTGGCAGTCTTATGGCAATCCATGTTTTGACATGGTTTTTGCAAAGCTTTATTGTTCTGGAAGCTACCGGGCTAAAAAACCCTCACACATGGGCATCAGACAATTTTCTTTTGGTCTCACGTACACATTACCATAATACTCCGTAGCAGTGAAAGGAATTATTTATTTGTGGATATGCTCCTTGTGAAAGAACAGCATGCCTTAACTCACCTTCGAGTCAATGGATGAAGTGAGCATATACATTGCTCCCTTGATGCATGCTGGCGTGAGAGGAAGAGAAATGTGAATGACAATCACAGACTAGTGGATGAAGGCTGGGTGAAAACCTCTATAAGTAACTGACACAATTTTAGTAAAAACAAAAGGTATTGTCGAAGAGACCTACAAAATCTAATCAGTATGGAATTGACTGCTGGCCTCTGGTCTTGGAGTAAGGTGACAGGAAGGAAGACAAGAAAAGAAAAAAGGAATAAAGGCAAACAGAGGGAAAGAAAGCAAACGGAAGGAAAGAAGGCAAAAATAAGAAAAGAGGAAATAATGAAAAAAGGAAAAGCACAGCATAAAATATTGAATACGAAAACCCAAATTACACCCCACCTAGGTTTTAAATAAAATAGTTGCACATGTGCTGCAAATAAAACAATAAGGTTTGGTTTCCTTCTTGGGCATAGGTTATTAAAGAACCACTGGTGAAACAGAGTTCAAGAACTTAATATGGTATGCTATGAATACAATAGCAGTAAGAAACAAAGACCACTCCAAAAGGAATTTAAAAATTGATAAGAGATGAGATCGGATAAAGCTGCCCTGGTCTCACTTTAAAGGTGTCTTGGTATCATGTCAGGCAATAATAATGAAAAAGTACAAACAAAAGACACTGATACCTTTTGTGCAGATGTTCACCTTGAAACAACCTCAAAATACAATCACCTATGGTAAAGTTAACGAGTGGCTTAAGTGAGCTGCCCCATGCTCTAGTGGACAGTTAGACAGGGGTGGCTATAAGTCCCTTCAAGTATATTATAAATGTTATTTTAGTAAAATCAAAAGATCTGGTTAACACCAGACCTAGAAAGTCAATGCGCATGTCAAAGCTACTGCACTACATGATCCTACTCCCTGAAAGGAACTGACATCGCTATTATGACTATGCTCCTCAGGGAGCCACCCAAAAGGACTACTTCATGAATCAGAACACAGATGTTACCACTCCTGACTAAAAAGAATCCTGTCAACAAACACAGTTGCAATAAGCCTGTTTATTGTATAACAAAAAGTGAAGGAAAAAAAATAAATAAATAAAAAAAGTCATTCAACAACATTTGCTTTGATCATCTCGTCAGTCTATTAATGAAAGCATTTGGTGAATCATTATGCATTATAAGAAGTATTCATGTTAGAACTAAATGTATGAGGGGTGGGGAGGGGGATGAGATAGACAGTTATGCATACATTTTCATAATTATCTGTTCCGGTCTGTATCCATTGCTCAGTCACCCTTGATATATTAATTGTGAAGATATCATTGCACTGGTGTGTAGTTGGGGGCGTGCCCATGTTACGCGCTTATACCTTCCATTTTTGTGGAGTCTGATCCTGGTTGGTTATGGTAATTTTGCCATGGTTTTTCTATTAATTAGTAGTGTTGTTACCATACATTGTAAGTTATAATGGTGTGGGATGGGGGCGGTTCTCACGGCCGTACGGTTTGCACGTCAACTGTGATTCATGTACTTTGCCCTTGTTGCATGGGCGCCATGCTCCAGTGACCTCCATCACGTATTCGGTGGTGGTGGGAGGGGGGTGGATGTCATCTTTAGCATCTATTGAGGCTATGTGTGTGTCACATATTTCAACTCCTTTTATCTTTACTCCCTTGTATTGCAGCAAATGAAGACCCTGTGCCTGTGCTTTATCCCATTTCAACAGGTCATATAGACAGCGCCGTGTATCTGGTGTGGTCGGTGCCTTCCACTGCATCGCTAGTAGGCGCTTAAATCACATAAACGTTAAGTCAATGCACTTGTGTAACTGCTTTCCCTTTGCTGACCTCTTGCGAATTCCCGAAAGGCAAGATTCTGGTATAGGAGACAATGGATGTTCCACCAGCTTAGCTGTCAGGGAGGTGAGGGTGTGCCAGGAACGGAGAACCGGTGGGCAATCCCATATCATGTGGTAAAAATTAGCTTTTCTCTCTCCACATCCAGGGCATTTGTGTCTATTATGGGGGAAGATGCGTGATAAACTATGCGGGGATATATAGGTTTGATGTAAGTAATTAAATTGAGTGTAGCTGAAACGTGGGTTTCGTGACACCATTTTGACCATGTTGAGCGCCATGTTACATTCCTGCTGTGACAACGGCGTCACGAGAACATGATCCCACCAAGCCCGCGTGATAACATGTGCGTCTGCAGTGTTTTCTAACACATCCCTATATAACTGGGAGATGATATATTGAAGTCCTGAGCTCGCTAGGAATGTGTGTAGTAGTGGGTGAACCATATGCTCATTGTCACCATTGTGCCATATCCTGCGTGTGAGTTGTTGTAATGCATTATAAGTTAAGAATCGCCCTGGTCCTACATCATAGGTGAGTGCAAGTTCAGAGTAAGGCATTTGTTTACAATCCTTGAAGAAGTCCCCTATTGTTTGTACGCCTAATGTAGTCCAGGATTCTAGGTCATGATGTGTACTTAATTGCCTTATTCTCTGGATGGCCAGCAATGGGACCCTGGGTGTGTAGGGAGGGATATTTCCCCTTTTAATTATGTAGCGATGCCAACAACGTCTAGCCACCGTCATCAAGATATTTGTGCGCCGCGGGGAATTAGTGTTGTCCTGTAGACATCCCAGTACATTAGTATGTCCCAGTGTCTCACGCACCGACAAGTTCCATACTGGGAAGGTTCTGCATCCATAGTAACAGTCATTTAAGTTGTGCGGCCACATAATATAGCTTGTAATTTGGAGCACCTAATCCACCTTGTGAGGTCAATGTGTAAGTGGTATTGAGAGCTACACGACTGCAACCTCCTTTCCATATGAGATCTGACGAGGCTGTTCAAGATTTTAAAGAAAGATTGAGGGAGGATTAGTGGAAGGGCTGTAAAGTACTATAATAATCTGGGGAGCACTATCATCTTCGCAATAGCTACGCTGCCCATTGGGGACAATGGCAATGAATTCCAGAACGCTAATGAGCCTTTTATGAACCTGATCGCGCGTCCTAAATTGCCTTCCCTCAAATCGGCTTATGATATACCGGTTTACCAAGGTATTTAAACGTCAAGTAACACCAAGGTATTCCATGTGCACTGGGGTTAGTTAGTAGGTGCTCTGGGAATCAGTGTCATCAGGAATACACAGGATTTCACCAGTTCACAAGTAGTCTCGATATGTCTCCGAAGTGCTCCAGTAATTGTAATAAGCCCGGGAGCTAAGCTGTACTCTTACGTAGGTATATTAGCGCATCATCTGCATACAGGAATACTGTCCGATGCCTGTCTCCATCGGGGATACCTCATTGCCGTGCCCGCAGTCTGAGCTGAGATGCCAGAGGTTCTATAGTTATAGCAAACAGAAGCGGCGATAGGGGGCATCCCTGCCTAGTACCTCGTTCTATGGGAAAGCTATGTGAAATTATCCTGCCCGTTTTGACCCTAGCCGTAGGATTGGAGTACAGGGTATCAATCCAGCTCATATACACTGGACCGAATCCGATAGACTTCAAGGTTGCTCTCAGAAATGACCAACGAGAGCATCAAATGCTTTTTCAATGTCTAAGGAAACTGCAACCAGGTCAGTCTGATTCCGAGGCAGCCGAAATGAGGCTCAGTAATTTGCGGATATTCAAGAAGGTGTTCCGACCGGGGATGAATCCCGATTGGTCTTCATGTATCCGGTGTGACATGAACAACAATATCCGGTTTGCTAGTATCTTACTGTCTAGGTTCAGTAACAATAAGGGCCTGTAGGATCCATACATCTAGCGGATCCCGGCCTGGTTTGTGTAGGACCACTATTAACGCTTCGCGTTGGGAGTGCGAGAGTCGCCTCTTTATTTGGGCTTCCTGGAGCATCTCCGGATATGGTTTGATCAACTGTCGCGAATGTCTGATAGTATTCCACTGGTAAGCCATTGCCACCCGGTGCCTTCTTATGAGTTAATTGTTGCATTGCTGATTTTATTTCTTCTGCATCAATGGTTCTCTCCATTTTTGTTGTTGTAATGGAGAGCAGAGTGAGGGGCAGTGAGCAAAAGAAGTCAGATATGCTTGAATTTGGGGGTGGGGGAGGTGTTGGGTCTCGCCTCAGTGTGCTATAGCATTGTTTAAAAGCATCATTAATGTCTGCCTGTGCATTAACTATTGTCCCATTGTCGAGTCGAATAGCCCCAATAGGAGTGCGTGTTGTCTCACCCCTAACTAACCATGCTAGTAGTCTGCCTGATCGGTCGCCCTCTGAGTGCAGCGTAGCAGTGTAATGGCAGTAGTCAAATTTCCTCAGGTGCATAGTCGCTTCATTCCTGCGTTTGCGTGGTTCAAGGGCGGCATCAAGTGCCTTAGTTCCCTGTGCCGCCGCACATTCCATGCCCGGCAAGTCTGATTGCTTGTGTCAATTGCTTCAATGGCGTGGGTTGCAGTCCCCCCCGCCGCGGACATACAACAGCCCCTCACTACAACTTTGTGGGCAGCCCTCTATTGCTTGCTCTGCTGTTCCCCCCAGTTTAGCTCAAAATATGTGGATATATGCTCGGCCATTTCTGAATGGAAGGGAGGGTCCAGCAGCAGTTCTGACTGCAGCTACCACGTGGGTATCTGGGTACGTAGTTCACACCATTGTACGGTGGCCGCTAGGGGACAATGATCTGATAGGGACTTAGCTAAATAGGCTGTCTCCCTGAAAGCACCAACCAGTTCTACTGAACTAAGCAGCAAGTCAATTCGGGTGTGTAACCTGTGTACTGGAGAATAGAAGGAGTATTCCCTGTCTAAGGGTAAGTCACCACACATCACCTAGCCCACTCTCGGATATCCACTTCTGAAGTGCCTTAGGGGTTTGCCTGCTAGGAGCTCCCAATAATGGTGGATAGGACCTGTCCATGTCAATGTTTGGTACGCAATTTATCTCCACCCCATATGATGGTGGACGCTGGGTCTTTAAATAGCGTAGGCTGGATCGACAAAAGGAGTTCGCTTTGTTTTATGTTGGGGGTGTATATCCCAGATATGCTGAGCGGTTTACCATCCAGCATAACCTCCAACAATACATACCGACCATTGGTGTCCACCGTACAGTGCTCCACCACATATGGGACCACTGGTGCCACCCAGATCAGTACTCCTCTAGGGTAGGTTGAACCATATAATTGCCCGGGCCATTCAGTGTCCAGAGAATGCAGGTCCGAAGCCGTGAGGTGTCACTTGTAATATCACTAAGTATTTTGTATCGCTTCAAATAGTTATAAATCCTAATGTGGTTAGTGAGAGCTGCCATGTCTCTCACATTCCAGGTTAGTATGTTGTAGGCATCAGTACTCATGTGAGTTGAGTTGTGGTGAGGTATACAAGCGATGTTGTGCTTATCTTGTGTTGATTTCCCCCCTCCTTGCTGTGATGTCATGTGGCATTTGCGAACGTAAGAACAAATTAAATACAAACTCACTAGGTAGCACCTTGCATATAGAATGTGTGCACAACAGGTGCAACATAGGGCAATAGTACCAATCTTGTCTCTAAGGAAACTCATAGGCCCCTTCTAGTTTGTTCGCCTATTCCATTTTGTCTATACAGTTAATTATCGTGCCTATGGCTCAGCGGCAGTCCCCCCCGCCCCCCACCCCCGAGAAACAATGGTCAAGCTGCTGCTTAGTTACTATTGGCAGAAGAACACGTCCTCCACATTAGCCCCTCATACAGTCTCCTCACTCTACATGCAATGTCTTATCTAGGAGCCCGGAAGTCGGCGGTCCAGATTTTGCAAGCCCAGCTGGGCGAGTAAGGTCACACATGCCGATCAACTCTACAGGTCGTCCGCCACTTGTGGGGTGAGCTCAGGGCCAAAAGCCAACGGGGACGCAGACACGCTGGAATGGCCCTGTGATGAATTTGAGTCAGTGTACGTATCCTTCCGAAGAGTAGTATAGTGGTTGGAGGAGAACTGGTTAGCTTCCTTTAAGGCCTGCGCCTGGCTCGCAGCTGCCTGCTCTCTGGGCAGATGTGCTGCATTTCCAGGTTTTTTCTTGCACTGAGGTTGAGGCGTGATCCATTCATTCATTCATTTTGGTTGCATCCGTTAGTCGGGAGACCAATCCTTTAGCATGCACCCAAGTCCATGCGTCTTACGTGGAAGGAAAAATGTGTCTTCTCTGTCCACTACACGGAGACATGCTGGGAATAATAGCGAGTAGTTGATGTTGCATTCCCGTAAAAGTTACTCTTAATCTTTGTGAAGGATGTCCACGGTACCTCCATGTTGTAATTAGGGTATGCAGTGATGGTGGGGTTATCAAATTGCCAAGGGCCTTGCGGTCTGAACTTCTGGAGAATCTGGTCCCAATCACAAAAGTTGAGGAACCGTGCAATCAGGCCCCCGGTCATGGCGGTCTACCCGGGATCCAGTGGGCGCGCTCAACCACTAAATAGGGCGACATTTGGTTTGCCATCACCTTGTCTTTCAGCCATTGTTCCAGAAATTCTTTCGCATTGGGTAGTTCTGCTTGTCCCGGAAACCCTACAAAGTGAATGTTGTTCCTCCTTGACCTGCCTTCCGCATCCTCTGCTCTACGTTTCAGTGTTGTCACTTCTGTTTCCAGGCTATGCAGTTGACTTTGCAGTGCAACAATGTCGGGGCGGACCATTGCAATTGAGGTTTCATTGGTTGATACTCTGTCTACTAGTTTGTGTGGATCCGCTCTCAGGAGATTCACCTCTGGCACCACTGAGTCGATCTTGCCTCTCGAGGCCAGTTATGCGCCATTTCCCACATTTATCACCATTCCAACATTTACTCGTGTGTGCACTACCTGCAAACTATCCTAAAGCCTTCTTTCCTGCTCTTGGTGAATTAAGCAAACTTAAAGAAATGAGAATTTAATGAATTGCTTTTGACCTAATCTAAAAATATATAATTGGGGTAATTTAGAAATAATGACTATGTATGAAACTGCAATTTCTTCATTAGGTTAAAAATATCAATCTACGTTTTGAAAGCAATACAAAAAAATACGACATTTTTTCCAGGAAACCTAAACATACAGATGATTTAATGGCTAGTTCTGTGTGGAGCACAGAGTTCAAATGATCATGTAATAAAAGAACGTGATGAGCAAACACTGCATAACGTCGGAGCCATACATAGAAGACTGGAACACACATACTGATGTTTCAGAACTATAGGAAGAGAAGGAAGGTGGATGTGCTGCAAAAAGTAAGCAAGCAAGAAACCTTTAAGTAGAAGTAAAGTTGGTAAGAGCAATACTCAGAAAATAAGGTAGGGATGACCAAAGCTTAAGTGCATCTTTAGGATAGCAGTGGTGATCGGTTTAATCAATATACATTAAAAAAAAAAAAAAAAAAAAAAAAAAAAAGAAAATTTAAAGTGTTGATGGTAAGCCCCAATTTATGAAGGCCTAGTATGCTTGCAGCCTTGCTGTGGGTAGCACTCTTAATTAGCCAGTCGTCCAGATAGAGACACCTGAGCTCCCAGTTGTGCAGGTGTACGGTCACCACCGCAAGACAACTGGTGAACAACAGAGGTGCAGTATTAACTCCAAAGGAGAGCATCTTGAATTGGTAATGTTTTCCACTGACCACAAACCTGAGAGATTGGCGATGGGCCAATGTATTGGTATGTGAAAATATGCATCCTTCAGGTCGAGTGTGGTCATGAAGCTGCCTTGCTGGAGAAGCAGAATGACATCATGGAGGGCGACCATATGGAAGGGCTCTGCAGGAAAGTAGTTTAGGGGCCTGAGATCCAGAAGGGGTCGGAGGGACCCACCCTTTTTGGGTATCAGAAAGTACAGCAAATACACTCCAGTGCCTTGCTGATGGCGGGGCGGTTTCTACAGCCCCTTTGAGAAAGCACTCCTTGACCTCCATGGAGTAGCCTTTTGTTCTGGTGAGAGTGTTTGCATGGTGGAATGGTGGTAGGCATGGAAGTGAACTCCAGGCAGTAACCATGTTGAATAACATTCAACACCCACTGGCCTGAGGTGACTGTTTGCCATGTGGGAACAAAGCTGTGCAGGGACACCCAAACTAGTGTTATGTTGTCTTGGTATCTGGGGTATAGTGGTTAGGGGGTGCTAAATAGACAGATCAGGGTTTGGCGGTTGCAGTTTATTTTGGGGAGCCACTGTACCTCTGTTTCTAAAGTTATTGCCTCTGTAGGACCTTCCAAAGTAACCCCTGGGACAGGATTGCTGGCCCTGGGTGGGCTGGTAGGTTGCAAAAGCCTAGGGGGAGGTGGTCTTCGAGCCTCCACGGTAAGGCGTGTGGCGAAAGGAGCTCCGGCAAGCAGGTGTCTGAAGTGCACCTTTTACGGTCTCTGTATCTCTTGATCTTTTCTAACATTTGGTTCACTTGTGGACCAAAGAGATGCTACCTATCAAAAGGCATGTTCAACAGGTTCCGCTGAACGCCTGACTGGGAGAGACAGGCAGGTAAAGGTCAGGGTCTGTGTACCCATGTGGGTCTGCATCATAGGAGTCCCATGAGTCACCCTGTGGAGGGGAGTCAAATGTCTCATTCCCCTCCCTCACCTGCATCAGAGTGTGGAGACCAGACAGAGGTCATATTAAGGGGTTCCCCTGGAGAAGCAGGTGGGGAGGGTGAAGGATGAGGCATAGGGTGAGGGGATGGTTGTGCATGGGGGTAAGGTGTGGGCAGCCTTATCTGCTTGTGTTGGTTTGCTGCAATCGGGATGTCCAGGGCATCCTTGGAAGGACTGCTGACGATGCCTTAAAGGGCGGGCAAGGATCCGGCCTGTATCGGGGTGGATGACCAGATGTCTCGGTCTTTAGTCCATCTCTTGCAGCTTGTCGAGAATCAGCTCAACTGCACCGGCCTTGCTGGTCGATGCTGAGGTCTTTGGCTCCGAGGGTGCCTTTGGTTTCGGCACAAAGGTGGATGTGTCCGGTGCTGGTGTTTGAGTAGCGAGCGCTGAAGCAGCCAGTCTGGAAGGCTTCTTCAGCACCAAGCAGGAGCTGGGCGGAGTGTCCAACTTGATCTGTCAGTGCAGACCAGGGCCCAAAGGCAGTGATGGGCCAAAAGCCTGTCTCTGGTACTCCAGAGTACTCTTTGGCAGAGGGATGCTCAGATTGAGAGTGTTGTCGAGGGGGTAGGATGTACCATATTCACAGACTGCTGGGCTGGAGAAAGATACTCAATCTCCAGATCATAGCTAGAGCTTCTTTCGGGGAAGAAAGCTTCTTCATCTGCAGCAGACAATTGTGCGTTGTGCTCCCTCTGAATGTGCTCAGGTCCAAAGAGGTCTGGGGTGTCATTGATGCTCCCAAGCGATGGAGCTATGTGCACTATGGTTGTGAAGTCTTGTAATGGAAGGAACGTCAGGCATCTCTGGGTGCCTGGCGTTTGGGTGACAATCAGACTGCAGACCGGACTGAGATCGGTCAGAATATTTTGCATAGCAGAGGGTACAATACCAAAATGGCATCCACACCAATGCAACACTGCATGGAAACTCAGCACCTAACCGCAAAAAAATTAACAGGAAATTCGATAGTTTAAATAAAAAAATAAAAAAAAAATCCTGGATGATGTAACCCACCTGAAAGAATTGTAACTGTCATGCAGTAACCTTACCAGCACAAATTTACAGGGACCATCACACAAGTGTTCAGCAAAGGTAACTAGTGCCTAGTGCTGTGTTGATGCACTACTCAAACACAATGCCATGAACAAATTCTTCACCAACAAAAATCATTAAAGATACAAAAGCACCATAAAATACTGGCAGCACTTCTATTCCACTTAGAAGTATGCTTAGGTAGACCACATTGAAGGTGGTCATCACCACCCACAACACCAACAGGTGTGAAGCCATCTGCCTAACTACCACTCAGATTCTTTAATAGAAACTTTGTGTTCAGGCCCATAGTCTCCAAGAACACCAACATGCTTTATTTCCCCAAGAATAAAACCCTGCTAATAAGATTTCAGAACTACAGTCTATCACATTCTCCTCTTCTCTCAGGCGTATAGCCATTACGTCGCTACAGCTGGCACCCCCTACACATGCAGCGTGGATTGAAGATGTAGTTGAATGGGCGACTGCAGAAGAAGTGCGGATGCACCATGTTCATATGGTTGATTGTTTAAAAGAGGCTTTACGACCATGGGCATCTATGCTGTCTGACTTACAGTAGGTGCAGGACCCTCCTGCCGCCGAGGGGGATGACTACTGACCAGATGCTCGCACTGCGGGTGGGCCGGGGAGGAGTGGAAGTAACTTGGGACTCTTGGGTTGGCGAGATACGGGGTATAGATACTGTCCAACGGGCCTCCAGGCAATTACCCAACATACAAGCAGACCAGGGATGTGTTTTTTTTTTTTATAGTCTAATGGTGTCGGGAAATAAAGTGACCATGGATTGTCCTTTTCCATCCTCACAAATTATGCCCCAGGAGTGGACATGGAGGCTGCTTCTTTCAGATACAGTTGTGATGTTACTTCTGTGATATATGATTTGTCTTCTTCTCAAACTCACCCCAGTGGATGAGATGACTACTGTTCCTGTAATTATGTCCCGGTTCCAGTTGCAATTACACAAAGAACAATGAGTCGTGCAATATTACTCAATATCCAGGATTCTGTGATGTAATGTCTATGTGCTATCCACCCCCCACCCACCCACCCCCCTAAAAAAAAAAAAGTCCAACAAAAATTCTCCCTCTTCTCTTGCTATCTGTTTTAACACTGGAAATACCCTACCAGGTAGCTGGCTCAGGCTTAATGTGTCAATCCTGCGTGCTACAGCCCTCCTCAATAGTATGAAGTGAAAGGCTTGATCATTTAGCCCCTGTGGTAATCATCTACGCTACTACTCATGTAGGAGCGCGTCACAATCAAAAATTGCTGCCAGACACATAGGCTTCAAAATTCTATAAACCACTCTATGAAGAAAAGTTACCCCAAAAAGTCAAGACATCTAGACCACAAAATAAGTGGAGAGGAAAACAAGGAAATACATTTTAAAGAATTGCACTGAGAATTCAAAGCGAAATACTACTGCCGGTCAGACTTATTTCAGCACTCCTGCACTTCAGAGAGAAATTAAAAATTCATATTTTCAAGGAGCATCTCACTCACCATTGTCAACATGGTTTCTCCAAGTGCAATCGAAGAGGTATGCCTTCTTAACTCACTACCCTGCATGGTACATGAATTCTATTGTTTGTACAGCACCATATTTGTGCTTGCTAGTTTTGTTCCTCACAAATAAAAACTTAAACATACATGTTGTAGTCTTGTCACAACGAAACAGACACTGGCCAGCTTCATCCCGTAGCTTACATGGCTCGGAAACTGAACGAAGCCAAACAGAACTACGTCATTTCTGAAAAAGAGCTTCTGGTGATTCGTGACGCATTTAAAGAATGGAGACATCATTTGCTGGGTGCCAAATACACTGTCACAGTATATACTGATCGCAACCTTCAGTTCATGAGTTCAGCCAGACTTTTGACTCCTCTGCAATTACGCTGGATGCTGTTTTTTTTGCCGAATTCAATTTTGTGGTAACTTTCCGTCCTGGTAAAGACAATCGCAAAGCGGATGCCTTGTCCCGCCAAAAGTCTACCACGTTGCCTGCAGTTCAAACCTCCAGAGCTATCATTGCTCCAGACAAAGCCCTATGTATCATAAAAACTGAAGATTTCTTTGAAGACATCCATAATTCTTTCACCATTGAGAAATGGCAGATATGGGCCCAAGCAGATCCCAAAAGGTCAATCAAGCAAGGATTACCTTTTCATGACGCTCGTTTGTTCGTGCCCACTACCAAACTTCGCAAGATAGTATTTCATTGGTTACATGTTATACCTACGGCACGTCATCCAGGTACTCCTAAAACTCTTGAATTAATCCAACGCTATTTTTGGTGGCCTAACCTGACAAAAGATGTTAAAACAATGGTGAACAACTGCGAAGTCTATGCCCGCATTAAAACAAGTCATTCAAAACCGAAAGGGTTGTTGCATCCACTCCCAACTCCAAGTCATCCTTGGGAGCACATTTCTTTAGACTTTATTACAGGCCTACCAGTGGTTCAGCAACATTCAGTAATCGTGGTGGTAGTAGATAGTCTCACGAAATATGGACATTTCATTGCCTGTAAGAAATTGCCCACCTCCAGTGAACTGGCAACTATTTTACTGAATAGAGTGGTTCGTTATCATGGACTGCCGAAAATGATACTCTCCGATCGAGGGTCTCAATTTGCCTCCAATTTCTGGAAGACTTGGTGCAAAACACTTCGTGACATCCACACTATCTACTAGCCACCATCCTCAAACAGATGGTCAAACAGAGACTAAATCAGACCTTGAAGCAATACCTGCATGCTTGCGCAGAAAAGGCACTTTAGTCTTGGAGTTCAATGCTCTGGTTAGCTGAGTTAGCTTACAATAACTCATTCCACACTTCTACTGGCGTTACACCTTTTTTTTTGGCTTGCTTGCTTATCATCCTGACACCTTGCCCATCACGATCCCTCAAGAAAGTTCTTACACCAGCTGTATCAGAAACCATTCAACATCTTCATCAAACCCAGAAATTGATTCAACAGCATTTAGAAAAGGTCAAACAAAAATACAAAAAGCATTATGACAAGAAACATTGTGAGGGACCGCAGTATCAACCAGGTGATAAAGTATGGCTTTCTACAAAACATATAGACTTCAAGAAGAAGCAAGTGTTCAACCCTAAATTCATAGGTCCTTACACTGTTCTTCAGCAAATCATTCCTGTGACCTATAAACTGCAATTGCCAAGATCATTACGGATTCCCCCAGTGTTCCACACTTGCCTCTGGAAAAAATCAGTCCAGAAGGTCCGCCCTCATCCAGCTCCAGTTCTAGTACAGGGGGAAGTAGAATACGAAGTCAAGAAGGTGTTGGATTCCAAACAGAGGGAGTAATCTATGGTACTTAATCTCATGGAAAGGTTATGGCCCTGAAAGTAACTCATGGGTTTCGCATCTGATATTCATGCTCCAGAACTTGAGGCGTTTTCATCGTCTCAATCCAGACAAACCAGGCCCTAGAACGCGTCTGGGAGAGGGGAGTACTGTCAACATCAGGGCAGTGCGCACTCTACGGACGACTAGAATGCAAAAACCCAGTACTCTCAAGATACCGTAATTCATGCATTGTGCTGATATGCTGTTTAACCTTTTGCATTGCAGAGTTTAATCCTGAAGACTTATGTTTAAGGTGAATATAAAAACTGTTCATTTGCAATGTACTGCTGCAGGCTTTCAGAGTGTCAGGGTGTGGTCCCTTTCCAGGGCCTTCTAGAAGCTTTCCCTGCAGCATGCCTGGGTGTGGTTTGAGGGCTGGGCCAAGACACTATATAAAGGGAGCCAGCCCAGCTCCACATGCTCACTATTCAGAGGCGCCGGTGCAGAGCAGCAGCAACTTCCTGAGCTCCTGTTCCAGAGGCCTACTTTGATCTCACCCTTTCACTTTGTTCGGTGATTCTTGACCAGGGCAGTAAGGAATCTGTGCAAACCCAAAGCGGGGGCAGGACTTAGATGGCCTTCGCAAATAGCTTTTGTGACAACTGGTTTCTGGTAAGGCAGCCACAAAATGCATGGCTTCAGTTCAGATGAAGAGGAAAAGGTTGCTCATCACACGGAACAAGGAGAAAATAAACCAAGGATACTGAGAGAGATGGGTGTATTTTCTCCTCCATAGGCCTGCTATCAAGTAGGCTGCACACAGTGGTGGAAATTGAGGTGCAGGTGAGTGACTGCACATGAATTTAATTATATGAGTACCCGTCACCAGTTGCCCAGGTCTTATTTATAATAGCCCCGAGAAAGCAATTTACACAGTGCAACGAAAATGTGACCACAGGTACACCACTCACAGCAAGTAGGAAATGGATAGACAGAATAAATTAGAATTTACTCAAGAATAAGCCTAACTATTTAAACCATCTAATTTGTAAAGGTCGAAATTCTTGTAAACAATTTAATGGAGGCTGCATTTTGTCTTACATGGATATAGGTTATAGCACCCCATCTGTAATAGAATTAGAATTACAAATAATCAAAAAGATATCTACCTGTAGGCTTTCTCCATGAACAAATACCTGGGCCACCGGCTCACTTCGTTGATATATGATTTCGATTTTCTCTGGTGCAATGTACTCTCCCTGAGCCAGCTTGAATATGTGTTTTCGTCTATCAATAATCTTCAAGGTTCCATTCTGGGAGACAAAAAAATATTTAATGTAAAACATCTCTGTAAAAGCATGACTCGGCAAAGACAGAAAACCAGGAGCCACCATTTAAAAATGCCAATACTTCTGAAGTAGTAACTTAAGGCGCTTACATAAAATCCCCAAGTCAACATTGGACACGTAAATAAAATGTTTTCCTACAGAAGGTACTCTGAACTGCAGATATGCTGGTATACAATTAAACCCAGTCATATGGAGAAATGGACATTAGATCAAATTATTCTGTGACTATTCTGACAAATTACGATCATAAGACTTCAAGAATAGAGCCAGAGACGTTGTGCCTCTTCTGAAGGTTCATGGGAGTTTGTGACACCCTACCTACTTATGTAAAATACTGCAGCAGTATATTCCACTTTGATTAGCATTGGTGTATTGTACAATATTAGGCAGCAAAACAGTGGGCCCTTACGGACTGCCCTGAATTCTATCACATTTACAAGAAGGCGTCTGTGCTGACCAGTGGCCTCCTTCCTCCAATTCTTGAAAGTTGGTTCTGCAACCTCCTTAGGACACATTCATTATTCTAAATCGAGCAGGCTGAGGGTGAAACAGTAGGAATTGAGCCATAATTTCTGGAAACAGCCAACAGTTTAAGGTTTCTTTGATCCGGTCAAAGGATATGAATAACTGGATCCATTAAGCAGCTAATTTCTCTTGCTGAGGCTGTACATTCAGCCTACATTGCAGTATCAACAGAATGCAAGATGACATGCCTAGCAGGGATTAGAAAAGGTAGACAATAAACTGAAGATGCAGGACCCTTTCTTTTGATGGGAAAACTGGCTTCCCTGGTGTACACGACTGCATTGGAACTGGACGGTATTCATGGCCTGTAGATGAGGCTTCACCACATTGAACCAAATAGTCCCTGTGTTGAGAATAATTTTGTGCGCTACATTGTGGCTCTGCTAGAGCTTGCCAAGCAATCACGGAGGTATTGAGGAGTTCAAGGAAGACTGCTGCTGGGATTACACTCTGAATATTCTTGATGCCACCTTGAGGCTAAACTGTAGCACTTTGAATTGATATTGGTAACCAGCTGTCTCACATTTGCTACCAGGGATGCTTGGGCTAGATGGTTGAGAAGAAGAATCTTGGAGGCCTAATAATGGCATGAAGTACCTCCTGTAGTTATTCTGGAGGTCTGCTTTTTCAGACATTGGTTGAAAATTGTGACGGTCTAAAATAGGGCATCACTATCCCACCTTTTTGTTATTCACCAGAAAGAAACTGGTATAGAATCCCTTGCATTTGAAAAATTGACATTATCTGTCTGTCAGGGCCATATATCTGGTAGAGTGGTCTTCTACAGTGGATAAAGCAGCAGTCTTTGGGTACATTTCAGGTTAGAACCATATCTTACCAGGTCCAGAAACTACTGATTACTTGTAATGCTTTGCTATTCATAATGAAAAGGCAGAGATTTTGCCATCCACAGGACTCTGCAAGGTACGTACTGAGGCCAGGACAGGAAGTCCAGCTGCAAGTTACTGTTGGAAAAAATCTTTGGTGTATGCCCTAGCCAGAAAGCTTCTTGGGTTGCTGTCTGAAAACTTCAGTTTGATAGAGGCGGGCAGCAAGGCTGTCTGTAAAAAGGAGTTTGTAGAGGCTATTGCTGCAGTGGGCAGTAGGGTTGGAAACTGCCCATAATGTATGGAAGACATCTGTCCCTTGCACCACGAAAGGGGACCTGCCATCCATATTGCAAGACTTCAAATAAGAGAGGGTGTCAAACTTGAAGAAATCATCGCAGTTACGGTGGTTGCTGACAAAGTATATTTAAGATGAGATGCTGCACCTCCAGCCAGAAGGAAGAGCAGTGCAGCCAGCCATTACTTAAACCAATGACACGGTCATTTGCCAAAAACTGGTGTAGGCTACATCTACGGTCCTGTAAATCATAGCAGATGATGCCCCCTCCCCTTGATCAGAGCTTTCTCTATCATCTTGGAGAAACATCAAGCTATGGGGCAATGTCTGCTTATATTTGGTGGTCACAGCAGCTGACTACAGCCAGCAAATCAGCAATCCTAATGGAGGTTGCAGCAAGGGTGGGGAAACTCTAGCCAAAGTTGATCCATCTTCCTAACTTCCCTATTTGGCAGAGCTGTACATGGGTAATATGGGTTTCTTAAATGGTGGTGTGCGGCTTGCATTACCAGAGCCTGCCTTTGGGAGTCTAGTGAGGCATAATGTACAAGTTACTTACCGGTGGTAACAAAATATCTGGTAGAGACATTCTAGTTGCAGATTCCTTACCTTAGAATTTCCCCCAGACTGGATCTGGAGATTTTTCGTCAAGCAATACCCTTGTGCGTCAGTTTGTGGCGTCATCGCCATGATGTCGGGAGTAGTACATAGACGTCGCCTTCACTCAGTGACATCAGTTTCTTTTAACGACTTTCCACGCCAAAGTGCAGAGCCACTAAGAACACAGAGATTGGTGCGCCAGAGCTCAGGACCTGAAGTGGGAATCTCAGTCCCTAGAAATTAGTTCACAAGTGGGGAGGATGGGTGGGTCAGTAAGGAATCTGCAACTAGAAAAGGTCTCTACCAGATATTTCGTTACCTACGGTAACTAACTTGTACATCTGATAGAGACTTCTAGTTGCGGATACCTTACCTTAGAATAGATACCTAAGCAATTCCATCCTCGGTGGTGGGCTACGAACCAAGATCATACTAGGAAATCCTGCAGGACCAAACAACAAAAGTAGCCGCCCTGACGGACCTGACTGTCCAGGCGGTAGTGTTTAGCAAACGTGTGCAGGGATGCTCACGTAGCTGCCTGCCAGACATCCGAACAGGAACTCTGTGTGCTAACAGTGGAAGCAGCAGTTACTCTGTTGGAATGAGCACACCAGCCCTCATGGGGTTGCTTCTTGGCCACAGCCCAACACTTTTGATGCAAAGTACCACCCATTGAGAGATGGGACATTTTTGCACCAGCTTCCCTTTTAGCTCACCCACATATCAGACAGAGTTGATAGTCCACCCGGAAATCTTTGGTATGATTATGATAGAAAGCCAACACTCTTTTTGGGTCCAGACGGAGTCTCTCCTCATGAGAAGGATGTGGGGGTGAGTAAAAAGTAGGCAGGGTGAGGGACTGGCCTACATGAAAATGTGTAACCACCTTTGGAAGGAAGCCTTAGTGTGCCACACCACTGTCAGGGTGCACAGAAGTATGGAGGTTTGGACATAAGGGCTTGAAGCTCACTCACCCTGCGAGCAGAGGTGATGGCAACAAGAAAGTTTTGAAGGGGAGGAGCTGTAAGGGACAATTGTGAATCAGCTCAAAGGGCGTACACAATTAATAAGTAAGGACAAGATTGAGGTCCCACTGAACCATGATAAATGGAGTGGGAGAAAATAAATGGGTGAGGCCTTTTAAGAATCTACTCACAATAGGAGATTTAAAAAGTGAGGGCTGATCAGGTAACTTAAGGGATGCCAAAACGGCAGATAATTACCCTTTAAGGGTGCCCAAAGCAGAGCCCTGCTGGGCCAAAGAACGAATGAACAAAAGAACCTCTGATAGTGGGGCAGAGAGGGAATCAACAGATATGTTGGTGCACCATGCCACAAATTTATTCCAACGACAGGCGTATACAGTTTTGGAGGAGGGACGCCTGGCTGCCAAGATAACATTGCAGACTTTGGGTGGACAATCAAGTTGTCAGTTGTCATAGCTCACTCTCCATTCATGAAGGCAGAGGTTGGACAGGTTTGGGTGAAGAACCGTCCCCTGTTGCTGCAACAGAAGATCCACCAGAAGAGGCAGTCTGAGTGGAGGATCGATGGACATGCTCAATAGCTCTGGATACCACACTCTTCAAGCCCAGTGCAGAGCCACCAAGATGACTTGGGCCAAGTTGTTCCTGATCTTCTTGAGAACTCTGGGCAGAAGTGGTATACGCAGAAAGACGCAACTCCAACATGCAAAACAGCTGACACTGCGTGTTTTCCTGCAGAGGCAAACCGATCTAACCAAGGCTCTCCCCACTGCTGAAAGACCTTGCACCACCTCCGGATGGAGATGCCATTCACGATCGGCTGTGCATCCACATCCGAGTTTTTCCTCTCTGGTGTTGAGAACCTGCCAGATGTTGAATCACCAGGGTAATACCCTGATGTCCTAGCCATGTCCAGGAGAGTAGTGCCTCCTAACAAAGGGTCCAGGACCCCACTCTACCCTGTTTGTTGCAGTACCACATGGCAATAGTATTGTCAGTGAACACCTGCACTACTTTCCCTTTGAGAGAGGGAAGAAATGGTTTCAACGCAAGCCTGATCGCCCGGAGTTCCAGAAGATTGATATGGAGCTCAGACTCCGCCGGAGACCAGAGGCCTCTGATCTCTGCCTCTCCCATGTGGCCGCCCCAACCCAGAAGTGACTCATCTGTTACTATAGATAGATCTGGTTGGGGAAGGGAGAGGTATCTGCCGTGGACCCAATGTAGATTAGAAAGCCACCAAAGCAGGTCCTTCGCAGTCCCCTCCGAGATCTGGACCATGTCAGAGAGATTCCCCTGATGCTGCGCCCACTGGAACTTCAAGTCCCACTGCAGAACCCGCATATGCCATCTGGCATGTGCCACTAGCAGGATGCAGGATGCCATAAGGCCCAGCAGCCTCAGTCAGTCTCATCAAAACCCAAGACTGAGGCTGAAAGATCAGAATCATAGCCTGAATATCTTTGACTCGCTTTTCAGGAGGATAAGCCTGAAACTGCACTGTGTCCAGAACAGCTCCGATGAAGGGAAGCGTCTGAGGGTGGGGGGAGGGTTAGGTGCGACTTCGGCATATTTATAGTGAACCCCTATAGGGGACCTCAGTGGCAGGAGCCAAAGCTGCCAGCACAGAACCCAAAGGGCCCTCAACCAAACCCCTTGGGCCCGAAGGCGCCGTATCAGTCTGCCCAAAGATGAGGCGTATGGCCTCAGAATTCTTTAAGTTGGGCGGGGGCCGCTCTGGGAAACTTGGTGAAGCGCAGAGTGGACCCAGACGCAGTCTCAGAGAACAGAGGCCTTGAGCGTTGATGCTTCTCCCGCGTCGTGTCAGCCGAGCAACAGGGCGAAGTCAGAGAGCGATGGGATCTCTTCGACTTTCTTACTCTCACCCAAAGATTTTGAAGACAAGTGGTGATGGCTCCGTGAACGATCTTGAGACCTTCCTCTCGATCGAGACTGGGACTTGCGGAGTAGAGTGCCGGGCCGCGATGAGTTTGAAGGACTGCTCAATCAAGGCCTTAGGTGCATGGCCTAGCACTCAGAGCACGACTTTGGGTCGTGCTCAAGACACCACAAACCCGATGCAGATTCATCACCGCCATCATGCGGTGACAGTCCTTGCACGGCTTGAAACCGGTCTTTGAGGACATCCTTGATGCACCAAAATACTAGAAAAGTCCACAAAATCGGTTGAAGTCTGTCAAAAAACAGACCAGGGTAGCTCTTTCCAGATCAGTGCGTGGCACAGAACGAAAAGAACTGACATCACTGCGCAAAGGCGGCGACTATGTACTAATCCGGACGTCATCACTGCGACTACAATGCCAACGACGCCCGCGGAATCAATCAACACCACCTACCGAGGCGCAAGGGTATTGCTCGAAGAAAAATCTCCAGATCCAGTCTGATGCCTGGAGGAAATTCTAAGGTAAGTAATCTGCAACTAGAAGTCTATCAGATGTGTGTTGTCAAGGGATCTGTCCTTTTCATCAAGCACAGGTACAAAGGTTGAAACAACCTGGCGGGCAAAATTTTCCTTCTAGCCAGCTGTGGTCCATTATTCAATTTTCTTTATCACCTTTCTAGTTCCTCGTTAAAACGGAGGAGAGACCAGGCTGATTCTATGACTTAATCAGGTAGTAAACTGCTTCAATGCTTTCCCCAGTGCATGGAAACAGGCAATATCAGTTGGGGACTCTGTATGAGGTGGTGTGGGTTCAGCTGATGCAGGTTCTATGTATTCATTAGCTTCCTGTGGAAACTGTAGGAGTTTTCACTAGTCTATATATATATATCGCTGTTGTCTGATCAGTCTGTGACAAAATTAGAAGTTCGTGGTGCCAGAGACAGAAGGTCCACAAAGAATTTGTTGAAGAATAAGGTTAAAGTAGCTTCGGAGTCTGTTGTGCAGCTGGCTGTGGTGGTTCCTGGTGAAACTTAAGTGGAATTGGTTGTGATGGACTATCTTGCCAAGCATATCTTGGAGTAAAACTTACTCTTGCATCATTCTATGAATATCGTCCAGTACGCAACCCATGCATTGGTGGTTACTGGTGATGAAATTCCTCTTAGTGTTCATCGTAAGGTGTGCAGTAATAGGGGTGACCGCGTCCCGAGTGAAACTCTTTCTCAGGATAATACCTCTGCCTCACCTTCCTGTCTGTAGTGCTAGTTGTCTTAATCTTGACAATTTACATACAGAAGTGGCTTCAAACTGGTAGCTGTTCCGAACAGGTCATCCTTCTGACTATCTCCCCCCTTCCCGGGTATCAAAAACGTCTGAAGGCAAATATTGTTGAAATTTACTGGATGAGGTGTCTTCAGGAGCTAAAACAAGCAACTATTTTCTTTTAATGCGGTCAACAAAGCAGTTAGACAGCGGGGTTGTCGAAGGTGGCTTTGTAGGATGGTGTTTCTTTGGATTACAGTGGGTGCACAGCTGACAAAGGTTTAGCTGTCTTACATAGATTTTACCATCAGTAAAAGTGTTGTAGGAGATGGAACTGCCAACGGGCGCTTTGTGGGGAAAGGGGTCGGGGAGGATGAAGTGGACAGTGGTAAAACTGTTCACAGGGTATGTAGTCAACGGCACCTTGAATGCCAACAGACTGGCAACATGTATCTGTTGAGTCAGTCATCAACAAAATCGATTTTTTTTTTTTTCTATATGCACCTTGAAAGGCTACTTTGTTAGCCTATGCTGCTTCTTGCTGAACTTTGTCCTATGGCAGTTTCTTAGAGGAGTGAATTTTAGTGCACCTTTAACTCATTTGAGGATGATGGCTCTGGATTACAATGGGTGTACAGCTGACTAAGGTTTTGCTGTCTTACACAGATTTTGACAGTGGAAGCATCTTCTGCCTAATGCAGTCATACAGAATCAAGGTTTATGCGCCACCCTTACCCCACCATATCGTCTGAGTTGTTGAACAGTGATATAGAAGAACGCATGCATTAGAGGAATCAGCACTGCAGGAAGCACAGGAAAAGTATTTCGAAGATATGACACCTAAATGAGATTGCACTGAGTCATCGGATAAGCCAAAAGAGGAAAATACTTTTTTGTTTGTTTTTTTACACTCAAAGTATGCAAAATGCAGTTGTGTGTGTAGACTAACATCTATTCTCCTAATCTCAGTTTGTGAGCAATCTCATTTTTTTGTTGAGTAATGTTTATGTTTTCAGAGAGGCAACTGTTTATCTTCTGCACATAAGGTCCACTACATGCATCACAAACCTTGCTGTGGTCATTTTGAAATAATTTAATTATGGAGTGTGGGATTAAAAAAAATGAAGTATTAATATGCCACGTCTACTTTTATCAAGGGACAAGTTTTTTTTATTTTTTTATTTTTATAAAGTAAGTGCACACACAGAGACCCAATGTAGGAAGTTGGCTCTATATATACTATTTCAAAGTAAGAAATAGTCTGCACAGAGTCCAAGGGTTCCCCTTAGAGGTAAAATAGTGGCAAAAATAGATAATTCTAATGCTCTATTTTGTGGTAGTGTGGTCGAGCAGTAGGTTTATCAGAGGGTTGTGTTAAGCATTTGTTGTACACACAGACAATAAATGAGGCACACACTCAAACAGTTACTCCAGGCCAATAGGTTTTTATATTGAAAAATATATTTTCTTAGTTTAGGTTCAAGATTTTTGGTACTTCACTTAGATACTTTAGGAACTTTGAATGAAAACAATATCATGTACAGTCTTTGTAAAAATGGCAATAAGCTATTTTCAAAGTGGACACTGCAAAAATCAACAGTTCCTGGGGGAGGTAAGTAAAGGTTAGATTAGGATTTAAGTAAAACACTTACAAGTCTCAGTCCTGGGGCATAGGCAGCCCACCGTTGGGGGTTCAAGGCAACCCCAAAATTACCACACCAACTGCTCAGGGCCGGTCAGGTGCAGAGGTAAAAGATGTGCCCAAAACACATAGGCACCTTTGGGGAACAGGGGTGGTCTGGTTCCAGACTGCCAGCAGGTAAGTACCTGCGTCCTCGGGGCAGACCAGGGGGGTTTTGTAGAGCACTGGGGGGGATACAAGTAGGCACACAAAACACACCCTCAGCGGCACAGGGGAGGCCGTGTGCAGTGTGCAAAGCAGGCGTTGGGTTTTCTATAGGTTTCAATGGAGGGACCCCGGGGTCACTCACAGTGCAGGCAGGCACAGGGGGGCTTCTCAGGACAGCCCCCACCTGGGCAAGGCAGAGGGTCGTCTGGGGGTCACTCCTGTGTCAAGTTTGGTTCCTTCAGGTCCTGGGGGCTGCGGGTGCAGTGTTGGTTCCAGGCGTCCGGTCCCTTGTTACAGGCAGTCGCGGTCAGGGGGAGCGTCTGGATTCTCTCTGCAGGCGTCGCTGTCGGGGCTCAGGGGGGTCGTCTCTAGTTACTCACGGGCTCGCAGTTGCCAGGGAGTCCTCCCTGAGGTGTTGGTTTTCTGCAGGTCGAGCCGGGGGTGTCGGGTGCAGAGTGTAGAGTCTCACACTTCCGGCAGGAAACGTGAAGTCTTTGGAAGTTGCTTCTTTCTTGCAAAGAAGTAGCTGGTTTTGAACAGGGCCACTGTTCACTGGAGTTTCTTGGTCCTGTAGTCCAGGGCAGTCCTCTGAGGCTTCAGAGGTCGCTGGTCCCTATCGGATGCGTCGCTGGAGCAGGTTTTCGAAGTTGAAGACAGGAAGGTAGGGCTGGGGCCAAAGCAGTTGCCGTCGTCTTCCTCCTCCTCCTCCTCCTCCTCTGCAGGCTTGTAGGTCATCAGTTCTTTCTTCAAGTTGCAGGAATCTGATTTCCTGGGATCTGGGGGGGCCTAAATACTGAATTTAGGGGGGGTGTTTAGGTCTGGGAGGGCAGTAGCCAATGGCTACTGTCCTTGAGGGTGGCTACACCCTCTTTGTGCCTCCTCCCTGTGGGGAGGGGGGGCACATCCCTAATCCTATTGGGGGAATCCTCCAAACTCAAGATGGAGGACTTCTCAAGGCAGGGGTCACCTCAGCTCAGGACACCTTGGGGACTATCCTGACTGGTGGGTGACTCTTCCTTGTTTTTCTCATTATCTCCTCCAGCCTTGCCGCCAGAAGTGGGGGTATTGGCCGGAGGGGCGGGCATCTCCACTAGCTGGGAGGCCCTTGGGTGCTGTAACAAAAGGGGTGAGCCTTTGAGGCTCACCGCCAGGTGTTTACAGTTCCTGCATGGGGACGTGAGAAGCACCTCCACCCAGTACAGGCTTTGTTCCTGGCCACAGAGTGACAAAGGCACTCTCCCCATGTGGCCAGCAACATGTCTGGTGTGTGGCAGGCTGGCAGAAACTGGTCAGCCTACACTAGAATTCGGGTAGGTATTCAGGGGGCATCTCTAAGATGCCCTCTGGGTGTATGTTACAATAAATTGCACACTGGCATCAGTGTGCATTTATTGTGCTAAGAAGTTTGATACAAACTTCCCAGTGTAGCCATTATGGAACTGTGGAGTTCGTGTTCGACAAACTCCCGGACCATATACTCTTATGGCTACCCTGCACTTACAATGACTAATGTTTTGCTTAGACACTGTAGGGGCATAGTGCTCATGCACATATGCCCTCACCTGTGGTATAGTGCACCCTGCCTTAGGGCTATAAGGCCTGCTAGAGGGGTGACTTACCTATGCCAGAGGCAGTGTAAGGTTGACATGGCACTCTGAGGGGAGTGCCATGTCAATTTAGTCATTTCCTCCCCACCAGCACACACAAGCTGTGAGGCAGTGTGCATGTGCTGAGTGAGAGGTCCCCAAGGTGGCCTAAGACATGCTGCAGCCCTTGGAGACCTTCCCTGGCATCAGGGCCCTTGGTACCAGTTACAAGGGACTTACCTGAGCCCAGGGTTGTGCCAATTGTGGAGACAAAGGTACAGTTTAGGGAAAGAACACTGGTGCTGGGGCCTGGTTAGCAGGGTCCCAGCACACTTTCAAATCATAACTTAGCATCAGCAAAGGCAAAACGTTAGGGGGGCAACCATTGCAAGGACGCATTTCCTTACACCCAATCAATGGTAGGGCTTCCATATCAATTATTTTCACATAGAATTATTGTGTTTCCCTTTTGCTCATGCCATTAAAGTCCTAAAAGAATTTTTCACTGGAGAATGCCAGCAACAGCAACTCCTATCTCCTCGTGATGAATCAACATTATCCCAATCTTGAAAAGCACAACCCTCATCCCCACTAAATGGGGTGAAACAATGTAGGGTACAGCAAAGAGGTGTGAAGTTTTTGTGAAATAGAAAAGTAAAGGAAGGGTTAGCTTCTTCCAGCAAAAGTCTATAATCAAAGCTTTTTCTTTTTATTGGTTTAGCCATGTCTGCATGTCTGTAGGGGATGTTATTCAGTTTCACCCAACATGATTTTTTTTCTTTCCGTTGTTCCAGTCCTGGGCGTGTGTTTCCCATCTCTGAAATGGTCAATTAAGAAGGTTGTCCCCCAACTTTGAGGGAGGTATTTTAATCAAGGAAGAACTATTTTCAAGGAGGAACTACTCTCAATGAAGAAAGGGCCCAAGAAGCAAAAGGGGGCCTCAGCCACTAAGCAGTCCGCCTATTTGGTAGCTGATAGGCGACAGATGGAAAGATAGGCAGGTAATTGAGGGGGATGGATAGAATAGTGCATATTTGGTTGCTGCAGTAGGTTGAAATATAGAAGAGCAAATTCAGTGCACCAGTTAATATAAGTGATCTCTCAAAAATGCTCTGGTGAACAGTAGTTGAATTTTCAGTGAAGCTAAGGGTGGACTATGGCTTTCCTGCATGAAAGAACCACAGTTGTCTTTCAAAGCAGTCCAAGAGAGGCTCAATGTCACTTACCCAGTGTACAACTGTTCGTGGCATGAGACGCTGCAGATTCACGTACTGTGCACTATCCTGCCATCTATTCTTGGGCTCGGAGTGTTACAAGTTGTTTTCCTTCGAAGAAGTATTTTCGAGTCACGAGACCGAGGGACTCCTCCTTTTCGGCTCCATTGCGCATGCGCGTCAATTCCATCTTAGATTGTTTTTCCCGCAGAGGGTGAGGTAGGAGTTGTGTATATAGTAAAGGTGCCCATGCAATGGAGTAAGTATGTATGTACATAATGTGAATAAAAGTGATATATATTTACAAATGTACAAAGTATCAACCTATAATGTACAATTTTCATCAACTTATAACGGCTACAGGCTCCCGGGGAGGCGGGAGGGCGCATGTGAATCTGCAGCGTCTCATGCCACGAACAGATGTACACTGGGTGAGTGACATTTTCCGTTCGATGGCATGTGTAGCTGCAGATACACATGCTGTGCATAGACTAGTAAGCAGTTATCTCCCCAAAAGCGGTGGCTTAGCCTTTAGGAGTTGAAGTTGTTTGAAATAATGTTCATAATACTGCCTGTCCTACTGTGGCTTGTTGTGTTAACACATCTACACAGTAATGTTTTGTGAATGTATGAGGCGTAGACCATGTGGCTGCCTTACAGATTTCTGTCATAGGTATATTTCCTAGAAAGGCCATTGTGGCGCCTTTCTTTCTAGTTGAGTGCGCCTTTGGCGTAATAGGCAGATCTCTCTTTGCTTTAACATAGCAGGTTTGAATACATTTCACTATCCATCTGGCAATGCCTTGTTTGGATATTGGATTTCCTGCATGAGGTTTTTGGAAGGCTACAAACAATTGTTTTGTTTTGCAAAATTGTTTTGTTCTATCAATGTAATACATTAGTGCTCTTTTAATGTCTAATGTATGTAAGGCTCTTTTCGGCTACTGAGTCTGGTTGTGGAAAAAAGACTGGGAGTTCCACTGTTTGGTTTAGGTGGAACAGTGATATAACTTTTGGTAAGAATTTGCTATTTGTGCGGAGAACCACTTTGTTTGTGTGTTTGTATAAAGGGTTCTTGTATAGTGAATGCTTGTATTTCACTTACTCTTCTAAGAGATGTGATAGCTATTAGAAAGGCTACTTTCCAGGTTAAGTATTGCATCTCACAAGAGTGCATGGGTTCAAATGGTGGACCCCCATGAGTCATGTTAATACAATATTGAGGTTCCATGAGGGAACTGGTGGTGTTCTCGGGGGTATGATTCTTTTTAGACCCTCCATAAATGCTTTGATGACTGGGATTCTAAAGAGTGATGTTGAATGTGTAATCTGCAGATAGGCAGATGTTGCTGTGAGATGTATTTTAATGGAAGAAAAAGCTAGATTAGATTTTTGTAAGTGTAATAAGTAGCTTACAATGTTTTTTGCGGAAGCATGTAGTGGTTGAATTTGATTATTATGGCAGTAATAAACAAGTCTTTTCCATTTATTTGCGTAACAATGTCTTGTAGTAGGTTTTCTAGCTTGTTTAATGACCTCCATACATTCTTGTGTAAGGTCTAAATGTCCAAATTCTAAGACTTCAGGAGCCAGATTGCTAGATTGAGCGATGCTGGATTCGAGTGTCTGATCGGTTTGTGTTGAGTTAACAGATCTGGTCTGTTTGGTAGTTTGATATGAGGTACTACTGACAGATCCAGTAGTGTTGTGTACCATGATTGGCGAGCCCAGGTTGGTGCTATTAGTATTAGTTTGAGTTTGTTTTGACTCAATTTGTTTACCAGATACGGAAGGAGTGGGAGAGGGGGAAAAGCGTAAGCAAATATCCCTGACCAACTCATCCATAACGCACTGCCCTTGGAGTGAGAGTGTGAATACCTGGACGCGAAGTTTTGGCATTTTGTGTTTTCTTTTGTTGTGAATAGGTCTATTTGTGGTGTTCCCCAGCTTCGAAAGTAAGTTTGTAGTATCTGGGGATGAATTTCCCATTTGTGTGTTTGTTGGTGATCTCGACTGAGATTGACGGCTAACTGGTTTTGAATTCCTGGGATGTACTGTGCTAATAGGCGAATGTGATTGTGAATCACCCAATGCCAAATCTTTTTTGCTAAGAGACAGTTGTGATTAGTGTGTCCCTCCTGGTTTGTTGAGGTAATACATTGTTGTCATGTTGTCTGTTTTGATAAGAATATGTTTGTGGGCTATTAGCGGTTGAAATGCATTCAATGCTAGAAACACCGCTAACAGCTCTAAATGGTTTATATGAAGTTGCCTTTGTTGAGCGTCCCATTGTCCCTGTATACTGTGCTGGTTGAGGTGTGCTCCCCACCTTATCATGGAAGCATCTGTTGTGATCACGTATTGAGGCACAGGGTCTTGGAATGGCCGCCCTTGGTTTAAATTTATAGGATTCCACCATTGAAGCGAGTAGTGTGTTTGGCGGTCTATCAACACTAGATCTTGAAGTTGACCCTGTGCTTGTGTCCATTGTGTTGCTAGGCACTGTTGTAAGGGCATGTGTAGTCTTGCGTTTGGGACAATGGCTATGCATGAAGACATCATGCCTAGAAGTTTAATTACAAACCTCACTTGATAATGTTGGTTTGGGAGCATGTGTAGTATTACATTTTGGAAGGCTTGTACCCTTTGTGGACTTGGAGTGGCAATCCCTTTTTGTGTGTTGATTGTTGCTCCTAACTACTGTTGTATTTGACACGGTTGTAGATGTGATTTTTGGTAGTTTATAGAGAACCCTAGTTTGTGAAGGGTTTCTATGACGTATTTTGTGTGTAGAAGGTTTTTATTAACCAATCGTCTAAGTAAGGGAATACGTGCATGTGCTGTCTCCTGATATGAGCAGCTACTACTGCAAGGCATTTTGTGAATACCCTTGGTGCAGTTATCCCGAACAATAACACTTTTAATTGGTAATGCATGCCTTGGATTACAAACCTCAAGTATTTCCTGTGGGAAGGATGTATGGGTATGTGGAAGTAAGCATCCTTGAGGTCTAATGTTGACATGACGTCCTGTTTGAGCAAGGGAATCACGTCTTGAAGTGTCACCATATGAAAATGCTCTGATTTGATGTAAAGATGTAGTGTTCTGTGGTTTAATATGGGTCTCAGTGTTTTGTCCTTTTTAGGAATTAGGAAATACAGGGAGTAAACACCTGTTCCTTTTTGATGGTTGGGTACTAGCTCTATTGCTTGTTTTTGTAACAATGCTTGGACTTCTAGTTGTAACAGATCTAAGTGTTGTTTGGACATGTGTGCTCCTAGAGGCACATTTGGTGGCAAATGTAGGAATTCTATGCAATAACCATGTTGGATAATGGCTAGGACCCACGCGTCCGTAGTTATGTGTTCCTAATTTTGGTAATCATCTGTGAGCCTCCCTCCCACTGGTGTTGTGTGGTGGGGGTTTGTAACGCTGGAGTCACTGTTTATTTTGTGGGATTTTGGGGCTTTGGAATTTCCCTCTTGTTTTAGGGAATTGTCCAACCCTATAGTGTCCCTGAAAACCTACTCTCTGATATTGGCCATGGTATGTGGGTCTGGCTTGTGAGGTGGAAGGCTCTGTGGTCTGGGCACAAAACCCCCCTCTAAAGTGCGGCTTCCTAAGAGTGCCTCTGCTCTGTGGGGAGTAGAGCGTGCCCATGGCTTTGGCCGGATCAGTGTCTTTCTTCAGTTTGTCTCTTGCTGTATCCACCTCCGGCCCAAACAATTGTTGTCCGTTGAAAGGCATATTCAGCACAGCCTCCTGGATTTCTGGCTTAAATCCAGAGGTGCGTAGCCACGCGTGTCTCCGAATGGTTACCGCCGTGTCTGCCGAGTCCATAACCGACCTTATTTGGTTGTTGGAGATAGTTTGTCCCTCCTCAACAACCTGTTGGGCACGTTTCTGGAACCCTTTGGGAAGGTGTTGAATGAAATGTTGCATTTCGTCCCAATGTGCCCTGTCGTATCTTGCCAGTAGAGCTTGCGAATTGGCAATTCGCCATTGATTGGCTGCCTGTGCTGCCACCCTTTTGCCTGCTGCATCGAATTTCCGACTGTCGGGTGGTGGTGCGTCTCCAGAAGTTTGTGAATTTGCCCTTTTCCGGGCTGCTCCTACTACCACTGAATCAGGAGTTAACTGCTGTGTAATGTACACAGGGTCCGAAGGGGGAGGTTTATATTCCTTCTCCACCCTAGGTGTGATGGCTCAGGTCTTGAAACACCTGTTTGGCGTGTTTTAACATGCCTGGTAACATTGGCAAACTTTGGTATTGGCTGTGCGTTGATGACAGGGTATTGAACAAGAAGTCAACTTCTATGGGCTCTGCATGCAATGCTACGTTATGGAAAGTAGCTGCCCTGGAAACCACCTGCATGTAAGCAGTACTGTCCTCTCGTGGTGATGGCCTTGCCTGGTAGCAATCCGGACTATTATCTGAGACTGGTGCATCATACAGATCCCATGCATCCGGGTCATCTTGGCTCATCCCGGTGTGCGTTGGTGACTGCATCATTGGGGGTGTTGCTACTGGGGACAGATATGGCGAGTGCAGTGGCGATGGCTGTGGAGAAAACTGTGGTGGTGTTCTTTCTTTAGCCACTTTTCATTTGGCTGCATTTCCACCTCATGGAATGAGAGCTTCCGCTTCATCTTAATTGGAGGAAGAGTTCTGATTTTCCCCCCCGTGTCTTTTTGTATATGGAGCCTCCTCTGGGTATGGTCTGGCTCTCCCATGCCCAGTTCTTGTTCAAACCTGTGGCCTTGTAATTGTGAGGAAAGGCCCTGTTCGTCTGTATAGGAGCTCTGTTTCGGCTCCGAGGCTGCGTGTTTCGGCACCATAACCTTTTCGGCAGTCTTTTTCGGCTCCGAAGAAACCTTTTTGGATTTCAGGGTGCCAATCTCTCGGTGCTGAGTCTGGTCGGAGCCAGTATCTCGGTGCCGAGTCTGTTCGGAGCCAGTATCTCGACCGGAGTCTGATGTCTTTGGCTGCTGTGAGGCCTTTTTCGGTGCCGATGTTTGGTCACCGTGCTTTCGGGTAAAGCCATGGCCTGTTGGCGGTGGCGTCCCCTGGGCCTTTATGATTTTCAAGTGAGTTTTGGCCGGGGCTGGTTTACTCTTAGGCTCATCCGAGTCTGGAATGGAGAATGTCTCCTCTTCTTCAACGTCTGGGTGTCCGGCCGGTCTCTACGCCATTTGAAGTCTTCGAGCTCTACGATCCCGCAGTGTCTTCTTGGACCGCAATGCCAGACAGGCCTTGCACGTATCCTCTTTGTGTTTGGGGGACAAACACAGATTACAGACCAAGTGTTGGTCTTTATAAGGATACTTAGTGTGGCATTTGGGGCAGAAGCGGAATGGGGTCCGTTCCATGAGCCTTGAAGACTCACTCGGTCGGGCCGACCAGGCCCCGCCGAGGAGTGGATCCCCGAAGGGCTGCCGAAGCTCTTTTCTTCGGTGTCGATGTGCTATCACTAACCCGGTACCGAGCGCAAATACTGTCGAATTTTCCGATTGCTAACTAACTTTTCCGAACCGAAACACGGAGCGAAGAGGAACCCGTCTGAACCCGATGGCGGATAAAAAAAACAATCTAAGATGGAGTCGACGCCCATGCGCAATGGAGCCAAAAGGGAGGAGTTCCTCGGTCTCGTGACTCGAAAATACTTCTTCTAAGAAAAAGAACTTGTAACACTTCAAGCCACACACACACACACACACACACACACACACACACACACACACACAGAGGTACCCCCAAATGAATCACTTGAGGTACAGATTAAGAATATGTACAGTGTTTGTGCACTACTCCACTGGCACTGGGCACATCCTTTCACGGAGAAAGATGGGCCGCAAGCCAAATTCCTTCCAAGTTAATTATTTTTGTCAAGTCAAGTAGGCCACCTAAGAGCCAATCAAGTCCAGTTGTTTGGTCTGCTTTCTGTGTTTCGGAATTCTAAAAGTGAGGCCTACATTAAATATGGGGCTTCCCACGCCATGGTCGAGGATAGAGGGACAACCCATCTTCAGAGCTATTTAAGTGGCAGGTAACTGGGTCCCTTATCTGGAAAAGCAAGTGTAGGTGTGTTATATTTACCGACATACAGTAGTGTCAGTGTCCTCGCGATCCCGCTGAGAACACTGTGTTCCGAAGGTTCTCGGGATCGCGAGGAGACGGATGTTCGGAATCGGTTGGGGGAAAGCTTTATGGAGTGTGTGGCCTGTTTTTGGTTGATGGCATCTGGACCGGAATAAATCTTAATTTACTCCCTTCATATTGATTTTGCATCATTATAACACTGGCGACGAGAGCCTGGAGGGGACAGGCGTTACCATCAACCTCTCACGAACCCACGAATATGACTGTTTAGTCACGCCAGTTGACTGCTGAGCGTCGTTGTCAACAGGCCAAACATTCCTGATCTTCGTGACTGAGACTGTTTTAATTGGGACAGTGAAACTGCTGATATTTCTGGAGGCGCTGCGATACTCGACACAGTGTTCAGGTGGGCTGCTTTTCATGTGTGCAATGCGACTTGCAGGAGTTTGACTTGTCTGTGAACACTGATACATTTTTGGTGTTATTTGGCAGCCATTTTAGGTGTATTATTTTTCGTCAAACCACTTGATTAGTTTATTGCATTTTTCAGCTGTAAAGCAATTAAGCTCCTTGCACCAATTCATGAACTAGTTGGAACTGTCGATTTTTACAAGTATTATTATTGTCACAATGCCAAATACTACAATGTCACAGCCTCCTGCATTTTTATCGGACAAAGGTGACCCAATCTTGCCATGGAAACGCTGGAAAAATCTATTTGATTCCTATTTAATAGCGATTGGAGGTGAAAAGTTTTCCCCTTTAAGGAAACAAAGTGTACTTCTGCACAATTTAGGAGTGGAAGGCAGGAATATATATGACAGTTTGGAAATATTGCAGTTTGGTGGAGCTGAAGGTGAACCAAGAGATGTGTACGAGATGTCAACAAAAATGTTAGCACTACACTTTGAATCCAAGCTAAATATAGTCCTTGAAAGACATAAGTTCTTTGCCAGAACTCAAGGGAAAACAGAAAGTGTGGGAAATTTTGTTGCTTCCCTGCGAACCTTAGCGCGTACATGTGATTTTGGTGACCTAACTGACTCTCTTATCAGAGATCAGCTAGTGCGTTGTACCAACAATAGACGTGTACAAGAAAAGTTGTTAACAAAAAACCCTGATCTGAGAGAGGCGATTGCAATAGTGGAAGGAATGGAAAGCACCAGCAACTGGATTAAAGAAATGCACGATCCTGGAACACACTCGGTCTCTGAATCTGATACTATAAAAGTGACTAGTGATCATGATGAAGTGTTAAGAGTCAGTTTTGACAACAAAAAAAGGAAAGAAAATAAAGAAATGCGATGTTACCGTTGTGGCAACTCAGGACATACTGCTAACAGTTCAAATTGTTATGCTAAGAATTCTGTTTGTAGAAAGTGTGGAAAGAGGGGCCACTATGCAAGGGTTTGCAAAGCTGAAAAACAGTTGAATGTAGATTCTATTACTGACGATATGGGCAAAATGGTGTTCTGCGTGAAGTCTGGAGATGATTGTGTTGTAAACAATGTAGGAGCTGTGGATGAGGGACCCATAGTTATGCCGGAATGTGCTGTTAGAATAGATGACAAAGTTGTTAAGGTGCTGGCAGACTCAGGATCTCCATACACCATGGTAGGTGACAAGAATTGGCACACAATATTTGGCAATGAATATGGTCCTTTAGAAGAACCTGATATTAGTCCGGTGAGTTATGGTGGCACCAAGATTGACATAATAGGTTACAAGGTTATGACAATTCAATTTCAAGATAAAAGGACTGTAGGAAAGGTTTATGTAGCCAAAAGGGGTGACAATTTGTTGGGTTGGCGACATCAGCGGGATATGGGTATTAAGTTAGATCCTAACGCTGCATGTCAAGTCTTGGTGGTGAATGATCAAGATACCAATTGTGATATTTTTGAAGAATTTCCTTCTGTGTTTAGTGATAGGCTGGGGTGTCTTAATGGTTTTGAACACAAGATAATTCTCAAGAGTAATGCAACTCCTTCGGTACAGAAAGTAAGAAAAGTCCCAAGATTAATGTTAGAACCTCTCAAGAAAGAACTTACAAGATTGTTGGATTTGGGCGTAATTGAAGAAATTGAATCTTCTGAATGGTTAGCCCCAGTAGTTTTGGCACCGAAGGAAGGTGGGAAACAGATTCACGTGTGTGGACCTCAGGGAGCTCAACAAACATTTGGGTGGATCGTCAACCTTTGCCGAACATTTCGGAAGAATTATCAGGGTTGAATGGCTCAAAGTTTTTCAGTGTTCTTGACCTATCATCGGCTTACCACCAAATTGTCCTCCATCCTGATTCTAGACATTTGACTTCTTTTGTGACGCCGTTGGGGGCGTACCAATTCTTGAGGATGCCATTTGGGCTAGCCTCCGCTGCCGCTTGTTTTCAACGAATTATGAAAAAAGTTCTAGAAAGTGTAACTGGCATTCTATTTTTCCAGGATGATATCTTGGTACATGGAAGAACGCTAGGTGAACATGACAATATTTTAAGAAGAGTTTTAGGGAAACTGGCTTCATCTGGTTTAACTGTAAAGATGCAAAAGTGTAAGTTAAGGGTCACTTCTGTTTCTTATTTGGGTCATACCATTTCAGGTGAAGGCATAAAGCCCAAACTGGAGCTAGTCAATTCCATTATCCTAGCTCCTGAACCAAAGAATAAAGATAGTGTACGATCGTTCCTGGGTTTGGCGGAGTATTACTCCAAATTTATTATGAATTTTTCTAGTATAGTTCAACCTTTGAGGTCTCTTCTTAAAAAAGGTACTGAATTCAATTGGTCTGAAGAGTGTAAAGTGTCTTTTGAATTGGTGAAAAACAGTATTGGCAAGATGCCGACTTTAGGGCATTTTAACAGTTTTGCTAAAACCATTTTGTATACTGATGCAAGCATTAATGGATTGGGGGCTGTATTAACTCAGAAGGTGGAGGGAGAAGAAAAGGCTATTGCTTTTGCATCCCGTTCTCTTAAGGATGCAGAACAGAATTATTCGGTCATTGAGAGGGAAGCTCTTGCTTGTTCTTGGGCAATCAAGCATTATAAGTTTTATTTATGGGGTTTGCCTTTTGTAGTGAGAACTGACCATAAGGGGTCTCTAGGGTGGCATAAGACATGCTGCAGCCCTTAGAGACCTTTCTTGGCATCAGGGCCCTTGGTACTAGAAGTACCAGTTACAAGGGACTTATCTGAATGCCAGGGTGTGCCAATTGTGGATACAATGGTACATTTTAGGTGAAGGAACACTGGTGCTGGGGCCTGGTTAGCAGGGTCCCAGCACACTTCTCAGTCAAGTCAGCATCAGTATCAGGCAAAAAGTGGGGGGTAACTGCAACAGGGAGCCATTTCTTTACAGTGGAGATGAAAGGTTGGATGATGTCGGAGTAATAAATTGGGTGAGAGAAAAAGCTATATCTGGAGAGGTATGGAAGAGTGCGAGAGAAGAAGATCTTTCCAGGAAGAAACTTGTTGAATTTATTGTGAAGGGGTGGCCAGAATTTAAAGATATTCCTGATGACTTGAAAGGGTTTTGGAATGTACGAGATGAACTTTGTTGTAATGATGAAGAATTGTTTAGAGGGAGTAAAACTATTCCTCCTATGGGTGTAAGGGATAAGATTGTCAATTTAGCCCATGAAGGCCACATGGGTAGAAATTTGACTAAATGTAGGCTTAGAGAAATGTATTGGTGGCCAGGTCTAGACCGAGATGTTGAGGCTGTAGTTAAAGACTGTGTATCCTGTGCACACAGTGATAAATGCAAGTCTGTAGTCAAAACTCCACTTTCCCCTGTTAATGTACCAGAAAGACCTTGGATGAAGTTGGGGCTTGACTTCATGGGTCCATTTCACTTATTACCTGCAAATGAACGTTATGTGATGCTTCTGGTAGACTATACCTCAAAGTGGGTGGTAACAAAGTGTGTAGGCACTCTAGACACTATTACTGTGATTGAATTTCTTAAAGAGGAGTTCTCGCGTGAAGGAGTGCCCAGTCAATTAGTGACAGATAATGGAGTGCAATTGACTTCTCAAGAAATGCAAGATTTCCTGAAGTCGTTGGCTATAGTACATCTGAGAACAGCTCTGTACTTACCTCAAGCTAATGGTCTTGCTGAAAGGATGAACAGAATGGTGAAATATTGTGTTCAAGAGGCTGTTCGGACTAGAATGCCTCTTCATGATTTGCTAAGAGAAATGTGGTGGGCACATCGCAACACCCCTAACATGGTCACTTCAATTTCTCCTTTTGTGTATTTAAGAGGAAGAGTGGGTTGTACTAAAATGAATCCTGCATGGATGGATGGAATGTTGCGACAGTCAGATCAGCTAGGTGAGAAGTTGAATAAGGGTCCTGAATTGAGAAGGTCTTATCAGCAAAGGTATAAAAATAGATATGATATCAAACATAATGCAGCTGAAGTCAAATGGAAAGTAGGTGACAGGGTATTAGTGAAGAAACCTGGTTTTGGGAAGAAAGGGATGTCAGGATTCATGGGTCCATTCTGCATCAAGGAAGTTAGGCGGAATGTTGTGATTTTAAACAATGGTGATGCATGGAGCATGTCCAGGATTGTAAAGTGGAGTAAACCATCTGGATCTCACAGTCAGGACTTGCAGAAATCTCATGTGCACAGTGGATCCAAGGACTTTCTAACTTCTGGTGAATCCAACGGTCTTATGCATCAAGACAACATGCCCGAAATTTCTACTGAGTTAAAAAGGAACCTCAGAGTTCATCGCAAGCCACGTTGGCTAAAGGATTTTGTGTCTTGAGACATATATTTGTTTTATATACTATGTTTTCATATTTTTCTGTACTTCTTTTCATTATTATCTCATAATTGTTCTGTATTCCTATTTAGTAGTTGTTAAGTAATTGTACTATTTAGTAGTTGTGTAAGTAAGGGGGATGTGTTATATTTACCGACATACAGTAGTGTCAGTGTCCTCGCGATCCCGCTGAGAACACTGTGTTCCGAAGGTTCTCGGGATCGCGAGGAGACGGATGTTCGGAATCGGTTGGGGGAAAGCTTTATGGAGTGTGTGGCCTGTTTTTGGTTGATGGCATCTGGACCGGAATAAATCTTAATTTACTCCCTTCATATTGATTTTGCATCATTATAACAAGGTGCAAAAAGATAAAGAAAAGAGAAGGAAATCGTGGGCTTCCCATGAAAGTGCAAAACACCTACATGAACAGGGATGCTCCCTTCTACATAGCTACATGTTCCTTGTCTCACATGAAAGAAGCACTTAAAACACCAAAGAGGCTTTTGCCACTGATCACTAAAGGAAGATAAACATTTATAAAGATACATGCACATTACATACGGGCAGCCATTTTCCAATATCTCCAGTGTGCAGCCAGCCATCCTTGCCCAAGGCCTCTGCAGTCTTCTCCGGGTCCTTTAGGTAGCCTTGAAATACATTAGGGCCTTTCACGCAAATCTGAAAGATTAATGCATATTCCTAATCAAAACTGATTATCAGACTCATTTTACTTAACTACCAACAGTGCAGAATATGTGTTTTACTATCACCACAGGATTAACTGTTACACTGTGTTTAGCCTATATAATTTCCACATTGTTTTCAGGGTTTACACTTAGCCTTCAAAACATGTTAAAAACATTTAAAATGAGTCTATGCTTCTAGGTTGTGTACCATCCACAGTACTGCCAAATCTTGATGAATCCTGATTTTAAGCACTGGTTAGTAGGGATTTGCAAGAATGCCTACTGGTGTACAAAGTTAAGACGCCCTTGAATACTATGCATGAGAAAACAGATTAAATATAATTTTTCAGGTATATCATTTCATAACCGGAATGTGTAACATTTTTCAAAAACTACAACTTATGGACTAGATTTCATTTTATGACTATGTACAGGCGATCAAATGAAAGTAATGCAAAACACAACTATAGAAGTAGGATTCAAAGGGAGTTGATGCACAAGCTGATGGAAGGACATTCATTGGATTTCCTGACATGCCATCGAACATAAATATTAGCAGTCAATTTAGTTATGTTTTAGATATGTTAATCTTATTTTTTTGGCTATATTCATAGAGCGAACTCCTTATCAGCACGCAGAAGGAAGGAAATTCACTGAGTGAAGAGCTACTCAGGTTTACTTTTACAACTGATTTGACAAGAAGTATATTTTTTCACAAATATATAAATATTATGAACGGAATTAACTAATTGATGAACTACTTTAAGTTTTTTACCCTTCGAGAACCCACTGTAAGGTTTCCCTACAATGTGTTGGCTCATAATAGCCTTTCCTTCAGTTTGTATATGCTTCTATTAATAATGCAAACGTATCCTCCATTTGATTTTGCGCAGTACATTTGCAGCAATAAGCATCCATGGCATAGCATTCCACTTGTGTGGCATTGATGGTTAAAGGCCCATGTCATTACCGCTCAAGGCACGTCTCAAAACAGTCTGCTCAAGTATCGTGAAAGCAGTGAAAAAAAAAACTACTAGAGTCTAATAGGTAAGATTCAGCAGTATATCATCTTTTTTCCAATTCGTGGGGGTTGACGGGAGTTGGGGGGTGGGTTTGAGAGTCTTAACTATAGACCAATCTACGCCTGTAGTAGGGTGCCACTTTACTTCTATTCGAGGGCCTCATGTGTGACCTTTGAGGCACCTGCTCTGGTGAGTGGCTTTGTGCTAGTTTATCTCAGATTTCAATCCATACCAGTATTCTTAATAGCCCTTTATATTCGTTATAGGCTGGATTGTATAGCCTCCCCCCCCCTCCCTTGGCTATATTAGTGTGGACTCCTATGTCTTCCAAGGCACCTAGGCTTTCATACCCAGGTGTTAAATGTCATTAAAATATTAAGACTCCCACTGGGAACATTACAACAAATTCATAGTTACATTAGTTTTGTGTTATTTGAGCATGCCTCAATCCTGCAGAGCACTGAATTAAATAAGGATGTGTTACCCCCCCCCCCCACCTCACTGTTTATTGTCCAGCATACCACCAGTTTGCACCGGAGTCCTTGAGAAGCTCTTGGGATTGCACTGTTTTTCAAAGCTAGCTGTATCTAGTCCAGTGGTAATCACTTCACTAATTTGCACCTCAGAAATGTTTACATTAAAGAGGATTTTGTTATTTAGCTCCGAAGTTCAAAATTTAAAGTTATTAGCAAGGTTATCAGCCTTAACTCACCTCACCCTCTCCTTTAGCAGCAAAATAGTTCATTTCATCCACATCAACAAGCTTAATATGATTGCAAGGCATTGGTACTCCAACATGACCTAAGAAAATAATATAGATTTCAGTTCTGAGAACCTAATTAAAAAAAAAAAATGCAGTGAATAAACATGTGCGAAAATAGGTTTTCTATCATGGAATGAAATAAAGAATACACTTTTCTGTTTTAATCCCACTCAATCGACATTCCTGTATTACACTTGGATTATGAAAATATTTTTTGTGGTTAAAGTCTTAAATGATTTAACAAATCAATAAAACATTACTTTTTAAACTACAATTTAGCGTTGACACGTCCCACATTTCGGTTTAGAGGTGCCATGCATCTGGATACAGAATACACAACCATTTCATAAAGCTCAGTCTATATTTGACTTATGTTCTCACTATTTTCCACAGTATTTCATTTTCTCCACGCAATAAAGGTGACATCACAAACCATACGCATCATTACAGGAGCACCCACAGATAGGTTCTGTCTTTAGTGAAAACTGTATTCAATACACAAATTGTTGGTCATATCCCAGTCATATACCACCAGCACCTACATGTCCTCGTTCGATGCAGAAAATGTGGGAGACTAAACTCCCTGGGAAGTGAAGGACCCAGCATTTTGTAAATCATCTTTCTCCATCCACAGCGGAACATGCCACGAACAGATGTACACAGTGACATTTTCCGTTTGATGGCATGTGTAGCTGCAGATACACATGCTGTGCATGGACTACAAAGCAGTTTGCCCTCCCGTAAATGAGCGGTGGTCAGCCTGTAGGAGTTGAAGTTGTTTGAAATAATGTTCTTAGTACCGCTTGGCCCACTCTGGCTTGTTGTCGTGATAAAACAGCTACACAGTAGTGTTTAGTGAAGGTATGTGGTGTTGACCAAGTGGCTGCTTTACATATTTCAGCCATTGGTATATTCCCTAAAAAGCCACTGTAGAACCTTTTTTACTTGTAGAATGTGCTTTAGGAGTAACAAAGTTGTCTTTCGGCTTTAATGTAGCATGTTTGGATGCATCGTACAATCCATCTTGCTAAACCTGGTTTTGATATGGGATTGCCTGTATGAGGTTTTTGGAAGGCTACAAATAGTTGTGTAGCCTTTCTGAATGGTTTAGTTCTGCCTATATAGTACATTAAAGCTCTTTTGATGTCTAATGTATGTAGAGGTCTTTCTGCCACAGAATCTGGATGTGGGAAGAAAACCTGCAGTTCTACTGTTTGATTTATATGAAATGGTGAAACGACCTTTGGAAGAAATTTTGGGTTTGTTCTTAGTACAACTTTATGCTTGTGTACTTGGAAGAACGGTTCAAGAGTAAAGGCTTGGATTTCATTTACTCTTCTTAAAGAATTAATTGCCACTAGGAAGGCAACCTTCCATGTCAAGAACTGCATTTGGCAGGAGTGCATGGGTTCAAACGGTGGTCCCATAAGTTGTGAAAGCACTATATTTAAGTTCCAAGAGGGGACTGGAGGTGTCCTGGGTGGAATGATGCGTTTTAAACCTCACATGAAAGCTTTCATGACGGGAACTAAGGACCTGTGCTGTATATTTTGTAAATATGCTGAAATTGCAGTAACATGAATTTTTATGGACGAGAATGCTAATTTTGATTTTTGTAAATGAAGTAAATAGCATACAATATCTTGTACTGATGCTGTAAGAGGGTCAATGTTTAGATTGACAGTAATATACAAATCATTTCCATTTGTTTGCATAGCACTAGTGTGTTTTCTTGCTTGTTTATTAACTTCCATACATTCTGATGGAGTTGTAAATATCCAAACTCTATGACCTCAGGAGCCAAATTGCTAGATTCAGTGTCTTGGGAGTTGGGTGCCTGATTGGTCCTTTGTTTTGTGTCAACAGATCTGGTCTGTCTGGGAGTTTGGAGTGTGGTACTACTGATAGGTCCAATAATGTGTACCACGGTTGACGTGCCCATGTTGGTGCTATGAGTATCATATTGAGTGAAGTTTGATACAACTTCGTGACTAGAAATAGAATGACGGGGGGGGAAGCGTAAGCAAATATCTCTGACCAATTGATCCATAAAGCATTGCCCTTGGATAAGGGATGTGGGTGCCTGGATGCGAAGGTTTGGTATTTTGTGCTTTCACTTGTGGCGAAGGTCGATGTTTGGTGTTCCCCACTGTTGAAAGTATTTTTTAAGTACTTGAGGATGAATCTCCCATTCGTGTGTTTGTTGGCGATTTCTGCTGAGGATATCCGCTAATTGATTGTCTATCCCTGGAAAGTATTGTGCTAACAGGTGAATTTGGTTGTGGACTGCCCATTTCCAAATTTTCTGGGCTAGAAGGGAGAGTTGGGATGAATGCGCCCCTCCCTGTTTGTTTAGGTAATACATGGTTGTCATGTTGTATGTTTTGATAAGGACATTCATCTGTGTGAAGAGGTTGAAAAGTTTTGAGTGCTAAAAAGACAGCTAACCACTCCAAGGGCCAGACGTAGCAAAGGGTTTTTCCCATTCTGTGTCAATGGGGAAAATGTGTTCGTACATATGGCCCCAAGTGATTTATGTGTAGCTGTGTGTTTGGCATCATATTGCCCTTGAATGCTAAGATTGTTTAGGTGAGCTCCCCAACCAATCATTGATGCATCTGTTTTAATTATGGTCTGAGGCACAGGGTCTTGAAATGGCCACCTTTTGCTTAGATTTGTGGAATTCCACCACTGAAGGGACATGCATGTTTGGCGGTCTATCAACACTAGATCTTGAAGTTGACCGTGTGCCTGTGACCATTGTTGTGCAAGGCACTGTTGTAAGGGCCACATGTTGAGTCTTGAGTGTGGAACAACTGCAATACATGCCATCAGCCGTAAAATGTTCATGACACATCTGACAGTGTATCGTTTATTTGTTTGTATTTGTGTGATTACCTTTTGGAAAGCTTGTATCCATTGTATATTTGGACATGCTAGCGCTTGCTGAGTATTTAGTATTGCACCCAAATACTGTTGTATTTGTGCTGGTTGTAGATGTGATTTTTGTTATTTTATTGAGAACCCCAGTGTGTGCAAGTTTTGTATTACATACTCCGTATGATTTTGGCATGGTGTATGACTGTGATTTTATTAGCCAGTCGTCTAGATATGGAAAGACATGTATATGTTGTCTTCTCAGGTAGGCTGAGACTACCGCTAGGCACTTTATGAATACCCTTAGAGCTGTTATTCCAAAGGGCAACACTTTGAACTGATAGTGCTTTCCTTAAATGACAAACCGGAGATATTTTCTGTTGCAGGATGGATGGGTAAATGGAAATATGCATCTTTGAGGTCTAATGCGGTCATGAAATCATGTTTTTGTAGTAGTGGGATGACTTCCTGTAGTTACCATGTAAAAAATGTTCTGACAGGATGTAAAGATTGAGGGTCATGAGATTTAATATTGGCCAGAGGGTGCAATCTTTTTTGGGAATTAAAAAATAGTGATAGAACTCCTGTCCCTATTTGAGATTGAGGTACCAATTCTATGGCTTGTTTGAGTAGTAGAGATTGGACCTCTTCTTGTAACAGACTGATGTGTTCTGTGGATAGTTTGTGTGACCTTGGTGGAATATCTGGCAGAGTATCAAATCTAGGCAATAGTCATTGCGGATAATTGATAGTACCCAATTGTCTGTGGTAATATTTTGCCAATTTGTGAGAACTGTTGTAGTCTTCCCCCCACAGGAGAGTTGTGGAGTGGAAGGGAATGAGATACGTCACTGTTTAGGGTGCTGTGGAGGTTGCTTTGAGGTCTGAAATTTCCCTCTATTTCTGGGGTACTGTCCTCTATATGTGCCCCTAAAACCACCTTGTTGGTATTGTGGTTGGTAGGTTGGATTTGCCTGGGATGTAGATGCCTCTGTTGTCTGTGGTCTGAACCCACCTCAAAACTGAGGTTTCCGAAAGGATCCCCTATATGGTGTCAGGTATAGTGCGCCTATTGCTTTTGCTGTGTCTGAATCCTTTCTTAATTTTTCTATGGCTGTGTTAACTTCTGGCCCAAGAAGATGTTTATCGAATGGCATATTTAACACAGCCTGCTGTATTTCTGGTTTAAATCCAGAAGATCTGAGCCATACATGCCTGTGTATTGTGACTGCAGTATTGACACTTCTAGCAGCGGTGTCTAAGGCAGATTGAATTTGATTGTTAGTAATGGCTTGCCTTTCTTCCACTATTTTTGTGCCCTCTTTTAGTGTTCTTTGGGGAGATGCTGGAGTATGTCTTGCATCTCTTACCAGTGGGCTCTGTCATAGCGAGCTAACAGTGCTTGTGAGTTGGCTATCATCCATTGATTTTCTGCCTGGGATGTAACTGGTTTCCCTGCAGCATCCAATTTCCTCTTCTCCTTATCCGGTGGGGGTGCATCTCCTGATGACTGTTTGCTCTTTTTCTGGCAGGGCTAACGACCATAGAATCTGGAGGTACCAGATGGGTGATGTAATCAGGATCAGAGGGTGGAGGTTTATATTTTTTCTCTATCCAGGGTATTATACGTGCCTTAACAGGTTCACTAAATATCTGATCTGCGAGTTTTATCATGCCTCGGAGCATAGGAAGGCATTGACATTTAGAGTGTGTCGAGGATAGGGTGTTAAATAAGAAATCCTCTTCTAGGGGTTCTGTATGCATGGTGACCCTATGGCATGCTGCAGCCCTAGCTATAACTTGATTGTGTACAGTGCTATCCTCAGGTGGTGAAGGTTTAGAGGGATAGCTGTCCGGGTCATTACTAGGGATGGGATCTGGATCATAAAGGTCCCATGGATCCACATTGTCCTGTTGTGACTTAAGAGTGAGTGGGTGACTGCACTGGTGTAGGACCAGTAGGAAGATTGAGGAGGTCGTAGTTTCTCCTTTGGCATTTTTGCCAGAGGCTGTATAGTGTCAATTCCTAATGAAAGGCTAGCTTTCTTTGTTTTTAGAGGAGGTGCTGTCTGAATTCTGCCTGTTTCCTTATGGATGTGGATCCTGGACTGCCTTTCATTCATAACTTCAAATATTTGTTGTACTTGATACTCCTCTTCAGAGGTTTTGTGGCTTTAAGTCTTTTTGAAACTCCATGTTCTTCTGTGTAACTCCGAAGGTGGCTTTTTCGGGATTGAGAAAGATAGTCTATTTCAGCTCCAAAAGTGATTTTCTCATTTTCGACTCCGAAAAATGACATTTGCTGGAGTTGGACCCTGAGCTCTTTGCTGCCCCCGATGTTTTGGGAGGAGCGGCCTTTTTCAGTTCCGAACTGGCAAGTTGGTCACCGGTAGACTTTTCGGGCCGAGCTATGGTCTTCTGGCAATGGCAGTCCCAAGGCATTATGTTTTTGCTTTTGTTAGGGTACAGGGGCAGGCGTACTCATGTTGTCCTGCTGTGACCGGGCTGTCGCCTTCTGATTACTGATCAGATTCAGAATCTCGAACCGAGATCGCTGTTTGGATCAGTTCTTCCTCCTCCACGTCGAGATGTTCACTGCTTTGACACCATTTCGAGTCTTCGTGCCCTCCCGTCTCGAAGAGTCTTTCGATTGGAAGGATTGACATGACTCAATTCTCTTCCCGATGATCCGCGGAAAGGCAAAGATTGCAAACCAGATGCTGGTCTGTATATGGGTATTTCACGTGGCACTGAGGACAGAACCGGAATGGAGTCCGATCCATGAGGCTTCCACGCGGTCAGCCCGAATAGGCCCGAGTTGGGTGCGCGCGACCCGAAGGAAGAGTAAAGTGGTTTTCTCCAACGGTACCACTGTCTATGGAAGATATAAACCCGATCGATACAATAATGATGAAAAGAGGTTTTCAAAGTTTTCCGAATCGAAATCTCAGAGCAAGAGGAAACACGTCTGAACCCGACAGCGGAAAGAAAACAATGGAGTCGATGTCCATGCACAATGGAACTGAAGAGGAGTCACTCGATCCTGTGACTTGAAAACACTTCTTTGAAGAAAAACAACCTGTAACACTCGGAGCCCAACACTAGATGGCAGAATAATGCACAGCATGTGTATCTGCAGCTACACATGCCATCGAACATACAATTTCTCATAGGCAAATAAAAATCTTCAGTGGGCCGTGCAACAGGCCTATTAAGATCCAAAAACTGAAAAGAAAAAATAGAAAAGGGTGGCCTCCACAATTAGGAAGATTTTACAGACAGAAATAGGTAGTATGCTGCCACATAACTGCTGCGATTTTATACAATATAATTAAAAGGTGTGTGTGATGGGGTAAGAGCGGGGCTGAGGAATGGGACAGAGGATTAGCCAGGAATCAAGGTGACAGCAAATCTTGACAGTTCCAAAGTGGCTCAGTTTCTGTTGCTGTGTGGAGGACCCAGAGGCTTTATTTCTGTCCTGGGTGTAGTTGTAGGTGGAAGAACCATGTTCAACCTACTGACCAATGCAAGTGAGGGTGGTCTGTGCTCAGTTCAATCCTACAGATTACTGCCCCCTTTACAAAGAGCACCAACAGGAAAAACTTGTATCCGCTGACAGAGGTAACAGAAAGGGAGGAGGTGCATCCGAAATCCCCAGACAACTGTCACCGTAAGGATTATCACTGGATCAGGCACTGTGTGACAGAAAAGTGTTCAGGCAAGTTGGTCACCAAGTGGACGGAAATGGTGTAGATAGGCCTTTGTTGGAGCCCAGAGTAAAGACTAGCTGCAGAGTTCTTCTGAGTGAAAAGACGTAGGGCAATGAGATACCTGCTATTTCAAGGTTGTTTTGATGGAAGGAACTCAGGATGGAATGCAGCTAAAATAAAAAAAAGGCCTAAAGGAAAAGACTTCTACCGAGACTAAGCCTTGAAATGGGCACATGAAGGACCGGAGAACAGGGTACAGGAAGAGTTGTCTTGACAGGAGGAGAAACTTTGATTATGGTAGCAATTAAAGATATGCAGAGTCACAGCTCATGTAATCTAGGATTACGTTGCTTGATGGATCATGGATGGCATTCAAAGCAGGGTGGCAATTATTGAGTAGGGGCTAAGACCTGAAAGCTAATCGTATGATGTTTGAAGATGGCATAGCTAATGGGTCTTTGGGAACAGCACTCAGAGGAATTTGAATATGGTATTCCTTTCGGCTGCACTTGCAGTCCACACTTGGCAAGACAGTCTTCCTACACTTAAGCCAAGCCACCCTTTTGTGGAGGACAGACATTTTTGTTTGCCTCAAAGCCTCCCGTAATCACTGTGGTTCCCACTAGCTTCAGGGTCAACCATGAGGGAAAGTTGGGTATGCTTTTAAAAAAAAGTGGAGCAGCTCCTGAAGACTCTGTTCTTTCCATCGGAGAGCTGCTGGGGATCCTGCACAGTGACTAGTGCAAAGTTATTTTATTTAGCAGACTGTTGACTTATCGAATAATGTCTCTCTGTTCTAGGGAAACTCTAGGACATTATGTAATTTGCTCTAGGGAAGGAGGAGGGTCCCACTGGACAAGTGAGCGGTTGTGTCCACATTTCTGAATAGGCTCCTTTTCCCTGGTCCTAAGCTATTTGTGCTCCCTTCTTACCTCATGTACCCCTGGGGTTCGGAATTTGAAACCAGGCCCACATAGAAAACTTCCCCAGAATAAAACACAAGTTGTATATTATCAGAAACCCATGTAACAGTGTCCTAATGCAGCCTTTTTTTGCAGAGGTCTTGCTTCAGTTGGAGTCCTTAAGCCCTGTGTAACCATCTTAAGCTACATTCTGTTATTTCTCTGGGTAACTACCTAAAACATTTAAACCATAATTACAGCGAGGTCACTTATAACGTTTATGAAATGGTACTCTGTGCAGCTGTAGTTTCCTCCAAAGATTCCTGGTCCTTTGTGTTTAGAGAGCAGCAGTGTGTTTTGGTTCATCACCCACAACAGTAATTGCCACTACTAAAACTGTTTAAGGGACTAAAGAAAACTGGGCAACTGCATTGGCTGCAATGGGGATAGTCATCTAGACAGTTAATTCAAGATTCAAATCTTGCTGAGGGCGAAAAAAAAAAAAAACTGAGTGGGAGTATTGACGTTAAGCAAACCTTTTAAACGCTGCATTAATATTGGTGATCTGAACTGGAAAGGATTATCAGGCAGCCACATGAAATCAGAAAGGGCCTCCATGTAGCCATTTACTAAGTCACCATCATGCCCAGCACAGCAAGCAGCAGGTGGTCAAACAGAGGAGATTCTAAGACTCGCACAACTAAAATTTAGGCTGCCAAGATGACATCTGCAACCTTAAGACATTATTTATCAAAAGCACATATGTGAGTCACAAAAAGGTTGGTCCGAAAGAATTCCAAATGTCAAATACAATGTTTAATGGCCCAGAGATGGAGTGGGTTAAAAATGGCTTGAAGCAACCCTAACAAAAGTAAAAGTAATGATCATCAAATGATCAAACAAAGATCTTTTTTACTTTTGGTTTAGTAACCAAACAAGGCCAGGATATCAACTGTCCCAGGGCACAGCTGGAGGCGAGTAATATACCAAGTCAGTGTATCTGAAAAGTGATAGTCTGGCAGCTTGGAAACTGCATTTACCAAGCACAAACCGTGCCACAGCTCATGCCAGAGCACATAAACATGAGATGAGATACTGACATGGTTTTGTAATGGAATGTGCTGGTTGTGTGACAGTCTGATAGTAACACTACTTCCAGTAGTTAGTCTATACTGAAAGGTCAAACCATTGTGTTCAAGTGAACCAGTCCTCCATTCTTTTGGAGCATGGGCAGACAGAAAAGACTGATTGCTTTAAGAACCAGATGCGGCAACTACTGAAAATTTACTTCACCTGTCCGTTGGAGCTGCTGAGGCAGTGAGTTTTAGGTGAAATGGTTGTTTTAATTACTATTAAAGTTACAAAATGCAACTCTTAAAAATTAGCCATTTAGTTCTGCAATCCAAATTTACTAAATTCCAATCACGCTGTCAATTTACTTGCAGACACAACATAACTGATAAGTAGTTAACAAGACAAGTGCATGTAATTCTTAGTCATACATCCTTGTATGCCATTTTCTGCCAGACTATAAAGTGAAATACTTACCAGCTGTCCAGTCTCCTGGCAGCGTCAGTGAGCAGCCAGCTGTGCATTCAGTTTGTCCATAACCTTCATAGAACTATTAAATATAGAAAGAGTGGAGATGTCACTTAAGAAAAGCAGGACAAAGCTACCTATGATAAGTTGTTACCCCTAGCACCTGATAACTATAAATTAATTGTATACATACACACAGACACAGCAAGCCAATGAAAGTGAAGGTGACCGAATAATATGATTTTCGGAGCAGCTGCAAGAATAAACTAGGTTTCACAAATGTATTCCCAAAGTGCAAATGTAAAATTCCACTTTATGACCACAAAGTAGTAAAACTGGCACAAGACAAAATACAATGCCTCAGAGGGCACGTTGCAATTGCTGCACTGGGAAACTGACAATCATGATGACTTTTCAATGCGATTTTACCACACAACACAAATTTAATCCTTTGCATCCAGGTTTGACCAAATACGTGTGAAAAGGCGCCATTTAATTGCACAAACCATTTACTAATTTGCTAATTAGGCAGCATGGTCCACTCAAGGCTTCACTTCTTGCAAGTCAGCGCCACTTTATGCACTCAGTAATGGAAATAAATTGCACATTACACTATAAACACATTTATATATAAACACAAATATATATATATATATATGGACAATTTCACTTACCCAGTGTACATCTGTCCGTGGCATTTTGCGCTGCAGATTCACATGCTGTGCACTGTTTCTGCCATCTATTGTTGGGCTCGGAGTGTTACAAGTTGTTTTTCTTTGAAGAAGTCTTTGAGTCACTGGACCGAGTGACTCCTCCCTTTCGGCTCCATTGCGCATGGGCGTCAACTCCATCTTAGATTGTTTTCCCCGCAGATGGTGAGGTAGGAGTTGTTAAAGTAAGGATACTAGAGGTGCCCATGCAATGGAGTAAATGTGTATGTACACAGAGTATTAAAGTTAAAAATATTTACATATGTACAATTTCAATGCAACTAAGACGGCTACAGGCTCCCGGGGAGGTGGGAGGGCGCATGTGAATCTGCAGCGCAACATGACACGAACAGATGTACACTGGGTAAGTGACATTTTCCGTTCGATGGCATGTGTAGCTGCAGATACACATGCTGTGCATAGACTACAAAGAAGTAATCTCACCAAAAGCAGTGGTTAGCCTGGAGGAGTTGAAGTTGTCTGAAATAATGTTCTTAGTACAGCCTGTCCTACTGTGGCTTGTTGTGCTGCTAACACATCTACACAGTAATGCTTTGTAAATGTATGAGGCGTAGACCATGTGGCTACATTACAAATTTCTGTCATTGTTATATTACCAAGAAAAGCCATTGTGGCGCCTTTTTTTTTTCTAGTGGAGTGTGCCCTTGATGTAATGGGTAATTCTTTTAGCTTTAAGGTAACAGGTTTGAATGCATTTAACTATCCATCTGGCAATGCCCTGTTTGGATATATGGTTACCTGCATGAGGTTTTTGGAAAGCTACGAACAATTGTTTAGTTTTACTAAATTGTTTCGTTCTGTCAATGTAATACATTAGCGCTCTTTTTATGTCTAATGTATGCAATGCCCTTTCAGCTACTGAGTCTGGTTGTGGAAAGAAGACTGGGAATTCCACAGTTTGTTTTTAGATGGAATGGTGATATGACTTTTGGTAAAAATTTTGGATTTGTACGGAGAACCACTTTATGTTTATGTATTTGTATAAAGGGTTCTTGAATAGTAAATGCCTGTATTTCACTAACTCTTCGAAGTGATGTGATGGCTATTAGAAAGGCAACTTTCCAAGTTAGAAATTGGATTTGACAAGACTGCATGGGTTCAAATGGTGGGCCCATGAGTCGTGTTAATACAATATTAAGACTACACAAAGGTACTGGTGGTGTCCTTGGGGGTATGATTCTTTTTAGTCCTTCCATAAAGGCTTTAATAACTGGGATTCTAAAAAGCGATTTTGTATGTTTAATCTGCAGATAAGCAGATATTGCAGTGAGATGGATTTTAATGGAAGAAAAAGCTAGATTTTACTTTTGTAAGTGTAGTAAATAACTTACAATGTTTTGTGTGGAGGCGTCTAGTGGCATAGTTTGATTAGCCTGGCAGTAGCAAACAAATCTTTTCCATTTGTTCGCGTAACAATGTCTTGTTGTGGGTTTTCTTGCTTGTTTAATGACCTCCATACACTCTTTTCTAAGACTTCAGGAGCCAGACTGCTAGATTGAGCGATGCTGGATTTGGGTGTATGATCTGTTTGTGTCGTGTCAATAGATCTGGTCTGTTTGGTAGTTTGATGTGGGGTACTACTGATAAGTCCAACAGTGTTGTGTACCACGGTTGGCGAGCCCAAGTTGGAGCTACGAGTATTAGTTTGAGGTGGTTTTGACTCAGTTTGTTGACCAGATAAGGAATGAGCGGGAGAGGGGGAAAGCGTAAGCAAATATCCCTGACCAGCTGATCCATAGAGCATTGCCCTTGGACTGAGGGTGTGGATACCTGGACGCACATTTTTGGCATTTTGCGTTTGTTTGTTGCAAATAGATCTATGTTTGGTGTCCCCCCAGCGGTAGAAGTGATCCTGTAGAATCTGGGGATGTATTTCCCATTCATGAGTTTGCTGTTGATCTCGACTGAGATTGTCGGCTAACTGATTTTGAATGCCTGGTATGTATTGTGCTATCAAGCGAATGTTGTGAATTGCCCAATGCCAAATTGTTTGTGCTAAGAGACGCAGCTGTGACGAGTGTGTGCCCCTCCCCCCCGTTTGTTTAGATAATACATTGTTGTCATATTTTCTGTCTTGACAAAATGTGTTTGTCCGACATAGGTGGATCGTATAAATCCCATGCATCAGCATCATCTTGGGTCATCCCAGTGTGTGTGGGTGACTGCGTTATCGGTGTACCCACTGGTGACAAGTGTGGTGAATGCAGTGGGGATGGTTGTGGTGAGACTTGTGGTGGAGACTTGTCTCTAACCACTTTGGCTTTTGGTTGCATTTCTGATTCTTGAAAGGCTAGTTTTCTTTTAGATTTGAGTGGAGGGATGGTCTTTATCTTCCCTGTATCCTTCTGGATTTGTAACCTTTTTTGCGTTTGGTCAGGTTCTTCTACATCCAGATCTTGCTCAAAACTATGCTTTTCTTTCAGCTGCATTGAAAGCCCTTGCTCCTTAGTGTATGGTGATCATTTCGGCTTCGAAGCCGTTTTTTTCGGTACCGAAATTCCTAATGTAATTGTCTTTTTCGGTTCCGAGGAGCTTTTTCGGGGCTTGCTTGACTCTACGCCGAAATTTTTTGGTTCTGGAATCTCGCCCGGAGACGGAAGTCTTCGACAACTCTTTGGCCTTTTTCGGTGCCGATGTTTTTTGGTCACCTTCTTTTCTATGGCTTGAGCCATGGCCTGCTGGCGGTGGCGTCCCTGTGGCCTTGAATTTTTTGGTGTGACCCTGGGTTTGGGACGGGGCAGGTTTACTCACAGTTAGTTGCACCGTCGAGGGTCGTTCACCGTCAGAGTCATCAGAGTCAGTTTCTTGGATGGAGATTTCATCCTCCTCGTCGAGCTACTTTTTTGGCTTCGACGCCATTTGTAGTCTTCTTGCGCGTCGATCTCTCAAGGTTTTCTTTGATCAAAACGCTTGGCAAGCTTCACAAGTATCCTCTGTGTTCAGGCGACAAACACAGGTTACAGACCGGGTGCTGGTCTGTATAAGGATACTTGGCGTGACACTTAGGACAGAAACAGAAGGGGGTCCGGTCCATTAATCTGAAGAGTGGAAGCCCCCAAAGGCCGCCCAAGCGGTCTTGATGTCGGTGCCGATACCCTAAAACTAAACTGGTACCGAACGAGAACAATACCGACGAATTTGATACTTAGCTAACTTTCCCGATTCGAAATATGGAGCGAAGAGGAACACGTCCGAACCCGATGGCATAAAGAAAAACAATCTAAGATGGAGTCGACGCCCATGCGCAATGGAGCCGAAAGGGAGGAGTCACTCGGTCCCGTGACTCGAAAAGACTTCTTCAAAGAAAAACAACTTGTAACACTCCGAGCCAAACACTAGATGGCAGGAACAGTGCACAGCATGTGTATCTGCAGCTACACATGCCATCGAACATATATACACACACCCACCCCCATCACTTAATTGTAAGAAGTGGTTTGCAGCTTACAGTGCTGTAGGAGTCACAGGATTTTCACACTACTGCCAACTAATAATCAGGTCAGAATATTACAAGATTTTTCTTAAAAGAAGAGGGTTTCGGGACGAGTCATACCGCCACCCCAAAACTCAATGCGCCAGGACATGACTGCTATTTTCCTTCTATGGGTAATTGCAAGAATGGCGATCAGAAACAGTAAAGTGTCTGAACTGTATTCAGATGCTATTAAAGACAATATTTTATTGATCACACTTATTAAGTGAGCTCTCAGCTGGGGAGATTGGAAGGGCTCATGTGAATCTACAGCACTACAGGCTGCATGCTTAAGACCAGTAATTTCGATTTGCAGCATGTGTAGGTCACACACTGCACAAACTAAAAGGCAGTGCCTTCTTTATAAAGCTGTGGCTTCTGAGCAGGAACTGAACAGATTTAAAACGTTTTTAAGAACACTTTGGCCTCGTCTTGCATGTAGCCCCATAAAGTTTTGTAAATGTGTGAAAGCTAACCAAAATTGCATCTTTACATATCAAATAATCGGACGTTACCTAGGAAAGCAATTGGGAGGTGGGACTTAAATGTCTAGTTGGAGAGCAATATAAATTTTCCCTTAGCATAACAGACCTGCATACATTTAGCAAACCACTGAGTAATACCCACCTTTTGAACTAGTTGCTTATGCAAGACTGAACTAAGGGAGTAGCCTAAAAATTAAAATACCTCCCACTTTGAACCAAAGCTCTTATGACACAAAGCAAGCAAAGCAATTTATCACAACACTACCTAGAAGAGCTTGCTTGAGTCTTCCATCCGACATCTATCCATTCATTCATCTTTTCATCCACCTGCTGATAATCACCCTTACATTCTGACATCCATTTAGTCTTTCATTAAAATTCGTCTGTCACCATTTCGTGCATATGTCTGCCTATCCATATCCAGACCTACCCAACTGTCTTCAAATCTATCCAAACATATCCATCCTTTCACTTATCCATGAATCCATTCTTTCAGTCATCCATCAATACTTTTGCGCATCCATCCTTTCACTCATCCATCCACCCTTAGAATCATCCATCCACTCCTCTATCCGTACACCTTTCACTCATTCATCCATGATCCACCATTTCACTCATCCATCCATCCATCTTAAGTCTGCCAAGTTGCAGACAGAAGAGACCTGTCAAAAACCTCACCCCGCTGTAGCTATGAAAGCAGGGGAAGGGGTGCTCATGACACCCCTGCTGAGAAAAATCAACTAAGAACTGTTTGGTTTCACAAATGTTTGGAGTCATCAACATAATGTGTCAAGGCTATCAACACAGTATATATTGCACTCTCTACTATTCACTATGGTGTGAGAGAAAACAAAAAAAGCAAGTCAATAGTTTGATTAACAAGGAGAGGAGAGATCACGAGAGAAAAAAGCTCCAACAAGGCCAATAGGTGTGACTTAAATTTGAGTTCTAACAGCAAAGAAAAGTCAGGTGCAGCAAAAAAAACCAAAAAAAAAAACGCTCAACTTAAGACAAATATTCTGATGTGATTTAGTGTAGTTTTGTGTCGTAAAATAGCCTCACATGCAGTGTAATGAAAGCAATCCTTTAGGAAGTGGAATGATCCACAAAACAGCCAATAGCGAGGTGAGAAAACTACAGAGTGGAGCTAAAGGCCACTCTACTTGTATTTCAAATAATTTGTAATAGATCATGCTGACAGCTGTCCTGTCAAAACAATTCTAAAAACGAGGCCAAGTGCTACTGTGTGTAGCATGTTCCAGTTACTGACAGATTAAAGGTCAATCGTTAAAGAAAGAGCAAGGTGATAGAGAATCAAGCACTGGGCTACATATTCATGACCTAGGCCCAGGTCTGGTGTGCCCCTATGGTTAGATGGGACAGCAGCTTACAGCACCAACACCTGGTGACATCAAACCCAAAGAAATGGCCCACAAATTGTATTTTTCGTGGGGGCAGGGAGTGCTTCAAGATAAAATATGTACACACATTTTGTGTTTGTGCTGAAAAGCCTTGTATTACTGAATACTGATGCAACAATAAAGCTAAAACCTGTGAAAGAGATAAAAGTGTGTACAAGGTACATTGAGGAGAGGTGGGGGAAAGAAGGTGAAAGTGACCAAATTGAGAACAGTAGGTTCTGAGTCCACCTTAGTAGCCTTTTAGAGCAATCTACTTTGCTTATAAGCATAGTATATTCTGCATTTAAACCACAAGTGATTAAAACATACCAAGCTACAAAAAAAAAAAAGAAACAAAAAAAAAGAAATCTGCAGCAGACAGATGTGATACTTTTCCAACACAGCTTACACTGTAGAACAGAAGTACAATTCCTGTGAAATACTTGACATAGAACAAAGTGAGGTAAAGCCACAAGCAAGGAAAAAGTAACAGCCAGTAAACATGGCTACCCAGTGCTAATGTTTATTTTCCAAACCACATGCCAATATGCAACCAAGAGTGCATCCAAAGTGTCACTCTCATAATGGTGTAAGGTTACTGCCCTCACCAGGGTCACTTCAGATTACGGTTCTCCAATTTAGCACACCGGACAGTCTAAGTGTGCTCATAAAGTGTTCAACTCCATTTGCTTGAGGCCAAAGAGGTGATTTGCTGATGCTTCCACTGAGTTGATTAAGTCTTGGAATTCTTGACTGTTGAAAGGCAGACCATTGTCAGACTTTACAATTGAAGGAACACCCCCCTTCCCCCCATTGCAAAAATGCTGTCTTAACCTTGTGATTACTTTTTTTGATTAATCAGTGCAAGATCTTCTACTAATAGAAAATGTGAGTATTCATTGACAATCACCATCTTTCCGTGGTTGGTGCACAATAGTGTAGTCATAGTCCTGTAGTTGCAAACCCCAATGTTCAATTCTAGGAGGCATCTTGGCTTTTGGATTGATAAAAATGCTAAGCAATGCTTGATGATCAGTTACAACAGTGAAAGGTTTTCTATAAGCCCACACCACCGTTAAACTTTCTCAGGTTGTTCACAGGCACGTTCAGTTAGTGACACTGTTGCTTGCATATGCCACATGGTGCCTTTGAGCATTTTGGTGTACATTGTGTTGGGCAAGGATGGTGCCCAACTGGACCTGGCTTGTGTCAACAACCACCTCTAGATACAGCTTCAGATCAAAGTAGGCCATTTCAGTGGCATTCTCAATTGCATGCTTTATTTTCTTAAAACTTTGTTCACATTCATGTGACCACTAAAATGAAGCATCTCTTTTTGTTAAGTCTCTTAAGGGAGCACTTAATGAGGCAAAAATCACATACGTATCTGGAACAATAAGTGGCCTGTACGTAACATCTTGTGGGTGGTTGGTGACTGACAAATCTTGCACTTTAGCTGGATCCAGCGTCATACCCAACCCCATCCCCAATCAGAAAAGATATTGCAAAATAAATGAGCTTTGTTTTGTGGAACTCACACCTCTGCATTCAAGGTTAGACTTGCATCAGCAAGGAACTGACAAACTTGTCTAAGAGCGTTATGTGCTTTTAATGCGGGCCAAAAGACCAGTATGTGATCACTGTAATGGAAAGCATTCATGGCAGGCTGTATTTATATGTCACAGGACATTTTGAAAACGTTCTGCAGCTGATGGTACACCGAAACTTAATCTTTTATATCTGAACAAACCAATGTGAGGAGAAAAGGTAGTAATATACCTGCAGTTTTCTTCAAGTTCCAATTGATATCGTTTTTTTCCATATCAAGGCAAAAGATTACTTTGGTACCATTTAGGTGTGTGATCATGTCAGCATCATGCTTTAGCAAAGTCTCAAGCTCTTTCACAACAGCCTCTTGTAGATGAAATGCAATTTGTCCGTTTGAGCAACAGGACGAACAATCTTATTGATATGCAGTTTCACTTTCAAGGTCTTAAGTGTCCCAAATTCATGAAACAATGGGAACTGACTTACTATATAGTGACTAGCATTCATGTTGTAGTTCACAGATATCAGTGCCATATCAGAAGCAGTACTGAAAGAGAAAACAGGCACTTGATGCAGTACCTCGAAGTATGCATATGGGCGCTTGTACCTTTGTCTGTGTAAAATGGTTGCCACAAATAAACCTTGACTCTTTAATGGGGTTGATGGAGCCCATCTATACATTTTAGTTTTCAACACTGAGACAGGGAAATGGACAGTTCATTGCATTTCTACTCCGGCATAATGTGAGCAACCCATCACTGTCAATAAAAATATGGAGCAACCATTTACCTTTAGTGTAATTTTCGGAGAATATTCGAATGACTTATGATTTTACTTTGACTTGACTCTTTGCATGCAGCCAGTCCAACATGCACACACTTTTCGGAGTTAAACATCGCACATCTCTCTTCCTCAGTGTCACTGGACAACGAAACTGCAGAACTCTTGCATGAAGACTCAAATGACTATCGACTAAATTTAGTGTTGATTTGCCTCAGCTGATGTTGCCACTAACCTTGTTCATCGCACGTTCCTCAGCCCTGGCAGCCGTGTACTTGCTCCAGACAGTGTTTCTCTCAGGATGTGTCTTCTGAATGAACCTGACAACCATCTATAACTCTGAGGTTGTTTCTTCATCACTGAATTAATTGAACTTACAATGTTTGATGACTGCATTAAGTCTTTCAACAAATTCAATTGTTTCACAAGCTCTGCATCTTTCCTGACTGGGAATAGATCTTTCCTAAACATCTGGCATTGGATTGAACTTGAGATTTAGTGCTTCTTTGATTTGACAGTATGAGGCTTCCATCAGCATGTGGTATCTTACTTTTTACTCCTTCACCTACAAGATTCTTAAGACAGGCTTCTTCAAGTGCATCAATGAAATCATCAAAAGTTTCTATCCAGGCAGCCCATCTGGCACAAATATTCTGCTTCCTGGCGGTATCGAATGAAAGTGGCTGTTTTAAGGAGGAAGCACCATTATAACCATTTGTAGAACTTATGGACATTGATAATGGGGTCTTCTCCCGTGCTGTCTGGTAGAATCTGTTCTATCCATATTGTCTAAGCCCCTGCAACGTGCTTGTATCAGGGGAAGCTCCTCCAAAAGGGCAGAGTAGCATCACCCCCCGCCAGCAGCGGCAAACCTTTTCCCAAAAAACGATAACTGTTTATTATCGTTTTTGGGGGGAAATGGGCAGGCCCACAGGGGTGACGAGCAATGCAAGCCCCCTCAGAGCGCATGTTAGTTTGTCCAGTCATCTAGGGCCAGCCAAACACGTGTGCAGTAAGCTCTCTCCAGCCTGGCAACACAGTTGCCAGGTTAGAGAGCACCTGCACAGGCTCACAGTCAGCCTGGGAGTGCCCTGCCTGGGTAGGCGCTCCCGGGGTCCGGATTGGCTGCAGGGCGGGCTGGGAGCCTCTACCTGCACTGCAGCGACAGGAGAGGAGCGCGCAACCGAGGAGGTAACCCTCCACCCCCCTTTACTTCCACTGAGGCTCATGGCACGCATGAGCAGTTTGCTGAACCACAGCAAACTCTCTGGGAGAGCACTGTCCATCTTCAGGTTATGCATCACCTATCTTGTAACCAGTTGCAGCGTCCTCGCCAGCCTGGGCACTTTTAAATGAAACACCACATCCTTATTCCTCTGCGTGTATTCGCAAACTCAACACTGGAAACATGAAATCTATTCACCAACCCGAAAACTTAACTCACAGCTCTACAGAGGCCATCAGGAACCAAAAGTGCCCCTTCATGTCTAACTCACAAGACACCACAACAAGGATAGTGCAGTACTGAGTATAGAGTAGTGCTTGCATGGTGTATGCATGTGCTGGAGGAGGATGTGCCTATGAGTCATAGTACCTGAAGGATGTAGTAGTGTGCAGGATAAGTGCATGTGCTGGCTGTATGTGTACCTGTGAGTAGTGCAATACATTAAGGGTGCAGTGGTGGCAGGTTAAAGCATATCATGGATGCATGTTTTATGCCTTTGAGTTGTAAAGTACATAAAGGATGAAAATAAGTTACTTACCTGTAACTGTAGTTCTCCAGTATTGGAATCTTTCATAGATTCACATGCTTGAATCATTCCCCGTCGTCGAGATGGGAGTCCCGGTATAAATTTTCATAAGTAATGTTAAAACATATTGAAGAGAAAAAGGCCCTAGGCCTCTTCAATTTGATAGTCTATCAGAGTCATTTTGTGAAAAGGACCAAACTTGATCCTCCACCAATCAGGCGACAGCACCCTTCAGAACCTCCTGAGAGAAGCTCTAGCACCTCAGATTTTCCACGCACAAGTGCGTATATTACAATGAGTATATGTACTACTAGAAAGAGAGGTGACGTGAGCTCTCCGGGGAGGTGGGTGGGTCGCATGTGAATCTATGAAAGATTCCAATACTGGAGAACTACAGTTACAGGTAAGTAACTTATTTTCTTACTCCAGTATTGGAACTTTCATAGATTCACATGCTTGAATCAGAGTAGAAAGCAATAAGTATGCACATTGTAAAATGACAACCCTATTAATAAACAGGTTATCTTAGACCACAAAACCTTATCATCATGTATAAAGTGATGAAGTATATAAGTGTACTGACATATGTCCCTACATATATATCTATATATAGATATACATATATACACACATCTATCTATACACACGTATATATACATAAATAACAGTATGTTTTTATCTCTAACATAAATAGGTATATTCCTGTGAAGATACATGCTGAAATTTAAATAACAAACCAGTATTAAAACATAAGACAGTAATGTAAGCTGATCAATATCGGATAACCCGCTTACTATGGGATTATGATTGTGTTCTATTATCTTTAGATACATTTTTTTTTTTTTTTGATGTGCATACCTTTTCTAGGATGGAGGGATGTAGGAGAAATGGCTCACCTTCACCTGAAGAGATTCCTGAGAACCGCTTGGCCCACTGCTACCTCTCCGTGCGAGAGGGACTCCAAGCAATAATGCTTAGTAAAGGTATGACAGCTCTTCCATGTTGCTGCCCTACATATGTCTTGTAGTGGCACTCCGGCAAACAGTGCTGCTGACGATGAGACTTTTCTCGTCGAGTGAGCATGCACAGATGACTGCAAAGGTTTGCCCGCTGCCTGATGGCAGAAGCGAATAGCAGAGGCGATCCATCTTGAAATACTCTGCTTGGATAGTGGGTACCCCTTCCTAGAGGCACTGTACGCCACAAATAGCTGATTAGAGCGTCGAAAAGCTTTTGTCCTGTCCAAATAAAATTGAACGCATCTTTTCACGTCTAGAGAGTGTAATGCCCTCTCTGCTGGAGTAGACGGATGAGGGAAAAAAAGACTTGAAGACCAAAGGTTCGTTAATGTGAAAGTCTGACGGAACCTTTGGAATAAAATGCGGGTTAGTGCGCATTAGTAGTCTATCTTGTTTAAACTGTAGGAATGGCTCTTGGATGGAGAGCGCTTGTACCTCACTGACCCGCCTAGCTGATGTAAGAGCTATCAATAAGGCAACCTTCCACGATAAATGTTTGAGGGAAGCACGGTGGATCGGTTCAAAAGGATGCTTCATCAGTTGTGCCAAAACAATGTTCAGGTTCCACGAAGGAGGTGGAGGTCTGAAAGGAGCCCCTTTAGAAATCTCTTAATCAGCCGAGAAGAGAAGAGCGAGGGTGTGTCCTCTGAATGTCTGTATGCAGCTATGGCTGCTACATGAACTTTAATGGACGAGTGTGCTAGGCCAGATCGAGCTAACTAAGAGATACGGCAAAATCTCTTCTGGTAGTGAAAGAAAAGGGTCAATTTGACGTTGATGACACCAGGCACAGAATCTCCTCCATTACACTAATACGCCTTGTAAGTGCTATCCGCTCTGGCCTGTGACAAAATATCTCTGCAGTCCTGCGGGATATTTAAATGCGCAAATTCTCTGTGGTGAGGAGCCATGCCGCTAACCGCATTGAGTGTGGATCGGGGTGTTGAACTTGGCCATTGTTCATTGTTAGTAAATGAGGTAACGGCTCCAGCGGAATATGAGGTTTGACTGAGAGAATGAGGAGCTCTGTGAACCAATGTTGGCGCGGCCAATACGGGGCTATCAGTATGAGAGTGCACGGTTCTGTTTTCATCTTCGTGAGGACCCTTGGGATTAACGGAATGGGAGGAAAGGCGTAAGCAAGGATGTCTGACCAGACTATCGAAAACGCATTCCCCCAAGATCCCTTTTGGTGATGCCAACTTGTGAAGAACTGGCATTTGGCATTGTCCTTCTTCGCAAACAGATCCACTGTTGGTGTTCCCCACTGGGAAAAAATCTGGGTGAGTACCGTCTGGTCTAATTCCCACTCGTGGCATTCCGATCTGTCTGCTGAGTGCATCTGCTGCTTTGTTGTTTATTCCCGGCAAGTGCACCGCCGACAGTGTGACACCTTTTTGCGAGGCCCAGTTCCAGATCGCTTGGGCTTCCCTGGAGAGGGTGAGAGATCTTGTACCTCCTTGTTTGTTGAGATAGTGAATCGTAGTGGTGTTGTCCGTTCTTATCACCACTCGCGAACCATGGACTCTTGGGAGAAACGCTTGTAAAGCAAGGTGCACTGCCCTGAGTTCTAGCCAATTGATATGCCTTGATACCAGATGAGTTGACCATCTGCCACTTATTTTCAGGTCCTGTAATACTGCGCCCCAGCCTTCCAGTGAGGCATCTGTTGTTATGGTCCACGGGGCTGGCTGTTGAAGAAACGAGAGACAGATTGAGAGATGATGCTTTTGAGACAACCACTTGAGAGTTTTGATCATTATCTGAGTAATTTGTATCTGGTCTTCGAAAGTTCCTGATACTTGAAGCCATTGACGGTTTAGCTGCTTCTGCAAGGGGCGCATCTTTAGCCGACACAGAGGGATCAGAGGTATGCATGAAGACATCATGCCCAATAGTGATTTGAAGAGACGGACTGTAACCTTTCGTCTTCTTTGTATGAAACTCCCTAGGGTTAGTAACCTTTGTTGTCTCTCTAACGTGGGACATGCGATGCCGGATTCCGTGTTCAGTTTTGCTCCCAGAAAAGTAATACTGCGGCCTGGTAGAGGGTTGGACTTCTCCCAGTTGATCATGAATCCGAGATTGGTCAGCAAGGAAACGCACTTTCTTGTTGACTTGTGTGCTCCTGTGTAAGTCTTTGCCTTTATTAACCAGTCGTCTAAGTATGGAAAGACCTGGTGCTTTCTTCTCCCGAGAAAGGCTGCCACTGGTGCTAGGCATTTGGTAAATATTCTTGGGGCTGATTTGAGCCCGAAGGGAAGGACGAGATATTGATAATGGCTCCCGGCTACGGTAAATCTCAGATACTTTCTGTGGGCAGGGTGGATTGGTATGTGGAAGTATGCGTCCTTGAGGTCTAGCGATGACATAAAATCTCTTTGAGACGCAGAAGGACGTCTTGCAGGCTGATCATTCGAAACGATTGCTTCTTTAGGTATACATTTAGTTGCCTTAAATCGAGGATCGGTCTCCAATCCTTCCACTTTTTTCGAATTATGAAGAACCTGGAATAAAATCCTGTTCCTCTTTGAACCCGCGGCACCTTCTCTATAGCTCCCTTGAGAAGGAGCTTGTAGACCTCTTCTTTGAGTTGTTGAGGGTATCTTGAAGGAGTCCTGCGGGGAGGGTTGGGGGGAGGTTTCTGGACAAATTCTAAAGTATGGCCCCGTTCCACTAATTGTAGGACCCACTTGTCTGACGTAATGGTTTGCCATTGACTGAGAAATAAGGAAATTCTTCCGCCCAGGGTGACAGGAGGAAGACTGGGCGTAGCCGGCGCCTCGAAGACATCAGGTTCGACGAGCTGCATCCTTAGCAGGGCGGGTTGAGCATCCATGGCCTGCCGGTCTATTATAGACTGGTTGAGTCGGTTGTCTTTGGGAATAGTATGGCCGAAATTGTTGTGAAGATGACGGATAGGAAGGGTATCTCTGTTGTTGATACCCTCCTCTGTAAGAGGGCTGGCCGCGCCCCCTAGGGCGAAAGGACGATTTCCGAAATTGCAGGGTCCCTAGTGACCTTGCAGTGTCAGTGTCAGTTTTAATTGACTGTAGGGCTTCGTCCACATGTTTCCCAAATAACGCTTGGCCATCAAAGGGTAAGTCTAGGATCTTATTCTGGACTTCTGGACGAAATGAGGTGGCTTTGAGCCAGCCCTGTCTTCTTAATACAGCAGCGCCTGCAAGCTGTCTGAAAGCAGTGGTCGCTATGTCCATTGCGCAGTCTATAAGCTCTGCAGACGCGCGTTGACCCTCTTGCACAGTCTTATTTGCCTCTGATTTTACGTCTTCCGGCAGTTGACTAATGAAAGGTGCAATATCTGCCCAAAGCTGTCTGTCATATCGAGACAAAATAGCCAAGGAGTTGGCAGCTCTAAGCACTAAGCTGGCCATAGAAGAAAATATTTTTCCTAGATTGTCTAGCCTTCTACCCTCCTTATCTGGGGGCGCAGAAATTGGAGCAGAAGGATTCTTTGATCTTCTTTGAGCCGCTTGAGCTACTACAGAATCTGGAGGAGGATGGCCTGTCAAGCATGTTGGGGCATCATCGGGAGCTTTGTATTTCTTATCCAGACGTGGTAAAACTGCTGTGACTGTTGCTGGATTAGTCATGACTTTAAGGCCTTCTTCCCACAAGTAGTTCACCATCGGGATGGAACGCACAGACTTCTGGAAGGGCTCTTTAAAATCATAAAGGAAACAATCTGTTTGCTTCGTAGGTAGAGGTAATGCAAAGCGCATGGCTGCCCTCTCTAAGAGATTGTGAAAACCTCCAATGTCTTCAGGTGGGGACTCCACCTTCGAATGAGAAGGAGAAGACGGAGCAGGAATAATATACTCGTCCCACTCTGAGTGAGCATCTATGAGCTCTCCTTCTTGATCTCCATCTGAAATGTCAGTGTCCTGGGGAATTGTCATGTCTGGGGTAGCCACATCTGTGAGATGCAAAGTCGGTCTTTGATGTGGAGTAGAAGGACCAGAAATGGGCGATGGATGAGGCTGTTCTCCTTGTGGAGGAAACCTTCTGTTATAATCCACCAACATGGCTCTAAGGCCAGTAAGCAGGTCGGAAGGGATATACGTTCCCTGTTGATACTGCTGATGCTCCAAGGAAGCCTCGGGATCATAAGCTTCCTCATATTCCTCCTCTTCCTGATATTTTACATTCAATTCAGAGGGGCTGTGGGCCGTACCAAAGGCCCATCTTCGTCTGAATCATCATCTCCCTCTAAAAGATGTACTGGTACCAGGGAGGGTACCTTACTAGGTGAAGTGTGGGTTGGAGTTAATGTTTCTGTTCTTTTTTGGTATTTTTCCCTCGACGACGATCTCGTCGACGACGTGTAAACTGACTTTGTCGTAGACGGTACTGTTGATGCTGGACGCACTGTTATTTTAATAGCCGCAAGCTTCGCCGACGAATCTACCGGTAAAGCTGATACTGACATCAGCGCCGTCGACGATGACGAGGTGTAGACAGTCGTCGACGCTGAAGTCGTCGTAGTTCGTCGACGGTGGTGTACTCATCGACGATGTTGCCGACGGAGCCGTGGACGACGGAACACCTAAAGTAGTTGGAGTCGTCGTCAATGCGCCCACCGACTGTGCCGTCGACGGGGAATCCGTCGACGAGGCCTTTTTTCCAGTCACAGAAGATGGCTTTTTGAAAGGCACAGATGGTGGAACAGATGAGGATTTCCTGTGCCTCTCAGAACTGGAAGAATGTTTTTTCCCCTCTTTACTTGAGTCTAGTTGGGGAAGAAGATGGGCTGCGACCCTTATAAGACCCTGAAGCAGTCTTTTTGAGGGCTTTCCTTGAGGTTTGTGAGGGAGATCTAGAGTGTGATCTTGCTCTTTTAGTTGATCTCTTGGAAGTGGATGATTCCTCACTCTCAGAATCAGAAACTGGATCCTTCCTATGCTTCAGTTTCTGCAGCCATATTAGTAATCTGCCTTCTCTATCCTTTAAGGTTTTAGAAGAAAAAGTACGGCAAATCTTACAGTCCTTGGCTGAATGATATGGATAGAGGCAGTAAATGCAGTCTTGATGAGGATCTTCAGAATGAAGTATTTTCTTCCCACAAGTCTTGCAGTCTCTAAAGAGACTTTTCTTTTCCTTGTCAGACATAGTTGAAAAATAGCTGACAAATCAAAATAATTGAGTTTCTCTGAGAGAAAAAGAGCTGAATAAAGGTGTGAAAACAGAGCAGAGCTCTGAGGAGACTCCCTAGCACGACGTGCGGTAGAAAATCTGAGGTGCTAGAGCTTCTCTCAGGAGGTTCTGAAGGGTGCTGTCTCCTGATTGGTGGAGGATCAAGTTTGGTCCTTTTCACAAAATGACTCTGATAGACTATCAAATTGAAGAGGCCTAGGGCCTTTTTCTCTTCAATATGTTTTAACATTACTTATGAAAATTTATACCGGGACTCCCATCTCGACGACGGGGAATGATTCAAGCATGTGAATCTATGAAAGTTCCAATACTGGAGTAAACAGCGTTGGATAGTGTGTGCATGTTAAATACATTTTCTGGACATATGTGCCTGTGAGTAATACAGTACATGTAGGACAGAGTACTGTGTGGTGATACATGCTGTATACACATACTGAGTCTATGTGTGTCAGTGAATGATACAATACATGGAGGGCCCTGGCTTCCATTTTGAGAGGTCCAGGCCTGCAATGTGAAATGAAGTGAAGGTAGAGAGATTTCGCTCCCCAGAACCCCTCCTTCCCCTAGTCAGACAGATTTGTGGATTGCTGCAAGTTGGGTGGGACACACTGGGGAGTGGAGGACCACGCTACCTCTGTACTCTTCAAAGGGTACTCTGTTTCAGTGACCGGTCAAAACTCTGGGGCACATCTCAAGAGGGAGATGGGGCCTCGAAGAGAATCAACCAGTAGGGTTGGGAGACCTTGACTAACCTTTTGATGCAGCGAGGCAAACAGCAAGCTGTGAACTTTAGTCACTCCCATGGCCTTTGTTGTGGGATTAGATCAAGACTGGGGACCAAGGCCCACAAGTCTCCCTGCTGGGTGAAGGGACATAACCCATGGAATCCAAGACAATCTGCCCTGGAGCACCAGCATCTGTCTGCTTGACAAGGCCAGTGTGCCCAGTGAGGAAGAGGAGATAGTTGGAGTACCACCCCCTGTGTGTGCCAGGAGAGGGCTGCTGTGAAGATAGCCATGGAACAGACTGCAGTGCAGTAAGGGTTGTAGCCTTGCGGTGACAGTCATGCGGCAACCCCGTATGCCAGGTGGGGCTGCTAAGAACACTTGTGCCAAATTGATCAGGCTGGAACCCATAGACTGTGGCGACATGTAGGTCACTGGGTGAATGAGGATATTGACTGGTCTGACCCCATTGAGCAAGTGAAGATGCAGTGAGAATTGTTACCCAAGTTTAGGATCAAAGACCAGACCAGAAACACTCTGCAATTGGAAGCACGGAGACAGTGACCCCGCAGGAGGAGTGCAGGAAGCCTATGATCGCTGCTAGGGCGTGATAGAGAGAGAGAGGCTGCCCCTGCCAAGTGCAGCTGCTAAGTCTGAGTGCGGCCAACTCACCTGATCAGAACCCGAGCTACTGTGAGTGCCTGTGAATGGGGAGCACTACAGGATCATGCACACTTCCCTCCTACCAGAGTGAGTAAAACTTGTTTCTGGCCTGTCGGCCCCAGGGGAAACTCACTGCTGAGTGTTGCGCCACTAGGAAACATTTTACTTGAATTAAAAATCAAAGTGGACTCTTGAGAAACTGACTGCTTATAAGGCATTCCCCGGTTTGTTGCCAACAATTAATGGGGAATAAACACTATTGCTAAAACGAGGAGGGAGTGGGACAGGGAATTGCCAGTAAAACACTAGAGCCTCGACTACAAGTGTAATTGTGTTTGTGAAGGTTGTATTTTTCCTTTGTGTTTGTAGACTAGACCATAGAAATAAAGTACTTTCATGGGAGTGAGTATTTGGCTCGCTAATGGATTTTGCTGCTGCTGCACACAGAGTTGTGAGCACATGTTCACTAATCTGTATGCACACCTTCCTGAAGGGAGCCTTGAACTGCTCAAGCATGTTTACCACAGAGTCCAGTGCAGAAGGGGTACTTGGCCCAGCTGCTCAGAATCCATAGCAGGCCAAGCCCTGGGACATCAATGAAAGGCCTCAACCCCCACAGTTGGGCCCAGTAGCCCCTGCATGCCACTCTGAAAGGGGTTTGGACACCCCTTTCCCCTCCAGCCACAAAACACTCCCCCATCCCCTTACCCCACCTCCATAGCACACATTCCCAAGTTAACACTGGAGGATCTAGTGTGAGTTGTTTTATGTGGTCACAAAGCGTAACACACCCAGAGTTATCTATGCTAGCCTTGTGCTGTAGGCTTTGGCTGGATACCTCCTCCAGCCGTATACTTTGATTCACTTCTACATAACATGGCCCCTGCTCTATATGGCACATATATGCAAAACCAGACTATTCATCCTTTTGAACAGAAGTGTTTGGAATGATAAATAACCAAACTGTGCAGTGCCCCACCCCTATCTTTGAACTTCTAACCCTGACACAGATATTTACATCCCAGCAGAGAAATATCAACCAGTTGTGAAATTGCCCTTGACCCTACCCCCATGCCATGCTAACCCATAGTACACTTAAGTGATCTGGTGTCCCAACCCAATAGGTTTACTTGCACAGATAGGAATAAGCATGTGCGGTGTGCAACTGGTTAAAACCAAGTGCAAAGGTTCCGGAGCTAGTGTAGGTTTTTAACTGAGGGCATCATGGTTCTTTTTAGAGTAACGGTGCTTTCCATTCTGGAATATTTCATGAAACATTCAGAAAAGATTTGCAGTAGGTACAGTCTGATTGCTAAATTGATAACTTTAAAAAACTGGAAGGACCTTTGAGGTAATTACTTGTTTTTCTCTGGTGCACACATCGTGCGCTAGGTTGCCTCAATAGTGTGGACAATTGCTCCGGGTACGGAAGTCTAAGAAGGTAAAGAGATACCCCTCTATCATCTGAATTGCACAATGGGAAACAAGAAAACCTGAGATCAATTCAGACTTCATCTGGACCCTATTGTGAGAGTCTAGGCTTTTAAAAAAAAAAAAAATTGACTGAGGCCCTTTTCCTTCTTAAAGGAAATGAGAGCTACTGAAATGTGTGTGTTAAGGATAGATGTTGCACAAAACCTCTTGTGCTGGACTTAAAGGACTAATGTTATTCAACATAAGGTGTCCACGACAACTGACTTGCCTTTTATTTCACTAATGGTATTGTCATTGGGGTGGAGATGGGAGAGCATGCATATCCCCAAGTTGAAGATTAAAACTATCACTTAACTAAATGACTCAATGCAGTGATACAATCTGATCTACAAATATAACACGCATCCACATGTAAACATTAAATTTTTTTGAATTTTGAAGAGACTATTTTTTATGACTTTTTTTGCATGTTTTACATGCAAACTATTTTCTCGCTTAGCACATGCATCTGCTCTTTGCGCCAAGCCAAGCCCTGGGTGTGGCTCTCCCTGCTAATCTGGTGGCTCACCCACCTCGATTCACGGACTACACTAACCACTTTGGTCAAGCACTCTTCCCACAAGCATTAGCACATCTTACACAACAGCCAGGGTAGCTCCAGATTTAGGCAAGGTGCGCTTAAACGCTCTGCCTAGAATCTGTTTCCCTACTTCCTATGTTTGCAGCTATAGCTGCTAAGCCACTTCTGCCACCTCAGTTTAACTGCTCACACAGGAGTCCACCTTTGTGAATATAACGAGCATTGGCAAAGCCAATAGGCCTCGCCTATGCAAGCACTTTTGGCTTTGCCAATGTCGTAGCCATTTTGTGCCACAGCATGGTGCAGAATGGCTTAGAGTAGAATGGAATGGTGCAATTCTGGGGCAGCTCCTACATTAGGGTGGAGGAGCATCCCCCCTCCCCTGAGCCCCCCCCCACCCCTCAGTGCCAGTTGCAAAACCTTTGAAAGAAACGAACGACAAACGTTATTATCCTTTTCTTTTAAAGGGTCGGGCCACAGGGGTGACGAGTGTGAGGGGAGAGGGGGGGAGTGCGGAGTACTCCCCCTCAGAGTACATGTATGTTTGGCCAGCCGTCTCAGGCCGGCCAAACATACATGCGCAGTAGGTTCTCTCCAGCCCACCAACACAGTTGCCGGGCTGGAGAGAGCCTGCACAGGTGCTCAGTCTGCCTGGGAGCGCCCTGTCTGGGCGCTCCCAGACAATCCTGATGCTGCTTTGTGGCGTCAGGATTGACAACAGGGCAGGATGGGAGCCTGTGCCTACGGCAAGACGAAGGAGAGGAGCAGCTCGGAGCAAGGTAAGTGTTTTATTTATCTAATGTAATGTATTTTTATTTCCCCCCCACACCTCCCAAAAAGCGTCACCCGCCACTTCCACGTCATGTGAGCTGCTCCTGGTGCAGTGTATAGTAGTATGAGTGTGGGTGTAAGAAACTTAAACAAGGAACCACACTTAAGATCAACACAAAAGTTTGAGGCATATAGTGGGTGAAAGGCAACGAAAATTAGCATGAGGCAGCAAGCATCATAAAGCTGTAAATGTCTAGTTAGTGTTGAGATTAATGCCAATCAACGGCAAGGAATGGGAAGGCTCCAAGCTCTTTTTTTGTTTTGTTTATTTAAACACCCTTCACAAGCGAGCACATGTACTGCCACAGGTCAGACCTGAAAATCCTTCAGGCTGTTGTGCTGCATCTCATGACAATAACAGAGCAGACTGTTCACTGCTCTTCTCACTGTAAGGGCGTTACTCAGACCCCTGTAGCCCTTATAGTACAAAGGGGCCCTTAACCCTTCAAGGGGACGCCAATCCCTCAGAGGGCCCCCATTCAGCCTAAGGCCAATGAATGTGAGCTAAGGGAGACTCTGGGCCCTTCATCGCATTCTGCAGGGGCCCTCACCATTTTGCCTTAGTCTGCCTCACCATTGTAACAATAAAACACATCAGCTAACCCAACAGCCGACTGCAGGTTATCAGTAGGGTTTAGATCGGAAGATGCCAAACCTGAACAATGAAAAAAGGCGATGCCATGTGTGACCGTCGCACAAACAGCAAGGCAGTCCCTCCACATCAAAGCAAGAAGAAAGGGCGCGCTACTCTACAGGCTGGGCATGCACTAGGCACCACCCCTTCCGTAGGCATAAGGTGTGTGCGGAATACTGGTGGAGTTATCACCCCTCCACCCCCCCCAGATTTTGGAGCAGCAGAGGGAACATGGGGGACCAGGGGAGGGGGGTGAAGGAGTGACAAAAGAACTTTCCCATTCACCTCAAAGGTTCACAGTGGAGAAGTGTGGCACAATGGTTAGAGCGGCAGACCCTGAAGCAGAGATCTGGCTCAAGACCAGGGTTCAAGTCCCGCTTCGGCAGGTCTTGGGCTCAATTCCCTTGGACCAGATATTTCTCGCCTCGGTGCCTAATCTAATTAATGGGTCCCACTCTGCAACTCTGGGCAATAGCTTGCTTAATCTCCACAACGGCCCCAACAGCGCTTGGATGCCTGGCTTCACCCTGGGGGTGCCCAGGAGTGGGCACCTCACAGGGAAAAGCCAGGAGGGGTTCCATAGCGGTATGAGTACAGCGCCTTGAGACCCTAACGGGTGAGTAGTGCGCTATACAAGTGCAAATTTACATTTACATTTTTACAGGGCCATTATGTTGTGAAAACTCTACCTATAATTGCCCTACTCTTGACCAGTCTCAAGTATTTATGACCAATCTGATGGTCACGGAATGTAGCTCATGTCAGAGGCCACCACTGCCCGTTGCCTCTCATTTAGTGTCCTTTGTCCTCTCCTTTTGGACGGTCTTCCCCGGACATGGAAGGATTAGTTAGTGCCGCCCAGCCTACCCACGATGCCAGCCGTGTTCCCGTCAGCCTGGCCACCTGGCTTGTGTGGCCTTATCCTGCCGGTTCCTGCTCTCCAGCCCAGGCCCAGCAGTCAACTGTTGAGCGCCGGCTGAGCTCTCATTCACCGTGATCTGACTGCCTCTGACTCAGTAGCAAATTGAAATAAAAAACAGAAAAAAGAAAGAATGAGTGCTTATGATGTGCCGATACACTGGCAATCACCACATGATATGTCAGTGTGTCATCTGGTGGCGAGCCTTTACAAGATACGGCTCTAGGGATACATAATCCCAAACTTCCATCATGTTATCCAGGAAGCATCCTCTTGGCTATCAGGGTCATCTTCGTCCAGATCTGTTGGCACTGAGTAAGGTGTTGGGGTTGGGCCAAAAGTGCCTAAGCATCTGGTGGCAAATGATTAGGATGGTTGGCACCACTCTGGCATTTTTGTTGTTCTTTAGTAATGATGTAAGCACTAAATCCTTGTGATTGCCATCAATAATCCGATTCCTTTTCTTTGTTAGACCTTTGATGTTGAGATGTGGTCTTGCAGGTATGTGCTCATTTTGGGGATCATTCTATACGGTGTATTGCACGGCATCAAGCTGTTCCCTGCTTTCAGTAGGTGGTGTTTGTGTAATGGGTCCCATGTGAGTGATTGACTTTGAAGCCTGTTTAGGCATTCTCTCAGCCCTGAGGCCTGGGCTGTAGGATCCAAAGAATTTCCAGCAGCAAAAACTTGATTAGCAATCTCAATTGTTTTGGGTGGTGTGAACAGTAGATGCTTTTGCGACAGTGTTTCCTTGTATAAGGCCTGACAGTCTTTACCATTCCTTGGAATGGAGCAGAGAAGTAGCTCATTGTTTTACCCTTGCTGGATTTAGATGCAGTTTCTATCCAAAGGTGCTTGTGTGCCAAGCTCGAAGTCTCCAGTGGAAATCCAAACTTTTGCCTTTGTCTTGGAAGTCGGTCTCACCTGGACCTGGACTCATAAGGAGACAGAAGTAGTACTGTGCTGGTATATGAATTATCGGGTATTGGATGGGCCTTGCATATCATTTGAGTAAACTTCTTCAGCAGTTGTTGCTGATGGGGACTTGGTAGAGCCGTGCTGCTGCATTTCGGTGCAATGCGCTCACTTGGTTGCAGCGCTGACTGATAGTATTTCTTTTTTTAATTGAAAGGCATTAAAGGCTGAACACAGGCTTGGTAAACCGAGGGTACAGACCAGATGTTGGTCCAACCACAGGAATTTAGGATCACGGGATAGGTTGAAATTCTACACACCCTCTCCTCAAGCTAGTCATTTTTCATATAACCTTCTGTGGATTCGGGCAGAAGTGGTCAACAATTGAGATGTGCTCGGGAATTCTGCCCTTCAGCCATCAATGTCTTCAACAATGGCTTGTAACTCATTTTCACTCTCACATGGATGACCCGGTCTTCTGGTGTTTAAGAGTACTCTATAGTGCATAGACGAACAGAGTTGGAGGGCACGGGGAACCCACAAGTGGACACAACAATCTATGGAGTCTGTTCTGGTGCTTTGGGGGATTGAGGGATTCGAATCCAAACTCTTTCGAGGAGAAACAACGTGTAACATTCAGAGTCTAACACTAGATGGCAGGAGTGTGCAAAGAATGATCTACAGTTTTATTTATTTATGCAATTTTATATAGCGCGGACATGGCCCCAAGGCAGCAGAGCACTTTACAACACACAGGATACAGGATTACATTAAGAGTAGTTAGGGTCGGACGGTTACATCAGTGTCTGTATACAGGAATTACTTTAAGACAGTTACAACAGGGCGGAGGACATGAAGAGTTAAAGAAAGCAGCTCAGGGTGCAGTGGAGACAGTAAGTCTGGTCAGTTAAACAGCACACCTTATTTATAAATATATATGTACGTAAAGAATTACTGCTAATTTTCTTTTATACCACCAGTTAATTGTAATATGCAAGTACCTTCGAGACTGCACAAATGTGGTTTATTTAATTGCGCTAAATCATAACATGTCAGCTTTGTAGAAGGACCACCGTTCCCTCCATTTGCATGTCACAGGTACTGCTCATTCCACATACTGCAGGGCACAAGTCGGGGGTACACGTGGGTGGACGGCGTGCACCCACTATTTTCAGAGGCTGGACGCCGTCCTCCCTTGCCAAGACGTAGGGCCCATATGAAGAATACTGAACTTGTCTTGGTGCAATTACCTAACATTGAGACACATTCAGCAGAGCATGCACGTTGTCTGCTTTCCATTCGGAGCAACAACGTGCAGTCGCAGAGGAGGCTTTCACCAACTGGGTTAAAGGCAAAGGCTCAATTTAAAGGGCTATCCTGACGAAGCTATCTCAAGTTTATCGCACATATGCCAGTGCAATGGACAGGAAACAAAATCACAGCTTGCTAGGCCTCATAAGTAGTTAAGCGAAACTACGATTTGTAAGCAAGCTGATCGGGTATGACTGCATTGGAATATCAGCTATATCAGTCTGTACAAGTATTTACATTATTAACAATTTAAATGGCACATTGTTAAAATGTATGTTACAGTGCTACTCCATCTGTAGGGTGTTCCTCCCTTTGAAGGGTAACAGCACTTTGTCAGTGTGTGTATTTGACGTAAAGTGTGTAAATCAATGTACAGCATATTACAAAAAAGACAATGATGGCAAAGCCACTGGAATTAGGAGGCAGAGTTGACTACATTATGTAGCAAGAAAAGGCAAATTATTCACAAAGAAAAGCCAAATTATGCAACATTCAGTGCTATTACCTTGTTTTGGAATGTGTACACATGTTAACACTATTTGGGCAAAGGTTTACCTCATTAGTGCCACTTGAACACCCAAATGCAAACCTAAGCAAAAGAAAGGTGACCAGTTATACTTTGCAAAGGCCCTTCCATTGTGCGGCAACATCTAATTGCACTATTATTAGTACCTTTGTATCTGAGCTAGAAACACATTTTATTTAGTTGAACTCTGCAGATGCATTACGTGACAAATCCATATTTATGCAATACACACTGCTAAATTGCATAATTCCTGTGGATTTGAATAAGGATTACAAGGAGTAGGAGTTACATCCCGCTTCGTAGGTCCCTATGCTAGATCATAAGGATTGTAGTTTATAAACTGCAAGTAACAAAAGCCATAAACCGCTTGCCTATTCATTTAAAGGCAAATCTGCATGTTACCTGTTAACTATCTACACTTCTTTGAGTCAAAACTGACTAGACAAAACATATTTCCAGCACATGTATTAATCACCACAGTTATTTTACCACTATTCTTTGAGATTTACTGGGCACACAGACATTTGCATTTGATGTCTTAACCCCATAAGATATTTTCAAAGGTGGCCTTTGCAACCAATTAAGTCAGAAAAGATGGTCTGCCATGCTTCTCCTTGATGCCAATTTCTTTAGGGCAGAGTAATTAAACAAAAAAACGTAAAGTCGATTGTCAGACTACTTTCCATGACTACGCCCCTTGTGACCATACCCCCATTTCATTGCCAAGCACTGACCCCAAATGTATGGGTTCCTGGAGTAAAGTTTTTCTAATTCCAGCACTTCCGTAAGGATCTCGCATAGTACAGTAACAAGGCTGGAAAACCGTTTCAAGCCTGCCTCACGTCCCCCGCCATGCCAAGCGCCAGAAGCACAAGAAAAATCAGCAGGAATAATGTAGGAAAATGTCCATCCTGCGATTTACCCAGAACGTAGTACCCAAGGGAGCTGGAATACCAAGATTTGTTGCACATAGATGGCCAAGCCAACGAACAGGGAGAGCCAGAGCTGAGTCTGGCTTGGCTCTATGAGCCTGTGCACGAGTTGAGCCCTGGAAAGATTGGGGCGTAAATCACGCAAATCTGTTCCGATATGGTAAAGTGTCTTTAAAATTCAAAGAAGGGTATTTAGCATTCAGAAATGTTTCACCTTAGTGCATCAGATTATATCACTGCATTAATTCAGTTTTTTTTTTTTTTTAACAAACTTGTAAACATTTATCACCACTCCTGTCATGCTACAATGGCATTAGTAAACTAAGAAGCAAGTCAAGTGTCATGTAAACCCTAAAAACGACCCAGATTCTTATAAATAGAGCAATGTTGCAGTCTATTAAATCAAGCACAAGAGGTTTTTAAACCGTGCACATCCCGAACTCGCGTATCTGGAGAGGCTCATTGGTTTTCTTGCTCCACATTGCACAGTTCTGACCCTAGATGGGTATATTTTTCTGTTAACTGTTAATGCTTTGTCTTCAATTCTCAGTGCATGATGTTAGAGTATGGTGGCAAGAAGAAGCCGAATGAAAGCTTGGCTCGAGGGTCCAAGAAGAACTTAACTGAGCCTCAGCCAGCCACCTTGCTTGAGATTTCAGTGGCTCGTCCACCTCTAGTTGTACACCGTTTAAAAAGATGAGGAGCCAGAACGTTGGTCTTTGTTCTTGTGCCCCTACACCTGCCTTACCCACCCTGACCTCTGGCTTCCATGGTGCACATGGACAGAAAGAGGATGAAAGATGCCAGATGGAGACTGCTGGTGGAGAGGAGTCAGCTGTGTCTAGGTCTTTATTCCAGTTCTTGATAAGTACTACTAGCCCAGCCAGAATTTACACCATCCACTGCAAAAGAAATGCTGTCTTATCTTTGGCCAAAATGTTGCCCCTGTGATACAGCATCTGCTTGACATACGGTTCAATTTCAAGGAAATATTTCCAACTCCAAAGGTTGGGCCAAAGGCTACCATTACAATCACCCCAGCTCCAGTCTTGCTTCTAAACACGAGCTTGTTTAGAAATGGGTGCTCTAGCAAATTAAACAGAACAGCCAGTGCATGAGCCGAGTTATGAAACTGGCAACTAATTCATGCAATAAAATATGGAAAGTCACTTCACAATTCAAAAACGTGTATGCATATACGTTTCACCATAGTATTTCAGATGTTATACCTACATCAACAAACATTTACTAAAAGTGATGGCTTGAATTTAGTGTATACTTAGTTCACTATACTAGCATTGTTGTCAGAGTAGGGGTGGGTATGAATGTTTCTAAGAGGCAAGTCAATTGTCATGAGCACCCTAGACTCTAGAACCCAGATTCTTATAGCACATGGAGCAACATTAAAGTCTAACAGATCAAACTGAAGAGAAATATTTGCCTAGGATCACACAATTTTGTCAAGCGGGGAAGCTGGGATTGATCCCACGTTTTCTCCTTCCATGCTGTGTAATTCTGCTACTAGATGAGCATCGCTTTATTTCTCCTAATTTACAAAGGTTAATGTTTTATCCATGAAGTTAGAGTGTGAGCTGCAGACATAAGCCAAATGCAAATCATTTGCCATGAGCATCTTGTATGTAGCCTAGATTCTTATTTATTAAGCAAAATCACAGTCCACTAAATTAAACATAAGAGATTTGCCTAGGATCACACAAAATTGTCAAGTGTGCGTGCTGGGATTGATCCGAGGTTTTCTGCTATCAATTCAGCCACTTGAAGGATCCCTAATTTCTCCTGTTTTTTTTTCTTTTGTCAAACTGAGTTTTTTCCAGCGGGCATAGCGCTTTACAAAGACAATGAAACACAATAAGGGAGTCAGAAGAAACCTCAGAATGTTAATAGTAGTCAGTTTCCACAATATGACATTTCCCTTGTAGACCAATATTGCAACGAAAGTGCAGTCTTCAAATGTTCCATCTCATTGAATCTGAACAGTCGCCCAACAAAAATCACCCCCCCCCCCCCCATAAGACTTCAAACCATAAATCATGAGTGAGGATAACAGAGCCGTGTGTTGTGTGGTGGGCGAGTGAAACCAGGTTCACGGGACCTTCTTTAGGAGCCTGTGGGTCGTTACAGGGTGACAGGGCGCTCCTATGATATTACAGCTGGAAGAGATGAAGTGCCCGAGAACGGGTTGGGCAAGCTGTGATGGGGAGGCTAATGGACAGGAAGATCACTAACTAGGGAGCCACAAATATGTTCAAAATGTTTATATTTAGCCTTAAGTATGTCTGTCATTAGTTCCATTGTTAAGGCCTGCAACAACCTAGCATACTACTGAGTGACTCAGGGAACCAGAAGCTGCCATCATCTTAGCCGCTCCCAGGTATAGCAACATTATAGAGCGATCTCCTGGGTTATGGCACTTGAGGGACTCATCCCGCAAGCCCAAAAGGGAGAAACCTGGCATAGAGGGGATTGGGTAGCCAAATATGGTTTTGATGTGTGCCAAAGTTTGGTCAGAAAGGGCGGCTCATGGGACAGTACCACCACATACGACCGAAATTCCCAAGTAACCCACACTCTGTAGCAGAGGTCAAATGAGTTAGGGGATATTTTTTTAAGCTTTGTGGGATATAGATATCAGTCACAATAGTTTGTATTGGGCATCTCATTCCTGTAGTGTGGTTGAACCTCAGTATGTCGCTCCATAGCTTCTGCCATAACGCATCAGGGACTGAGTCCCTTATTATATTAGTCCAAAAAGCTATGTGTTGTGGACAAATTTTGTGGGATGTTTCCATTAAAAGTGAGTAAAGGAAGGAGATATTGCCTTTAGCTTCCTTCACATGATGCCTGAATTTCTCAGTTCTCACGAGGTCTCTAGTGGCTGCCACTTTTACTTCTAGGTGGAGTACCCAATGTTTCAAGTGAGTGTAATGGTATCTTTCAGAATTTAGTAAGCTAAAGTTTCATTGGCAATTTTCGAAGGTAAGAAGGTCCCATCCATTGTACAAATTGGATAGTAAGATGCCCTCCTTCCCTCCCCGGATCAAAAGTCTCAGGTGTGAGTATAGGAGGAAAGGCAGGGATAAAGTGAATGGAGGTGAACGGGAAAGAGAATGTAGCCAAGCAGTTCACCTCATGCCAGACTTTAAGGGTTGTTTTTGTAGGTGAACTAATGTAAGCCTTAGGGGGTCAGTCCGCTTTGTTTCCATAGCACATCACAGATGTATTGGCCTACCACTGCCAGATCCATGTGGAGCCAGTGTTTATCCAATTCTCTTCAGGACCATTCCTGACGAGCCAACCCCCTAGCCTCTAAGTAAACGCAGCAATTTATATGGGAGTTTGCCTTGGCGCGACTGCCAAATAAAGCAGGCCACCAGCAAGCTAAGAACTGAAAAGGACCTCCCGGTCTATTTCGTCTGGAAGCCCCTGAAATCGATAGAGAAAATGCGGTGAAAAAGTCATTTTGATTGCATGAATAGGGACAAGCCACGATAGAAACATGAGAGCTCATCTTTTGAGATCAGCTTTAAGTTGGAGTAAGGGAAAATGGCCCTCTGTCAGTCAGATCTTGGGAATGATTTTAATTCCCATATATGTAATATCTTTAACCCACTGGGAAGGGGTGGATCCTGCCAACCTTTCCATCTCGGATAAAGGAAGAGTTAAGTTCAGGAGAAAGGATTTCTAAAGGTTAACGCGGTAACCTGTAACCCCCTCTGAAGTTAGCCAGTTCCTGCTGTAAAGTTTTTAGAGAGATTGAGGACCTTGTTCGGGACAGGAAATAATCTGCAAATAATGAGTATGGTTTACAGCCCCAAAGGGAAAACCATAAATTGTTTCCTCCTCCCTCACTTTTGCAACAAGAGATTCCATCCAAAGGGAAAATTCAAGAGGTGAGAGGGGGCACCCCTGTATGGTGCCCACCCCACTTTGAAGTCTGAGCCCACTCCATTGACTAGCATTCATGAAAGTGGGTTCGCAATGTTAGCCCAGACCATGTTAATAAATTGTTCGCTAAGACCGAACAAACAGTGTGGAAAAGGAAGGACCAATCCACCCGGTTTAAAGTTTTTTCACTGTGTAGTGCCAAGAGCACTGTTGGTATGTGCTTTTTGGTTGCCTTTTTAAACAGGTGGACCACTCTCCTTAGTCTATCATGTGTTTGTCTCCCCTTGATAAATCTGGATGAATTCGATCCAGCAGAATGTCTTCTAGTCGTTTTACTAAGATGTTAATCTATAATTTGGCATCTAAATTCAACAGAGCTATAGGTCTGTATGAAGTGCAGTAGCGGGAATCTTTCCCCAGTTTTCGGAGGAGCACGATTAGTGCCTCGCTCATCGATGGTGTAACCCTGTGAGAGGTAGTTATATGATTAAACAATGTTGTTGAGTGGAATACCAGATCAGAGCTGAAAGATTTGTAAAATTGGGCCGTGAAGCCATCGGGCCAGGTGATTTGTGGAATTTAAGAGCAGAAATTGTGGTGGAGTTTAGGGATGGAAATTGCTGCCTGGACCTTCTCCTCCCTGATTGGACTACCCGAAACATCATTTTGCTCATTGGTTACCTAAGGAAGGTTTATGTCATATAGGTATTATATTTGTTCTTTTTTCTTCAGGTGGCTTAGCCATATATGTTTGTAGAAACCCCTAAAGGCATTCACTATCGCTCTGCGCTGTTGCTACCGCTCCACCATCTAAGTTGATGTGGCTGATTTATTCCTTTTCATGTATACTCTGCCCTGTTTATGTATATCGTGTTCAGCTTTCCCCTATGTAAGGTGACTTTTCGTTTCAATGGTAAGGAGGGAGTATCCTTGTGGGCCCTTTCTGTTACTTGCATTTCTACTTCTAGCGCTAACCTGTCCTGGTTTTCGGTTTATTTAAAGTAGACAGGAGTAAAATGCAATTCCCCCCAATAAAGGCCTTTAAGGTGTCCCATGTATTGGACAGATTAGTGTCCCAAGGATAATTTTTGTGTGGAAAAAAGTCTTCAATAGCTTTATGTAATTAATCTCAGAAAAGGCAGTCCCTCACTAGCAGGACAGGGAAGACCCACCTATGATATTTAGGTGCTGGGCAAGCCCATTCCAACGTCAGGGCTACAGGGCATTGCCGGAAAGCGCTATTGAGTGAATCAAATTGTATAATAAGGGGGGGGGAGGGGAGGGGGGCGGGGAGGAAGCAATCTTGGGTCTCAGAATGAGTGACACTCCAAGCATCTATGAGTCCTCTGAAACTGAACCTTTAAGGGTGTTGGAAAAGCTCCCACTAAAGGAGCAGCGAGGAGGGATGCTATCTTGTGCTGGATCCAAAGTCAGATTGAGATCTTCCATTAAAATAATATCTCCTTCAGCAAACTCTCCCAGAAGGGAGGGACTATTGTATGAAAGTAGTCTGAGCTGTGTTAGGGACATAAATAGAGGCTATTGTACACATCTGTCCAGCAATGCTCCCCTTCACCACCAGTAATCTCCTCATCAGTTTTACACCCAGTCGGCCGGAATTTGAGGAAGGAGTGAAAAAGGGCTACCCCATTGTGTTTGGTGAGGGCGGAAGACTTAGATCAGAGGATACGCCTTATTGTGCAACCTGTTGTCCTCACTTCATTGAAGGTGTCTTCTGCAAGACTACTCTATCATGCCTTCTATCTAGGATGGACCCACTCCAATTTAACCATGGCCAGTTTGTTCCACAGAAGCTGGGAAAACATGCCTACTACAAATGCATTCAGGTCCAGGCCCGTTACTCTCTCCTCCAGATTTCGTAGACCAATATTGTCCCTTCTGGAGCGGTCCAGCAAGTCTTCACATTTTAAGATCATCACCTAAATATGGTTCTGAAGTGGTTTGGTTGAGCCTTGTAATTGGCCCAGACATTGTTCCAGAGTCAGACATTTATTTTCCAAATCAAGACTGCGCTCGCCAAGAGTCTATTTCTAGTTTCAGTGTTTAGAGTCTGTCAAGGTCTGAGCGGAGTGTCTAGCAAGGTAGCTAGGTCTGCTTTTAAATCCTCCTTGGTCAATGCCATTGCATCGTTTCTAGAAGAAACATCCCTGGACTCTGCCAGTTGAAAGCAGCAGGACACTAGTTGGCTGCGTCTTTTTCAGAGGCATGTAGGCTACAGCCGAGGGCTCAAGGTAGGGACTCAGACTGAGAGGCGAAAAAGAGCTTCCCCCTGCAAGACACCGAAAATAGCAACCTCTAGGATTTCCCCCCTTCTTAACATTCTCCTGTAAGCATACAGCTTGGGGCCTGCTTAATGGGGAGCTCTATGCATTGTCCATCTCCTGAATTGTCAGGGGCCAGATGGTGGCTGAACTGATCATGCATGGAATTTCTAGGTCAGCACACCAAGGCAGGTCCTGCAGTCAGGCTACATAACTATAATGCTGCCCCATGCCAAGTAGCCTGAAACCTCAGGCAGGGCTACCCACTCGTAGGGCCTTCAAAGGCATCACCCCCGGTAGACCCAAGATCACCAAAGGCTTGCTTTGTCTTTATTGCTTACAGAGCTGCTGGCCAAAATTAGCATGTATGCAGTAAGGGGGGTTGAAAATGAGGGTCAGGCCTTATTTCTACTTCATTTGTGTTGCATAGCATTATCAGGCTGCCCCCCCCCCCGAGCCCCCCAATTGCAGTGTGGCACGCAGTCTCTCGACCGATGCCCCCTCCAGGAGTCATCTTAAAGTCAGGCAGGCTTGTGGGTCTCTTCTCCTGGGAAGGGCAAAACACTGCCCGCTCGGTCCTGGTGTACAGTGCGGCCCGGTGACCTTGAGATTAAAGGAGGTGAGGTTGGGTTTTTCTCCTGCATGGTGGCAACTGCACTAACCAGCACCATGCTTGCATCAGCAATGGTGGCAGTGGCTCCGACATCCCATGCCAGAACGGTCACTCGTGGTGGCTGATAAAACAGCCTCCAATGCTCCTCTGGGGTCTACCGCCATGTCGCCAGCCTTACAGCATTCAAGGTATGACTTGGGTGGCAGTATGACCGGACAGTGGCTCATGCTGCCTTGACTCACCAGCATGCAGCGAAGCTCGGGCGGTTCACCTCCACTCGGCCAGGGCTGTTGGCCACATCCCCCTATATCTTCTGATTTACGTTAGAAGTTAATGCTTTGTATTTAATTTGTGGCGCATGACGGAGTGTGGGTCAAACACAGAAGCAACATGCAAGGCAATTGTCACGTGCACCTTTTTATGTCTAGATCCTTGTTATTTTTAAAAACTTTTTGTATTCAAGAACAATGAGAACATGTTGAAACCAGGTACACAAGTTAGTCAGCAAACATCTTTACAGTATACTTCTAAGCAAATCCATTCATGTCACAAAGGTACAGCACAGGACAAAGGAGAATCAATCAATTATCAGAGCATCAGATGACATTTGAATAATAGGGAAGGAAAATGTCTCTTACCCAGTGTATATCTGTTCGTGGCATGTAGTGCTGCAGATTCACATGCTGTGCATATTCCACCATCTAGTGTTTGGCACGTTCAGAGTTGTTTTTCTTCAAAGAAGCTTTTTCGAGTCACAAGATCGAGTGATTCCTCCTCTCAGTAATAGTGTGCATGGGCATCGAGTCCTTTGAGATTGTTTGGCCGCAGGAGGGTGACGTAAGGAGTGAAGAGTTGTATATGTACACATATATAGTAAGTAAAGAAGATGTCCATGCAATGTATGGAAAATGTCACTTACCCAGTGTACATCTGTTCGTGGCATTAGTCGCTACAGATTCACATGCTGTGCACATCCCGCCATCTAGTGTTGGGCTCGGAGTGTTACAAGTTGTTTTTCTTCGAAGAAGTCTTTGAGTCACGAGATCGAGGGACTCCTCCCATTTCGGCTCCATTGCGCATGGGCGTCGACTCCATCTTAGATTGTTTTCCCCGCAGAGGGTGAGGTAGGAGTTGTGCATTATAGTAATAGTGCCCATGCAATGGAGTGAATACGTATGTACATAATGTAGTTTAAAGTGATATATTTACAAATGTTCAAGATCAACTTGTAAACGGCTACAGGCTCCTGGGGAGACGGGTGGGCGCATGTGAATCTGCAGCGACTAATCCCACGAACAGATGTACACTGGGTAAGTGACATTTTCCGTTCGATTGCATGTGTAGCTGCAGATACACATGCTGTGCATAGACTAGTAAGCAGTTATCTCCCCAAAAGCGGTGGTTCAGCCTGTAGGAGTTTAAGTTGTTTGAAACAATGTTCGTAGTACTGCTTGGCCTACTGTGGCTTGTTGTTCCGTTAACACATCTACACAGTAGTGTTTGGTAAATGTATGAGGCGTAGACCATGTGGCAGCCTTACATATTTCGGTCATTGGAATATTTCCTAGAACGGCCATGGTAGCACCTTTCTTTCTAGTGGAGTGTGCCTTTGATGTAATAGGCAGTTCTCTTTTTGCTTTAAGATAACAAGTTTGAATGCACTTAACTATCCATCTAGCAATGCCCTGTTTAGAAATTGGATTTCCTGTATGGGGTTTTTGGAAGGCAATAAATAATTGTTTTGTCTTCCGAATTAGTTTTGTTCTGTCAATGTAGTACATCAACGCTCTTTTGATGTCTAATGTATGTAGTGCTCTTTCAGCTACAGAATCTGGCTGTGGAAAGAACACTGGAAGTTCTACTGTTTGATTCAAGTGGACCGGTGATATGACTTGGTAAGAATTTAAGATTTGTTCGTAAGACTACTTTATGCTTGTGTATCTGAATAAATGGTTCTTGTATGGTAAATGCTTGTATTTCACTTACTCGTCTTAGAGATGTGATAGCAATTAGAAATGCAACTTTCCATGTTAAATATTGCATTTCACATGAGTGCATAGGTTCGAAAGGTGGACCCATGAGGCGAGTTAAGAAAATATTGAGGTTCCATGAAGGAACTGGTGGTGTTCTTGGTGGTAGAATTCTCTTTAGGCCTTCCATAAACGCTCTAATGACTGGTATCCTAAATAAAGAAGTTGAGTGTGTAATTTGCAGATAAGCTGAAATTGCGGTAAAATGTATTTTAATGGATGAAAAAGCTAGCTTTGACTTTTGTAAATGTAGTAAGTAGCTTACAATGTCTTTAGCAGATGCGTGTAATGGTTGGATTTGATTATTGTGGCATTAATAAACAAATCTTTTCCACTTATTTGCATAGCAATGTCTAGTGGTTGGTTTCCTAGCTTGTTTTATGACCTCCATACATTCCTGTGTAAGGTATAAGTGTCCGAATTCTAAGATTTCAGGAGCCAAATTGCTAGATTCAGCGATGCTGGATTTGGGTGTCTGATCTGTTTGTGTTGAGTTAACAGATCTGGTTTGTTTGGTAGTTTGACACGAGGCACCACTGAGAGGTCTAATAGTGTTGTGTACCAAGGTTGTCTTGCCCAAGTTGGTGCTAGGAGTATTAGTTTGAGTTTGTTTTGACTCAATTTGTTTACTAGATATGGAAGGAGTGGGAGAGGGGGAAAAGCGTATGCAAATATCCCTGACCAACTCATCCATAACGCATTGCCCTGAGACTGATCTTGTAGGTATCTGGATGTGAAGTTTTGGCATTTTGCATTTTCTTTTGTTGCAAATAGGTCTATTTGTGGTATTCCCCATCTCTGGAAGTAAGTGTTTGGTATTTTGGGGTGAATCTCCCATTCGTGGATCTGTTGGTGATCCTGAGAAAGATTGTCTGCTCACTGATTCTGAATCCCTGGAATAAACTGTGCTATTAGGCGAATCTGGTTGTGAATCGCCCAATGCCATATTTTTTGTGCTACGAGACATAACTGAGTTGAGTGTGTTCCTCCCTGTTTGTTCAGATAATACATCGTTGTCATGTTGTCTGTTTTGACAAGGATGTGTTTGTGGCTTATTATGGGTTGAAATGCTTTTAGCGCTAGAAATACTGCCAGTAGTTCTAAGTGATTTATGTGAAATTGTTTTTTCTGAGTGTCCCATTGTCCCTGGATGCTGTGTTGATGGAGATGAGCTCCCCACCCTATCATGGAGGCATCTGTAGTTATTACGTATTGAGGCACTGGGTCTTGGAAAGGCCGCCCTTGGTTTAAATTTATGCTGTTCCACTATAGAAGCGAGGTGTATGTTTGGCGGTCTATCAACACTAGATCTAGAAGTTTACCCTGTGCCTGTGACCATTGTGATGCTAGGCACTGTTGTAAGGGCCGCATGTACAATCTGGCGTTTGGGACAATGGCTATGCATGAGGACATCATGCCTAGTAGTTTCATTACCATGTTGACCTGTATTCTTTGTTTTGGATACATGACCTGTATTACCTTGTGAAAGGCTTGTACCCTTTGTGGACTTGGGGTGGCAATCCCTTTTGTTGTGTCGATTGTCACCCCTAAGTACTGCTGTGTTTGGCACGGCTGAATGTGCGACTTTGTGTAGTTGAGTGAGAAACCTAGTTTGTGGAGGGTCTCGATAACGTACCTTGTGTGTTGTGAACACAGGTTTTGCGTATTGGTTTTGATTAACCAATCGTCTAGGTACGGGAAGACGTGTATTTGCTGTCTTCTGATATGCGCAGCTACCACTGCCAGGCATTTTGTAAAAACTCTTGGCGCAGTTGTTATCCCAAATGGCAACACTTTGAATTGGTAATGTACCCTTTGGAATACAAACCTTAGGTACTTTGTGTGAAGGATGCATCGGTATATGGAAGTATGCATCCTTTAGGATGTCATGTCATGTAGTCTTGCTGTTTGAGATCTAATATAGGTCTTAGAGTTTTGTCCTTTTTGGGTATGAGAAAGTACAGAGAGTAAACTCCTGTTCCTTTCCTTTCTGATGAATTGGTACTAATTCTATTGCTTGTTTTTGTAACAACGCTTGGACCTCTAGTTGTGGAAGATCCATGTGTTGCTTTGACATATTGTGTGTTTTCGGTGGGAATTTGAGAAATTCTATGCAATAACCATGCTGGATAATTGCTAAGACCCAAGTATCTGTTATCTCCTCCCATTGTTTGTAGAACTTGGTTAGTCTCCACCCCACAGGTGTTGTGTTGGGGATTTGTGAGGTGTAAGTCACTGCTTGCTTTGTGGAGTTTTGGGACTTTGGAATTTCCCTCTACTTTTTTGGAACTGTCCCCCTCTATATTGTCCCCGAAAACTTCCCCGCTGATATTGGCTTTGATAAGTGGGCCTTGTTTGTGAGGTTGTGGGTTCTGTGCTTTGCCCTCGAAACCCCCCTCGAAACTGTCTTTCGAAATGTGCCTCTGCTCTGTGGGGAGTAGAGTGCGCCCATGGCTTTGGCCGTATCTGTCTTTAAGCTTTGATGGCAGTGTCCACCTCCGGCCCAAACAACTGCTGTCCGTTAAATGGCATATTCAGCACGGCTTGTTGTATTTCCGGCTTGAATCCTGAAGTACACAGCCATGCGTGTCTCCGTATGGTCACTGCTGTATTTACAGTTCTAGCAGCTGTGTCTGCTGCATCTATTGCTGACCGTATCTGATTGTTTGAGATACTCTGTCCTTCTTCCACTACTTGCTGTGCTCTCTTTTGGAACTCCTTGGGCAAATGTTCTAGAAAGTGTTGCATTTCAACCCAATGAGCTCTATCGTATCTGGCCAACAAAGCCTGTGAGTTTGCAATACACCACTGGTTTGCTGCCTGTGCCGCCACTCTTTCCTGCCGCGTCGAATTTACGACTCTTTATCTGGAGGTGGTGCATCTCCTGAAGTGCGAGTTCGCCCTCTTGCGAGCTGCCCCTACTACTACTGAGTCCGGTGTTAGCTGTTGTGTGATGTACACGGGGTCTGTTGGTGGCGGTTTATATTTTTTCTCCACTCTTGGAGTAATGGCCCTTCCTTTTACAGGCTCCTCAAACACTTGTTTGGAGTGCTTTAGCATTCCAGGTAGCATGGGGAGACTCTGGTACTGGCTGTGTGTGGACGACAGTGTATTGAATAGAAAGTCGTCTTTAATTGGCTCTGAATGTAGCCTGCCATTATCAAACGCCGCTGCCCTAGACACCACCTGCGCGTAGGCTGTACTATCTTCTGGTGGTGACGGTCTAGCTGGATAACAGTCAGGACTGTTATCTGACACTGGCGCATCATTAAGTTCCCACGCGTCTGGATCGTCCTCACTCATCCCTGTATGAGTCGGGCATTTCATCATTGGTGGAGTGGCTGCTGGTGATGGTTGCGGAGAGCGTTGTGGGGACGGTGGCGGGCTTACTTGTTTAGCCACCTTTGCCTGTGGCTGCTTGTCTTTCTCCTGGAAGGCAAGTTTGCGTTTCATTCTAATAGGAGGGAGAGTGCTAATCTTCCCCGTTTCTTTTTGGATGTGGAGCCTTCTTTGGGTGCAGTCTGGCTCCATTGTCTCTAGTTCCTGTCCAAATCGGTGTGTTCATTTGTGAGGACAGTCCTTGTTCCTCTGTGTAGGAACTTGTTTTCGGTTCCGAGGCCGGATGTTTCGGTATCGAAACCTTGTCGGCTGCTTTTTTCGGTTCCGACGAAACCTTTATTTTCGGCGTCATGGTCTCTCGGTGCCGACTTATTTTGGTTCCGCTGTCTCGGTGCCGAACCTGCTCGGAGCCACTGTCTCGGGCCAGAGATTGCTGAGTGCGGTATCTCGACCAGAGTCAGATGACTGACACCAGCGTGCCCTTTTTCGGTGCCGATGATCGGTCACCTATTTTTCGGGTTAAGCCATGGCCTGTTGGCGGTGGCGTCCCCTAGGCTTTTGTGGTCTCCTCGTGAGTTTTATGTTTCGACGTCTTACTCACGGTTTTCGGTGTTTCTTCTGGATCGGGCTCCTCCTGGATGGAGAAAGTTTCTTCTTCCTCGAAACGCCCTTGTCCTGTCGGCGCTGACGCCATCTGCAGTCTTCTAGCTCTTCGGTCCCTTAATGTCTTTCTGGACCGAAACGCTCGACAGGCTTCACAAGTATCTTCCTTGTGCTCTGGAGACAAACACAAGTTACAGACCAGATGCTGATCTGTATACGGATACTTGTTATGACATTTTGGGCAGAAGCGGAATGTGGTCCGTTCCATCAGGCTTGAAGAGACACGTGGCCGGGCCGACCAGGCCCCGACGGGGGATCGAAAAAACCCCGAAGGGCCACCGGAGCTCTTCAAAATCGGTGTCGATCTGTTATAACTAACCCGATACCGAACGCAAACAATACCGACTATTTTTCCGAGATTCTAACTAACTTTCCGACCCGAAACACGGAGCGAAAAGGAACACGTCTGAACCCGATGGCAGAAAAAAACAATCTAAGATGGAGTCGACGCCCATGCGCAATGGAGCCGAAATGGGAGGAATCCCTCGATGTCGTGACACGAAAAGACTTCGAAGAAAAACAACTTGTAACACTCAGAGCCCAACACTAGATGGCGGGATGTGCACAGCATGTGAATCTGCAGCTACACATGCCATCGAACATACCTATTTACATAAGTACTACAACTGCTACAGGCTTCTGGGGAAGAGAGGGCGCATGTGAATCTGCAGCACTACATGCCACAAACAGATGTACACTGGATAAGAGACATTTTCCATTCAATGGCATGTGTAGCTGCAGATACACATGCTCTGGATAGACTGAAAAGCTGTCCCCTCTTAAGTAAGCGGTGGCTAGCCTGTAGGAGTTGGAATAGTTTGAAATAGTGTTTTAAGCACTGCTTGACCAACATTTGCTTGTTGGCAAGATAGCACATCCACACGGTAGTGTTTAGTAAATGTGTGTGGTGTGGACCATGAGGCTGCTTTACATATGTCTGCCGTTGGTATATTTCCCAATATGTCATTGAAACTCCTTTCTTTCTAGTAAATTGTGCTTTGGGAGTTAGTAATAGTTGCCTTTTAACTTCAAGATAACACGTTTGAATACACTTTACTATCCATCTGGCCAATCCTGGTTTGAAAACAGGATTCCCTTTATGAGGTTGTTGAAAAGCAACAAAAAATTGTTTAGATTTTCTAAAATCTTTTGTTCTGTCTATGTACTACATGAGCGCTCTTTTGAGATCAAGAGTGTGGAGAGCTCTTTCAGCAACTGATTTTGGCTGTGGAAAGAAGACTAGCAATTCCACTGACTGATGTGAAATGGTGAAACCACTTTTGGTAAAAATGTTGGATTTGTCCTAAGTACTATTTTGTGTTTGTGATTTTGGAAGAATGGTTCTTCTATAGTGAATGCTTGAATTTTACTTATGCTCCTTAAGTAAATGCTACGAGGAAAGCAACTTTCATGAGAGAAATTGGAGAGCGCAAGAATGCATGGGTTCAAATGGTGGACCCATAAGCCTTATGAGCACAATGTTAAGATTCCAGGCAGGAGCTGGTGGAGCTCTAGGTGGAATAACTCTTAAGGCCTTCCATAAAAGCTTTCATGACAGGTATTCTAAAGAGAAATGTAAGCTGTTTGTTTTGGAGGTAAGCTGATATTGCTGTTTAATTTTAATAGAAGAATATGCCAGATTTGCTTTTTGTAAGTGCAGCAAATAAACAATATCCTGTACTGACACTTTAAGTGGATCAATGTTTTTAGGTTGACAGTAGTATACAAAACGTTTCCATTTAGCTGCATAGCACTGTCTGATTGTAGGTGTGGCTGCTTCTTTTAGAATGTCCATACATTCTGATGGAAGCTGTAGATATCCAAATTCTATGACCTCAGGAACCCAATAGCCAGGTTGAGCACACTGGGATTGGGATGCCTGATTTGACCTTTGTTCTGAGTCAATAGGTCTGGTTTGTTTGGAAGCATGCGATGTGGTACTACAGACAGATCCAACAGTGTTGTGTGCCAGTGTTGACGTGCCCATGTGGGAGATACGAGTATCATAGTGAAGGAGGTTTGACGGATTTTGTTTACCAGAATTGGAATTAGTGGGAGAGGGGGAAAGCATAAGCAAATATCCCGGACTAATTGATCCATTGAGCATTGCCCTTGGATTGAGGGTGTGGGTAACTGGACGCCAAGTTTAGGCATTTTGTGTTTGCTTGTTGCAAAGAGGTCTATGTTTGGTGTCCCCACATGGGAAAGTACTGTTGAATTACTTGTGGTTGAATCTCCTATTCGTTTATTTGTTGCTGCGTCTTGCTTAAGAGGTCCGCTAGTTGGTTGTGTATCCCCAGGATATACTCTGCTAGTAGTTGAATGCAATTGTGAATCACCCATTTCCAAATTGTTTGTGCTAGAAGAGACAATTGAGATGAATGTGTGCCCTCCTGTTTCTGCAGCTAATACACTGTTGTCATGTCTGTCCTTATGAACACCTTTGTGAATGATTTGTGGTTGTAATGCTTTGATTGCTAAGAACCCTGCCAGCAATTTCAAGTGATTTATGTGGTAAGTCTGCTGGATTGAGTCCCATTCTCCCTGAATTGTAAGATTGTTGAGATGGGCTCCCCAACCTGTCATTGATGCATCCGAGGTGATTATGGTCTGTGTCACAGAGTGCTGAAATGGCCACCCCTTTGATAAATTGGTGTGATTCCACCATTGCGTAGAGTTGTAAATCTGGTCGTCCAACACTAGATCATGAAGTTGACCCTGTGCCTGAGACCAGTGTTGTGGAAGACACTGTTGGAGGGGTCTCATGTTTAGACATGCATTGGGCACTATTGCTATGCATGATGCCATCATTCCCAATAGCTTCATGATATACCTTACTGTGTAAGTTTGATTGAATTGTAATTGGGATGCGAGTGCGGAATGCTTGAATTTGTTGTGGATTCAGGTAGGCTAAATGCTGACAGTGTTCAGAATTGCTCCTAAATATGGTTCAATTTGTGATGGCTGAAGGTGAGATTTCTGGTAATTGATTGTAAACCTTAGCCTGTGTAGGGTATCTATTTCGTATTGTGAGTTGACAGGTTTGAATAGTGCTGGCATTCAAGAGCCAGTCGTCCAGATAATACATACATGTCTTTCCCTGTCTTGAGGTACGCTGCAACCACTGCTAGGTATTTTGTGAATACCTTTGGTGCTGTTACTCCAAAGGGTGGCACTTTGAATTGATAGTGCTTGCCTGCTATCACAAACCTTAAGAACTTGCGGTGTGCTGGATCGATAGGAATGTGCAAGTAAGCATCTTTTAAATCGAATGCTGTAACAGTCTAGTTTTTGTAAGGGAATTACATCCTGTAGAGTGACCATGTGAAAATGCTCTGAGAATTTACTGAGAGGTCTGAGATAGAGGATTGGTCTGATTGTGCCATCCTTTTTTGGTATTAGTAAGTATAGAGAATATACTCCTGTCCCCTGTTGGTAACTACCTCTATTGCACCTTTGAGTAGAAGAGATGCTACCTCTTGTTTTAACAGAACAATGTGTTCAGGAGAAAGCCTGTGTGAATGAGGGGAAATGTTTGGTGGAGTGGAGAGGAGTTCTAGGTAACCGTTGTGGATAATTGACAGTACCCATTGATCGGATGTAATTTGTTGCCAATGATGGTGGAAACATTGCAGTCTTCCTCCCACAGGAGATGTGCGCTGTGTGGGGATGCAGAAGAAGTCACTGCTATGATGAGGTGGATGCACCTCTTGTGGCAGCGGATTTGCCCCTAGATCTGAAATTGTGACCTCTATAGGAGCCCCTAAAGGATCGCCCTGGAATAATATTGCTGTTTTTGTTGGGACGTAGCGGCCTCTGATGTCTGGGGTTTAAAACCTCTGAATCTTCAGGTGGAGACGGCCTTGTGAGATATAGATCAGGGTCATTAGATGGGACTGGGTCAGAGTCGTACATATCCCATGGGTCCATGTTATAAGTATTGTCACCCATATAATCTCCATGTGAGGAGACAGGAGATTGTATGGAAAACAGTGTGGGTGAAGGTGGTGGTGGAATGAGGTGGTGAAGAGGGAAGGAAAGGCGAATGCAGTGGAGAAGGCTGATGCACGGTCTTTGGCTTCTCCTTATGCTTAAATACCTTCACCGGTGAAGGGCCACTTTCCAAAAAAACTTTGTTGGCATGCTAGTTTCCTCTTTGTCATAGGAGGAGAGGCAGTAATCTTTCCTGTATCCTTTTGGATCTGTATTCTCCTTTGCTTATGGTCCTTGACCTCAAGAATTGGTCTAATGTCGGTTTCCAGTCCTGGAGATGGAACCTGTTTGCTCCCCACCATGAATGCTCCGAAAGCTAAAGTGAAAGAATGCTTTAAACGGGACTAAAATGTGGTTTCTGCAGTAGATGAGTTTTTTCGGCTTCGAAGGGGAGCTTGGATGTTTCGGCTCTGAAAAGGAGCATGGCTGTTTCGGCTCTGTTGTGGTATGTAGCAGTCTTAGTTCCAAAGTTGAAGCCTCCATCTTTTTACTCAATGTCTAAACAGGCATGGTAGTCCGTTTCGTGGAGAGAGTTTGCCTTTTTTTTTTTTTTTTTTTAAACCACAAACCTGAGGGTCAGTAGACGATATGTAGTTTTCGGTTTCGGACAATGGCCGACAAGTGGTGGACTCAAAGCCTTTTGTGACTTTTTAATTTGTTTTTGATGGGAAGGGGCTGGTGAACTCACGTACTGAGAAGTGAGTTTGGGGTGTATGATCTGCACTTTGCTGCGGTGCGTACCCTTTTTAGGCATCACCACTATGATGGCCAACCTCTGATCCTCCGGTAAGATCCCCGCGCTGCATGCCTTCTGAAACATATCTAACATGTACTTTGCCACCTTATCAGACCCGCTTTTATATAGTTCTGGGGGAGACCATAAAGGCCCGCCGCCTTACCAGATCTTAGTCCATGAATTGCCCTTCTCACTTCCTCTACAGTTGGGTCTAGCTCAAGTTCCCTCCTTTCCTCCCCAGATAAGCTCTTTAAAGCAATATCCCCTAAGAGTTCCACACACTCCTCACTGGTGGTCACACTCACTGCTGCATAAACCCCTTCATAGTATGTTGTAAAGGCATCAGCTATCGCTTCTCCGGACGTATGAGCCCCCTCTCATCGCTGATTTCCACCACCCAGTTCTTGCCTTTTTCTCTTCTATCTAGGCAGACTAGCAGCTTTCCAGCCTTATCCCTAACATCATAGAGACAGCCCTACACAGCTATTGTCTGGGACAGAGTTGCGTCTTCTGCTAGGTCCTTAAACTCCCATTGAAGAAGTCGAAGCCAGTGTACCCCAGCAGGGTCAGAGGGGCCCCTATACAGTACCGCCGATTCCAGAACAGCAATGTCCTTCTCTAGAGCCTCACACTATCTTTTCTTTTTTCCGTTCCCCCCCATTAATGCCTGGACTGGACCCCTCAGCACCGTCTTGTAGGACTACCAGAGTGCAAGCCGATGCAACTGTCTTCATTTTCCTGAAAGTCCTGCTCCATCTGTTCAAGGAGCTTGTGACAAAGCGATGCATCCTTCATGTACCACAGATCTCTTCAGGGGGGCCTGCATTTGTTTTCACCGGGAGCCTGCAAACATCACTTTCATTGGGGAGTGGTCAGATGCCCGTCGCCAGTTGCCCAGTGCTATGGAAGTAACCGGTCGTATTGTGGGTGAACAGATAGTTTAATTGCACTAAACTATTATGTGCGGCTGTCAGTGTGTACTGTTGTAGCAACTGATGGTGCTCACACCAAAGATCGACTACATTCATTGCTTCCTCTAAGTTCTGAAGAGCAGTGGTATTTGCCCCCCCCGCCCCTACACCATGAAGCAGAAATCCTGTCCATGTCCAATGTCATGATGGCCATTCATGTCACCCCAAGTATCAAAATACCCATTGGCAGGTCTAAAAGGAGTGTGCTAAGCGCCGGGAAAGTGGTTGCATGTAGTCTGTGCTATATATACCGAACAAAGGCTCAGCGTGTGGCCCTCCCAAGTGGCCAGATCATGCCAGGTGTATTGCGGCGTATATGGCACCAAGGTTTTGATGAGGATACCACCGCCCCTGGAATTTAAGGCAAAGCAATTAGTGGGCCAGGTGGGATTATCCCATGCGGTTAAGCACTGTATCGATTCTCCTTAAGTTGCTTTTCCTGCAGCAGGACGATATCAGGGGAGTGTCTACAGATGTACTGTAGGATTAGAGTGTTTGATTCGGTAACCAAGGCCACTGGCATTCCACGTCATGACCCTCAAGGCTGATTTACTGTGGGAACCCATTTTACCAAATAGGAAAGAGTATATTCCCCCCGGTACATTCTGAATTATTTAAATCAGCTACATTATTAACCATCAGTATCCATCTTAGTCACTTGATGTACCCTTGGGAGCCAAAAGGCAATCACACAATCCCTCCAACACTTCTATATCCTTCTGTAGCTTATCATTAGCTCCACTATTCTTAATATGGATCTCTTCTGCCAGGAACCACTCAGTCGCATCTCTTTACCAGTGGGCCAGTGTGGGCGCCCTCTGTCCCATTCCCGAAACAGCCATGAGTCGCTTAGCTAATACCAGCCCCAATTGCAGGTATTTATAAGACGTCTTTCTCCCCCTGGTTCGTGCCATATTACCCAGCAGGCAAATTTGGGCCATGAGGGATTCCCTGCAGTGCAGTGGTGCGTCTAAGTCTATCCACTACCAGAGTCCATGTCCACTACAAGAGTCCAAAAAGCATGCACTAATGAACAAGCCCAAGCCAGATGCAGAAAGTCAGCTCAATCAATATTACAATGCAGACAGGAAAAAGCTTGGTCAGGCTATAAGTGGCTTAGTTTTCAAGGAGTCATATGTACAATGTAGAAAATAGGAGTGGACAAGCTTAAACCACGAAAGGCCAGAAACTTTACAGGGTAATGCACACACCCTGGCCCAATCCTAATCCTAATCCGCCAACTCATCTCCCAGGTTCGTATCCCAGACTTCCTGCGTCCAGTGTCCCGTGGGTCACATCTGCCCCCATGGCTTTATATACAGGCAGCAGGTATCTCCCTGACCCACAGGTCAACATCACGCTTACAGTGCCAGGTGCAGGAGCAGCCACGGAAAAGTCTTCCATGTATTTTAAATACAGCCAAGCCCTCAGTGAAAAAGTGGCCAGGTCCCACATCAATCTTCGTTTGGGTGTCCTCAAAGGAGATAAAGGTCTCTTTTGGGTACAGGTCACATCAGGTATCACAACAACCCTCTTGCCACTCTTGATACTTCATAATGGCCTCCAAGCGGTGAAGAGGATCAAGTATTCATACTGGTAGCTCCCTATGAAAGGCAGCCCTACACAGCACTACGTTTACCAATCGTTGCCACACTCGGGCAGGCTGCCTGACCACATCTGGCCTATCGGTCACCACCCTGGTTCATCCATTAAGAGCACCGCTAGTTTCTTTGTGCCCACACAGTCTGCCAAAAAACATTTTTCCCAGTTGTTTGCAGAGAACCACAGAGGTGAAATCAATGAGGGTGCTGAACAGTTGCACACAGGTAAGGCAGTAGTAACATGGATCGCGAGGGTAACCGTGATTTGCGAGGGTGCGGCTTGGTGCACAGGCAGGACGTATACAAGGGAGCCAGCTGGAAAACGAACTATCATGCAGTGCTTTACAAAAAAGGAATGAAAGTTCCAGAAAAGCGAGCACTTGCAGAAGAATACAAGAGAGGCAGTCAAAGATGGTAAACCGGTGATGCTCTATGGGAGGACAAGCTGCACGGGATGAAACAAATGAAGCCAGGGAATTGAAAGTAAGCAAATGTGAATGACAAAAGGCAAAGGCACTGCTAAGCAATGGGAGAAATGCACTTCTCTTTTGTATGTCCAGCAGGTACTTCTTAACCTTATCTGGTAGGCTTATACCTTAAAATTAGACAAGGTTGGGATGGATGGAAAGGAGTGGTAAGAAAGTCCAATAAAGAATATGAAAAGGTTCAGCCAAAGATACACCCCAAGACTAATACCTGTGAAAGTGAAGAACAGACTCGCATACGCAAAACAGATCACTGCTAAAGAGGCTGCTTGCCAAAAATCCAGCAAAGGACGATGTAACTAAAAATCCATCCGTACGCTCCCGGCTTTAAATACCAGAGCACAACTGTCACTCTCAAGTGACAGGGTCTCCTGTAAGAGCTACTAAACAGGTTCCTGAGCAAACACACAAAAGCAAGCACTCTCAGAAGTGCACTACTTTACATGTGTGCCCAGAATTTGAAAGAATAGTGTGCAGTAAAGTAATAGCTTATTGTTAACATTGATATTCTCCCCCCAACCCGACAAGAATGCAGAAAAACGGACTCAGTTGTATCACTGGCACCAGTATTCCACAGGTACACTTTACATTTCTAGCATATGCGGCAAGGCCTCCTTCAAAGGAGAGAAACAAAACATATGGCCAGGTAACGGGCAACGCACAGGCTTCCTGCCCAGCTCTGATCAGACAACAAGAAAAAAAACAAATTGTACCAACCCAAAAGAATTTACTGATACAAGACAGGCAGAATACACTGGTGATATTTAGGCACCTACAGACTGGTTAACAAAAATGTAGCAAAAACATACATTTTTAGTAAGTTTGTGTATTCTTTGCATACTGGACAGTGAGCCTGGGTTGTGTTTTCACCCTTTCTCACAAAGCCATCTAGGGCATCATTCCACCAAAGACTGGTCTTTCATAAAGCTCTGGAAATCCAACTACAAACTAAGATGAAGAGGAATCAATTAGCGAAAGAAAACTGCCAAAGATCGCAGAGAGCAAACATATTCAACAAAGATGGCCTGCTGTGGATAGGAAAGAGTCATCTATGTCTTCAGACATAGGTCTCCTGCAGGAATGAACAATGTAAGCCCTGTAACAAAGTCAGGCAAATCGAAGACCTAACTCGGGATGTGAAAGAAATAGCTAGGTCATCAAGTAATGGCTTCCCCTCCAACCCCCCTAACTTCTTGGTTCGCTCTATTCACTGGCCTCCACATTAGTTTATGGGCTACCAAGGAGGAGGAATGCAGAGGAGAACAGAGACTGGAAAGCGAGGGTGAAGAAAACAATATAATTAAAAATTATAGGCTAGCATGCTGTGCATATTCTGGTATGTAACGGTGGGTCCAGAAAAGTTCAGTTGGTTTATGTTCAATCTTCTCATTGTGGACACAGTACCTGAAGGGTCTAGTGAGACCCCAATTACCACAATGGGTACTCCTAAAAGCTCTCCTCACTGGCACCAACTTCAGGTTATGTTTGAGGTCTTTATAATAGTTTATGTCTGAATTATGCTTTATGTCGAAATTCAAGGAGTAACTGCCCCACCTTGCAATACTTATATCAGTATTGATATAGCAATACGTTGTGAATGTAGGCACAATTTGCGACTCTGCAGTGGAATATTGTTCATGAAAATTGCAGTAGTACAATGTGCCACAAGTCACATGAACCTTCCTACAGATCACTCACAAATTACAAGAAAGATGTTGCACTGAATAAATCGGGCCATATCAGACATGGAAATCTGTCAACATTTGCATTTTCAAACTGCCAAACAATTTGGGGTTTCCCAGATGTGTAGACAAATAAAGAAAGAAGTTTGCAAACATTGATTTAAAAGCATTAATGTTGTACTTGATCTGGCAAATGGTTATAGGTAGCCAAAGCATTTATAACCATAGCCGTCTTGACAATAGTGTTCAGATGACTGACGTTTTTGTAGCTGTGCTTTCTATATAATGTGCGTCCTTTCGTTCTCTCACCTTTCCCCTCATTTGTGCTACACCTTCTCCGGTCTTCTCCATCTACATTTCTTCACTAACTGCTTCTATTGCAGGGGCTTAACAGCTTCCCACTCAAAATCTGCCACTGGATGCCAGTGTGTGGTCCTGTTTCTGAATCACAGTATGCTCTTCATGGAATGATGCGCTAGCCGCATTTGATTTGAGTTTTTAATGTCAAACCTTCACTGTGCAATTTATTTAATCAGCAATAGAATGGTTTCAGTATCACAATCCAAGAAAGTCACCAATACTCGCAGTGGTGTCACCAGCAGGTGGCCAAACAGAGACCATGCCCTAGCAGCATTCCCCAGTTTCCCTTATGTGATTCATCACCACCCCTAAAGCAATCTTAAAAACACTTTGAAGAAATAACAGACAGCAGGACTTGGGCAGTTTAGGTAAGCCCGAGGGAGAAAGCAGGGGTGTAGCAGAAGAAACCGTACACTTGGGATATAAAGAATATTGAAATGTAATAGCAATTAAAGAAAACTGAGTGGAAAACAAGTGAAGGTGGAATGGCAAAAGAAAAAATGAAAGAGGAAAGGGAGAACGAATGCAAATAATGACAAACAAAAACAACCATTTATACATGTATATAAACACATACATACACACACAGTAGTGTGTAAGCTTTGACCCTTATAAGTGCGGGAAACAGAGTAAGCAGGTATTCGAGGCTTTTCAAGGAGGAAGGTCAAGCTCAGGGCTCTACAATCACTTAACAGCACAAAAGACAAGTGTCCAACCCCGCACTCATCTTTCAAGAAAGAAAATACTTTAATGCACACTACAGCAAATGTACCACACACTAACACAACCAAGTACAATTTAGCAGCCCTGGGTGCAATCAGGCAGTACTGTGCCTTTATTTGCTGCCAACCCATCTTTGATCTAGGGGGTTCCCTTCCTCAGGGTAAGAAAAATTAGCACGATTGAAGCTCGGACACATCTCACTACTTGTCATACTTGTACACAGTCTCTTATGGCCCAACAGCAATTCCACTACATGATAGCTGGCTTCTTCCTCTGCGTGCTTGAACTCCTCTCTGCTGACAGGTGGCTCGCTAACCGCTCAGGTTGTATGCTCTGTGACAGATGGTGCATATCACAGGTGGTGGAGGACCTGCATGGGCGGGCCATTGACAGGCTGGTATATTTTGGTCATGGGGAGGCCAGGAATAGTCCAAGTCTTTGGTGAGGATATAGTCCCACACAGGCTGATTTGCTGGTGATATGGCCAAACAAAAGGCCAATCTGCTGTTGAGGACATAGCCACACTGCCAATATGCTGGTGAGGATGCTGCCATGCACAGGCTGATTCTCTCGACACGCTGCAAGGATTGGGCCTCGACAGTCAGCTCCGTCTTCATAGTTCCCACCCAGAACCCCTGCAGACATATCAGGCCCACAGTCACCAGCATCCAGAGATCACTGTGTTCTACCGGATGACACAGAACACAGACACGACAAACTGAACCTTACTTCACCTAGACAATCAGTCTTCCTGCAGAGGTGCAGGATCATTCTTTCTCTCAGCAGGCAGGTTTCTAGGTGCGTCGGGACAGGTATACAGCTCTACCAGTAAGCAGACAGATGTCTCTTGACCTCTGGAAATGCTAGTTGTCAAGCAAACGCCAAGTCTGTTTGTACAGCAGTCGTCCGAGTCCTTTGTGGAGGCCTCCATTCCTCAGACAGGACTTGGAACCAGAACCGCAACTAGGGTTTCGAGGTTCTACTTTTTCTTACAACAATCAGGCAGCAGATGCGCATCCAGAGCCTGAAAAAAGGTCAGATTATGGCGGCCTGGAAACAGATCCCTTGTCAGAGTACAGGCAAAGGCACTTTACCAATTACTTCAACCCAGTTTCACCGTAACGAGTACAAGTACCACCTGTGCGGACTAAACCCAGCGCCATGAAATCAAAAGATTAATGGCTAAATTACATTCATGTGATCTACAACCTCCTTTGTTTAAAGGAAACACTTACTGCAGTTACTGAGCCTTACACTAAACTCACCATCATGCCTTCCATACGGATTTGAGATGTGTTGATCGTACAAAAAATGTGAGGGGCTTTAAAACTTCGAGTCTCCTCACTTAGAGTAGCTGTGATGGATGAATAGGAGAAAAGATGGGCTTTACCCTGGAGCAATGAACACCTAGCTAAAAATTCACATCAACACCAAGAAATCCGTAAGAGACAAGCACTGGGCCTAGAATGCCATAGGGTGCTACCACAAAATGACACAAGGAACGAAGATATTTGTGTTGCTGCTGTTATACCGCGATTACACTGTACTAATTATGTAAAGCACTCTACTGCACCAGTGGGTCTGGTTCGTGCTACCTGAAACTAAAAGCGTTGTGGATATCACATTCTGGAATGGATGTTTGGGGAACATTTAAAATGTACTGCTTTGTTGCAATGAGGTGGAAGGGTCTCAATACTCAGGAAGACCCAAAAGGAGCAAACTTGCTGCAATTCGCGTTTAAAGATCCTGCGTCTTGAAACCAAAAGAAAACTATTCAGTGACTCTGGATGGGAATCAGGAGTTTAACAAGGTTACGGCTGGGGCCAGGCTCCGAGGTCTCTCACCCAGTAGACGCTACAGATCAGCCTTCTTACATGCTCTATGTTAGCATTTTTGGCACTCATTCCCGAGTATGCTGGTTCACAGCCAACATACTGCCTGACGAACCCACGACACGTTTGTCCCCTCACTGACCCTACAGCTGCTTGCTCCTTCTTAGTGAACTTTCTGCGGCAACTATCCAGCATAAACCCTCGTAATTGCAAGTGGAAATCATGTGCTGCAGCACAGGACTGTCGCCGTTCTTCGTTTCTCACGTTTGATTCTTCCAACATACTGCTAACAAGCACAACACGCACGCATCCGGTCAATTTTCCCTCACTACGTCGCACATAATGTCTTCGCAGAAAGGTACAACTCCTCCTTACCTTCCTTTACGAAATGCAGAGAACGTCAGTGGTCATACCACGAGAATGTGCCAGTTTCGTTTTCCCTTTGTATTCATTTTAGGTCACTAATTGTTGTGCAGTGCTATCGTGACTTCTACTGAAGCAACGGGCGTCAATAAAAACAAGCATTGGCAAACCAACAGTACTAGGGTTGTCTGCCACTCTTTTGCAGTTGGCAATGCCTATTTGTTTAGTCTTGTGTTTTGCAAACCTTTCTGGGGGAGGCTGCTGGGCCTCGTCAATCAAAAAGAACACAAAAGTGGCCAAAAGTGGCCAAAATACGTTTTGGTCTTAAAAAGCAGACACTGCGCTGATGGGGGGACCTCTGTGTGCAGACGTGGTCCTTGTTAAAGGGCAGAAAGCTGTCACTCAGTGCAGTTAGCAAATGGTTGAAATGGGATGACCCACTGCACCTTGCATACGCTTTAGTGGCCAGGAGAAAAATGTGAGTGGCACAATAAGAGGCCTATGGGTGAAGATGGCTGGCAGTAAGGCGCTATTAGTGACTATTATAAACATAACGTTAGTAAAATCAAATGTCTGCCTTACAACAGACCAAAACTAATTGTACCATTGCATTTCGAGATAAGTCGCACATTTGAAGTGTAGAGGATAAAGAACACTAAAGGGAACCCACCTGACACCCAAGAGCAGCTCTTAAGAAGGTCAGTACAGTCGGAGAGACCGGGGCAGCTCCGGTTATCATGAGCCTCACTTTACCTCCAAGACTGGCCTAAAAGAAAAAGAAAAAAGGTGTTGGACCGGTGCCAGAAAACAATCATACAGCCACGTGCACATGCCCACTACCTTCAATTCAACTGAACGGCCCATTGAAAAGAGCAGCCTAAAACTGAGCTGGAGATGGGAGGAGTCTCTTGATCGGAAGGGAGCTGCAGATTGGAAGCTCCGTCTACACAATAATCCGACACTGTCATATCGATTACAGAACAAACCGATTTCTGGGTGCGGATTATCCTTAGGAGACCGCATGTGCTTTATGATGGACATCTTCCCTTAAATGTCATCTGCAGACAAGACGCAAAAAGCCCTGTCTACTAGACTCGGATTAAAGCTCTACCTTTAACTCCAGACCGCTAGGCTAGCCATTTCATGCTGATCCCTGCACCCCTCGAAACAGATGCTCACAGTTGTCCAGAATTGAAAGTCTTGTCTCCCAATCATGAAGTTAATGTGTGGAATAGTTAGCATGAGCAAAACCAGTACGCGTGCGTAAACACGTACAATATTTATTCATAACTTCGAAATTTAAGATACTGGCACCAAGAAAATATTTGTTAAATAATGGGTTTTGGGGGAAGGGGGGGGGACTGGTTTAAGAAAATGACAAAGTAACCTAGAGAGAAATGATGGCCGCCTCTATACATTTAATCCGACATAAGAAGTCTCGCTAGAGAAACAAATGTAACTACGCATATATGCAAATCTGCCGTAAATACATGCTACAGTACCACCTAACTTTCGTCTATCTTCTGGGGACAGCATATAAAACAAATCAATTACAAATAGTGATACAACATTAATATACCTGCACTTTTCTGAAGATAACTTTATCCCAGAGACTATTATTTCGTATTATGCCACTTCGAAGTTCAGCTTCCTTCCTTTTCGTAGCAAAATCCAACATCCATCGTTTCATGGGAGTGTTTGCCTGGCTAAAGATCTGTTTAATTGTGAAAAAATGCATGAAATGTTAATCAGGCATAATCACATTTTACGAATCCTCTATTCACAAAGGAACACGAATAACACTGTTTGGAAGGACTACAGATGCTACAACTACGTGTGCGGAGGTAAACGGGACACGCCGACCTGCCCCCCCTTGCCAGAACCTCATTTCCAAGAGCGAAAACAGGAAACGCGCTGTACGAAGATCCTTCTCCCAGCACGCCTGGGAGATGTACAAAAGCAATGGCCATCGCCTTCATGTTCACTCAAGACAGCCATATATTGAACAGTGTGCAGGGATAACATGAGAAGATCCTGCATGACTAAACAGGCAATGCATTTCTTTCGTGCAAGCATCACTAACAAACAGTACCATTTAACTCTATTCCAAATTCCTTTCTTGCGCGTGTGACCTTTACTATGGGTAAAGTCAAGCTCTGAGACATCGCCTAGGAAGCGTAGAGGTGGAAGTGCTATTAGACACGGGTGTCTTCAGTGTCAATTGTCAAGCTGGCTTTATGTATTGTTCACAGTGTACCCTACATGACGAGCTGATCTGTCAGGTTCGAAAGATGTACACTCGGAACATTATTAATAACATACCCCACCGAAAAGGCCAATTTCCATCTTCTTTGCATATGATATATGATGAACAGTATATGGATCAGGAAAGTGTTCCCTAGCTTAGCCCCTCAAATGCCAACACTTCCAGTTACTCTACGTTCAAGACGCTAGAAAAAGTGTGATTGATTAAGCCATCTGTCTTACTGGGATACATCTAAACAGCAGCAGGGAAAAACTGGTGTCCTTCGTTCTGCAACACAAGAGACAAGGCAGGGCACCCTAAATTAATCTCTGAATTTGGCGAGTAGTGGCTGAACAGGAGCACGTCGTAGGGTGGCTCCTTTACAATGGCGAAGGAGCGTCGCCCAAATTCCCCCCCGCAAAGAGCCAGGAGCTATAAAATAAAACTATATTTAGTTATTTTACAGCTGCTGGCTCAGCCAGCATTAAGTGCAGGGAGCAATAAGGCTCGGCCACAGGATGGGTGAGAAGGGAGGAGTGGAGTCTGTGCACTGTAAGTGCACATGTATGTTTGGCCAAACACATGCAAACTCTGGTTTCTCCAACCCGGCAGGGTACACAACCGGGTTGGAGAAATTGCACAGACTCCCATGCAGTGTCTGACCAATCCTGCCGCAGCTCTCATGCTAGGTTTAGCATGAGAGCAACGCCAGGATTGCTGGGGAGCCTCTGTGGGTGTCCCAGTGAATGCTGGCACACAAGAAGAGAAGGAGCGCAAGACAGCCGGCGGCATTCATAAAGGTAAGTTAAAATAAAAAATAAAAAAGTTATCCCCCCTCCACCTTTTGAGATTTGGTCCGCTGGCACGTACCCTAAATTTTTAGTTAATTGTGCCATACTCCGTGGGAACAAAGATGACCCAGCTTGAGGGCTCCTTTCTATGTAGAATCCAAATGTCGCAATATTAGCTAATCTGAACTGCCAGTTACAACCGTTAAACACATGCGAGATATATCTCAATGGAAAGCCCGTCAAAGCATGCACCTGCATGGACATTCAATGTTGGAAATGTACAGGTCCTGTCCTGGATTGTTGTGCCAGACATAGGTGACTGGCATTAGAACTTCCCAGTGCAGACTTTCTAGCTGGGCCCCAATAAGCACCTGCACGCTCCAGCCCAAAGTTCTGCAGTCAGTTATGAACCTTCATTCCCCAACTGAACCATAAATTGGAAATCCAGATTGTACAATTTCACTACTCAAGTCAATAGAAGTACGTTCTCACTGAAGAACAGAATAGACTACCTGAAGCTCAGGTGTCCCAAATGGAAGAGGAGGAAGAAGGATGTAACTGTTTTTGTAGCCCTCCCCCCATCTCTTATTTTCTGTGGCCTTTCAGAAAGGATTCCAGCAACGATCTGGCAACATTCTTGTGGGCCTAATACTCCATCTATTCTGAAGGAGAATTTCATGGTCCGTGTCAAGGGTGTCCGACTGGTCCAAAGAATCAAAGCCATTAGGTCTCCGAATCATTAACCCACAGAAATATTTCCCTTCTATCAAAGTTGGGAGCCTGTCTATGTGCAGTTCAGCAGGCAGTTACCTAGAAAATTCATTTACAGATTCACCTAGTGAATGGTTAGGAGATTGGCCCAAAAGTTGAGCGATTTGTAGGTGACAAACAAGGCTCCTTTATGAAAAAGGAGAGGAGAGCGGGTGGTGGTGAAATCAACCACGTTTATAAAGTGGGTGCACACTGAGCTCCAGGCATGGCTCTTGTAATATGGAGTCAGGGATTCTCCGGATGAGATACTTTTAGTGCAGGTAAACGTCAAAGAAGCAGCTGAAACAACGAGGCAAAAGGTACAAATCGAGGAGAAGTCAATGTAGTGGGTATGACCCATATATGACTGCGGTTCAAGATGGAAGAAATTAAAGGGTCAGTATAAGGGGAGACTGCCTCGACCTGTAAGAAAGACTTAGGAGAAGAAGTCATGAGAGGCTGTATCTTAGTGCAACTGCAGGCCATCCCCAGTGTCATGCAGTGCCTGGTGGCTATAGGAGAGCCAGTGCAAACAGACCAATGGAGCGCATGGGCATTCCAGGTGGCATCCTCATGGGGGTGGGCCCTTGCAATAGGGAGCAAATAGACAATTGCACACTGGTGGTGAAAATAACATTGCTAAGCAAATAGGCTTCACTTAAATCCTCAGAAGGATAATTTATAACTTCATAGAAAGAAAAGATGGACAGAAAAGATCATGAGGCGACTGTAGAGAACAGAGAAAGGTGCCATAATGGGTCTAGATAGAATGTTGCTTGGATGCAACTGAAAAAGTGACTAACAATGGAGTTTTGTCAAGGGGGGGGGCGTGGAATCGAAAGTGACAGAGATTGATTGAGGTATCCACTGGGAGTTAATCGAAGCTAAGGAAGCAGTGGGATTTTGAGAGCAGGGAAACTAGAGCTCTCTTTAGACCGGAAGATTCTAATGTTGAAGAATCACCAACCGAGGATCCAAATTAAAGTGTTGTGTTAGCAGCCGGACACTACCCAGGTCTCTTACATAAGTGATGTAGGTAGGATTTTTTTGTCCAAACTCCTGTTCCTTCCTAGCCATGGCGGAGGTGAGCGAGTTGTCAAGGTTCTGTACACAGATACTTCTTTACTCAGACTCTAGTTCCACGAAAGCCAGCCAGGAAAAAAAAAAAGCTGCTTATGAGGCAGGAACTGTCAGGGGTGGTGGTGGTCCCAGCCTCCTTCCAATTTCCAGCCCACCTGAAAGTTAAGGAAAGTCCAACATTTCTGACCAGGTGGCAGCAGCCCTGTTATTTTTGGCAGCACCTGAAGCTAGTTCTGTCAGGAGGGAGTGGAGCGAAAAAAATGACTGAAGGCATTTTCCACCGGTGTTTCCATTTCATATAATGGTTATGATATATGTAATTTAAGCCTAGTTACCATTGCTATTTGTTCTATGTATTGCTCTGGCTCATCGAAAATCGCCTAAATGTCCGCAGATGGTAGCACGCATGCAAGAAAACTATATAGGACCACTACTTCCTGCTGCTTGAATACTCTACAGGCTGAAGGGCATTTGAAGGCACAAAATATATTTTGTTAAAAAGTTCCTTTGTGACACCCATGTTCCCTCCCTCTTTCATTTTCCCTTACATTTTTCCTCCTATATCGTCCATTAGGTTCGTTTGTTGTTCCTCTCTGTTTGCCATACGAGCATGTGGGGGTTAAGCAAAATGTAATGTTTGGCGCACTGAATTGGGAAGGCAAATATTTATTTTCTAATGGGTTTTAGAAGCAGTGATTACCACAACCACAGTTCTGCACTTCCGCTTCTCCTTTGGATATAAAACTGAAACCTAAAGGCAAGAACATATATTCTGGAGTTGAAGGTATTCATTCATAGTTTTATAGGTCATTGGCATAAGCAACAAGGTTTGTCCCTCATGGTCAGAGATGAGCACGGCTATAGAGGAGATCTCCATTTAGCATTTATGTTTTAACTATTTTCATAAAACGCATGATAATGTTTCAGAGATGCAAACCAAATAACTTAGAGACGGGTCTTTTAATTCTACTCAGTGGGTTGCCAAGATCAAACACAAAAGTTAAAGGTAGACCGTTAATAAATATAATGCCACACAGTTACAGTAATTGAAAATTTAGGTCCAGCGAATTTCATTAAGATTTAACAATTAGCCAGCTACCACAAAACGTGTAGAAAAGTGGCAGATGAAAATAAGTCAATAGTTAATCAAACTGACAGCAATGCAAGTCCGTAGGAAATTGGATAAAGTCAGAAAGTTGCCTAACCTGCTACAGGTCTCTCCACAAGGAACAATGAATGTATACAGTAGTGGAAATTAGCAAAGTCCATCAAGGTTTAGAACATAAATCAAAACCATTTCCAAAATACTATAGTTGAAAATGAGGGCTACACCAAAATACTCCATCAGGACTAACTTTTTGGTACAGAGATCCAAATGTTTCCACATTGCTAAGTGTGCTGGAGTCTTGTCTCAATAAGAAAGATGGTGGATAACTAACTGGAAGTCAAATGTCAGGATGGATCAGTGTCTGAAAATATCCTAAGACGTCAACTGAACTCTACAAGCTAGCGTTTGCGTGTCGTCTGCCTGTGTCTGCTGTAACCATGGGAGTGACACATACTGATCTAGTAGAATTAAGTCTACTGGTTTTCAGTAGATAGGAGCTCCTTCCAGAATATTTTGTGTGTCTTGAAAATGTTTGTAAATATTATGCATGTGTTTGCAATATTAATTACAAACATCAGGATGCATGCATAGGATATAACCGATGATCTTTTAATGCACCTATGCAGGTTATGTATGCCCGGTGAGCCCATAAATTCTCCTGCTGCACCTTTTGTTGCTCTGATCACTTTTGACCCTTCTCCTTTGGAGGCGCTTCAATAGGCTGGCACAAGTGCTTGCCAAACTGAGACTGCATTGTGCATCTAATTCAAACCCAGAGCGACTGTAGGGTTACATCCATTAATGTGAGTCCCACTGAAACCTGCCATTCCCCATATCGTCATTAACCAGGATGGTCAGCCTCAATTGAGGGCCAGCTGACCCAAAGCCCACGGGGGCTGCAGAATGGAAAAATACCACTGTAAGAACCGTATGCTACCAAACTAAACCAGCCACTGTAACTCACTTTTGTCAACTTCAATACAATGCGCATTTCATACTGAGGTTACAATATTTGCGGTTGCCACTGCTTCGTTTGGGCACATTCTCCTTAGTACTCCATGAGGCTGCTCAACTCCTCTCCTGCCCCAAAGCAGCAATTCAAGGTAATGGATGTGTATTTAGAGTTAAATAAATTAAAAAAAAAAAAAAAAAACAGTTCGGCCACGAGGATAACCAGAGAAAAAGACTATCCTGCACAATGTAATGCACATAAATACCTTAAAAATAACATCCCAAAAAGATTCCCGTATGTACAAATGCCGTAAAAGATTTACAACCGACAGTGAACCAGCAATGTGTTCTGCTCTCTAATAGATACTAGTGCAATATAACTAGCAGTTCATACATTACATATCCGACTTTCTAACTGGGATATAAAACTCTACATCTAAGCCCTCCCCACAAAGTGCAAGCACATACACTCCTTTGCAGCTTACTTTGTCAAACATCCTGTTTAACAATCTTGGTACCACTGGAAATATAGTGGGTTGTAAAGTCTTCAGATCATCCATAAGCAAGCGGATATCGCCTTGGAAAAATCCTATCCGAGCACCATGTCCCAGAATTATAGCCTATTTAAGAGAGAAAAAAAAAGCAGCACTTAATGACAATCAAAATTTGCTTTTGAAAACTACAACATAAGTTTAAATGTCACTGGAAAACCTGCACACCTATGTTTATCAAGCGAAGGATTTCACAAGCATTACAACTATGCCACAGGAAAAACTATATGCTGTTAAATCTTATGTATAGATTGTAACTAATGAATACATGCATATTATGATCTAATGATTCCAATGTGGGGTACTGTTGACATACTAAGCCAGGATACATTACCAGCTATGGATTATTGTTATATGCAGGTTTAAATTTACCAGTTAGTATGCACAAAGTGTTTTTACATGGGAAATGTTTATTGAAAATAGTAAGTGAAACGCTGTACTATATTGGCTGGCTGTCTCCGGTAAAAAGGTGACACTGTTTATATATTTCAGATGGTAAAGTTTTTAGTAAAACATTTTGCTTTGCTAAATAATATAGTTGATCTATAGAATTATAGATTATTTGAAGGTGCTATCTGCAAGGTTTAGTAACAATGGGCCCAAGCAGAATTAGAGGGCTCGGGATTATTTAACTTCGTACAAAAACTGCCAATTATCAAAAGGCCAATGGTAAAGATAAGCAGAGATGTTTATTGCTGTCATTGGATAAATGTGATCTCATGTTTAGAAATTAACTAGAGGATTGGAAATTTGAGTTGAAGGACCCCTGTGCAACAAATCTATGGACAGTACTGTAGGATATCATTTCTGTCAACTATTGGTTTTGAAATAAATGCACTTTGTGCAATAAAAAGAAGCAAAAACTATACAGACACGTATCCTCTAAGACCTGTAACAAAGATGCGGCCAAGAGATCGATCTGTTTTGTCTATCACAATTAAAAGGATTTCAAGCAACAGAACAAAGTATAATTTCTCACTGTTGCTCCATTCAGATCCCATTCAAATGGGAACTACCAATGCCTTTTCAATGTATTTTTGGACGACACGAGGTTCTTTATCCAGAAAATGATAAAGCTCAGTGGCAAATATCTATTGCAACATTTGTATACACAAAAGTCAGTTACAAGTGAGGCAAATACAGGAAACATTTCATATTAATAAAGAATCAAAATACCTGTCCAAATCCTTTAAGCTCCGAACTCTGCCCACCATAAGTTCACTTTCATGGCAGACTGACAACTTCAAAAAATGAGTGCCACTAGCATAAATAAAGTTTTTGAAAGGGGAAGCTTCAAGTCAATACATTACTAGCACAGTATTGGCCTACTTGCGGCAAAAATATATCAACTCCTTTCTTCTAGCTTCATGTAACTACACAAATGTGCTTTTGCTACATCTCAATTACACTATATAGGACAGTTGTTGATGCATATCTACTCTTTGGAGAGCACATGTTTTGGAAAACGTATCAAATGGAGATAATTAACACAACAGAACACTATCACAAGGTTTTGGGCAAGTTAACATACAGCATTGTTTCCCTCAAATTAGGCTACCATTAGAGTAAAGGGGTGGGAGAGTAGCAATACACAATAGGAAATCTGACAGGAGCACAGACAAAAAACAGTTTGTTTTCTAAAATGCAAGAGGTTGCAGTACAGCTAGTCTGGAGGAAGTAAGACATAGAATGCAGGTGAAAGTTGAAAGGCTAGAATGGGGATAACCATGGGCACACCTGTTCAGGTGACCAACTCCTAAAGCAGGTTCCCCTCAACTTAATTTCTCTGGACGCCGAATTTGCAGCTCTTGGGACATGGACAAAACATTAAAATAACTCAGGACTGGGTGGGGCACACCAGTGTACTTTGAGGAACAAGTTTGTTCAGTTCTTTGAAACATCTTACCTGTACAAGCCGTTCAAACATGTGTGCAAGAGGCAAATAGGAAATGAGTGTATCGCTGTGGTTCATTACATATGACTTCTGTAAGAAACAAGAAAAACTCAGAAAAGTGAAACTTGGGTATTAATTCAGAGCAAGTGCCTACCTCTACAACTCTCTCAAACATATGGGCCAGGGGCAGAAAAGAGATGAGAACATCTTCTACTCCTGGGAAAACTACATCCTGCAGAGGAGGAGAGAATGGATGTATGGAGGAGGATGGGGAGAAAGAAAATTTAGTCAAAGACAAAAAGATTGATTGCAACAGTTTATCCAAAGCTCAAATTTAGAAGTCCACCTTCATACCTCTCCAATATTTGGCAAAAGGAAAAAAGGGCAAAGGGGAGGGTGTAGTCTCTTTCAGAGCTTCTATGTTTATGCTGGATCTAAAATTAGAATATCAATCTGGAAGGCAGACAGGAGAGGTAGGAAAGTGGACATTAAATTAATATAGAAAACATGCAATCTCATTTACAGCCAAGATAATCAAAACAGAGGTTCAAGAAAAGTCTTCAATCATGCAAGGCACTGCAAGTCTTAGGCAGTTTAACACTGTACAAATACTGAAATAATTATGAAAATTGATAGGCAAAGACCACGTTGAAATTTAATTTTTTACCCAAGAGTTAGTTGCCAAACCCACCACATGTACTGTATTTCTTAAGCAAGCAAAGAAGGCAAATTACTACAACCCGCCAGCAGACCCTTCATCTCCCTTGGGAGAATAAAAGAGCTAGACAGAAAACTGTTGCAAAGGGTAGATAGAGATAACCCAAAGCAAACACTACCAAAGCAGAATTAGTTGTCACAGAAACGGGAAAGGCAACAGATTTCATGGATTGTGAGACAATTTCCGAGGTAGCAACAGAAATTCAACAGGTGATGGGAATCCATTTTCAAGGCTGAGCTTGAAAATGTAGCAGTAAATTTCAAAAGGACTTAGACGCCAAATACTTGTAGAAGTGGACTCTGTTCTTGTGTACATTTCCCAATACTAAACAGTCACAAAAAAAAACCACGAAAATCGTACAAAAGAAAAAAATAGGACAATCAAAGTTCAAGGAACACTATACATAACTTGAAAAAAATACTCATTCTTCAAATAATTGCATATCAACATAAAAACTTGTAAGCGGACATTTGACAGTCAGAAAATAAATGTACCATCCTTGATAGAAATAGAGGTCTCATGAATAAAATTGTTAAACAATTACTTGATTCAGTGGATTACTCTGTTACATGTAGGAGATTGTGGCTGTTTTTTCTGTGCATCAATTTGCTCATACCTGAAGTAGGATGGTTTTTGTTAGTCTTTTCTTGCTCATCCTATTTAGCTATTGAGCAAGGAGAGACTGGACACAATGGACTAGGAGATTTGAGGAAAAAGCAGGGTTGGGGGTAAGGGGAAATCAGAAGAACGGAGGATAGAATACGAGCATATAATGATGCACAGTTTTAATCTAGGCAAGGAAGATTCCGCCTACTGAACATGGCAACTGATTTTATGAATGGCATGCAACTTCAAAATATAAACTGCAGATTTAAGGAGCAAGCACATGATTTGTCATTGTAGGGCAGGGGCATGATTAAACGACTGGAGCTGAACTTACTCTGTGATTGAAAGTGATAGTTGCTAACAAGGCAGTCTTTGATGGTTATTAGATTATTATCACTAGTTTCTACCACATTAACAAAAACGATTACATGGTTAGAGGTACTTATATCTTACTTGCTGTTACCTCACAGACAGCCTCCTGGACAAATAATCACATATTGACTAATCCGATGGGCTAATATATTATCAACGTAATTAATGGCAGATAATGTTTGAGAGTAAGATTAAAGTTAGCAGTTTATAAAACAATACATTTTCAGACAGGTGGCTGAATTCTGAAAAAGGGGTTCAAATGTAGTAGAGAGGTATCTGCCCCCCAGTTCCTATGGATGCTACAGATCAGGAAGACAACACCTAATACCAGTCATTGTTAAGTATCAACTATCAAACAAGTTGTCAATGGATCCACTTCCCATTATTAGAAACTTGGAAAAACATGCTAGAGAAGTCACCAGGCCTAGCAATTATAAGGTCACATCTTTTTCTGCATAAAAAAAAAAAAAAAAAAAAATTCTAAGCTGCATTTTGGCTTCTATTTTCCAAATTAAAAAAAAGCTCAGAATGTGAAAATGTTTATAAATAAAGCCTTAAGTTAGCCACTACATTCTCTCACGGTTTTCTCCTCAAAGCCACAAAAGACCTGAAACATTTTCTCAATCAGCCAGTCTCTAATAGACCTACTTTAACAGCCATGCAGATCAATGCTGGAAAAGCACAAATTTACTACTTTTGGAGGAAACTGAACATTTTCACCCAGTCTTGCTAAATCGAAATTCCTTTCACCCTGACGGCATCGTTCCAATTTGTCCGACTCCGTGCCACTTTAACTGTGTACCCTCTCTGTGCTTAGAAAACCATTGTTTGGGACTACTGCATTCCAAAAATGCAATCAAACATCCTTTGAGGCTATGCAAAGGCTTTCAAACAAAAGGGTGACATGACAGATACTCTACCTTTAAATCCCTGTACAGTCCTTCTCAGAAATACTAACTATAAACTCACTATCAAAAGAGGCAGTTTCAACTGCTGGGATCTCAGAATCCTTTAAAAAGCACACATCAAAACACGTCCCTTGTCAACAAATGCTTTGATGTAAAAAAAAAAAAAAAAAATGAACTGTCAAACATTGGGAGAAGAAATGTCTTTACCCCTCTGGAAGACAATTGGCACATGTACGTTTGTTATAGATCTGGTCTCCAGAACAGCTACATTCATTTGATTTGATTTCGACCAAAACTAAATCACAAACAAACAGTGACTGCAGGGAGAGGAAGATTAGCCAAGCTCCAACGACCACCAATGGTTATTTTATGCTGCTTCAGAGAAAAATCGCCATTGCTATGCCCGTCAAAGTTCGAGCGGCATCTTCAGAAGATTAGACCTGGCATTAGAAATGTCTAGTCACAATGCACAAGGTAGCGTGTGGATTGAAATGGGCACCTTCCAGAGAATAGAACTGGTAAGAGGGGATGTGGTCAGACTATAACTGATGTCACATGATGTAAGCAACTATTTCATGAGCTACCACAGTCCACTAATTTCTACAAACAGGTCAGCAGTTATCAAAACGGAATTTCTTCAGTCTGCTAATGTAAGCTATTGCCATGTGTCTTAGAGGAGCGCCATCCAACCTACATTCAAAAATTGGTGTCGTCGTCCAGCATGTAGTGAGTGCTCTGCGTTACTGATATAGCTTTTGCATTTGGAAGACTGCTTTTTGGAGACGTGGGGCAGCCTACCTACAGATACTGCAGCATTTCAAAGAAAACCTGTAGTTTTGACATCTCTAAATAAATAAAAAAAACTACTTTTGGAAATAAGGTTTAAAAACTAAGCACTTTCCAACCTTAACTGTTGATAGTTTCCCCTCCATGCAGATCTCAAAATTTAATATGGATCGGCTGCAGGAAAATTATTTTTGTAAGTAAAACCTGTTACTTTCGTCGCTCATTTATTAAGCCCCAATAAAGTAACATCACCCAATTGCTTCATTTGTGGCCAGGGACAGTAACACTAAAACATGATCTTGTATTCTGTTACCTCAAGTTTCTTTATCTAGTCATATAAAGAGTCATCCAAAGGAATAGAAGATATGCTCGCAAATATTTTACAGCATTTCTATCATGGCAACTTGGTCTAACAAGCTTTTTGCAGCTTGGATTCTAGCTACTAGATAAGGAATACAAGTTTGAGTCATTCTTAAACCAATGGGTGTTTTATGCATTGGTAGTTTTAAGTTTATTGTAACCATTTTCGACAAGCAGGTCAACTGATGGATTACAAAATCTAGAAGCTTGGTAATCAGTAGAAGATTGTTCTTTTTTTTTTTTTAATGCATTTATTTTAGATTGCCTGACAATATGCATGAGGTCCCTCTTTAGGACGTGATCTGGTCATTGATCAGAAGCCTGTTCAGAACAAGCATAAATTGTGATCTCATTCTTTAAGATGCTGTTTTTTTTAAACAAGTTTATTGTTTTTAAAGAGAAAAACAGGTAAGGTACACAAATAACACATGTCTTGTCCTGTTTGATACCGACTGGATGGTCAATTCTAATCTGTCTCTTCTGTTACAAGAGTACACTGGGATTTCCAAAGTTACATATCCAAATAATACTGCGAAAAAGGAAGGAGCAGGCACCGTCTCTTGGGCGGATTTAACCTAGCAGTCCCGTCCACATCCCCCAAATCTTCTCATATTTACGGGGGCATCCCCTTGAATCGTACACCACTTTCTCGGGCTGCACACCAGTCCACCCCCCCCGTCTCCATTTCTGAAGGGAGGGGCCTTTGGCGGTATTCCAAGCAGCCGCAATGTCTCTCTTGGCCACCAGTGTGGCTGCTCCGACCAGAGTCTTGTCCGCTCTGGACCCCTCTATGTCCTCCGTAACGCCCAATACACCCATTTTTGGGGTCAGTAGTTGCGATGTCCCCAAAGCACTGTTTAGCTCTTGGTTTACTCCCTCCCAGTACACTCGAATCACGGGGCAGGACCATATCATATGGAAGAAGTCGGCCGGCCCCCCACCGCACCTTGGGCACAGCATCGGACACCCATCTTGTGAAGCCTATCTGGAGACAAACTATGCTCTGTGTAAGTAGAATTGTATCGCCCTCAACCTTGCAGACACCGCCAGCACTCGGGGAGCCATCAGTGCCTCCGCCCATTCTATCTCTTCAAGCGGTCCCACCCACTTCTCCCATCCATTCCTAAGGTGGCCTAGATCCCCAGGCACATTATTTACCAACATTCTATAGATTTGGGAGACACCGTTCTTCCCCAAATTTCCCATGAGTGTTTTAGCCTCGATTGGATTGAATTCTGGCAAGGGGGCCTCCTCTTTCAGGTGTATACCAAGGGCATGCCGGAGCTGGAGATACCTAAAAAATTGATTTGGGGACAATTGGAACTCTTGTTGTACTTCCTGGAAGGACTTCATCATGCTACCCTTCCACACGTCTCCCACCAGAGATATGCCCAGCGTGTCCCACCTCCCGAATCCGCCCAGCTTGGCTGTTTCTCTCAACCAGTTACCGTGCCACAATGGAGTTTGCAGAGTGATCACTTTGTTCCATCCAGTATGTCTTCGAGCCGCTCGCCATGCTAAAAAAACGCCTTGGTGATAGGCTCAAGCTTCCTGGGGATTGGTGCACCATAGAGAATATCTAGGATGCGGGGGTACCCTAAAGCGTCCAATTCTACCTGATATGATGGGTCCGACCAACCCCCATTGAACCAATCGTGAACCACCAGGAGCTGCGTCGCCAGGTAATACAGGTACGGATCTGCCATGCCCAGCCCCCGTCATACACCCCTCTGCGACAACTCTGGGATGCTACTCAGTGTCTTGTCCCTCCCCATAGGAAGGAGATAGTGATACCTTCTAGCTCTCTAAACCATGAGCGAGGGATCACGAATGGCAGATTCTGGATCACATGTAAGAGGCGCGGCAGGACCATCATCTTATACAAAGCTACACGGCCCAATACATTCAGAGGCAATGATTGCCACCGCCGAAGATAGTCTCGCACACGAGACGCCAGTGGAGACAGGTTCAGGGACCAGGATAGTTCCGGGAGCAGCACAACCCATATCCAAAGGTATTTAAAACTTAACCTGCGCATAGGCACCACCTCTTGCCAGTCAAAGCAGTCTCACGATTGTGCCAGAGGGACCAACACCGATTTGGCCAGGTTCATCTTGAGCCTGGAGGCTTCCTCAAAACGCCGGAGAAGGCGGAAACATCGGGACTGGTCACTCCCGGATTTTCCATGTATAGCAGGACCTCGTCCGCATATAAGGCCACTCTGTCCTCACATGAGGGGCCCCACTTCCATCCTCGATATACTGGGTCTTCCCTTATTCTTGCCAAGGGCTCAATGGCCAGAGCAAAAAGGAGAGGAGAGGGGGCAGCCTTGTCGTGTTCCCCGATGAATCGGAAAGGCCGAAGATAAGACTCCATTAACCTGTACCCGTGACGTGTGTTTTGTATACAGGGCCCGGACCATTCGGCAAAACCTTGGTCCAAAACTGGCCCGCCAGAGCACTGCGAGGAGGAACCCCCAGTCAACAGAGTCAAACGCCTTCTCGAAGTCGATGAATAGGAGGGCTAGATTCTGGGGCAATCTGTGTCACCCTGCGAGGGCCACTTGGAGCCTTCGTATACAGTGACGCGTGCTACGTCCGGCCATGACTCCACACTGATCCGAGTGTATCAGCAGTGGCATCACCCTCTTGAGATGGGAGGCCAATATCACAGGATAAATCTTTACTTCACTGTTAGAGATATGGGTCTATAATCCACGCAGTAAAGGGAAGGGGGTTGGGTCTTAGGTAATACGACAACGGAGGCAACATCCAGCCCTTCCGGAAAAGAGCCCTTCTGGTCCACTTCTGCATAGAGATTCACTAGGTGCGGGACAAGGTCTTCCCTAAACATCTTATAATATTCTGGAGGGAACCCACCCGGTCGGCTTTCCCACTCCCATCGCTGCAATGGCTTCACCAATTTCCGTTTCAGAGAACGGTTCCTCCAGTGTCCGGACCTCCACCGTGGACAGCTCTGGGAGCGGAATGTCTGCCAAGAATTGGTTGGAGTGTCCGATCTCTCTGGATTAGTCACTTGATACAAGACCCTATAGTAGTCAGCGAACGTCTCGGCCACTTCCTGGAGCTTATATAGACATTCCCCATGCTCATTGCAAATTTCAGGGACGATTCGGGAAGCCTGCTGTTGGGAAATCAACCAATATAGTAGTTTCTCTGTCTTATTCCCCCATCCATAAACCCGGGCCGTGGAAGCATGCCACATGTGTTTAGCCGCTTCTAAGGATTGACTACGAATCTCCCCCTGAATTAGCAGGAGTTGTCTGGTTATCTGTTCGTTCGTGTGTGCCTCCTACTCTGCTTCTAAGTGGATGGCACGGACCTCCAGCTGGGCGATTCGAGGGAGCGCTCCCGTGCACCGATCAGGCCTTTGGCTGTCCCTCTCAGCACCACCTTGCTCGCTGGCCACAGGGTCCCCGGACGACCTCACCGAGCCCTCGTTAATACTGAAGTAATCGCGTAACGACTCCCTTAGGTTATTGACGTATTCCTCATCTTTTAAATACCAAGTCTTTAGCCGCCATATGGGGCGGATCGAAAGGTTTGCGTGGCCCACCCTGAACCAGACCGGCACATGGTCGGAGATCCCATGTGGTAGAATCTCGATGTGGGAAAGGTGACAGCATTCAGTGGCCGGCATGAACATCAGGTCTATCCTAGATTGTGTATTGTGAGCTGCAGAGATGTGCGTGAATTGCTTGCGCCGCGGATGCCAAGTTCTCCAGGCGTCAGTGCCCCTCCGATGACATCCATCCGGATAGGCTAGTGGCCAAAGCCTGTCTATGAGCCGATGACCCCCCACTCGTGTCCAGCCCTGGATTCGGGACTGCATTAAAGTCGCCCCCTATTACCATGACCCCGGGGTAACTGTCAATAGTAGTGTCAGGTTTCCTCTGGTCCTACGCACCATATTCAGGGGGGGGGGGGCATATACGCTCAGGACGTTCAGTGTTCGACCCTCTATTGTCCATGAGATCACCACATATCTCCCTTGTGAGTCTCTCCATTCGTCTCACCACCATTGGTAGTGAGCGATGCAGCACTATTGCCACCCCCGTGAGCCTCTCATGAATCCTGCGTGAAACACCCTGTTAAATCCTTTACGGGCTAAAAAGGGGCAGTGATTTCCAATGAGATGTGTCTCCTGCATCAGGAGCATATTGGGTGTGTGTCTGTGGACGTGAGCAAGCACTGCTGACTGTTTAATCTTATCGAAAGATCCTGTTTTAAAGAGGTTTTTACACACAATAAGATTAGTTTCTTGAGCAGGCCTGAATGGAATGCATTCTGCTGATCCAGCTTAGGTTCATTGCTACAGTGTTTTTGTTCAGGTGCAAAGACTGTTTAGCAAGAGTTCAAGTGATTGTGGTGTCCTGGCCGGAGAATGACCACCTAATGCAAACAGTGGCAATTAAGTCTGAAACGTTCTAAGCTCATGTTTGAGGTCATCCTGCCTTTATCAAAATCAGATGTGCCAATGCCTAGGTGATGGGTGTATCACAGATGCTCAATGAATTCGGTGCCTTCTGCTGAGCAATGAAAAGCCTAGCAAAGTTAGGAATATTTTCTAGTCTGAATACTTAGTGGCCCTGTAAGCGCTGAGTTCAGACAGTAAACTCTTTGCAGGTTGTGTGGTGCAAACAGCTATAAAGAAATTATGCCCCTGACTTTTGGCCTGGGAAGCACATAGAACAATATGAAGCCTCGTTATTAACAGAGTGGGTGTTTTATCTGGAAGTCTCTAAGCAGACCAAATAGGAAAAGGAGTGAAGATATTTCACCAATAAGGCTCTGAGGGCTGGCCAGAAGCATCTTCAAATTTTTTTAAAAAATTTTTTTTTTAACAGTTGCCCAAGTGTTACAGGCTGGTTTTTAATTGAGCAATGGCAAAACTGAGTAGCCTATTTTTATGGCTCTTGAAATTGTTTCAAAGGGGTGATCATGATCTTAATAGTTCGCTGCAATGATGGTTGTATAAATTGAGCTGGTAAAGTGTGGTTTTAGTGCAAGTGTATTCCATCACAAGTGCGCTACAGGTCAGATGCTCAGGATCGGATTTCAAATTACATGTACTAGGACTGTTTGCGCTTGCAGAATCATTTCACATTTTTTTCTCCAAAAATGCACGACCCTTTAAAATAAAGTACTTTGTTCCATCATGGCAAAAGGAACTCCTACAGCCTGCAACTAAAACATCATACAGCTGCAACAGCACAGAGTTATTGGAGACCACGTTACACATCCACTTATGTTATCACACATGCTAATCCATCAAAATATGAAAACCAAAATCATGACTTTAGCTTCATATTTACCTCAGTCATTTTCATGAACGCAGAAAAATCACTCAAAATGTTTTTGTGTGTTAGCATTGCTCCTTTAGGGTTTCCTAAATTGATAAAACCATACAAGATAGAAGATATACATTAAACATGAGTCACATGTATTAACTGCATGCTTGGCATAGCGGAGAGTGAAATACAATACAGTAAAGTAACTGATGAGACAATGTGAGAATGGTAAGTTGTAAATGGTGTTGTGCAATTCATGACAGATTTTGAAGTTAAGAGGATCACATCAAAGGGCAGAAATACTGTAAAAGTGTGTGTGGCAGAGAAGCTTCCAAAATGTTACTGGCAATGGTATGGTAAAGATGAGTATGAAGCAATGTTCAAGGTCATGTGTATTATTAACTACTTTAAGGCCAGCTTAAAGGTGCAAAGGGTCACAGCACAACTAATGTCATGACATTCAACTGGCAAGGAAAAGCTTGGACTAGCACAAAAGAACAAGGGTGTTAAGGAAAGCAGTTACACAGTAACGTAATGCATTGTATCCAGAGACATCAAAATGTGACTGTTCACAAAACAGAACCAAAAGCATAGCCAACATAGCAACTTTATAGGTGAGACACAGTAAATGGTATAAAAAAAAAAAAAAAAAACACACGATCATGTTTGCTATCACAATGCGGGCATCCCACAACGTTGGATCACTCCTTAATACAGAGGCCATGCAGGGCAAAAGAGCTTTGGCGGCTCCTGTGCCTGAGGTATGGTCACTGTATGGGTCGATAAGAATGCACAAGGGCGATTTGGACTTTATACAATCTAGACTGTCTTCATGCTGGTCTCATATCCCAACCAGGACATAGGAAAAAAGTAGGTGAAATATTTCCTGTGTTGAATCAGATAGGATATTCAGCAAACATGAAGGAGGAGTTCCTGTAACTAGTATGACAACAGTTCGGAAGAGGAGCGAGATTCACACCTGAGGTTATATCACTATAAAGTGTTCTTGCATGACAGCACAGTCTTACAAGACTTACGAGTCAAATCCGGGCATACAAAACATACACATGACTAGAATCTCTCATCGGGAGATCAGAGAGAAGGAACTCAAACTAACCTACAGTTCCGAAAATAACTTCAACCCTCCTAAGTTTCTGTAGTCATGAGGAGTGCCAAGCATTACTGCATGAGAGTATCCAATGGACAACAAATCATTTACTTTACAGCGAGCTTTTATACTTATGCAAAGAATAATTACAGAAGCCGAGCCACTTGTTCTAATACACTCAACTAGTGACAGCCCTCCTGGCCACCTAAAGAATGGCAATGTGTTTAGGGAAGTAAAGTACACCTAAGGTAACTTGGGGAACCAAGTGACCAAACAATCCAGAGAAGGAAGTGGTATGAATTTTACAGAAGCAAAATATGCTTCTACAGGTAAAAGCTTGGCAAGTGGACCATTCAGAAAGGCGTGTCATGATGAAAATGAAGGGACAGGCGAAATGTATATGCATTAAGTATCATCACCCAGAAACCAAAGATTTGTCCACCCTGAAGCTAACAAACGGAACATTGTTTCTACCAGGAGTCAAACTCTTCCCCCACGCTCCCAAAATCAGACTTCACTATAGTCCAAAAAAGTCACTCACTCCATAGGGCTCCATTGTTGAGAAAATTCATTTGGATGTTCTGAAAACTACCGAGATACTTGGCAGGCTACATGACCCAACTACAAAACTGCACCAATGTACATACAATGTACAGTGTACAATGAGGTGCCCACAAATAGGCCTCTCGTTGATAGAGGCCTCTCTGTGATGCACTGTTTTCAGTTTAGAATATCACCTTTCTGCTCAGTAACAGCAGCAAGAAGCCTATTCAAGACAGAAATAGTGCCTTCAACTCCAAAAAAGGTATTGTCCTGAAACTGCAGACCTCATTCAGTGGCTCCCAACCCAAACTATGCAGCAGCAAATGTTATACACATTTCCAGCAATAGGATCTCCAGTCTAGAGGCAACATTTCAGTTCCAACCTGATAGACATAATTGAAATCAGCTGGTACTGAGGATCTGCTACATGAACTAAATGTTGACAACAGCAGCCCGGTTTGGTGCTCAGTTGACCGAACGCTTAAAGCCAGGAGAAACCGAATTCTCTGGAACCACAACACCTAGGTGAAGCTAGTAATGAAAAAATGAAGACATTTTGCATAGCTGTTTTCTCTCAGGCCAGACTTTTTTGTATTATATAGTAATACATAGAGATTTATTAATGCTAACTAAAGGCCAACTTAAGCAGCATACATATCTTAAACAATTAAATCCATCATCTGCACGTGGATACTCTCATGGTTCACGAAAGGCCAATGCACATAACATGTAGTGTGTACAGGTTTTTGCAAGATATGAATGTTACTAATATGCGGTTTCTGTAATTTATGAATTTCATTGAATGGCAGGTCTCCAGTTCAGTTTGTCTCCTTTATCCCCCCCCAAAAGAGTGCATTTAGATAATTACTAATTAACCTCGCTGAGTTTCACCCATTAAATACTGGGTCTCCAAGTCCTATTTTCGACATTTAGGGCAGTTCATTCTTGAGCCTTTATTCCTACAAATGGCCAAACGTTTGTTCATCCTCGCTACATGACATGGATTCTAAAATTGTGCATGTCTGTGCTTTCTCTTGGGGGGGAGGGGGGGATTTGAAGGAAACCAAAATATGACCAGGAGTAAAAAAAAAAAAAACAAAAAAAAAAAAACACACAGAAACAGTGCTGTGTAAGGAAGTGTTTTTTGTTGTTAGATTTAGTGTGTTAAAATTACCCACTTCCCAGTTTTCAGAAAGCAGGCACGTTAAAATAAAAAAAAAAAATAAAAAAAAAAAAATCTGCCCGGTTCATGCATTTTTCTAGGTGGTGGGCAGCATTTCCTATTTTTGCAGTCTCTGCGTACTTGCAGTTTGTGAGGGAAACAGTGAAACCCATGGATGAATCCAGAGAATTATAGATTTCTGAAAACTAGACAACTGAATTTAGCAAGGGGACGGGTGTATTGTATAGATTGGTTATAGTTTTCACACAAAAAATAATTAAATTAAAAAAAAAAAACTCGAAAGGAAGTAGGCTAGAACAGACATAGGTGACAATACTTTCATCTGATTTTTTTTGCCCTGAAGGACGATTTACTAAGTTAAATACAGACAGCTATGTCCGTCACATTATTTTAGTCAAAGACAGAATGTATGTTGGTATCCATAAACAAGCGTTAGAAACTGCGGCACGTGATGTTTCGTTGTGTTCATACCATCAATTAAGTCATTAGATAAAATCTAATTAAAACGTGTATGAAGGAAAGCTATGTATTTCTGAAAATGTGGCCAAGAATTAGAGTTTAGGGACAGGGGGTTTCGCACCACTCTGAATTTGGGGGCTACCCATTATCATCAGGTGATTTTTTTTTTTTTTTTACAAAATAAGAATTTTGCGAGAGCTTTATGAAGTACATTTTCATTATATGCACTTACATTTGGAAGCCAGAAACGTAGAGAATTTCGATACATAACACTACGAAAAATGAAGGATGTAAATCCCTTTATAAAAGCCCTTCTTTTAACAGACTACTAATGATGTGCCTGCTTGTCTAATAAAGAAACAGCAAGCGCTGAACTGTAATAGCGTATTACAGTTAAATTAGGACATTACAATGTATCCTGCTGAGCCAGCAGCCAAGCGGGGAAAAAAGGTCACAGGGCATAATTAAATCTGCTGTTTAGAAAAATAAATTTCCTTCTTCGGCTCCATTTTCCTAGATGAACAGTGATAAGCAGAAAGGATATGTTTATGACACCAAAGAAAGACAATCTGGGCCGGTTGCTATACATTGAGCTATGGCCTTTTTACATCTGCCTTGTTTTAAACCGATACTAATATGCCTTTTGAACAAATAGCCAACTTTTTTTAGTGTGTTTAATTTTGCTTTAAAGACTCCATTTATATTCTTTTAGTTCTCAAACATTGTCATAATTAGGTTAGGGCGTGCACATGAGTCACCTTATGGCCCTATATCACCAGCCCTGTGCCCAGATCCGGGTCAACAGTTCGCTGTTGGCTCTTCCCTTTCCAGCAAGGTACATGCCAGGGCTGTCCCTTGTTCCCCTTATTGTGTGCTCTTGTGATCGAGCCCCTGGCACGGCTTCGCTGCAATGCCCAGCTAAGCAAGCGGTCTTGGGATGGAGGCCCCCCCCCCCCCTTCAGAGCCCCATTGTCTCAAACTCCTTATATTGTGTGGAGAGACCTTTTGCCTCCAGGTATAAACTTCAAGTCTTTATAGGTTCTGACTGGAGGTGACGCTAGAACCCATCTCTGGTACTCAGATATTTCGCTGCAACGTCTCCTTCAAGTACCTAGGCTCCATATCTCCAAACTTACGTGGCATCTTAATTTGACCCCACTGGTGTCGAAAATGAAAAGTAACATACAAAAGCGGTCACTGCTCACCCCTGCATGTGATTGGTCATATAACTATTTTCAAAATGAGAATCTTCCCTGCTTCCTCTATATTTCAGCATTTCACACTCCAGATTCTCCCCCACAAGATGGTTTTGTATGCTTATTCCACCATCCGCTACTTTCTTTGGTCGGGTGGTTGCTCCAGAGTGGTGTTTTCCAGCACTTGAAAATCTCCATACGAGGGTGGACTGGGGATGGTAGACCTCCAATGTTCCTATCAGACTCCCAAATTAATTGGGATCAACCACTGGTCCAGAGGTGGGTAGGATGATCCAACATACCAACGAGAACTTTCTTCCTTAAGCTTTGACCGCATTCTAGATATGCTGTATGGCACACCTATACCCTGATATCACTTTTGTGATTTTCCTTTGCTGGGGATCCGCATCACCATTCATAGGCTGGAACGGTACATTAACGGGGATGACTCAAGTAGAGGGGGTGCAGGCTACACCACACAGCTTTCTTGGAGGGCTTCTTTAAACGATACAACTATCAGCATTTCGGTCCTCTGGGATTTCTGGGCAGGGAAACAAAATGGTTACTTACCAGTAGCAGTACCTATGCAGCAAGAAAAGTTTTCTGGATGATTCACATGCTGTGCATTATTCCACCATCGGGTGGCTGGGTCCAGAATTGTCTGTTTCCCTTCTTACATTTTTTATTTTTATTGTTGTAGGCATCGACTACCATTTGGTGGTATGTCCGTCCCCTATGTGAAATGAGACAGCACTCCGAATGTTTGTGAGTGGTAGCCATCTTCAGATTTTTTTTTTCCCCTTTTGATGTTCATTGTACATTTTACTCCCTCAGTCCTTTTCCCACATGATTGCACTGATTCGCATTTCTTGGGATGGGGTGGGTCGCATGTGAATCCAGAAAACTCTTCAGGCTGCAAAACTACTCCTACTGGTATGCAAATATTTTGTCATTTTGTAGCATGAATCCTTTTCTGGCTTCACATGCTGTGCATTAGATTACGTAGTGGTGTCCCCTTCACTTCCTTTTTTTTTTTTTAGGGTGAAATGAGTAAGAACTTGCAAACCAGTGCTGCCGTACCTTTTGTTACTTAAGCTTCTTTGTTCATTTGTATGTCCAAACAGTAATGTTTCACAGATATGAGAGGCCCATGTTACTGCTGTGCAGATGGAGTCTAAGGGCACATTTGCTAGGAATGCTAGTGCTGCACCCTTCTTTCTTATTGAAAGAGGTTTGGGATGTGAAGGTAGTGTTCCCTGTGGTGGAGTAGCAGATCTCTATTGTTTCCACAATCCATCGTGCGATTCTTCCTTTTGTCACTGGAGAACCTTTGATTGTGTAGGACATGAATAACTGGTTTTCCTTGCAAAACTGGTTGGTTTGATTTTTTCTCAAATGTTTTCGCCTAAGAGCCTTTTGGCATTTTTCTTACCTTTAGAGATTTTCTTTTGGTGTCCTTCGCTATCTTCTTGCGTCCAAGGGTGTGTAAGGCTTTTCCATTTGTACCTGTGGCTCCTTAAGGAATACAGATAGTTGTATGCTTTGGTTGTCGTGAACGTTTACTACTTTGGGTGAGAACTGTGGATTTGTTCTGAGAATCACCTTGTTTGTGTATTTGCATGTATGGTCCCTGTATTGTTAACGCTTGAAGTTCGCTAACTCTCCACAGTGAAGTGATATCAACTAGGAATGCTGCTGTGAGACAGATCAGAAGTCTGCCTTGTGTACAGGTTCAAAAGGCTTTGTCATCAATTGTGTTTGTACTGTGTTCAGGCTCCAGATAGGTGCAGGAGCTTTCCCTGAAGGTGCAATTCTTTTTGAGCCCTGTAAGAATCTTTTCACCACTGGTGAGGTGAAGAACCCGTTACATGATGCACCCCTGGTATATGCTACTATGGCTGCTAAACACACCTTAAGTGTTTGAATAGTTTATACCGCTGTCTAGCAGTCAGATGAGGTATGTTAGTAGTATCCTGCCTTGTTAACGCTTCCATTGACTGGTATGTTGTGAACCAGTGAAGATACCTTCTCCATTTTGCTGCACAGCATTGTCTTGTGGCATGTTTCTTTGCCTCTTTCAATATTTATAGGGAGTAGTTGTAGGTGGCCAAACTATGCATGCAGACACCAGGCTCTTAGGTAGAGTGTTGCTGGTTTCGGGTGATACACCTTTAATTTGTCCGCTGGACACGGAGTATGTCTGGACCATTGTGGGGCTACTAGGATGGGATATGTCCCCAGTTGTCTGGCCATCTCCAGTACCTCAGTGTTGGACCTGGTCCTTTTACAGGGTCATTCCCCCAAACTTTTTTGCATTTTTCCTCCTTATTTTTCTGGCCCTTGTTGGCGGACGTTAAGACCGAGCACTTTTGCACTGCTAATCAGTGCTAAAGTGCATGTGCTCTCCCTTGTAAACCTGTTATGATTGGCTTATACCTAATTGGCGTATTTAATTTACCTATACGTCCCTTGTAAAGTGTTATCCCTATACCCAGGACCTGTAAATTAAATTCTACTATTGGGCCTGCAGCACTGCTTGCGCCACCCACTGAAGTAGCCTTTCAAACCGGTCTCAGGCCTGGTAGCGTAGGGCCTGTGTGCGCAGCTTTGTGCCACAGGGACCTGGCATCTAAATTTACTTGCCAGGCCCAATACTCCCCTTTTACTACATGTAAGTCACCCCTAAGGTACGCAGTAGCTAGCCCTATGAGCAGGGTGCCATGTATGTAGAGGGCAGGACATGTGCCTAGTAACCTGGCCTGTCCTAGTAGTGACAGCCTATTTGGTTTCTCACTGCTGTGAGTGCTGCCTTATCATAGGATTGCATTGGAAATGCCCTGCTGTATGTGTAAGGGGTATTGTCTAATTTATGAGGGGTACCATAGGGAGTTGTAATGGTGGTTGTACCTACCTGGTCTCTAGGAGGAACTGCCACCATTTGATCCCTGCGACAGACACAGTCTCTCCATCTCTCCTCCCCCCCCCCCCCCCCCTTGATGGCATGTGTAGCTGCAGATACACATGCTGAGCATAGACTACAAAGCAGTAATCCTCACAAAAGTGGTGGTCAGCCTGTAGGAGTTGAAGTTGTTTGAAATAATGTTCTTAATACAGCCTGTCCTACTGCGGCTTGTTGTGTTGCTAACACATCTATACAGTAGTGTTTGGTAAAAGTATGAGGTGTGGACAAAGTGGCTGCCTTACAAATATCTGTCATTGGTATGTTACCTAGAAAGGCCATTGTTCCTTTCTTACTAGTGGAGTGTGCCTTTGGTGTAATGAGCAGCTCTTTTAGCTTTAAGGTAACAAGTTTGTATGCATTTAACTATCCATCTGGCTATGCCCTGTTTGGATATAGGGTTACCAGCATGGGGTTTCTGGAATGCGACGAACAATTGTTTAGTTTTACAAAATGGTTATGTTCTGTCTATATAGTACATTAGTGCTCTTTTTATGTCTAATGTATGCAGTGCTCTTTCTGCTACCGAGTCTGGCTGTGGGAAGAAGACTGGGAGTTCTACTTTTTGGTTTAAATGAAACGGTGAAATGACTTTTGGTAGAAATTTTGGATTTGTGCGGAGAACAATTTTATGTTTGTGCACTTGTATAAAGGGTTCCTCAATAGTGAAAGCTTGTATTTCATTAACTCTTCGTAGTGAGGTGATCGCTACTAGAAATGCCACTTTCCAAGTAAAAAATTGGATTTGACAAGAATGCATGGGTTCAAAAGGTGGACCCATGAGTCGTGTAAGTACAATATTAAGATTCCACGAGGGTACTGGTGGGGTTCTTGGAGATATGATCTTTAGTCCTTCCATGAAGGCTTTAATTACTGGTATTTTAAACAGTGATTTTGTGTGTTTAATTTGCAAGTAAGCCGAGATTGCAGTGAGGTGTATTTTGATGGAAGAAAAAGCAAGATTTGCGTTTTGTAGGTGAAGTAAATAACTCACAATGTTTTGTATGGGGGCATCTAACGGTGTGATGTGTTTCGCTTGGCAGTAGAAAACAAATCTTTTCCATTTGTTAGCATAGCAATGCCTGGTGGTAGGTTTTCTTGCCTGTTGAATGACTGCCATACACTCTTTTGGAAGATTTAGATCCAAACTCTAAGACTTCAGGAGCCAGATTGCTAGATTGAGCATTGCTGGATTGGGGTGCCTGATCTGTTTGTGTTGCGTTAACAGGTCTGGTCGAAAGTTTGATGTGAGGTACTACTGAGAGGTCCAAACAGTGTGGTGTACCACGGTTGGCGTGCCCACTTTGGTGCTAGGAGTATTAGTTTGAATTTGTTTTGACTCAGTTTGTTGACTAGAAAAGGAATGAGTGGGAGAGGGAGAAAAGCGTAAGCAAATATCCATGGAGCATTGCCTTTGGACGGAGGGTGTGGGTACCTGGACGCGAAGTTTTGGCATTTTGTGGCAAACAGATCTATGTCTGGTGTCCCCCACTGGCGAAAGTATTTTTGTAGTATCTGGGGATGTATTTCCCCCTCGTGAGTTTGCTGGTGATCTCGACTGAGATTGTCTGCTAATTGTGGATGCCTGGGATATATTACGCTATTAGGCGAATATTGTTGTGAATTGCCCAATGCCACATTTTTGGTGCTAGGAGGCATAGTTGTGAGGAGTGTGTTCCCCCTTGTTTAACTAGTACATTGTTGTCATATTGTCTGTTTTGACAAGAATGTGTTTGTGAGCTAGAAGAGGTTGAATAGCTTTTAGTGCTAGAAAGACTGCTACCAGCTCTAATTGATTTATGTGTAGTTGTTTGTTGGTTGTCCCACTGTCCTTGTATATTGTGATTGTTGAGGTGTGCTCCCCACCCAATCATTGATGCATCTGTTGTGAGAATGGCGTGAGGCACAGGGTCTTGAAAAGGCTGCCCTTTGTTTAAATTTACGGGGTTCCACCACTGAAGCGAATAGTGTGTTTGGCGGTCTATCAACACTAGATCTTGGAGTTGACCCTGTGCCTGCGTCCATTGTTTTGCAAGGCAATGTTGTAAGGGCTGCATGTGTAACCGTGCGTTTGGGACAATTGCGATGCATGATGACATCATGCCTAGGAGTTTCATCACAAATCTGACTGTGTAGTGCTGATTTGGTTGTATTTTTGGTACCATTGTGTGGAATGACTGTACCCTTTGTGGGCTTGGACTTGCAATCGCTTTTTGAGTGTTGAGTGTTGCGCCCAAGTATTGTTGAATTGGGGATGTTTGCAAGTGTGATTTTTGGTAATTTATAGAAAACCCTAGTGTGTGTAGGGTATCTATTATGTAACGTGTGTGATTTTGGCACCGCTTTTGTGTTGGTCTTTATTAGCCTATCGTTGAGATATGGGAATACATGCATATGTTGTCTCCTTATGTATGCTGCTACTACTACTGCAAGGCATTTTGAAAACACTCTGGGGGTTGTTATCCAGAAGGGTAATACCTTGAATTGGTAATGTTTTCCTTGTATAACAAACCAGAGGTATTTTCTGTGAGATGGATGGATGGGTATATGAAAATACGCATCTTTTAAATCCAGTGTTGACATGTACTCCCCCTGTTTTAGTAATGGTAGAACACTTGCACATGGCGACACTACAAGATGTAGTGATTTGATGAATAGGTTGAGAGTCCTGAGATCTAAAATTGGTCTTAGTGTTTTGTCCTTTTTGGGAATAAGGAAATATAGGGAATAAACCCCTGTTCCTTTTTGTTGATGAGGTACTAGTTCTATGGCCTGTTTGGTAATAGTGCCTGCACCTCTGGTTGTAACATTGTTAGATGTTGCGACAACAGTTTGTGCGCTCTTGGGGGAATATCTGGAGGATAATGTGTGAATTCTATGCAGTAACCATGTTGGATAATTGATAGAACCCATGTGTCCGTTATGTTTGACCAATGATTGTAGAAAATTCCCAGTCTTCCTCCCACAGGGGATGTGTTGGGGGAGGGTGATGGGCAAGTCACTGCTTGGTACTAGTGGCCTGCTTTGTGGTTTGGAATTTTCCCCTGGACCTTGGGAATTGTCCCCTGAAGGACCTGCGAACCCCCCTCCCATCCCCTCCCCCCCCGAATATGGTGATTGGTAGGAGGGTTTTGTTTGAGAGGTGGATGTTTGATGACTGTGGTCTAAAACCTCCCCTATATTGCGGTTTTCTGAATGTCCCTCTGTATTGGGACGAGTAGAGCACTCCCATTGCTTTGGTCGTATCCGTGTCCTTTTTAATTTTTTTTGATGGCTGTGTCCACTTGTGTGCCAAATAGCTGTTGTTGATTGAATGGCATGTTTAGTACAGCCTGTTGAACCTCCGGTTTGAAACCTGAGGATCTTAGCCAACCATGGCGTCTAATTGTCACTGCAGTGTTTACTGTTCTTGCGGCAGTGTCAGCAGAATCTAATGCAGATCTTGCCTGTCCCTCTACCACTTGCTGAGCTCTTTTCTGGAATTCCTTGGGGAGATGTTGGATAATATCGCTCATCTCGTCCCAATGAGCTCGGTCATATCTTGTGAGGAGGGCTTGAGTTTGCTATGCGCCACTGATTGGCAGCTTGTGACGCTACCCTCTTTCCTGCCGCGTCAAACTTCTTGCTCTCCTTATCTGGAGGTGGTGCATCTCCAGATGACTGCGAGTAGGCTCTCTTTCTCGCAGCTCCAACCACTACCGAGTCTGGGGGCAGCTGCTGTGTGACGAACACTGGGTCTGACGGTGGTGGCTTGTATTTGTTTTCCACTTGTGGTGTAATGGCTCTTCCTTTCACGGGTGCCTGAAAAATTTGTTGGGCATGTTTAAGCATGCCTGGGAGCATAGGCAGACTTTGGTAGGAAGCATGCGTTGAGGACAAGGTATTAAAGAGAAAGTTGTCCTCCAATGGCCCTGTGTGCATGCTCACATTGTGGAATGCAGCAGCCCCAGCCAATACTTGGGTGTATGAGGTGCTATCCTCGGGTGGAGAGGGTTTAGAAGGATAGCACTCCAGGCTATTGTCCGACAGGGCCATCATAGAGGTCCCGGGGGTCCGTATCCTGTTGTGACTGCACAGTGTGTGTGGGTGACTGCAGTGGGCGTGGCAAGAGGTGAAATTGTTCTTTGAGGGGAATACAGTGGAGAATGTTCTGGGGAAAACTGGCGTGACGGAGATTTTTCTCTAGGCACTTTAGCCTTTGGCTGCTCAGTGTCTGAACATCCTTGGAAAGCCAGTTTCCTTTTGAATTTGCGAGGAGGTGCCGTTTGGATCTTCCCAGTATCCTTATGGATCTGTATCCTTGCTGTGTTTCATCAAACTCCATTTGGTGAAGTTGCTCCTCAAATCTGTGTCTCTTTCAATTGTTTTGAGAGTCCATGTTCCTCAGTGTACGAGGCTTTTTCGGCTCCGAAGCCGTGTTTTTCGGCACCGAACTGCCCAGGCTGACAGTAGGCCTCAACTCTGAAAGACTTTCGAGGCTTCGCAGACTCGACGTCGAGTTCTCGGTCACAGGTTCTTTGCTCGAGTCCAAAGACTGTGCGGATTTGGCCTTTTTCTGTGCCGAAGGTGTTGCTTGGTCACGGTTTGATTTCTTATGGGTCGAGCCATGGCCTTCTGGCAGTGGCGTCCCAGAGGCCTTTATTTTCGTTTTGGACTGACTCTGGACTTGGGTCGGGGCAGGCGTACTCACATGCTGACCTGCTGTGGGTGGTCTGTCTGCGTTGTAGTTGTCCGAATCGGAACCTTGGATGGAGATCGCCATCTCCTCTTCCGATGTCGAGGTGCTCTGAACTCTGACACCATTTGCAGTCGCCTCGCCCTCCGATCCCTTAAGGTCTTCTTCGATCGAAAGGACCTGCAGGCCTTACAAGTATCCTCTCAGTGGTCCGGTGACCAATACAGATTACAGACCCGGTGTTGGTCTGTGTAGGGATACTTGACGTGGCACTGTGGGCAGAAACTGAACAGGGTCCGGTCCATTAGGCTGACGTTTTCTTCGGTCAGGCTGACCAGGCCCTGGCTGGGCGCGGAAGCCCGGAAGGGCAACCGAAGCTGTGTTTTGACAGTGTCAAGGTGTCGATGCAAGATGTTTTGCGATCTAAAACAATACTGACGATTTTCTGTGAATTGTTTTCGAATCGAATACACGGTGCGAAGTGGAACACGTCCGAACCCGATGGCGGAAAGAAAACAATCTAAGATGGAGTCGATGCCCATGAGCAATGGAGCCGGAAGGGAGGAGTCACTCAGTCCTGTGAGTCTAAAAGACTTCTTCGAAGAAAAACAACTTGTAACACTCCGAGCCCAACACTAGATGGCAGGAACAGAGCACAGCATGTGTATCTGCAGCTACACATGCCATCGAATGCTGGGACCCAGGTCAACTATAAACACTGAGCGTGCCTGAAAATGTGCTCCCTCTGGTGACCCTGGAAGACGGGGAAACGAAGGCCAAAGCGAGCATGCTCCTTGTGATGCCCCCGGGTTGACAGGTACGGAGGAGTTCACCCACGGGGCACCCACAGGCTACAGCTTCTGTTCGTCCTTCACTGCCCCGGCCAGAGAGTAAAGCAAGTCCCCTACCAATCAGATTGGCCTGCTGAAGGCTGGTCAGAGGGGCAGTGGCACGTCCCAGAGGTCTCTGTTTCTGCGCCGGGACAAACACCACCGAATGGGAAGGAAACCTCATCGGAGGTCCCCACCAAGCTGAGGGTCATCAGGGCAAGGCGTCCCCCAAGTGAGGAGTGGTGTTGACAGTCAAGCACCGCTCACGCCTTATCTAGGAGCAGGGGAGCCCCTAGGGTGCATAGAGGGGCATCATGACCATCGGGGAGAGAATTCCCCCCCGCATTTAAAAGAACAGCCGGCAGAGGGGAAGGGGACCCTCATTGGAGGTCCCATCCCTGCCAAGCCAGCTTTGGGCTACACCCCATGCAGGAAGATCGCTGGGCCTCCAGTCAGTGGACCCAGGAACTTGGAAGGTACTCAGTAACAAATGTCTCGTGATTAATGTGCATTCCAGGTGATGTAATGACATCTCCACCAGCTGATTCCAACGGTGCCTCACATGAGAGTTTCTGCCCTGTTTCGATGATAATCTGTGCGCCTGGATGTAATAAGCTGATGGTTGATGTTGCATATATCAAGATAGATTTCCCTGACATGTCGTATGGGCATGCTCTGCTGACATGATCTAGGACTTACCATAAGTAAGAATGATCCTTTTATGGACAGTTATGATGTGTTTGACAAGTACATATATTTATTTACTATGATTCCTGACTACTGCTCATGTTGCAGAATCCTGAGTACTTACGCGTTCTAATGTGACAACTGCTTATTCTTGCAGAGTATAAGTAACATGTGTAACGTTCTGACAACTGCTAAGGTAGCATGGTATTACTGACATGTAATGTCTGGTCTAATTATGTTTTGTGCAATACAGTTTATTTTTACATAGCTCAGAGTTGTTTACTTTGTGGTGTGCATAGGGAGTCACAAGTGTTGTGTGTTGAACAAATGCTTTACACATTGCCTCCGGGTTAGGCCTGACTGCTCGTGCCAAGCTACCAAAGGGGTGAGCAGGGGTTATCTTGGATGTGTAACTCCCCTACCCGGACTAGAGTGGTGGGTTCTGCCTGGCTTAGGTGCATACCCTAGCCCACCAGAAACCCCCTTTCTAACACTCTGGTATTAGGTGAATTAGTGAAAAGGCTTAAGCAAGTCTCCCTGAGCAGTTTAGCGACACTGCATTCCCCTCAGACTGTTGGTGTTGAAACCTGGAGGTGAGGGTTGGAATTTTTTGTTTTCTGGTGTTGCAAACAGATTATTGTCCTGCCCCAGAGTTTCCTGCTTTAGTTCCCACTCGTACCAGATGCTTTGTCAGTTTAGTTTGTCCACCTCTGTTTTCTCTCCCCAGAAGGAGGGCAGTTTGTAGGTTGATCCTCTGCCATATTTCTTGGGTTACCTTGCTCTGGGTGAATGACTTTGGTTTTTACCTGAACAAACAGGGAGGCACAAACATCGCCGTTGTATTCTTGGTTTGTATCAGCAGAGTATTTTCTGCTGTGTGCCTGAAAGGCTTTCAGAGCTAGAAACACCATTTTCATCTCTAGGTTTGTGGGTTTTAACAAATCTGTGCTGCTCCATTGACCTTGTACTTTCATATTGGCCATGTGTGCTCCCCAACCCTTGCTGGATGCATCTGTTGTGATGGTGACAGCTGAAGTTGGTATTTTAAATGGTCTTCTTAATGTTATGCTCCTTGATGTGCACCATTGTATCCTTTTGTATTTTTGCTGTTACAACCACTAGATCTTCCCAACTTCCGGTTGCTTGTGCCAGCTGTTTCATAACCATTCTTGGAATGGGCGCATGTGTAGTCTTGAATGTGTTATGAGTGGAATGCATGATGCCATCATGCCCATTAGCTTCATAACTGCCCTTACTGTGAGATACTGCCCGTTCTGGTATAGGTGAGATTGTTCTATTGCCTTTATCCTCCGAGTCAGGTAAGCCCATGCCGTTTTGGAGTCCAGGGTCACACCTAGTAATACTGTCTCTTATTCCTGCTGTGAAGACTTCTTGTGGAACACCCTAGGCGTTCTAAGGTTGTGATCACTGTTTGAATGTCCTTCTGGCATTTTTGTTTTGTCTTTGCTTTCACTAGCCAGTTGTCTAGTTATCGGTATATGTGTATTCCTTGCCTTCTTAGAAAGGAAGAAGGCGTTTTGTGAAGACTCTCAGTGCAGACTATGTCAAATAGTAAGACTCAGAACTGGTAGTATACTCTTTAGAGTACGAATCGTAGGTACCTTCTGTGCGCTTGGTTTATGGGTATATGCAGATAGGCATCCTTCAAATCTAATGTTGCCATATAATGTATTTTGTAGGAGTGGAATTACTCCTGGAAGTGTTGTGTGCAGATGAACTTGTTTATGAACCTGAGGTCCAGAATTAGTCTTAGGGTAAAGTGCTGCTTTGGAACCAGCAAATAAGGAGAATAGCTTCCTTAGTTTTGTTCCTTTACAGGTTCCTGTTCAATTGCTTGTTTTTGTAGACTGACTTCCTTCCTGTCTGTCAACAATAAGCCTAAAACACCCAATTTCCTTCCTTTTCATGGACGATAACTACAGCATTTGGGTCTGGGCAACACCGAGCAATTCTGAAAGCTAGAAACCAATGGAAATCCAGGATGGTGTAGTCTGTGAATCTCAATGAGCTTTCTTGCCCAGAATACCATGCAAATCAAAGTAATTTTTCCATATTTGAGACGGAAATCTTTGACACTTCCAGCCAATAACTAAAGTCTTACCACCCTTCATTTGCAGACTGCCCCAAGGAAAATGCCACTCCACATGTGTGGGTGGACCTAATGCACACCATAGGCACAGACCAAAACTAACCACATGAAGACCATATTAAGTGACTGTATTCACTGGTTCTGGTCACGGGTTATCGGCCTACCTAGACAAGCAGGGCCCTGTTTTTATCAAGAGCACATTGGATGGTAGGATGTTGAGTCACCAACGCTTCTGGAACTTTTCTTTACAGCAACATGACAGATACAATTCAGTGATTTTTAACAATAGTGGTCAACTGCAGGCCATTTTAGTAAGAAAAAGTTAGTGGTACTCACAAAAGACACACCACCACTTGTCTAGGTGTCTAAGTTTTGCATATGGCTCTGGTTGGTAGGTTTCCCTTGGTGCTGGTTGAAACGTATGTGCCGCCACTGCCAAGACTTTATGAGCAAATCTTATGTATGGGGCCTGCAAACTGGAATACACAGGACTTTCTATATTGATATGGAGTCCCGATAGAGCCCCAAAGGAGGCCAACAAGTCTGGCACTGGACATAGTCCATCAGTAAGGTCGTGAAAATACAGAATCATATATTGTCAGCATATAAGGAAATAGCATATATCTTGTATCCCATTTGGATGCCCCATTCTGCTGAACCCTCACGGATATGCTGTGCCAGTGGTACCAGTGCTAGAATGAACAGGAGTGGTGACCGTGGACATTCCTGTCTAGTTCCGCGTCCAATCTGATATGCCCCAGAAATATGTGGGGCTGTGTTTGCCCTTGCTGTGGGTGCAACATATAGTGGGGCCACCCAGCGATGAAGGCTCGTGGTATGCCAACATATATTCCCAACTCCCGGTGTCAAATGCTTGGACATCCCGAGATTCACTTCCCACAAAGGGGTAGGCCCCAGCAGACCCCCACCATCACATGGAATAATCTACAAATGTTTAACGAGGCGCTGCGTTAGGGGCACAGAGCCACATTGGTCTTCGTGTAGTCTTAGAAGCAGCGGGAGTAGCCTACCTGCTAGTACTGTACTCAAAATTGTATTCCGTGTTCAGGAGGTGAGCTCCGTAGGCTCCTTGTTTGGTTTTAACAGTGAAGTTACTATTGCTCCTAGTAGTGGGAGGGAGCAGTCCTGTGTCTAGCGAGGCATTGTATAGCGTTAACAGGCGCAACACTAATGTAGTAGTGTATGTGGAGTAAAACTCAGTTGGCAGCCCATCCGAGCCTGGTGTTTTGTTTCTGGCTAGACTCTTAATTGCTTCATGTATCTCCTCGAAGGTGATAGGAGCTCGTAAGGTCTCCTTTTCAGTTGATGTCACTCTAGGTAATCGAGCTTTGCAGAGAAAGGGGTCTATATCCACCCAGGCTGGTGGCGGCGGGGCTGTGTAAAGCCCCTTTTAGAAATCATGGAATGACTCATTGATAGCCCTCTGAGTATATATCAACCAGTCTGGTCTCATATCAACAGTATGGGTGTGTGTGTATATCTTCTGTGTGGATCAATTGTGCTAATAAGGCTCCTGATCTATCCTGCTCAGTGTGCATTTGCTGTGCAAGGCGGAGCTGCTCCAGCAGGAGGCAATAGCAACCACAACCTACTTCTGGCACATGAACCCTCTCTATGGCTCCCTTAGCCAAGAGAGCCGTGACCACCTCGTGGAGAAGTGCCAGGAGATCCTCCATCATCCAATCACAGAATGGTGGTATGGATGGAGGGATAGTCTCAAAGGGGAGGGAGAAGCCCCTTGGGATGAACCCTCTGTATGGCTCCCTTAGCCAAGAGAGCTGTGACCTCGTCATTGAGAAGTGCCAGGTGATCCATCATCTGATCACAGAATGGTGGCATGGATGGAGGGATAGTCTCAAAGGGGAGGGAGAAGCCCCTTGGGACGATCTGGAAAACCCACCTGACAGACGTGACTGATTGCAAGTGGAGCAGGTCATGGTAGATCCTACCTCGGACTGGTCTATGGTGGGGGAAGTGTCAGACTAAGATGGTTTGGAGGTAGCTGTTGGGGTACCAGGGCAGTTGAATGGGGGGTGGACTGGGCGGACCACTGGCACCCTGAACCAAGAGGGCAGTGTATCCCACTTCCCCAGCCAACCAGAGGCGAGGCAGCATGGTAGCTAGACGCCCCTTTTGTAGGGGGAGAAGAGCAGACTGAGTGAGACGATGGGGCGTTGCAAGGCCCAAGGACTTGGCTGTGGTACAAGAATCCTTTAAGCACTCAAGCCCAGAGTCTGCTTTTTCTCCGAAGAGAAGGCTGCCATCAAAAGGCATTTCCATAAGGTTGGCTTGGACATCCTTTGAAAAGTCAGATGTCCACAACCAGTGTGTGGCACATCAGGGCCACTGCCGATGCAACCACTCTGCCCAGTGAGTCAGTCATGTCCAGTCCATATCGGATTGTGAACTTTGCTGTGTCTCTCCCATCAGCAACTGCTTAAGAAGGTACAGCCCGGGCCTCCTCCAGGATGTGTGGCAACACTTACACAACATATCCCACAGCATATGGGAATAGCTAGGCAAAATGCATGCAGTGTTCTTTGACCACAACGCCAGGCTGGTGGGAAAATAACATCTTCCCAAGTGGGTCCAGTCTCTTGGATTCACTATCTGGGGATACAAAATGGAAAGTGCCATGGAACTAAAGGCTGGGTTGAACAAGATCTCAGGAGTTGGGTGTTGAGTAAGAAAACTTGGGTCGCCCGGAGCAGGGCAATAGTGGCGTGCAGTTGTCCTGTTCACAGGAGCCCCTGTGCTAGGCTTGGACCAGGTACCCAGTAGGACATCAGTAAGGGCTTCATTGCAGGGGTTTGGAAGATGAAGCTCTAGGTGAAAGAACCTCTGTCAAGAGGCTAGAACTAACTGCTACTGAAGGCAACTCAGGGTTGAGCACCTCAGCTGCTATTCTCACCACCATAGAATATGCCGCGCCCTCCTCCATAGCCAACATAGGGGGAGAAAGCATGCCAGTATCTGGGGAGGTATCTAGACCACAGGCTTCAACTAAGTCCGTACACCAGCCAATAGTTTTAGAGCTGGTATTTTAAAGGGTCCATGAACCCCTCCAATTTCTCAGCGTATCCTATCAGTTAGGTAAAAGGCTCAGGATCTGACATAGGATGCAAGGTTCCTGTCAGCGCTGGAGTTGGTATTGTACGACACCCATCTGGCTCTGTCTGAGCAATGAGAATGAGCGTCAGGGAAAGTCAAGGTGGTATGGCAGATGCCATGTTGGATTCAAGCATGAATCACTGGGTGCCCCTTGGAGCAGAGGCCAAAGCTGCCAGCATGGAACCCGAAAGCACCCCTTCCGAATCTACGGGGCCCAGTGGCAAGGCAGCGGAGTTGAACTGCCCAAAAATGAGGCACATGGCCTCAGACTGCTTTAAGTTGGGAAGGGGTTGCTTCAGCTCCTGAAAGCTTGGAGAGGCGCAGAGTCAGCTCAGACACACGCTATGAGTGGAACAAGCAATGTATTTGCTTAAAACTCAGTTACCCTCTTTGTACTCTCCACTGCCTTGACTAGGGATGGGCTTGCTTCTCTATTCAGTGCTTATGACTATAAACGGAATTCCCCTATAAGAGAAGAAATAGTTTAAATATAACTCCATTTCTCTTGTAGGGGGATTTCCATTATAGCCATAAGCAACCCTCCCTTCTTCCCAGTGGAGTGGACAGAAGTAACCAGTAGACCAATATATCACACGTTGCCTCAAAAAACGTAAGTAACTGCTACCTGCTCAGCATGATGGGATACTGGTTATCTCCGGGTTTCTTAAAGGTGCAGCCTCTATTTTAACTCATGTAATTGCAACCTGTGGGGCTACACTGCTCTGCCTTACTGCCTCTTTCTATTCTGCCAAAAAAGGGTTTGTGAAAGACATTTATGCTGTTTTACAGAAATAACATGAAATGATATACCTATATTCTCCTGCCCCTTTTTTTAAGTACCAGATGAATAACTGGGCCATTGAAAGCCTGTTCCTATAGGCTGCATAATATTTTTCTTAAGTGACTCTGCAGGCCTTCCTGAAGAAAAGAGTACATCTGCACTTAACTTATATTCTGAAAAAGTGCTCTGGGGTCCCTACATGTGAGCGGGACTATTTAGTGCTTATGACTAAAAATGAAAAGCCCCCACAAGAGAAATATCCGCTTCACGTGTAATTCCTTAAAGCAAGCTACAATTTATGGCAATCATACCCTTAGAGAAGGGCAAGTTAGCCCCTGCAGTACAACAGGTGTGTGAGGTAACCAACTATCACTACCTCAGACATGCAATGATGCAAACTGTTTTTCTGGCACTTTAGGTGTGTGAACATTGATTACCCTAATAGGAGAGAACAAAGGTACACAACATATTTGCCAAAGGCATTCAGATTATTGCTGCAGAGACTGTTCTTGAAGAAGGTGCTACAAGTTCTACAGCGAAGAGGTCCCAAGGAAATGGCCTGCAGCTTGAGTATGAAAACAAATTATACACGTAAATGGAATTTCAGTAACAAAATGCATATAATGCAACTATTAACCTGTGGTTCCACTGGTAAAACAAACTACTGCCAAATCTTCAGGCTTTGGAGGCTTGATGAAAAGAGAAAAAAAAAGTATTAGTAGAGTTCTTTACGATGCTATTCCTTTATACCGACAAACCACAACATAGAATACAACAGATAAATACATTTATTACTTACCTTTGGTCTTTGCCGGTTTGCTTTTCCTAAATCCTAGAAGAAAGAAGACCAGGATGAGAGAGTACATTGAAACTAATGGTTAACTTGAGGCTTTACGCTTTGCTTTACAAAGCACCTAGTTTTTCAATTGATGGACTAAGAAATACTGGTCTTATTTTCACTTTGTAGTGAAAAGTGTTATACCTTCCTTGCTGCATAGTGATTAAGTCCAAGTCTTACATTCTGTTTGGTGCAGCAGAAATACAGGCTACGATAGAGGAGTTCCACTAGGGTACACATGTTTGAAGGGAAAGTGGCAGAGAGGTGTACCTGGTCTTCAAGTCACCACTGAAGTTTTTTGGTAAAAGGCAAGTGAAGTAAAAAATCAAAACTGAACTCTAGGGCACCTCCCGTTTTAGTTTTACAACTATCCACACTGTTTGCAGGGTACAATGGACAAGATACATTTTAAAAAACAAACTTGATCTCAATAAGGAAATAATTCAATTACTAATACTAAACAGTTTTGGCCAGATCATTAGCTGAATCAGAAAAACTTAAACGTGATCAGGAGATTGGAAAATAAGGGGACAAGATGGTGGAAAAATGAAGCCCTGCTGACAGAGCAAGCTTTGCTAAATTTGGCATAGAGAAGTGAAAGTAGTAGGCCGTTGGCAGCTGAGAGGGACTGGGAATGAAAGGCAGTACTGGGGAGGACAGGAATCTGAAGGCAACAACAGTGATGAAGTATGATGAAGTCTCAAAGGGCAAAGAGAATTCAGAATAGGACAGCTTGAAATGCTGATTCGTCTCCTGTCAAGTTCGATGTGCAACACCTTCAAAATGTCCTAGCTTTTCAACCACCAACTGATTCTCATTATATGTAAATGCCAGCATGTAGTATGTTGTGGATTAAAAAGCTAGGACTACCTGAAGATCCTCACCATGACTGTAGGAGGCTGGCTCAGTATATGGTGTACACCTATAGGTGAGGCGCCCTTGTACTGAGTCCAGGCAACCCTTAATGATCATGTAGGCAGCTCTAGATAACCAGTGCTCAGAGGTCACTGTGGAGAGCAGATAAGACTTATCCAGGTGGGTGTAAAGTGGTTGCAGATACCACAGGTCAGTCAGTGAAGTACACACAGGAAAGAACCACATCAGTGTTAGTCCTATAGTGTGCGTTATAATAAATATCACATTGTTCTAACTTTGGTATATCTCCTAACCGGAGATTATGGTCACACAAAAATATACATAGCAAAAAGTAAAATTAGGTAAAAGCATAAAATAACTTGGGCCCCTATGGGCCATATATTTAAAAAAAAATAGAATGTGAAAATCACTCCCAACCCACACTACCACCCAAGAACCCTTAGGATAGGGGTAGTACTAAAACCCCAAAGGTAAGTAGGCACCAGTATGTAGAATAGAAATCTTGGGTCAGAGTCCATAGTTTAACATGGGGAAGTCACGGTGGGAGTTTTCATGTTTTAGGACCCTTTCCAGAGGACCCTTTCCATAGGCATGAAGTTGTGACAGAACCACCTGTTGAAGTCAATAGGGATCTCTGTTGTCCAGCTGCAGTTGCGTCCAGTGGACTAGGTCGGTGAGACCCAGGCATGGATTCTGGAAGAAGAGCACCTTAGGAGAGAGGGAACAGAGACTAGACCACCCAAAGGTGCCCAGGCAGTGCAGGAGAGGCAATGCCCACCCTTTTAGGTGATGCTTCCTGAAGGACACTGGACAAAAGTGAAGCTGCGGAGTCCAGGCGATGCAGGTAGACCTCAGGAGTCATCCACAAGCTGCCCCATGCTGGCCGTTGAGTTGCAGAGGAGTCTGTGGGACCACCAACAATGCAGAATTCAGTAACTGTGTGCACTGGTATAACAGAATGATCAGGCATGTCAGAATTTGTGGGGTCTGGGACCAAAAAAACAAAAAAGTCATGCCAGGATCTCAGAACTATATTGGATGCAATCCAATATAAAACTAAAAACTAAACCATGCATAAACAAAATTAGGGCAGGCTTACTGAAAAAGCTATAAATTGTATCTGAAGCACAACAATGCGGACCCTGATAAAGTATGAGGCTTGAGAAATTAAGCCCTCCTCTGACACCTCCTCCCTTCCCCTTTCTGAAGGCACTGTTAAAGTAGAATGGTGATGCCCACGTTTCCTCTAATTCTGTAACTGACCAGAAAATCTGAAAAACCTTGATGACCATTTTATACACTTACCGGGAAATCACAGATGTCAAGGATAATTTCTTTCTTTTTTTTTTTTAAACATCCTTAGAATTAACTGATCATAGAGGCAGAACAAAACAGAATATTCAAAGATGCATCTTGGGGTCATTGAGTTCAAAAATACAGGGGCACCATATATTATCTAGTCACACTAGACACACCGAAAAACAGGCAAAGGACGCGGGGAACTATGGCCCATTGAATACACAAGCAATATGAGACTTAAAAATTCTAGTTCTAACTATATATCTGATGTAGTTCTATGAACCTCACCTGCTTACCCCCCAGCATGGTTTCTCTTCTAATTTTGTGTACTTTCAAATGATGAATTTGTCTTTTTTTTTTTTTTTAACATAAATTTAAAATGGCCATCATATGGATTACTATAATCTAATCTTGTCCAAAAACAAGGGTAAAATTTGAGTAATCTCAAGATGGTGGACGGTTAGGACATGTGTTCACGGGCCTCCATCCCTGGTGCCCATGGATCCCCAGTAATCCTTAACCAGAGCAGGCATAAACCTGACGCACCAGCACCTATAATCAGAGCAGGGAGGTGCCTGGTCAGTGCAGCTGACCCCCCTGCCCGCATACAGCAGCTCCATCGGGCGAATCCTCCGACATGAGCATGGAGATGGCAGGTGCTGTGCAGTGCAGGTGAACTGGTGAGAAGGGCCTGGCAGCAGCGAGCGGGAGCCCGCCAGAGGCAGTGCTTTGTAACTACCCCCCACCAGTGACTAAGTGGGGGAACCCCTGGTGCACGATTGGCTGCACCAGACGCATTTTATTGCATCGGCCTGCTGTGCTGCAAATCCCCAAGGGGCACGGGGCTGCCTGATGCAGCAAGGAGGGATGGCAACAGAAGCTCATGGATGGACATCGCCTAAAGGAAGGGCTCATAGCCTTTCCTCACCCAGAGTCTACCCACCTACAAGAATGCCCTCAGTCGAAAGGAGCAGCACGTAGTACATTGCCTAGTGTTGGGTGGGGGATGAGGATCACCCTCTGCCACACAGCCATAGACACTGGCCTACGCCCACCAATACATCGTCTCCAGGCCGTGACAATCACATGCAGGTAGGTCTAGAGAGCCCCCCACCACAGGCCTAACGCAGGGAACTCCGCTCTGGTGGAGAGTGGCCATCATGAGGCTCCTAGGTGTTGGCTATTGCTTTCATCAAGATTCATGGTTACCACCCCTAGATGACCACCTCTATGGCAACTGTGCTGCACAGATCTCACCCCCTTATCCAGAGTTCTAAAGGAAATTAGCTGGCTCTGTAGCTGCTGCATCTGCATAGCCTGAAATGTATGGCTGGAGAACCTCTTCATCCCCACCAGCCCTCTGTCAGGCACAGACCTAGCCTAGAGGCCCTACCTAGAGTTTTCCATAGCCCTGCCAAAAGTGGCAGGGAAGGGTATATGCTGCGACTAACACTCCAGGAGGGCCTCACGATACTCACATCCCCTGTGGGGCCAAGAGCAGGAGAGGGGTGCTCTACAGCCAGCAGGCGACTGGTGTGGCCCAGCCCTCCCCTGAAGGCCAACCACCTAGGAGAGTTGAGGCACCCTGGTCGGGCCTGCCAAAAGTCTAGAGAGAAGCTGGGCTCCGGAAAAATGCCCTGCATCTCCAGGGGACCTGGGTCGCTCTCGGTCCTGGGGCTCACCATTAGCCTTGGAGGTGGTGAACCATGTCAAAAGCACGCACTAAAAAAGACACTCTCAAGGAGATGCTGATGAAACTAGCTGCCTGAGGCTGGCCCTCCCAGTCCAGTCCAGACCCACAGCAAGACAGGGAAGAAACAGAGGGCCCAGTGACTTGCTCATTCCTGGAGGCACTGTTTGCATCACTAAAGGACGACCTCCAAACAGTCAAACGAGACCTGTCCAAGGACCTGAATTTGGTACAAAAGGATCTGGCCGAGATGAGTTTCTAAATTGGAGGACAAAGCAAATAACTGGGATGAAGAACTCATTTGCCTCAGGGAGCAACACAGATCAACAAGCCCATGCCGACGGTCTTGAAAACAGATCGAGGCATAATATCCACACAAGCCCCACCACTCCCCACTCCCCCAATGGCCACTTAGGGGAGTGATGTGGGGTCATACATTAAAGGCCTCTTTGCCCAAATCATGGACTCCTCAGTAGCAGACATTCAAGTTGGACAGAGCACAGAGTGGGCCTACTTCCCTCAGCGAGTTCTTGCCCAGTGGACATTTTGTTGTGTGTACATGACTTCACTCTGAAAGAAGAAATCATTTGCAGGGCGAGAGAACTCCAAACTCCATCCGCTGCAGTTTCGAGGCCACCCTTTAACGCTATACCAAGGACCTTTCAGCCCTCACACTACAAAAAGGAGGGATTTGCACCCTGTGATGACCTATCTGCATGATAAAGGAGTCTTATTCGTGGGGCCATTCCTTTTGCATTGTATTCACCTGGGAGGAGAAGCTGCACAAATTTTGCTCCCCAACATATGCATGTGTGCCATTTGGGCCATGATAGACAGGTCAGGCGACAGACCTAACCCGGAGCCCCGCAGGATTTCGAAATGTCCCAGATAGCAGAAGTTTTTGCCCTTACCCAAGGACCTACGACCAGACCCAGACACCATCGCCCAGGAGCGGAGTGGTGCTGGAAATGCTGGATGGCAAGCTGGACACACTGGAGGCGCCCTGAGAAGATGTGCCTTAATTAGCACTTGAGGAGCATGATTACACGGGCCGGATGGCTGGAGGATTGCTTTTGTCCACAGACCCAGAACTTTGACCACCGCTGGGAACAGGGGAGCCCAGGATTGGGCCCACATGTACACAGGGACATTTTTATGGTTTGTTATTGGGGATTTCTTTGGGGTGGAGTGGTAATTCATGTTACTATGCAAGGTACCAACTGCAAACCATCATACTAAATGCTTGGTTATTACATCCTAGCAGCGTGCACCAGTGATGCGGGCTACCCACAGACAGTGCAGATGCTAGGACAGTGTCTAATACACCTTCACACACGATAAGCTAAGAGTCATTATGCTTAATATAAAGGGCCTTAACAACCCAGTGAAAAGAAAAGCCATTCTTTCATATCTCAAAACAGACTAAAAGCAGACATCTGCCTTTTACAGGAGGCCCACTTGAAGGCGAGCACCGTAAGTCCCCAAGCCTACCCGTAGCAATTTCACTCCTCTGCAGGCAATAAAGCTGTAGGTGTGGCCATTTTAGTTTCCAGATCCTTCAAGGCAAAAGGTAGCAGATGTGGCAGAGATCAACAGACGATTGTTACTCCACCAATTCAGGTTCAGGGAGCATCTCACATGTATACCCCAAATGAGGGCCAAGAGCAATACGTATGCAAGGCAGTCTGACACCATGATCTCCAATGACAAACTAGTCTTACTGGGAGGGGATCTTAACAGTGTTCAACAACAAGATGGACTGCTCAGCATCCTGAAACGGGGACCTTTCACACTCCAGCAAGCAATGGCTACAGGAAATGGGACTACAAGACCTTAGGAGAGAAGGCCACTCACAGTCCCTAGATTACACCTTCTACTCCTATGCTCACAAAACATGGGTGACTAGATTACTTTTTGGGTATCCAGGATTTACAACAAATGGTTACCACTATATACAGAGCCACACTTCCTGTCTGATCATGCAGCAGTAGTAGTAGTTGAGATTGCTCTCCCCTTGGAACTGCACATTTCAGCTGTGGCGCCTCCAGGAGACACTTACAATCTGAAGTGGTGAAATAAACTGACCAGGCCATACATAAGTACCTTATAGCAAATGACACTAGAAGCTCCCATTTCCATTCTATCGGTCACCCTGAAGGCAGTTAGAGGGGAATTCAGAGATTTCCGTGGCTGACACTGTCATTCGATGGGAAAAGAGGACAAAGTTAAATCAGTAAATTAAATAACTAGTGTATCCACCACCATACTGGTGCCCCCAGAGTATGGTAATTACACCAGCAAGGAAACAACTTGTGCAGTTGGACCTTGACAAGGCGGAATACACCCACCTTCGTCTTAAGCACTCCTTTCTTATGGGGGGGAATACGTGTGGGAGGCTACTGGCCAACAGGCTATGTGCTCAAAGCCAGGCTACAAGATTTGATGCCCTAGTGAGGGAGGACAGATCAGACATTGAGTGATTATCTTATTGCACCTAAATTCTTGGATTTCTACAAAGATCTCAACTCAGCCCAACCCTACCACAAACAACATCAGCTAGTACCCAGGGAGCCAAAGTACGTCTCCTCTCACTCTGGCACAGGCGGACGAGAGAGATCATCCTATCTGCATAGAGGAAGTGAATTTGGCTATAGCCCGACAAACCTTTCACGTTGCCGGGCCCGGATGGCTTCTCAGCGATATTCTCAAGACTTTCTACCACACACTAGCCCCCATACTAACCCGGCTACTCAACTCTATTGACCGCTCTCTTCTCATCCTGCCCCCAACGATGAGAAGCATCTCTAGTAGTTATTCCCGAGAGTGGGAATGAAACGTACATGTGGGTCATACCTGCCTATTTCCCTTCTCAATGCTGATGCTAAACTTCTTACTGGTATTCTAGCAGTGCACCTAAACTTGTTTATGCCGGAACCAATTAGCCCGGATCAGGCGGGTTTTGTTCCCCATAGGAAATGCAGCGATAATACCAAGAGATTGCTCCATATCATTGACCAGGCTAAGCAATCTAATCGGGAAATTCTACTTCCCGCCATAGATGCCTAAAAGGCATTTGATAGTGTTCATTGGGCTTATCTGGCCGGGACCCTCACTCACTTTTGCTTTGGACCACAGTTCCGCAATTCTCTTGAGCACCTATGGTAGTCTGAGCTCGACTGTCAGGCTGAATGGATATACTTTAACTCCCTTCCCCATTTGAAGACTGACACAGCAGTGGTGTCCACTGTAGCAGCTGTTATTTGCGTTCTACATGGAGCCCTTTGCCCAAAGTACGCAACCACCCAATCATCATTGGAGTTCGATTTCGGCAGGAAAATCACATACCGTATGCTTGTATGTGGATGATGTCAGTGGCCCTGGATAACCCTCTCACGGCCTTTCCAACATTCTTGGAAGAGGTGGGACGTTTTGAAGAGGCAGCTTTAAGATAAATGTCCCAAAATCTCGGACCCTCAACCTCAGTCTCCAAGCATAGCAGCACAACTCTCCAGTAAGTTTCCTATTTAATGGTCCTCAACTACAATACCATACCTGGGGATAAACTTGGCCCCTATGGTGACAGCCACCATAACACTCAACTACAGTGCTCTACTGGGAACTATCAAAGCCTTGCAAAAGGCACTGTTCCACTTTGTGGGCAGACAAAAGCCCGCAAATCAACAGGGAGCATAGCTACCGGCCCCATGCAAAGGGCGGCCTGGGCGGCCCTAACCTCACAGCGTACTATCAAGCTGCCCAGCTCAGCTGCCTTATTGAATGGTCCAGAACTGAATCAGACATCGTGGCTCTTTATGGACCATGCAGTCACCGGCATACCTCTAAGGAGTGGCCCATTCCTGAAGTGCTCACAACGAGCCTAGGGCCTTTAGTCCTCCCCGGTCACCAGAGCAGCGCTGAAGCCCTGGGATGAGGTGGTGACCAGCAAAGGTTTGATCACCTTTCCTTCTCCCCCAATGCCTAGAACTGACAATAATGATTTCACACTGGGACTAGACCACACCTTGTACCACCACTGGCAATTGAGTGGGATGTCGGTCTATAGGCCACCCTCTATGGGGTGGATGGTGTTCTTAGACCAGCTACAGGGGGGACTTCGGGCAGCCAGAAACAGAGCAGCTCAGATACTTACAAGTCTGACATTGGATCACTCATCCTACTATAAAGGGAGGAGCCCAGAGACCCTTAACCTTTGAAAAGTGGCTCCTCCCAAGGGCCACAGTCAAAGAAATGATCACAGAACTCCGGAAACTTATACTACAGGCCTCCCCAACCTCTAAAATTCCCAGGCAGCAGAGATGGTAGAGGGAGCTGGAAAGACCACTACAACCTAAAGAATCGGGAGAGATACTACAGAGAGCACCATACCGCTTGTAACTCCTCTAGCATTGAAACAACCACTAAAATCATTACCTATTGGTACCACATGCCTCCCACGACTACAGAGATGGTGCCCCATGCATAGGGTGGATTGTTAGCGACATTATGCGTCACCCGGCTCGCTACTTCACATTCTGTTGGAATGCCCAAAGATCTCACGTTTCTGGGGTCAGGTACTACAAGACATTGATACATAACTGTCCAGGTTTCCCGCCTACACACTCCTGGGATTTTTCAATGCTGTCACATCTGCTCAAATCCCACAGAGAACAGCACATCTGTTTAGCACTAGATGCAGCCCACCAGACAGTCTTATTACACTGGGGCACTAAGGTTATACCCACACATTTTGTCTGGCTTCATAGAATTTGGCATATCAGTGAGACTCTTACTGAGACCTATGGAAACCATACACCACACTTATTCCAACAACTCCAAAAACCAACGTTCCTGAAATATTTACGACTTGTGCGACTTAGATTGGCCCTGCTACTTTTCTGGGTATCAAGCCTGGTTGCAGACTGAGTACCCCAGGGTGAAGAGAGAGAGGAAAAGGGGAAGGGGGGGGGGGGGGGAGGAGGTTTTACACCACAAAGCATGTGAGTACCCCAGGGTGAAGAGAGGAAGGGGGAGGGGCAGTGATGTTATTTATTAATCCTCATCTTTCTTTGACACATTTTGTTGTCCTTGTTATAATGAAGTATGCACTAAAATAATAAAACCGATTTGAACCATAAAAATGGTAAAACTTTCAAATATTAAAAAAATGTCTTGCTTGGACAGTAAGAAAGCACTGTGCAAGTACCCTCTTTGTGGGGTCTGACGATTTACCTCAAAACGACCCAATGTGCTTTGGTATGCATTGTGCAGACTAATGGCTGCACCATGCACGTGCAACACATTAAGCAACTGTCTCTCAAAGCAACACCATCCTTTTTGTGACAGAAGCCTCCCTACCTTACACATGTGCTCATTTTTTTTGAGGACGTCAATATCCCTTTGGTTTAAAACTGACATACCAAGTTATGCATTCAATAATAGACATATTGGGGTGTGTGGCTTAGTAGACGACCATGGCGGTCGCTCTCTTAAAGAGGTCCATTGATCCACGCAGCCAATCCGCTTGAAACTACCACTTCATGCAATAATCTTAACTGGGTTGAGCATTTACTGGTGGTTCAAATCTGACAACTCGGATATAGCGAGAAGGCGCACAGTGAGGAGCAAGAACTGCCAGAACGAGAGTCGAGTCTTTAAATGGTGGGAGTCTAGCAGCCACAAAAGGGATGCTACTGGTGTGCAGGACACCCGCACAGCAGGCAGCAGCACGGGAAGGCCTATGAGGCCCTGTGGTGGTGGAGCCACAGCCTAGTCACATATGAGTGCTCAGGGGTTTCACCATAGGCAGTCGGTGACCTCATCTGGTTATGGTGGGATAAAAACGCCAGATCCCCCATCCCCCCCAGGCACTCTTCCTTGAGACCGCACAAGCAGTCACTCTAGTGGGTGCCAGAGGTCTTAGTCGCACCCCCGAGACTGGGGTTCTGAGAGACTTGGGTGAGCCCCATGGCAGATGAGAGTTAACCATATAAAATTCAGGGTGATTTAACAATTTTTCTAGTGAGCTTTAATATAGCCAGATATTAGTATTTTATATTTGGGATGTCACAAAAAATATTTAAAAAAAAACAAAAAAAACACACGCACTAACTACTATGCTGGACGATATTACTCTAGAAAAAGTTGCAGACTTTATAGTTGGTTCTGACAAATCTGCTTTAGAGCAGACCTCAGAATTATATGCAAAAAAGACTGACTGACAATTTGGGCCCTATGAGCCAACTGTTAAAAGCCTTACTATATATTTTACCATCTAAAGGAAAGGAAAAGGCTTAATGTAACGAAACTAAAGATACTTTAAAACCGGAAGCCATGGAAAATTTAAAAAAGGACCTATTTAGAGGTTTTCACAGATAATGAGGACACTGTTGATGTTGATTCAGTTTTGGAAAATTAAGATTAAATGATTGTTGAGAGGTTATCGTCAAATCTTTATTTCTTCCACCAACGACAACCACCAAGATCAACATAACTCGTAGCCTAATGTTACTATAACTTGTGCGCCTCCCTTATTGCGAAATGCATTGCAGTATGAAGGTGGTGGCCCCCGCGGCTTGGGGGGTGTGGGGCGGCTTTGCACACCTCTCCCCCCTATCAAATTATTATTTTGCCCCTGGGAGGCAGCAGGTGAAAGGGCTAATACAAGCCCCCCTCCCCTTCCAAAGCCCCTGGGGCAAAATAAAAGAAAAAGTGGTGAGACTGCCCTTTAAACCACAAAAAAAAAATCTAAGAAAAATCTGTGGATCCACCTGCAGATTTTTCTGAGATTTAAAAAACAAATACTTTTAGCCCTGGCAGGGTCTTTGGGGGACCCCTAAACCAAGGCTAGGGGCTCAGGGAGGCAACACTTCCTTGGTGAAGTGTTGGCAGCCAATCCGATATCAGCAGGGGGACAGCTGAATCCACAGATTAGTGGTGTGCCTAGATATCTATATATGTATTTTTTAAACTCCTATTACTCCAAAACTACTGAATGGATTTACACCAAATAAAAGTGTGCTTTCTGGACCAAGAGCTACCTTTCTGCCAAGTGTGGAGTCATTCCATTAAGCAGTTTGGGCTGTAGTCGTGTTCAAAAATTTGAAAAATATAACTGATGTAGAATGGGGGAAAAGTGTTTGGGGGACCCCTCTTTCTCAGACCCCGGTTGACAGATCACCCTGAAGCTTTCAACACAGCAGCTGAACTGACTGAAGTATAAGTTTTGAAAATGTGACGATTCGAACGGTCCCAAAGTTATTGGCAAAAAAATAAAAAGAAAAAAAAATAAACTCATTATGGAAAAATGGCCTTAACTATAACAACCTACTGGCAACCACCTGTAGGTATAAATATAAAGATAATAGATCACACACCATAAAATACAATAAAAGGGTTAAGGAAAACAATAGAACAAAACAACCAGAATACATACCTAGTACAAAATGTCGGCAAGGTGGAATATTAGAGAACATATATATGAGGTCCAACACCTAATATCCCCAACAACAAGAACATACAGATCACTTCAAATTATAGCCTTCAACATGTAACAGTTTTCTCCTGAACTGGGAGCTACTACAAACGTCCCCACAATCTGATTCAGTATTGCCCACCTGTGAATCACAAACCTCAACAGGCTCCTGTGATAGTGGGAGAGACAATGAAACGTCAGCAGTGTCATCACACAAGTCATCTTTCCCTCCACACCTAGCCAACTGTAACATGCTCCACACTTCTCCATTGCTTAGTACAACCACATTCTTCTTCACTTGAATAATGTGTTGTGTGCCTAAATACTTGATTTCCTTTAGGTCTAAACAGCCTTTAAAAAAAAAAAAAAAAAAATCCACGCTCTACTTTGTCACACGCCATGCTGGTCATCAAACTGCTTTTTATACCCCCCTTTGGCAATCTGACTGCACAGAAATCCACTGCCTTGGCACACTTCCTTCCTATAATCCAACCATGCCGGATTAAGCTTGGTACCAGCCAACATCCCTTTCAAACAGTGGAATGGTGACACTTTAGCTGCAGCATTGGGATTATTGCGATGTGCACAATTTCTCATGAAGAACTGCTTTGAGAGATACCTTATTCTTCACAAAGGTTTGAACACATGCTCTCACAAGGCAATTCATGCTTTCCACAAGGCCATTTGCCTCAGAAGACAATACAGTGCAATGGTGCATAGTGGCAAGATCACCTAAAAAGTCCGTCATTACACAAGAAACAAACTGGACCCCATTACCTAAGATGAAGGTTTTTGGTATCCCTTCACATGCAAAGATATTTCACAGAGACTCTAAAACACACCTAGTAGTTTAAGAGTTTATATAACTGAAAGAGACCCAGTCAGAGGAGTAAGTCACCAAAACAAATCTTTCTCCAGGTGACAACTCAAAAAGGGCCAACAATATCCAAACCCAGTTTGCGCCAAGGCTCCTCCAGGATTTTTTGACTGAGACAAAGTGGGCACCCTAACTGATTGGTCATTGCCCGCACACTGGAGGCAATCCTTTCTACACTTTCCACCTGCGTGTCCATACCAGGCCACCAGTAGCACTCTCATTCCCCTGGCTTTAGTCAAGCTCCTTCCCAATTGTCCCTCATGGTCAAGATTAATCATTTTATTCCACAAACCTGTCAGTTGAATCATACGATCACCACAGAATTTCTCCATTCATAATGCTCAATTCTTCCAACATTCTAATAACCCTTGGCATCATCTTCTACCCCTCAAATGTCAAGCCAAACTGCCATCATACATAATCAACTTTCTCACATCCTTGGCCACTTCCGACTCCCATTCCGCTCTATTGATTGCCAATTCCTTGACCCACGTGACAGGACAATCAGCCGTGGTCCAGACCGATTTTTCAACTGGCAACCTGGATAAACAGTCAGTAGGCACATTCCTAGCATCCAGTAACTGATTCATACTCTCCATCCATCTCTTGTGTGGGGTGGTGTTCTCAATTTCTACAGCCCAGTAACTGGATCAAAGGCTTATGATTCGTACTAAACACGAACAGGAAGCCCCACAAGAAAAACTTAAAATGATGCATCACCCAAATGCATGCCGAAGTCTCTCATTCAATAACTGAATATCATTCCTCAGCCCTTTAAGAGTGCATGAAGCAAAGACCTCTTTATTCACCATCTACTACCTAAGACAAGACTGCCCCTAAACCTTTCAAGCTGCCATCCGTTGAGAATGGTCTTTCTGGAGATATCAGAATGCCCAAGGGTGGCAATTCATTCTTCAACAACTTTAAAAGCTTCTTCACAATCCCTTTCCAGAATTGGAGTCTAACTGGTTGAACGACACTAGCAAAATTGGTAATCTATTTTATGTACTACTTCACCTGACCCAAGAATGACCTAATCTGCTCCTTAATGGTAAGGGAAGGCACTTCCATGATGGAGTTATCTAAATCACGCTTGGACTTACTGTCACCAGATATCCGGGTCCCAAATACGAAACCAAACACCAAATTTGCACTTTACCTTTTTAGTTGTAACCTCTCTGTCCTTAAGTCTTGCCAATGCTTGCCTCAAAGTGAAATTATGGCTTTGCTTATGCTTGCCATACATTAAGATGTCATCTTGGAAAAATACCACCAAATTAGGTTCAACACATCCTTCATAAGCCACTGAAAACACTTCTGCTGAGGCCAAACCGAAAGGTAACCTAACAAACCTAAATGCACCTAGTAGTGTGACAAAAGTTGCAAGTGCTTTCAAGTCTCTATGTAATACCACCTGGTGGTATGAGGCAGAAGGGTCCATCACACTGAACACACAAGCACCTTTAAGCATGGCCAAGACTTCTGAAATATTAGGCAGGTGATGGCAACCAACCCAAATACACTGATTGAGGTCTCTAAGGTCTACGCACATTCTCAGCTTGTCATTGGCTTTTGCAGCCAAAACTAGGGGAGCCAATCATTCAGGGGAATCCAGCTCCTCAAATACTCCCCTACGTAACAACTTATTCTGCCTTTAAGGGTTTGAACATCAGATTAGGTACCACCTCACCTTATGCATCACAGGCTTCACATTCGTTTTTAGAATAATTGTGTTTGAAATCCTTCAAAAGACTAACTTAAAACAAATACGCCATGAACCTCTTATACCACACTCAAATATTCACCAACATTCACAATCAAAAGTTCAGCTAGGGAGAACTGGAATTAAGAATAATCCCCAAATACCTGGTCTTGAATATGATAGAGGCCTTAAGCGAGGGAGCCAGTGCACTTCTTTCAGTTCTGAAGCGATGTTGAACATGTTTGAGCCCTTGATATGCCACAACATGAACGTTGACTATTTGAGTTGCCAACGAAGCTGGGGAGCCAACAGTCACCTCAGTCTAGGTGCAGAACTAATTTTGAGAATGGTATACGGAAGAAAGGGTTTCACTATTTTCAGGATGGTGATCTGATATGAGTAACAATTTGAGGTGAATGCAGAACAAAGGACAATTCCACACAGACAAATATGAATGTTTTTTTAAACAAAGTGTAGAAAAATTTAAATTTTTCTTTTAAATTTATGAATATTGATAGTGAAGACAGTGGAAAGTTGAAAAATAAAGTGGGAGTGGGGTGCATGTGCGAGTTGATGAGTAAATGGGTGTTAGGGAATGGAGGCTGGCAGTGAGTTGATCAGCAACAAGATGGCATGTGGGTGTCAAGAGCAAAGGCAATGGTTTGCAATCTTGGAATTCTGCACAAATGAAACAAAAAGGGGTAGAAATGAGTTTGTGAGATATATGCAATTTGGTTTTATTCATACACTAACACTGACTGGCATCTACACCGTAGGATGCAAGATATGTTAGCATCCTGGTCTGAAGTGATTGTGTCCAGGCTTCACAGGACCAAATGCCTTCACGCTGAAAAACGAGAGGTACTTCCTGATGTACTAGAAGCGAGTGAGAAGGCGCGTTGAAAAACACTATGAATGATATATCAAAGAAGTCCGGAATGTCTGGGAGATCACTTTACATCAACCAATGAAACTGATTCTGTATGGCAAGGTCTTGATGCACGGACAGCAAGATTATGAAGTAACTGGTTCTAAACTGGCCTATCGCCTACGCTAATGAGAAGGAAGAACCAAGTGTTCAGCTGTGTATGAAGTACCATATTCTGGCAGCAGTTAGTGAATTAAAGGGTATATACTTGGATGGGATAGAGTTCTTAAAGCCAAGCTGGAACAATCCTTTGTCACAACTTGACTAGTAAAATCCCGTAGTGAGAGTACAATCACCTGTACAACATATTTAACTGTTGAACTGCCAAGCACTTGCCCTGGACATGCTTAGTTTCTCGATTATTGTAAGTCACACAAACCTGAATCTTAAACTAAGAGCGGAATGGAATGTTGCTGTTCAGAATCGTTCTCCAAACACATTCCTCACTGAAAGACTTGAGATTTTCTGGTCTGGACCGGTTTAAGCACATTGGAAATTACAGTGGATTGCTCACCTTAATTTTTTACACAATCTTGAAAAGATAAAGTTCCCTTGGGAGGATTCATACATAAGAAAAATCAATTAACTTTAAAATGGATTCTCCTGGAGTTATCTTCACATGCTGGATCTCAAAGCCCTTCTTTTGGAAGCCTTACAGTTAAGTGCTTAGATTAAGATCAGGCTAGACATCCCTCCGCATGTTACCACAACTATGGTCCCTACAAAGAAAATCTAAAAAGAACACCACAATCTAATAATGAAAGCAACAAACAATGCTATTTATTCAGATTAAGGGTGGGTGGCTGTTATAGAAGGATATGCATGCAGGAGAACACACCAGTACTTCCTAGAGTAATAGTGGTCAGCAAGGTTAGCTTGCCAGATTTGAAAGATTCAAAGGATTACGATAACTTCATACCAGCTGGCAGGCACTAGCTCACATTTATTTTTAAAGCATTTCATTTTTTATTGTATAAACATGAATGCTGTAACAGCTCTTCTATCACTAACATTAATATGTATCTTGCTTCATTTTGCAGCCTGGACAGACACCTACAAATTGCAAAAACATGAAGGCAAACAGACTGCAGTATCTGAGAATCCCTTTACTACCAATCTTAATTTAACAAAGAGCAGGCAATGTAGTGCTTTCACCTCCTGCCATTAATGTAGGTGAAATTTCACTTATCCAGTATTCACTAAACCTCCAATCTAAAAGAGAAGCAAGTTCACACAGAAGGCATCCTGGCTCTCCAAAGTTCTAATGCATTCATCTGGCAAACATAAGAACAAAAATGGAACACGCTGAAAAGATGAGTGATGCACAATTGTTAGTTGATTTTTGCATTGTTTCCTGGTGAAGTTCTCAAAGGCAACATGAGGTGGCGAAAACAAACCTTCCCAGTTCACAACAAACAAATCACTATTCTAGTTAACAGGGAACAATGTGAGGGCAGAGGAACACAGGTGTTGCCAATTGATGGATAATAGCAGAGAAAATAGTGTACCATTAATCAAAAACTCACTGCATAGCTATCGTACCCTGGACACAATCTCAGCATTTTATGCATGTCAGGTGGTCCTCTTATTCTAAAATGTAATGTGTCCACCTCCGAAAGCAGCTCTCATTTTATGCTCCAGCATTAGTCTACTTACGTAGGCTCCTTTTGGGTTTTGAAATTTTGTTAGGTGCCAAACAGCTCTAGAGCACCCACCTGGTTTCTGATCAGATGAATGGAGTTTGGTGTGTGCATATGTATTGGAATCGAGATTAACTTTTGAATAAGCAAAATAAAACTTACAAGTTTGGAAAATGGCTCAAGCATCTGCCTGGTTGGATGACAGTTCTGAGGCTTTGGTCAAAGATGCAGAAAAGGGTGCTATTGCTTGCTCCCAAACCCCAGAGGGAATTCCCCATTCCATAAAAGTTTTACAGGAGGGCACAGCTATGATGTGGAACTGAACACGTTTTTCATCAACTACGGAGGTATCTGTCTCCTGGGTGACAAAATTCCTTCCTGTGCCGCAGTGCTGGTTTCAGATGACTCAAGATGCAGAGACTGCTAATGTTATTAGTTTTTTACAAATCAGTTGCCGCTCTTCTTCTAGTCTGTGTAGTCACTCAAGTCAGGGAAAAGGAAGACCTATCACCCTTCCACTAACAGATACTGCTTGAGGCAGGCAGCCTTCTACAGGGCTGAATCTCAAAGATTTGAGTCATGTAACACTACAAAGATGGTACCTCCTTTTCGTGTGGTAGTGGAATTAGCAGTCTTAAAGAGCAGCATGTACACTTGTTTAACCAAGGACCATCAATCAGGGATAAAAGGGGCAAGTTGGTCACCAAAGAACTCCATCGCCTCCATTATGGATGTGTTGGTGCCAATTGCTAGAAAGTCTAGAACCTATATATAAGCCCTTCACCTTAGACTCTTCAGTATTTCAGCTGTTACTGAGCAACTGCAACGCTCTGGTCGCATCATTTCTAAAGGCACATCTTCCTTCTCTCCTCTTCTGCATAGTGCACCTGGTTATCAACCTGCACCAATCTGGAACTTAGTCCATTTACAGCACTTCTGGACATTTGTTTGAAGCATAGAAGGAAGAATACTTACCTAGAGAGCTCAGAATAACCACAGAACTCATCCATAAAGAGGGTAAGGCAGCAGGACAGCATGCTTTCTACAGGCCAATAAGACTGCTTAACATTGAGGTTAACATCTTGGCAAAGGTTCTGGATGGTTACCTTTTTTAAGTGATTGACAAATTGATAGTTCAGGCAAATTACATGCACCTGCAGTTTACACAACAACCCAAGGAGGCTTTTTGGGTGTCTGGTGAGAGAAGATGCTATATGAGAAGTGGAGATCGTACGGACTTTGAAAGCCAAAAAGGCAATAGACTTATGTGGCACAATCTGTTTGCAATCCTGCAGACAGAGTTCAGGATTGAGTTTGTTATAGATACAGCTTCTGTATGTTGAACCACAAGCCCAGGAGAGAGTCAAATGGATGTTGAGGGACTTCTAGTTGGGTCGGTGGACGAGGCAGTTATGTCAGCTCTCCCTTCTGCGGTTTGCACTGGCTTTGGAGCCCCTGACCAACTAGTTAAGAGTAGATACCCAGATTCAGGGACTGAGCTGGACACCTGACTGGCATAAAGAGATAAGACATTCTCCCACTGATATACTTTTGTACCCCACTGACCCGGAGCACTCAGTTACCAGGATCCTGGCAATATTGGACTTATTTGGAAGATACTCAAAGCCACATCAACCAGCATAAGTCAGTGGCATTTCCGATCCCAGAGTAGCAACACCCAACAGGGTGAGCACATCTGCAGCAATAGGAGCGGGAGATCATTACTTATCTATGAACATACGTTAAATTAGACCCAGCTGAATTTCATAGATGCAATCTGGGAAGCGTCCTTGAGGAAAACTGAAGGGACATGAAACACCAGTAAAAAAATCCCTATGTCCCTATTACACAGGGCTTCTCTATACAAGATAATCGTGTTGCCCAAGTTTCTTTACATGTTGCAAAACAATGTAAAAGGTACCAGATGAGTTATTTTATGCAGTAACAAACACTACTCTGGAATGTGAGCACCTATAGGATAATATTAACAACCCTTATGAGGAATCCTTACGATGGGGGTATGCTCTTTGTTTTGAAATAGTGCTACTCGGATGTTCACCTACTGGATAATAGCTAGGTCTTTGCCTCTGAAGCACGAGCCCATGATGAGGGTAGACAGATGGACTATGGGGTCCGGTGGCAACTCCTACTCTCACTAAGATTCGCTCTTCTAACTAATCTGACTGAACTGCTAGCTTCTCCGTATTTTAGCTATGAGACGATTAGGATGGGAGGGAAGGGAAGGATATCACTGGGAACTAAATTGTGGGAGTCATATTCTTGAAGACCTTAAAGAGCTAGAGGGGCACAGACTATCGGGATGTCCAAACTGGGTGATGTGTAGAATACCACATAACTTCTACCATTCTAAGACCTGCAATGCCAATATAACTTAGAAGAAAACCAGCAAGTACAGATAAAGTATGTCCTTGAGAGTTCTAGGGATATGAGTATACACCGCCCGGGAGACTCCTTCGGAGTGTAGACTCTAGCCAGCCCCCATGCACAAACATGCAATATTGCAGGTCTGTAGAACACTAATAAGTGGCTATCAACCCTCAAAAGTAGCACTACAGGGAAAAGGGAGAAACAGGATTTGACGCTTCTAGAAGATGAAGATTGGGGAGGCATTCCAACATCTCAGAGAAGTGACCATTAAGGAAGGATTTGATTAAGTACAAGTCAAAATACTTAACAGTGCTCATTTCACAAAGACCATCCTGTTTCTTATAAGTAAAAGCTTGAGAGCTTGTGGTCACACTGGTACCCTACTGCACACCCAATGGGATTGTCCGTGCATACAATCATTTTGGTCCCTGATGCACTGCTGGATCGTAGATGTTTGGGGAAGACTTCGTGCTAGGCGTGCAGGTGGCCACATCGTGCACCTAGGAAGCACAAACCTTACCCAAATACTTATACGAGAAGCACTGAAATGCTCATGAGTCCTGTAAAAATAGTTTTAGAATATGGCGCTTGATGTTGATCAGGAAGCTTACGAGACTTGTTGAGGTGCAAACAGGAGCACAAGAGCACAGCCTCCAATGTGAACCTTGCACTCGAGCCACTTTTGTTCAGACCCAGCTGTTGCAAAGGGCAGGAGTAGGTACGCAATGCCCAAGGGATTCTTCTCTAAGCTCCCTTGCTGACCAATCCTCAGAATATTATCAGATGTTCAGCAATAATTCCCGCCTGAGAGGTGATCTGTTTTACCTTGAGGCACATTTCCAGAACCAAGAAATATTCTGATTTCTCTTGGAGGTGATTCTCCCTCCATCTTCCCCCAAAGTGTAAGCTACTCATTGTTTCAGTCCCATCTGGAGGTGCTGGACGTAATGCATGCATGTCTTAATCAACAGAAGAGTGTCTGCCAGTCTTCCCATCTTTTTCTTACTCAAGCTACAGGATATCCTTCAAAAGTTTGGAATCTTCCACTATGCCCCAGAGCTTGACCCAAATCTTCAGTGTCCTGTGATGCTTTAATTGGATGACTACCTTTTCATGGCTCAAAGTCACCTCTGGTCTGGTACTTACTTGCACAGTAGAATAATATGGTAATCTAAAGCTGCTTGCATAAGGTTTTTCTAGCTTGTAATTAGATATTGAGTTAAACAGGTCTGGAAAATGTCAATGGCAAACATTTTCTGACATCAGGCCTGGAGCGTAGAATAAGTTTCCTCTAGTCGAGCTCAAACACACCAAGTCAACTCCCAAAAAGGGTGGTGCTCTTTGGGGTTTTCACACTCACATTTGCCATCCTGTGGTTTGTCTTTTTTGGCATCAACATCAAAGTTACTCACCTTTGGTAATGTTATAGCTTATCAGTTTCCTTGCCAGCACCATACTGAACCCAGAAACGTAATCCTAGCAGTAGCTTTTCAGTGCAGCAGTGCAACTCTGTATATAATCAGCAAATATATATAGCGAGCCACCTGTGTGCTGGTGTCAATTCCAGTTTTCTAGCAAAGAGTGAATTTGGGAAAATCTTTGAGGCACCAGGACCCCTTTCTCGGTTTTAAAGTGGTAGGTATTTTAAATACCATTCGTGCTTTTGAATGTTTTGGGTTGATGCATGATTTTTCTATGCTCCAATGGTCTGACAGTGTGGGACAGTTAAACAGTAAATTTTAAATTACTTTAGGAACTGACCTAGATATGTTCACAACTTGGGATTCCAGGTTAGGTTTCTCATTGGAATCGGAAATCTTTTTGTATGAATCCTATCAACTTGAATTGTGAAGATTGCTCGGCAGTGCACAACTCAAATCCTGTGTTGGTGGATCAGCACTGTGCATTACTACAGCCCAAAGACATGGCATAAAACACGCCGTTTCTTTATCATGTTTTTGTCCAATACGGGCGCCTGAAAAGGTAAACTTGGAGAAAAAAAAAAAAAAATTGTACTAAAAGAAGTGTGCCGCTGTAGATGCTCGCGTTTGTGGAGCTGAAAAATATCCAGCCCCCAAAATTGCATTTCTGATGAGTAGGGTGATCTCTTGTATGAATTTGCTTTCAAACCACATGGTGGTAAATAGAATCTGATGATAGCAGCTATGTCACAAGGCTCTGTGACCTTCAGATCAACATCCTCATCCAGACTCACCTTTTGTCAAAGCCAACTATACTTCAGAAGGAGAGGATGGTGTACAGGTTACTTTTGCTCCAACTAATTTCACTGTTCTACAGAAAGCAGAACAAAACTATTCAACGTGTCACATCAAAACACTTATAAGCACCCACTTTTTCATTCTAATGCCAAATTCTTCCTGCAGATTCATCTGTGTAGAAACACTCCCTACAGCAATGCTAATGTGAGTAAAAGGGGTGTCTGAGGACTAAAGACAACATACTGACAGTTTTCCAAGACAGGCCACCCAAAGTGAAGATCACTGTTGCCAAAGACCAGCCTATGAATAGTTTGTGTACAAAGAAGACAGCTGCCTGGCAAATATGCAGAAAAGGAACCCTCTCCAAAGGACATGCTTATCAGCCTTACCTTTAAGAAAAGGCGATTTTTGGGTTTATTTATAGTCTAAAAATGCATGGCATGGAATAGCTTATGACTTTCCATTATTGCACCTTTCTTTTTGACCTCAAGGAAGTAATGACCAGCTTCTGTACATTTTGGTATGCTCCACATAGAAATTTTTAGACGCGCGAAAAAGTCAGCCTACCCAAATGTTCCATAGTCTGAGAAAAATGAAGATATCCTGTATCTCAAATTCAGTTTAAGAAATTCATTTGGGAAGAAATATTGGGCAACTCCCAGGTACACAACATCAGGAAAGAAAACTATATATGATTGCTTCAGGAAAAGCTTTAAGCACCCCCACCCATCTATTTCAATCTATTTCTACATTGTGGCAACAAAAACGGTTTGCACCATCAACACTGTTAATGGGTGAGAGTTGAGTACCTAAACACCCCCCCCACCACCACCACACAACAAAAAAAAAAAAAGTTAGGAGATGAAATTCCACATTTGTACAACTGAAGGAATGAGTGGACAAATTCTCAGCAATCCATTCATACTAAGAAAGGCAGCTGTACGTCTAGATAATTCTAGGCTGCTTGAAGATTACACAATATTTGCAAGTGATTTAATGCAACTGTGGGGAAGAGTTAGCTGTAATCATTTGCTCACACAGGATAAGACATGGAGCTACTCCTTTCTAGGAAGGACTGATAGCATGCACAAGATTGTGAGCAAAACTCCAGAGGTGAAAGTGCAATGCTGCACAATGAAAGAGCCGATCTTCCCCATCCTACCTCTGCATCACTAGTCACCCCACAGGCTGACACTACAGCTTACACCCATCTGGTTCTGGAAGGGTGAACTGCTAAAAACCATTCACAGTCCAGTGCAACACATAGAAACATTTCTAAGATAATCAGCAGAAAGTACCCCTTTTAACAATTGCATACATTTATACTCAACATTTTTATTATTATTTTTTTAAGGTAAAGTTCAAAGGACACAAATGTCCTAATTAATACTTTAGAAGGCATCCTCAGGAGAGAAGACCCCAGTTTATCACATTTTGGGATAAAACACACCTAGGATACCTTTGCAATAACATCTTAACATTAGTGGTAAAGTTTGTTTTGCTATCATTTGAAAAGCAAATGTAGTTTGGAAGTTGAGAACATCTGGTTTTATAAGATAGATTTCAGAATCAGAATGACTTTAGTGCTAGCCATCTAGATTGGGGATATAATCCTGAATTATACTAACAGAAAATGTAATAAATATTTTACATATAGCATACCTCACCCAATGGAAGATAGGTTGAATGTACTCTGGGAATTTTAAAGCCTGTCCCAGGTGTAGGAGTGAAGAAACCACAATCCAGCATATTTTCTGGCAATATTAGACTCAATTTTGTACACCCTGGGTAGAAGAGGACTGTGGAATATGGAGTTGCCTCTTTGGTACATCCACAAAGCCCCAAAAACAAAGGTTATCTGTGAATTGCATGAACTTGGCACGGTTTAGTTAAATAGGCTATTGTTAAGAAATGGAAAACAACTACCTCCCCAGCATGGGACAACTTGAAAGGTGAGGGGTTATATTGGGCGGAAGTAGAAGGCGGAGACCTTCTAAAAGAGCAAATGGTCTGCATTTCATATATTATATATATACACACACACGGAAAATGTCACACACAGTGTACATCTGTTCGTGGCATGAGACGCTGCAGATTCACATGCTGTGCATATCCCGCCATCTAGTGTTGGGCTCGGAGTGTTACAAGTTGTTTTTCTTCGAAGAATTATTTGAGCCACGAGATCGAGGGACTCCTCCCCTTTCGGCTCCATTGCGCATGGGCGTCAACTCCATCTTAGATTGTTTTCCCCGCAGAGGGTAAGGTAGGAGTTGTGTATATAGTATTAATGCCCATGCAATGGAGTAAGTATGTATGTACATAATGTGACTAAAAGTTATATTTACAAATTTTCAAATGTACAAGTTTAATTTCAGTCAACTTATAACGGCTACAGGCTCCCGGGGAGGTAGGAGGGCGCATGTGAATCTGCAGCGTCTCATGCCACAAACAGATGTACACTGGGTAAGTGACATTTTCCGTTCGATGGCCTGTGTAGCTGCAGATTCACATGCGCCCTCCTACCTCCCCGGGAGCCTGTAGCCGTTATAAGTTGACTGAAATTAAACTTGTGCTATTAATGCTATTAATATTAGTGCTATTAATAGACTAATAAGCAGTTATCTCCCCCAAAGCGGTAGATTAGCCTGTAGGAGTTGAAGTTGTTTGAAATAATGTTCTTAGTACTGCTTGTACTACTGTGGCGTGTTGTGTTGTTAACACATCCACGCAGTAATGTTTAGTAAATGTATGAGGTGTAGACCTTGTGGCTGCCTTACATATTTCTGTCATTGGTATATTTCCTAGAAAGGCCATTGTGGCACCTCTTTTTCTAGTGGAGTGTGCCTTCGGTGTAATAGGCAGTTCTCTTAGCTTTAACATAACAGGTTTAAATACATTTAACTATCCATCTGGCAATGCCTTGTTTGGATATTGGATTCCCTGTATGAGGTTTTTGGTAAGCTACAAACAATTGTTTTGTGAAACTGTTTAGTTCTATCAATGTAGTACATTAGAGCTCTTTTTATGTCTAATGTATGTAATGCTCTTTCAGCTACAGAGTCTGGTTGTGGAAAAAACACTGGGAGTTCCAAAGTTTGGTTTAAGTGGAACAGTGATATAACTTTTGGAAACAATTTGTGATTTGTGCGTAGAACCACTTTGTTGGTATATTTGTATAAAGGGTTCTTGTATGGTAAAGGCTTTTATTTCACTCACTCTTCTGAGGGATGTGATAGCTATTAGAAAGGCTACTTTCCAGGTTAAGTATTGCATTTCACAAGAGTGCATGGGTTCGAATGGTGGACCCATGAGTCGCGTTAATACAATATGGAGGTTCCACGAAGGAACTGGTGGTGTTCTTGCTGGAATGATCCTTTTTAGACCCTCCATAAATGCTTTTATGACTGGGATTCTAAATAGTGAAGTTGAATGTGTAATTTGCAGATATGCTGAAATTGCTGGGAGATGTATTTTAATGGACGAAAAAGCTAAGTTAGATTTTTGTAAGTGTAGTAAGTAGCTAACAATGTCTCTTGCGGACACGTGTAATGGTTGAATTTGATTATTTTGACAGTAACAAACAAATAGTTTCCATTTATTTGCGTAGCAATGTCTTGTAGTAGGTTTTCTAGCCTGTTTGATGACCTCCATACATTCTTGTGTAAGGTCTAGGTGTCCGAATTCTAAGACTTCAGGAGCCAGATCGCTAGATTGAGCGATGCTGGACTCGGGTGTCTGATCTGCTGTGTGTTGAGTTAACAGATCTGGTCTGTTTGGTAGTTTGATATGAGGCACTAATGACAGGTCTAGTAATGTTGTGTACCAAGGTTGTCGTGCCCAAGTTGGTGCTATTAGTATTAGTTTGAGTTTGTTTTGACTCAATTTTTTACAAGATACGGAAGGAGTGGGAGAGGGGGAAAAGCGTAAGCAAATATCCCTGACCAACTCATCCATAACGCATTGCCCTTGGAGTGAGGCTGTGGGTACCTGGATGTGAAGTTTTGGCATTTTGTGTTTTCTTTTGTTGCGAATAGGTCTATTTGCGGTGTTCCCCACTTTTGGAAGTAGGTTTGCAGTATCTGTGGATGAATCTCCCATTCGTGGATCTGTTGGTGATCTCGACTGAGATTGTCTGCCAATTGGGTTTGAATTCCTGGGATGTATTGCGCTGTTAGGCGAATGTGATTGTGAATCGCCCAATGCCAAATCTTCTGTGCTAAGAGACACAGTTGTGATGAGTGTGTGCCTCCCTGCTTGTTTAAGTAATATATTGTCTGTTTTGACAAGAAAGTGTTTGTGGGTTATTAGCAGTTGAAATGCTTTCAACGCTAGAAACACTGCTAGTAGTTCTAGTTGATTTATGTGAAGTTGTTTCTGCTGAGTGTCCCATTGTCCCTGGATGCTGTGTTGGTTGAGATGTGCTCCCCACCCTACCATGGAAGCATCTGTTGTGATTACGTATTGAGGCACTGGGTCTTGGAAAGGCCGCCCTTGGTTTAAATTGACAGGATTCCACCATTGAAGCGAGGTGTGTGTTTGGCGGTCTTATCAACACTAGATCTTGAAGTTGACCCTGTGCTTGTGTCCATTGTGTTGCTAGGCACTGTTGTAAGGGCCGCATGTGTAATATTGCGTTTGGGACAATGGCTATGCAGGAGGACATCATGCCTAGTAGTTTCATCACTAATTTTACCTGATATTTTTGGTTTGGGTGCATGCTTTGTATAATGTTTTGGAATGCTTGTACCCTTTGTGGACTTGGAGTGGCAATCCCTTTTTTTGTGTTGATTGTTGCTCCTAAGTATTGTTGTATTTGACAGGGCTGTAAGGGTAATTTTTGGTAGTTTAGTGAGAACCCTATTTTGTGAAGGGTTTCTATGACGTATTTTGTGTGTTGAAGACACCGTTTCTGGGTGTTGGTTTTGATTAACCAATCGTCTAGATACGGGAATACGTGTATGTGCTGTCTTCTGATATGTGCCGCTACTACTGCAAGGCATTTTGTAAATACCCTTGGTGCTGTTGTTATTCCGAATGGTAACACTTTGAACTGTTAGTGTACTCCTTGGAATACAAACCTTAAGTATTTCCTGTGTGAAGGATGTATGGGTATATGGAAGTATGCATCTTTGAGATCTAATGTCGTCATGTAGTCTTGTTTGAGCAAGGGGATTACGTCTTGAAGTGTTACCATGTGAAAGTGATTTGATGTAAAGGTTTAGTGTTCGGAGATCTAATATAGGCCTTTTTGGGTATGAGAAAGTACAGGGAGTAAACTCCTGTCCCTTTTTGATGACTGGGTACTAGTTCTATTGCCTCTTTTTGTAACAACGCTTGGACTTCTATCTGTAATAGATCCATGTGTTGTTTGGACATGTGTGTTTTTGGCGGCACATTTGGTGGTAATTGTAGGAATTCTATGCCATAGCCATGTTGGATGATGGCTAGGACCCACGAGTCAGTTATTTCCTCCCAATTTTGGTAAAAATTGGTTAGTCTCCCCCCCCCCCACTGGTGTTATGTGTTGGGGATTTGTGACACTGAAGTCACTGTTTGTTTTGAGGGGTCTTGGGACTTTGGAACTTCCCTCTAGACTTCGGGAACTGTCCCCCTCTGTATTGTCCCCAAAAACCTCCTCTCTGATACTGGCTCTGGTATGTGGGCCTGGTTTGTGAAGTTGAGGGTTCTGTTTGTGCCCGAACCCCCCCCACCCCCCTCTAAATTGTGTCTTCCTAAAAGTGCCTCTGCTCTGTGGTGAGTAGAGCGCCCCATGGCCTTGGCCGTATCTGTATCTTTTTTCAACCTCGATAGCAGTGTCCACTTCCGGCCCAAACAACTGCTGTCCATTAAAAGGCATATTAAGCACAGCCTGTTGGATTTCGGGCTTGAATCCTGAGGTGCGCAGCCATGCATGTCTCCGAATGGTCACTGCTGTATTTACAGTTCTTGCAGCTGTGTCTGTTGCGTCCATTGCTGAACGTATCTGGTTATTTGAGATACTTTGGCCTTCTTCTACCACCTGTTGTGCACGTTTTTGGAATTCTTTTGGCAGATGTTCAATAAAGTGTTGCATTTCGTCCCAGTGGGCTCTGTCATATCTTGACAGCAAAGCTTGTGAATTCGCAATGCGCCATTGATTGGCTGCTTGTGCTGCCACTTTTTCCCGCTGCGTCGAACTTGCGACTTTGTTGGGTGGTGGTGCATCTCCAGAGGTGTGTGAATTCGCCATTTTACGTGCTGCGCCAACTACTACTGAGTCCGGTGTCAGTTGCTGCGTAATGTACATAGGGTCTGTTGGTGGAGGCTTGTACTTTTTCTCCACCCTAGGAGTAATAGCCCTGCCTTTCACAGGTTCTTGAAATATCTCCTTTGCGTGTTTCAACATTCCCGGTAGCATTAGAAGACTCTGGTACGGACTATGTGTGGATGACAGAGTATTAAATAAAAAGTCATCTTCGATAGGTTCAGCGTGCAGTGCGACGTTGTGAAAAGCAGCTGCTCTGGACACCACCTGCGTGTAAGCAGTACTGTCTTCAGGTGGTGATGGTCTTGCTGGGTAACAGTCAGGACTGTTATCGGACACAGGCGCATCATAAAGATCCCATGCATCTGGGTCATCTTGGCTCATGCTTGTGTGCGTTGGAGACTGCACCATTGGTGGGCTAGCGATTGGTGATGATTGCAGCGAACGTTGAGGTGATGGTGGCGGAGTTACTTGTTTTGCCACCTTTGGTTGTGGTGGTTTATCCTTCTCTTGGAAAGCCAGTTTCCTTTTCATCCTTATAGGAGGGAGAGTTCTTATCTTCACTGTCTCCTTTTGGATATGGAGCCTTCTCTGTGTATAATCTGGCTCCCCTGCCTCTAGTTCCTGTCCAAATTCATGGCTTTGCATTTGTGTGGAAAGCCCTTGCTCCTCGGTGTAGGAACTGGTTTTCGGCTCCGTAGCTGGATGTTTCAGGATCAAAACCTTTTCCACCATCTTTTTCGGCTCCAAAGCCACTTTTTTGTGTTTCGGTGTTCTGATCTCAGTGCAGAGTCGTCTCGGTGCTGGTATCTCGATGTCGAGATTGTTCTGACCCGGTGTCGAGTCTTTTCTGTGCCGGAATCTCAACCGGAGTCGGATAACTTCGACACATGCGTGCCCTTTTTCGGTGCCGATGGACGGTCACTGATTTTTTGGGTTAAGCCATGGCCTGCCGGCGGTGGCGTCCCCTGGGCTCTGATGAATTTACCGTGAGTTTTGGCTGGAGCGGTTTTACTCATGGTTGTCGGAGTCTGTTCTGTTTCGGCCACGTCCGAGTCAACAATGGAGAAGGTTTTTTCTTCCTCCAAGTCTTGGTGTCCTGACGGTGCCGACGCCATTTGAAGTCTTCTCCCTCTCCGGTCCCTCAGCGTTTTCCTCGATCGAAACGCTTGACAGGCCTCACAGGTATCCTCTTTGTGTTCGGGAGACAAACACAAATTACAGACCAAATGTTGATCTGTGTAAGGATACTTGTTGTGGCATTCGGGGCAGAAGCGGAATGGGGTCCGTTCCATTAGTCTTGCCGACGCACGTGGTCGGGCCGACCAGGCCCCGCCGGGGAACCGAAACCCCGAAGGGCCACCAGAGCTCTTCAAAATTCGGTGTCGATCTGTGTTAACTAACCCGATACCGAACGCAAACAATACCGTCGAATTTTTCCGATATCTAACTAATTTTCCGAACCGAAACATGGAGCGTAGAGGAACACGTCTGAACCCGATGGCTGAAAGAAAACAATCTAAGATGGAGTCGACGCCCATGCGCAATGGAGCCGAAATGGGAGGAGTCCCTCGATCTCGTGACTCAAAAAGACTTCTTCGAAGAAAAACAACTTGTAACACTCCGAGCCCAACACTAGATGGCGGGATATGCACAGCATGTGTATATGCAGCTACACATGCCATCGAACACACATATACACATACATATATAAGAGCTCCGGAACAAGCTAATCCAGCGGTTTAAAGAGGAAAGGGAGCAAATGACAAACTGCTGTGAAGCACCAACGCAACAGCCCATCGGCAAGTGTTGGTAGTCCAATACATCTACGTCTTGAGATGCGATAAGCAACTCTGAAGAGTACCTACTTCTGCCAACTATAAGTGTATGCACTGTTCAACTACATAAGAATGGTTATAAATCACTGAGAACATACTATGCCTGTAACACCCTGAAATGTTTGGGACCACTGCCTGCTAAAATTAGCAACAGAAATAGTACATGTATACCTTTAAGATTCCAAAACATTGATGTCTCCTGGGGCAAGGGAGGAAACTGAAGGGAAGTTCTTTATAGTTTATTGCTTTGGTATTCTCATATTATGTTTACTAATCTCTATACACCCTATAAAGAGGGAAAGCAGAGTTAGGTCACTCCAGTAAGAATAAAAGTGTGTTTGACAATGAAAACACCAATAAAATTTCTTAAAAATATAAAGTGGAGAATAATCAAAAAATGAAACGTATGGTGGAGCTATATGCAAGGATCTAAAGCTGTTTGCATGGCATAAAACTGTTGGAGCATGAGCAAAGCTGTACGGTTTAATAAATCCACGAGTGACAAGATGATTATAGTGTTCCAAGTAATAGTTGACTACACCCAAGCCCATCTGGATAAGTGCCTGCAATAAATACAATTCGTAACAAACTCCAAAATGTGTTGTCATCCTTCGCCCACCCCATATAGTTTACATCAAGGTTAAGACTTCATATCAATCTGAAATGATTGACAAGTAAACAAATCATTTGTGCAAGCTCTACCCTGTGCATGAAAGCCTAAACCGACAGAAAACTACTAAGCATTAGGTTATCCCCTGCAGCATGTTAACATTTTTACCCATCCACAATTCACAGCCACACAAGACATTCTACTGCCCATGAAGAACCCCACATATATTGATGAGGTTATTTGTAGGGCAATGATTCCCAGCACAACAAAAATCCAGAGACTTGAGTCCTGATCTTGCATCCAACAATGAAGGAAAGAGCACTTCATTTTTTTCTATATTTTACTTATAGTGGATACCAGTGCTCTTTGGCCAGTGGCAAAGTAGCTATGAAAGGCAAATAAACTTTTCATTTGATTATGCTTTGCTTATACAGGAAGCCTTACAGAGAAGTATACAGAGGACCTTTTATTGTCATGACAATGTTTACATAGCAATCTAGGTTCAGTGTTGTAACCACTCTACATCCATTAAAGTTACTATGTTGATTAGTTTTGGCTAACAATTTACTGATCTTCGTTTATTAAAGCAAACATCACGGTCTTCAGCCCCAAGCAAAGAGGAATCTCTACAACCTGCCTGAAGGAAAAAGATCAAGCAGTTTCCATCAATTACTACACAAGCCATGAACAACTGAACATAGAACAATGTTGACATTGATATATTTCCATCATTTGTTTCTTCAGGTTTTCACTTGGCAAGATTAAAGATTAACTCATTGCTAGGAATGTTTGATTTGCATTTTAAAAAAGGTCTGTCACAACATCTAGAGACCTGGGAAATCCATTTAACATCAGGGCTTCTTGCACTGATATAAACTTGTGAAAACAAATCAAATGCTTACCTCGAGCGCCTTCATGCTGAGAATTTCCACACCACATTTCTTCCCCCGCTCTACAATTTCTGTATCAAAAGAATCCATAACGATAATGGTGCGAAGGACTGGAGTTTGCCCCTTTTCCATGTTGTCTAGCAAACATTTAGTTTTATCTGTGTTGTCACAGAAAACTAATGCTATTTCAGCTGAAAATAGGGGAGATAAAAGCATTAGAAAACAGAGGAACCAAAAGTACATCAACCAGCAGTTTGATATGCAGACATTTAGGTCATATTAAAAGTGTTAAAGAAGCGCATTTGTAGACCATTTACTTAATTGACCTTGTATTATTAGGCAACAAGAGTCCGGAAACGCCAAGTACACAGTCTGCATCAAAATCCAGAACCCAAACAAACTCCATCACATGAGCAATCTGGTACAGGCTGTCAAATGGTTGTTCACACCGAGTTATAGCCAACCACATCTGATGCTCCACGATTCTGATTTGGTACAGGACATGTTGGATCCTCATGTTCATCTGCACCTGATAGAATGCTCACCAGTTTGTATATTTTTGCATTTCTGAATTGCAGTGTTTGGACCACCAAACTCGTATAATTTGCTTAGTGGATACACTACGTGTACTGTCTTATTGGTTTTCTGCATAAATAATTACAACACAAAAAAATAAATGGTTCTTGATATGTGAAGCACTTTCAAGCACTCTGGGAGTACAACTGCTCTCATACCTACCTCAAATTTTGTTCCACATATAGGCTTGGAAGAAGCCCATATAGGATGAATTATTGACCATCTACAGACATAAAATATTACTCATCCGTGCTTCTTCCCAGTGCCTCTCTTTACATAAATCTACTTTCTCCCTTTCCACTCATTTGGTGGCAGGAGAATAAACCTGCAGCACTTGCATATAGTTGTGCAAAGTGGCTTATTGTGGGGAAACATTGCCAACTAAACAGCTGTTCTAAAAACAGAATTTAAATCGGTCTCCCCCCCACCCATGTTACTACAATCTATGATGTGGAGCAAATTCTCTGTGTGTCAATTGTATACCATCATCATTTGGTCAATGGGGAAGTTACTGGCGGAAACTATGCTAGAGGGACATTATTAACCGTAACAGTCAATTGGCAGAGATTTACAGGCTCACCCGTATGGGGACTGAACCTTATATTTAACATTATCAATGTTGCACTAATTTACCTATGTTGGTCAAACGAATAATGAAGACTTCACAATAGGTCAACAATAAACCATGGGTAAAGATATCTGAAGATGACATTTTAAAACAAGCATTTTCGATGCAACGGGGTTCGCATTTGCTCGAGTTGGAGCTATTTGCGTTGTAAACTCCTAACCTAACTTTTCTTGCCACACAAAATAAAAAAAATATTTAAAAAATCACGCTGAAATTGAAAACAAAAAAACGGAGCGCAATCGCACTATGTAAACGCCAGCGTGATTGCGCTGCGGGGAAAATTAACAGATAAAGTAGTCCAGAAACCAGGCTCAAAACAGAGCCTCGTATGTTCCTAGTAGCTTACCAGTGCTGTGTAGGCGGGCTAAACACCGTAAAAGGCATGACTATAGACGCCTGTCACAAATGAAAGCAAGCAGATTTTAAAGAGCAAGCCCAGGAACCAATGAAAGACTGATGTGAACTGGGTGTGGTTGGAAGCCCAAAGAGATTGCTTTATGGATGGAGCGCTTTGCGCTCACCCATAAAAATGGAGGAGAAAAGCCTGAATTGGACAACTAATAAATTACGCCATTAGATTCAATATTTCAGGGACAAAAAGTACTACACCTTCACCTCTTTTTACAAAGTTATTTTCATTGACTAAATGCGTTTTATTCTTAGAAATGTATTAAGTCACACCTACATCAGGAGAAAGGCAAACATTCAGAGTAAATGCTGCCAATACTATGTAAAGAAAGAATCAAGAATAGTTATTGCAGCATGAATAAGTGTAGCCTTTGTGCAAATGTCTAGAAGGAAACCTGTTAGACCTGTCAGCTCTTGGTGTGGTTTCCCTCGTCTTTTTGACTTTCGACCTCCTGTTTTGATCCTGTGCTGAATTCTGTTTTTGCTGGCTTTAGGACTCTGGGCACTTTACCTCTGCTGACCAGTGCTAAAGTGCAACTGCTCTGTGTCTAAATGGTATTGGGGATTGGTTTATCCATGATTGGCATATTTGATTTACTAGTAAGTCCCTAGTATAGTGCACCATGTGTGCCCAGGACCTGTAAATCATGCTACCAGTGGGCCTGCAGCACTGAATGTGCCACCCCCAGGAGTAGCCCTGTAAATATGCCTTATACCTGGCATTGCAGCGTGTGCGCAGTTTTGAACTGCCAGTTCAACCTGGCAAGTGCACCCACTTGCAAGGCCCAAACCTCTCCCTTTACTACATGTAAGCCACCCCCTAAGGTAGGTACAAGGTAGCCCCATGGGCAGGGTATTTAAAATGTAGGACATGTACTGGGCGTTTTACATGTCCTGATAGAGAAACAGCGCTAGATTTGGTTTCCACTATTGCAAGGCCTCTCTCTCCTATAGGGTAATATGGGGATTGCCTTGCAATATCTTTTACGTGTTTTTTTTACAGGGAGCAGATAGAGATTTTGAATTTGGAGTCTCTGAGCTCATAATTTAAAAGGAAAATGTAACTTACCCAGTAGACATCTGTTCGTGGCATGTAGTGCTGTATATTCACATGCTTTGCATAAATCAGCCATCTAGTGTTGGGCTTGGAGTGTTACAAGTTGTTTTTCTTTGAAGAATATTTTCTAATCGAGATAGAGTGACTCCTCCGGTCGGTGATACTACACACGAGCATCAAGTCCTTTGTTAGACTGTTTTCCCACAGGCGGATAAAGTAAAGAGTGTATATATGTAGAAGTAGATGGTAAATAAAATATGTCCATGCAATGTATACATATTTACATTATACTGTACTACAACAACAGGCTTCCGGGGAGGAGGGAGGGTGCGTGTGAATCTACAGCACTACATGCCACAAACCAATGTCTACTGGATAAGTAACATTTTCTATTCGATGGCATGTGTAGCTGTAGATACACATGCTTTGCACAGACTGCAGTCACCTCCCAAATAAGCAGTGGCTAGCCTGCAGGAGTTGGATTAGCTTCAAATAATGTCCTAAGGACTGCTAAGCCAACATTTGCTTGTTAATGAGCTAAAACATCTACACAGTAGTGTGTCGTAAATGCATATGGTATAGAACAAGTAGAAGCTATTGGAATGGTTCCTAAAAAGGCCATAGAGTTACCTTTTTTTCCTGGTAGTGTGTGCTCTAGGAGCCACTGGTAGTTGTCTTAGCTTTAAGAGAACAAGTTTGGATACACTGGACTATCCATCTAGCTAATACATTCTTTGAAATTGGATTGCCCTTGGGAGGCATTGAAAAAGCTAGGAATGGTTTTTTGATTTCCAAAAACTTTTCGTCCTGTCAATGTAATACATGAGAGCTCTTAACATCCAGTGTGGAGAGCTCTTTCAGCAACTGAGTCTGGCTTTGGGAAGAAGACTGGTAACTCTAATGACTAATGTGAAATGGTGAAGCTACCCTAGGAAGGAATTTTGGATTGGTCCCAAGTACTATTTTATCTTTATGTAACTGGAAGAAGGGGTCCTTAAAGTGAACGCTTGTATCTTACAAACGCTTCTTAAAGAAGTTATAGCTACTTAAAAAGCAACCTTCCATGAAAGGAATTGTAAAGCACAGGGGTGCATCGGTTCAAATGGTGGACCCATACATCTGGTAAATACAATGTTAATCTTCCACAGAGGCAGTGGAGGAACTCTGGGCGGAATAACTCTGTTAAGGCCTTCCATGAATGCCTTAACCACAGGAATTCGAAATTGAGACAGGTCTGTTTTGGAGGTAAGAAGCTACGGCTGCTAAATGAAGCCCAGTATGCTAAATTTGCCTTCTGCAAATGTAGCAAACAATTACTTGTACTGAGGTTTTAAATGGATCAATATTTTTAGGTGAACAGTAACATTCAAAATGTCTCCATTTAGCAGCATAACACTGCCTAGTTGCAGGTCTGCATGCTTATTTAAAAATGTCCATACATTCGAAGGAAGTTGTAAGTAGCCAAACTGACTTCATGAGCCATATCACAATATTGAGCGCTTTGGGGTTTGGATGTCTGATTTGACCTTTAGTGAAAAGATCTGATCGGAAGTGTGTGATGTGGAACCACAGATAGATCCAATAGTGTTGTGTACCAAGGCTGACGTGCCCATGTGGGGGCTACAAGAATCATAGTGAATGATGTTTGTTTCAATTTGCGTATTCGAAATGCTATGAATGGGAGAGGCACAAAAGCATAAGCAAATAACCCAGCCAATTCATCCACAGAGCATTGCCCTTGGATTGAGGGTCTGGGTATCTGGACGCAAAGTTTTGGCATTTTGAATTTTCTGCTGTGGCAAAGAGATCTATTTCCAGTGTTCCCCACAACTGAAAAGTACTGGTGAAGTACTTGTGGGTGAATTTCCAATTTGTGGACTTGTTGCAGCATCCTGCATAATAGGTCTGCTAACTGATTGTCTGTTCCTGGGAGATATTCTGCCAGTAATTGAATGCGATTGTGAATCATCCACTTCCAAATTGTCCGAACTGGAAGGGACAATTGAGATGCGTGTCCCCCCTTGTTTTTGAAGATAACACATTGTTGTCATATTGTCTGTACTGACAAACACTATCTTGTGTGAGCTTGGTGTAAAGAATGCTTTGGGTGATAGAACGACTGCTAGCTGTTCCAAGTAATTGATGTGATAAGTGTTGAATGGGATCCAATTTCACCTGTATGGTGAGGTGGTTGAGTTGAGCCCCCAACCTGTCTGGTGCATCTGTTGAGTGATCTGAGGCACAGGGTCCTCAAATGGCCACCCTTTTGAAAGGTTGGTGGGGTTCTACAATTGCAAAGAGCAGTGAGTCTGGTGGTTCAACACTAGATCCTGAAGATGACCACTAATGAGAAAGGCACTGTTGCAGGGGACGCATGTGTAGTCTTGCATTGGGGAACTATGGCTATACAAGAAGCCATCATCCGACAATTGCATCTCTAGCTTCACTGCGTAAGTATGGTTCTCCTGCAATTGAGAGATAATTATGAAACGCTTGAATCCTCATTGGGTTTGGATTTGCTAGTGCTGACAGTGTTCAGAATTGCTCCCAGAGAAGTCTGTATTTGTGATAGTTAAGATGAGACTTTAGGTAATATGTGGACTCCAAATTCTGTAGAAGATTGACAGTGTACTGATTGTTTTCCTGACAAGATTGAATTGTACCGGCTTTTGAACCAGTATAGATATGGGAAACCATGTACATGATGCCTTCTTAGAATTGCTGCTACTACTGACAAGCATTTTGTGAATACCCTTGGAGCTGTTATTCCAAATGGTAGTACGTTGAATTGGTAGTGTTTTGCTGCAATGACATCATATATATTTGCGATGTGCTGGATGTATGGGAATATGGAAATAAGCATCTTTGAGATCCAATGCAGTCATATAATCCCCTTGCTGTAATAGGGGAATAACAGCTTGTAGTGTTACTACATGGAAATGCTCTGAGTATGTATAGGTTGAGAGGTCTGAGATCTAAAATTGGTCTTAATGAACAGTCCTTTTAGGGTATTAGGAAGTAAAGTGAATATTCTCCTCACCCTTGTTGGGATGTAGGTACCGGTTCTATAGATCTTGATAAGGGGCTGTAAAGTTTGTGGGAAAGAGGAGGAATGTTTGGTGGAGTGGACATGAGTTCTAAACAATAGCCATGTTGGATTATTGATAGAACCCACTGATCTGTGGTGATGTTCTACCATTGTGGATACATTTTTACTAGTCGTCTTTCTCCCACAGGAGATGTATATGCTGTGGGGATTTGTAAGAAGTCACTGTTTTGTTGAGGTGGAGGAACCTCTGGAAGCAGATGTTTTACCTCTTCCTCTATTAGTTCCTCTGTAAGAACCTCTGAATGAACCTCTGTTATAGAAGTGTGACCACAGTTTTTGTTGGAGGTGGATGGGTCTGTGGTTGATGGTTTGAAACCAGCTATAAATTGCGGCCTACAAAAAATTGCCTCTAGTGGGTGTGGTTTATAGTGGTGTCCCCATAGCCTAGGCTGTTTGAGTCTTAGGCTTCTCTATGGTGGTAGCCACTTCTGGTCCAAATAAATGTTCTTTATCAAAGGGCATGTTAAATACAGCTTGCTTTATCTCAGGTTTAAAACCTGAACATCTTAACCATACATGTCTACTGATTACTATGCTGGTGTTGACCCCACTCCCTGAGGCTGCATCTGTAGCGCATCTAATTGCGTTATTAGAGACAGCCTATCTACTATTTGTTGCCCTCTTTTTCTGATATTCAGGTGGAAGATACTGCAACAGCTCTTCCATTTAATCCCAGTGGGCCCTATCGTACCTGGCCAGTCCTCCAGTGGTTTGCAACCTCAGTAGCCACTCTTACCTGCTGCATCTAATTTATTTTTTTTGTCTCGAGGAGGAGCATCTCCTGTAGACTGACTTGGCACATTTTCTTGCCACACCTACAAGTGTTGAGTCTGGTAGTAATTGTAAAAGAGGGTGCAGGTTTTTTTTTTTTTTTTTTTTTAAAGAAATCAACCCTGGGTGTAACGATCCTTGCCTTGACGGATTTCTTAAAAATGTCTGTAGCATGTCTAAGCTTGCCTGAAAGTATAGGGAGACATTGGTACTCCTGGTGTGTAGATGTCAAGGTATTAAAACAGAAAGCCCTCTTTAATGGGATCCGTATGTAATTGTATGTTGTGTACACAGCTGCCCTAGCTATCACTATTGTAAGCAGTGGTATCTTCAGGGGGGCAATGGCCTTGCTGGGTATAAATCTGGGTCATTAGGGAGAATGGGATCATGATTATATAGACCCCATGGGTCTACATCTTGATCACTTAGGTCATCCCTATGACCTGATGTGGATGTCTGCGGAGAGAAATGTGCAGTGTCTAGGTGAGGGTGGTGGGGTAGAAGGATGGAGGAAGAAAGGGCTACACAACAACCTCAACTTTCACCACCACATTCTCCTTTCCTTCCATTTGGACGCTAGCCCTCCACCTAAGAGTCTCTAAAGTCTCCTGAAATGTAAGTTTTTTTAGTTGTTACAGGAGGAGACTATCATTCTTCCTGTTTCCTCTGTATGTGGAGCTTGCGCTGCTTAGCGTCCATAACCTCTAATATAAGTTGTATTGCTGGTTACTCGTCAGTAACTGCAGAATGTTTACTGCTAGCAATTTTAGAGTCCAAAGATTGACACGGAATGCTTCACTAAGACCAAAATGGTCGGCTCTGAAAGTGGTGCAAATTTTTCCGGCTCTGAGGTGGAATTGTCAGATTTTCAGCTGGATACCGAAACAGGTGTAGCAGCCTGTTTGGTCAGTGCCACATGCATTTTGGTCTTTTGTTTTGGTGCCAAACCGAAGGTGTGTGGGGAGAGGGGGCATGTGTGGGGAGATGGGGCGCGTGCGGGGAGAGGGGGGGTGCGTGTGCTGGGAGAGAGGGGGTGTGCGTGTGCTGGGAGAGAGGGGGTGTGCGAGTGCTGGGAGAGAGGGGGTGTGCGAGTGCTGGGAGAGAGGGGGTGTGCGTGTGGCGCAATTTGGGCACCATCTCCAAACATGCTCTTCGGTCCTAGAAAGCGTTTTGATCGAAAGGATCTACAGGTGTTGCATTGCAGGTCTGTGTTCCAGAGACAGGCAGAGATTACACACCAAATGCTGGTTGGTGTAGGGAAATTTGGTGTGACACAGAGGACAGAACCGAAATGGATTTCATTCCATCAGCCTACATCGTTCGACCACAGTGTGTTGAAGTAGGCCCAAAAAGGGCTAGGTCGCCCCTAAGGAGTGAAATCAACCCAAATGATCAAAGTCTGATCGACTATAAAGAGTAGAAAACATAATCAAAACTATACCGACGTTTATAGAAAGTTAGAACAAAGATCAGAAGATACTGAACCGAGATCCACCGGAGAGAGAGGAAACCCATCCGAACCTGACAGCAGGGCAAAAACAATCTAACAAAGGACTTGATGCCCATGCGCAGTATCACCGAGCTGAGGAGTCACTCGATCTCGGCAAACATACACAAGTAAAGATAGCACTTTTCAAAGTTTTAAATGAGTCTTAATCTATAAGAATCAATGGTTGTTTGACGTATCCCAGGTGCTGTATGCTGAAAAGATACTAAGACGATGCGGGCTGCAGTGGAAGGGATGTTCTGAAATGCAAAGTGATGCGTCTGTTCCTTACTGCACAGAAGATGTTATACGTCTATCCTTTCCTCACAGCTTCCAAGCTACCAAGGGAGTAAACAGGGGTTATCTTAGCTGTGTGGCTCCCTTACCCTGACTAGAGTGCAGGTCCCTACTTTGACACTAGAAGCCCCATTTCTAACAGAACACAATTGAAGTTGCTGTCTCTCTGGTTGCAAATGCATGGACATTAAATGGATGAAATGTTCACTGTAAGCTGTAACAAAGAGAAGAGGTAATCCATTTTATGGATCAATTCGGTTTATTGATATTAGTTTAAAGCGAGAAAGAACACAGCTGTGTGACTACAACCTTACAGACCGGCAACAATAACGCTCGTAATACATGCAGCATATTTGAAGCCTTCCTCAAAGGGTCCGCATAGTAACCAATGAACCATGAGCATTACATATACAAGAACAATCAACATAGAAATGTGGTATACAACTGATCTATTCCCCACCGTGTCTATGTCAGAGTACTTCTCATAGTCTTCTCCCTTAGATGTGTGAGCCAGCTTACTCGGTCCCATTCCCCCCACAGTAGTTGAGCGGGTAGCATTAAGTATAGTTGACAAGCTCAATGGTCCCTTAGCAGGCGTAGGATTTTTAAAAATGTAAGGCAGGTGATTTCATTGAATTCTGTGAACAAAATTTGTATAAAGGGTACCCATAGCATGGGAACTTCTATCGTTCTGCTTTGAGAGATGGTTTCTCCATCCCCAGAAGAAACCATAACTTATGCTGCCATGAGATGTAAGCTGGGGTTCTGTCAGTGCCCCGCTGTGCTAATATAGTCTGGTGGGCAGCATTAAGGGTGAGAGCCGTTTGACGGCCTCTTGGTGAACGTAGAGGGAAGGTGAGGGAATGGATAGGCCCAGTATGGTATATGATGGCAGTCTAGGGAGCTGTGCTCTGTTGATTTTGTCTAAGATGCTACTCCAGTATCTTCAGTTTGGGACAGTGCCATAGCAGGTGTATTAGGGTGCCAGTATGGCCGCAGCCCCTCCAGCATAGCTCCAGTTTAGTGGTGTTCCATATATGGATTCTTGTGGGTGTATAGTACCAAGAAGTTATTTTATAGGCTGTTTCAGTGCCCGACATGCTATGAGCTGTGTGGGGGGCCCTGTACTGTATTTCTCCCCATTCCTCTTTGGTTAGATCTCTCCCCAATCTGGCCTCCCATTTTTTTGTCCCGTGGTTTTGGGCATTTGTGTGGCGACCGTAAGGTGTGTATAAAGCTCGGAGATCAGCCATTTATTATCTCTTAAGTGTTAGCAATTTCTCAAAAGCTGTGAGCGATCGCTACTAGGGGCTTAAAGGTCGGTATGATATGTTATTCTATCTGCCTCCGTGAGCCCATAATCATCAATGGGTATAATGCTGTCTGAGTTGACTAGGCTCCCCACTCTTGCAACCCCCTGCATGCCATCTTTGAAAACTCATCAGGCCAGGGGCAAAATCTGGATTAGCGCAGATCGGTGTCATGGGGGAGGGAAAGGATGTCAGGTCATTCTTAACTGCAACTGAGTCCAAGACCCGGAATGTTGTGCTAGTGTCAGGGGAGGTGAAGAATCCTATAGCTGTGTCTGCATGGCAGCCAGGGCTCTGCCATCCATTCTGACCCTGCAACTGCTTGATCCATGAAACACCAGTGTTTTTGTACAGGCGGCTCCATTCTAGTATGAACCGCAGGCGGGCAGCATGGTAGTATTTCAGAAGGCCGCCAACCTCCCTTTTATGTTGGGGAGATACAGGGTATGGCGCGGGATGCGTGCCAGTTTCTGGTCCCAGATAAATTTAACTACAGCTGATTGCATTGATGCCAGTGTTTTAACCGGTGGGGTAAGTGGGATTGTTTGAAATAGATAAAGGATGCGTGGCAATATCTTCATTTTTATTGATGCTAGTCTACCTAACCAAGAGTGTGTGTTTGCTCCAGATTTCCAGGTCCTTCAGTACGGCATAGTTCCTGTTAGCTGTTTTTGTAGTCGTGTTTGCAAGCTCAATGCCAAGGTATGGGACGGCTTTGTGGAGGCCGAGGACCAGTATTGTTGAGGGAAGCGTTTAGAGCACATTTCGTGAATCTTTGGATAGCAGATGTGTTTCTTGTACTAAGCATATGACTGATCGCTCAAGGAGAGGATCATCAGGCGTTTCTTGGGGTTACTGAGACCTCGAACATTGAGGCTCAGACAGTTAAGTGTCAGATGTGTTAAGGGGAAGGCCTTGACATTGGAGTCGTGAGTGGCAAGAAGCTGGGAGCAGTACTATGTAGGGTGCCAATGTTGCAATTTTCAGACATGTGGTTCTTGTTGCATCACAGGAGATAGGGAAGTATCATTAACAGTGTGGCACAACAGGTGCTTAACCTAACAAATAACCAAGTCCTCAATGCAGGACTGACTATAGACAGGGCTCCAAGCAAAGTTCAGAGGCTTTTTGTGGGGTCTGGGTAAGTTGTCCATGGGTTCCGCCAACCCTGGCCCTGTGTCGTAGCTCGTCGGGCTGGAGTCCCCAGGGCGGCTAGTTGATCTCTCTCACACGTGCACACTCTTTGTAGGATGTCTTCCTTCGTCATGAAGTTGTAGACGCAGGCCAGAATGCCTGGGGGACGAGACCCAGTCCCTCCAGGGCGGCCTGACCTGTGAACACGGTCCAACGAGATCCTGTTCATTCTCTGGACCCAGATGAGATTAGAACAAAGCCGTGGTGTACTCTGATAGCACCACCTTCAGTCATGCTGGGGGCTCCACGAATTTGTAGGTTATGGCAGCGGGAGCAGTTTTCCAGGTCTTCAGTCATGATCTGTAGTTGCTCCTGCTGTTCTCGCAAACAAAGGAGCTCTTTGACATCTTCTCCTCTGGTAATCTCATTGTCTTCCAGGCCTGACAACCGGTCCAGGCGCCGTCTCATTGTCATCCACACCTCGGATACTCCCCCACAACCAGACGATCGCAGACAACCGTGTGTTTGTTTTGTGTTGGTGTGGATTTGGTCAGCATCTCCTAGACGGACTGATGTTTTATAGTTAGGCTCACACTTCAAATGTGCAAAACCACTGAAATTCAGCTATTATAGTTAAGAATTATTTCAAGCAACTATAACTCATGCCCCAAGGTAAGTAACTTGCGCCGTTGTCATGCACTGCTAATTACCTCAGATATTACAACACTCATGACATCTTTTAAGACATCATTGTAACATTTGCAGTAATATTGATGATAAGACCATGCAGCTGCACAAGTTATAGTTACCTTAGGGCACGTGCTCTACTTACTTGGTTTAAGTGAATATATATTCACTTAAAACATAAAGGTTATAGAAACAGGATAGGCTCACATCTGTTTTTTTTTAAGTGAATGAATATATATTTTGTCACTTAAAAAAAAAATTCAACCACCGCCACACATGGCCAACCCTCAATAAGCAACCGGCCTTCGCTCATGCACAGTGGAGGTTGCCAGCAAGACCTGGCCTGCAGCCTGAGCCAGCGGCCAACTCCCCTAACCACCCAACCCCAGGCTGTGCACAGCTCTTTGGCTGCAGCCTGTGTGTGATAATAGGTGCAAGGGCTAGTAAGAGTGCATACATCAGTGTTTTAGTGGGTGTGTCCAAGTGAGACTGTGAATGGGCGTACGAGGGTCTGAGAGTGGGAGCATGAGTGTCTGATTGGGTGTGTAAGTGTGACTTTTTCCACACCCATTCAGAGTGAGGGAGAGATAGATTTTTAGGCTTTGATGTGGGATATACTAAGAATGAGATATTTCTGCACAATTTGAAAAGAAAAATATATTTGTCATTAAAAAACATTAAGATCACCTTTCAGTATGAGCTTTAAACATTAGCACTGTGTATATATATATATATATATATATATATAAAATATAATATAAACTACTCCAGCTGGACTATAATACTAAACGGTCCGTGTGACGTTCACACTTGAGCTATTCATTTTTTTTAATTTTTTTTATTTTTATTTCAATATCCACTTTTTCAGCCCGTTATGGGCTATCTGGGAACCGCAGGGGAACCCTCAAAGGCTCCCTTGTGGTCCCTGCAGATTTTTTTCTCCAATTATAATGTGCCCTTTATTGGCTATCTGGGACCACAGAGGAAGCCTCAAGATCTATCCCTCGTGATCCCACTGCTCCAGCAATCAAGGAGCTGCTTTAGGTAGCAGCTCCCTGGTTGCTGAAGCCAAGCTTTTACCTCCGTTTATCATGCATATGTACGTGTAGGGAACAGATGAAAACAAAGCTTTGACAGTAGGACCTGATTGACATGTTCCGCTGTCAGAAAACAGAGCGTTTGCTGTGACTTGGCTGCAGCCATCAAAGCTGGAGCCACAGCAAACAGCTATATCTCAGAGTGTGGGCACTCCAGGACATAGCAGGAGCCGGCCCTGGGGGGTGGCAGTCCCCAGGGACATCAATGGCTCTTTGAAGCAACAAGTATAGCCCCGGGGAGGTGGTGGTCCATGGGGCTACAGGAGGGCCAAAAAGGACCCCCATCACTTTTGTTTTTTAAATCTTTGCCCTGGGGAGGTGGTGGTTTGATTGATAGGACATGGAGATACCACTTTTGGTAGAAAAGTTGGGTTTGTGCGAAGGACTACCTTATCTTTATGTATTTGAAAAAAGATTCTTCTAGAGTTAATGTCTGGAGCTCACTGACACGTCTAAGTGATGTGACTGCAACCAGAAAAGCTATCTTCCATGAAAAGAACTCAATAGGACATGAGTAATGTGGCTCAGCGGACCTAGGAGCCTATTGAGTACAATTTGAAGATGTCATGATCAATCAGGGGGAAGTCTAGATGTAATTACCCTTTTAAGTCCTTCCATGAAAGTTTTAATAACGGGGATTTTGAGCAATGAAATATGTTCTCTATTTTGTAAGTATGCACCTATGGCTGCAAAATGTAATATCATTGAATTGTAAGCCAATTTGGCTTGTCGTAAGCGTAGGAAGTAGCAAATTGCAAATTTCTTGGACAGATGCTTTAATTCGATCAATGTGTTTGGACTGGCAGTAGCAAACAACACACTTCAATTTTGCTGCATAACATGCTGTAGTTGTCGGTCTACAAGCCTCCCTCAAAATTTCCATACATTCTGGAGATAAATTGAGATACTCAAATACTTTGACTTCAGGAGCCAATTCGTTATGTTTCCCATTCGTGGACTTGATGCATCCTGCTGAGCAGGTCTGCAAAGTCATTGTCCGTCCCTGGGAGATATTCTGCTAGTAGGTGAATGTGGTGATGTAACCCATTTATGTATTGTTTGTGCCAGTTGTGATAGCTGGAATGATCGTGACTCCCCGTTTTTTGTGAATACTACATCGCTGTCATATTGTCAGTCTGGACAAGAACAACTTTATGGGAGGGGAGGTAGGAATGCTTTGAGGGCTATAAATACCACTTGAAGCTCCACATAACTGATGTGCATGGAAAAATGTTTGTACAGGGCCTCTAAAAAGGCCACCCTTTTAAGAGGTTGGTGGAGTTCCAACACTGCAGGGAGTGGTATTTTTGGTGGTCTATTAACACTAGGTCCTGAAAATGACCCTGTGACAGACCACTGACGAGACAGACATTGCTGTAGCTGATGCATGAGGATTCTGGCATGAGGTATGACAATGCAAGATGCCATCATCCCTAAGAGACGCATGATTTGTGACTGTTAGAGTAATTCTGTTGAAAGTGAAGAAGCAGATGCTGGAAATTTTGTATCCAAGTTGCATTGGGGGTATGCTAACCCCAACTGAGTGTTGAGAATGGCCCCTAGATATGGTTGAATCTGAAGAGGTTGTAAATTAGATTTTTCAAAGCGGAGTGTGAACCCTAGTTTGTGAAGAAGGTTCACTAATGTGTGTGGGACTGGCACTGTTGTAACATGCTGGCTTTGATAAGACAGTTGTGCATGTATGGTAAGACCTGATTCTTGTCGTCTGAGTTGTGCTGCAACCACTGTTGGGTATTTGGTGAATACCCTGGGAGCAGTTGTGACCCCAAATGGTAGAACTACAAACTGAATGTTTGCTGGCAATCACAAATCATAAATATTTGCAGTGTGAGGGATGGAAGTATGGAAATATGCATCTTTGAGGTCTAGAGCGGCCATAAAATCTCACTGTTGGAGTGATATGACAACCTGAAGAGTGACCATGTGAAAGTGTTCTGAAAGAATGAACTGATTTAGGGGCCTGAGATGAAAGATGGGTCAGAGTGACCCGTCCCTTATTGGAATGAGGATTATAGCGAGTATAGTCCTGTTCCTTAATATTGGGATGGAACTGATTTTATAGCCCCCTTTGAAAGGAGAGCTTGTACCTCTGAGGAGAGTGAGGTGTTCTTAAGATAACCTGTGTGTGCGAGGAGGGATTTTGGGGAGGTGTGGTTGTGAGCGCCATGCAATAACCATAATGGATAAGGGGGAGGACCCATTGGGCTGATGTAAATTGTGTCCATTGAGTGTAGAAGTCCTGAAGGTGTTCCCCAACTGGTGTTATATGTGGGTTGAGTATGTGTAGTTACTCAGTGTTTTGTTGAGGAGCCTGAGCCCCAGGAGTTGTTTTTACCCGTCTATGAAATTACCTCTGAATGACCCTCTAAAAGAGCCTCTGGTGTATGAACTTGAGGCCTGTTTGTTATGAGAGGTGGAAGGATATGATGTTGATTTGTAACCCACTCTATAGACTGAGTGCCGAAAAAATACCCTCTGTGCTTGGGACTGAAGAGCTCCCATGGCCTTTGCAGTGTTCGTGCCCTTTTAGTTTTTCCAAGGTAGAAAAAAAAACTATGGACCAAAGAGGTGTTCTCTACTAAAGGGCATATTTAAAACTGCCTGCAGTACTTCTGGCTTAAAGACAGAGCACCTAAGCCATGCATGCCTTCTAATTAGGACACCTGTGTTTATACCTCGTTGCGCTATCTGCAGCATCCAGTGCACGCTTAATAGAGTTGTGGGCAATGGTTTGCCCCTCTGACACAATTTGTTGGCCATCCTTGCGATACTCCTCTGGGAGATATTGGAGGAGTTCCTACATTTCATCCCAGTGGCCTTTATCATATTGAGAGAGTAAGGCTTGCGAATTGGCTGTCCGTCAGTGATTCACGGCTTGCACGGCCACTCTTGCCTGCCACATCATTTTTTTTTTTTTTTTTACTCTGTCAGGTGTGGGAAGAGTCTCCAGTGGCCTGGCTATTAGCCTTTTTCCTGATGGTAGTAGCCACAATTGAGTCTGGTGGCACTTGTGATTTGATAAAGGGTCCAAAGGTGCTGGCTTGTATTTTATTTTTCCATCTACCCTTGGTGTTATTATTCCAGAACTCAAAGGCTCTTGGAAGATGTTTGCAAGCCGAATCATACCCGAGAGCACAGGGAGATATTGGGTGTCCCTGTGTGTGGTGGTAAGCGTATCAAAGAAGAAATCCTGTTCAATAGGATTCTTATGTGAAGGTACATTATTGTAAGCAGCTACCCTAGCAATGACTTGTTGGTAGCTGGTAGTATCCTCTAGAGGGGACGGTCTAGCGGGATACAAATCTGGGTCAGTATTAATAACAGTCTGGATCATAAGAATCCCAGCAATCTAGATCTGGTGTTATGCCTTCTAACTAGTGTTCATCAAATAACGGTGAACATTGGGGAGTGTGGTCCCTGCAGTTGGAGAGGTAGGAGAATAAATAAGTGGAGGTGAAGTAGTAGGAGGAAGAGCAGGAAGATGATGAGCGGGAGGGGTGAGGGGAAAGAGGAGGATAAGCAGGCTCCTTTGTGGAAACCATGTTTTTAGGAGGTGGGGAGGTGCCCAGTGCATCCTGACAGGTTAGCTTCCTTTTAAAGTAATTGTAGGGGAAGCTACAATTCGTCCTGTGCCTTCTTGAATATATATTTTGCACCGTCTATTGTTCATTCTCTCTAATTTTGGTCTGAATAGACAAAGGCATGATGGAGTGGTTTGAATCCAAATGCTCCAAAGGAACATGTTCTTTTGTGCAAAAATTTTAGGTCGGATCTTTTTCAGTGCCAAACTTGGATCCAAAGATTGTTGGCTTGTAACAGATGTAGTCATGCAGAGTGCTTGGTGGTGCAATGTCAGATTGAAGTTGATTAGGTCGGAGCCGAAGCTGCAGGCGCAGTCTTTGTGGCTTTCAGTCCGAGCCAATGAGCGGGCATCCAAATTTTCTTTGAGACCGATAATGTCTTGAAAGCAGTGGTGATCTGGCAGGCCTCAAAAAATCATAAATGTTACTAGACCTGCAGGTCCAGTAGCTTGAATAATCTACTCGACCTAACTGATGTACTTGACCCAGAAACTGGTCTCAAATTGTGTGATCCTATGCAAATATTGTATTTTACAGTCGCCTTTTTCTTCATTCTCACATACAGGTGCACCTTCAAATATGCAAGTTCAGCATTTCTTCTGTAAGAAAGTCCTCTTTTGTTTGATTAAATATACTTAACATTTGCTCCATGTATAATAAATCTAGCTCACAAATAGGGTACAAACGATCCATGCATGACTTGCCCCTTAGTTCACTAATAGCTTTGCTATCAGGGCAGGAGTGTCTCAGTTTATGTTTAAAAAACACTCACTTTTAATAAGTATATTACTAAAGCATGATGTGTTAGTGCACTGTATTTACAGACAGTAAATTTCCATGAAATATCCAAAAACCTTCCCACTAACTTGCAGCTTTACTGATAAAACTGTAGTGTATTAACAATAATCTGAAAATTAGGTTTCAGAAAAATATATTTATCATTTGTACATCACCAAGTAAAGTGTTCTGACCTTAGCACACAAGTACAAAAAGGTGGTCTTTCACAGCTACTGAAATTTTAAAAATGTTTGTTAAGTTGACTTAGTTAACTAACTGTTGAGTGTTGAGAAAGACTTGATACCCACAACCCTTCGTTTCACACAGGTCATCTTACAAAATCCTGGAACTCTGAAGTAACAAGGAAAATTATTTGCAATGCAAGACGACAAACTGACTTTTCACCTCTGTCTCTGAACACAGAGCAAATGTGACAAGAATAAGATGTAAAGGCCTCTTAAATGCTAATTCAGTTTCTGTCTGAACAGAACACCTGTTCTTGGTCTACTCCTAGAAGGGTTTAGTAGTTTCTAAAAATAGCTCGCCATAGCGAGTGGACGAGTAGATTTTTTTTTAGCCCTGTCTGGTGACCTTGATATGGACTTTTTTTTTTTTTAAAGTTTGTGGGAGCCGCTGGGGGCCACTGAACTCAGTTTCCACCGAAGTCAGCTCTTGGCTCTTAGTGTCAGACTGGATATCTGAATACTGGATGGAGACAGCTCCTTGTTGATGGGGCTCCTACTGCGCATGTTCTTCCCCAAAATTACCCTGGGTGCCATCTGGAGATCTGCCTGCCATCTCTAGCCTAGGATCGCAGTCTCCAGAGAGTCTTCTTGGACCAGACGATAGACAAGCCTCAGTGTCTTGATGGTCCGGTGAGAGGCACAGGTTCTCTCTCTCTCTCTCGTTCTTGCTTGCTCCCGTTCTCCACCCCCACCACCCCCATTTACCCCATGAGCTGTCTGTGGTATTGTCAGCATCTATTTTTTTCTAGTTGTCTTGCAGTACACCAGTGATTAGTTATGCGTAGTGCTTAACTTACTTCAAGGTTTGGCTGGAGTTAATTTACGCCCCCTTTGTCAGTAGTACCACCACATTAGGTGAACTTTTTGAGCCATTGTTTTATGCATGTGTGTGTTTCAGTACTAGCATACACTCCATACATCTATTTACAACTCGCCACTATTTCTACCACTCCCCATAACCTCTACCACTTTTGCGCCTAAAACCTATAACTACGAATGCAGAGCCCTCTGCATTCAAGGCAAAGAAACCTACAAATGAGATAAGGCAGGCATAGGTGGAGATCTACAGCCATAGATTATTTACTAGACTCTGCAAGTAAATAATGTTGCACACCTGGATTACTACACTACATATTCAAAAATGCTTTAGTGAATAGGCCCCTAATGTTTGTATGTGCTAAAAGATTGTTTAATTTGATCCACGAGTATAAAAGCTTATCCAAATCTGGACCAGAGAAAACTATCCACAAGAATGGACTCTTCAGGTAGCATTATAGGTAAAGACAATAGGACTGTGTGCTTAAACTAACACGTTATGAATTGTTCCAAGATGCAAACCAACGAATAGCTAAATTATTGAGCTGGTAATGCTTTGACTACTGCAAGTCACTATGCCTTGTTGTCAATACCATTTCTAGAAATAAAGGACGTTTTACAAAAAGAAATTGGGCATTTTAGATGTGGCCCTGCACCTGAATTATTCCAAGGTTTTGAACCTGAAATGATCCTTCGATGGAGGAGTGATTATGCTTCAGGTCTAGACTAACCGGAAAAGATACACCAGAACAAAAATTTCATAGAGCTGGAAAACTATCGAAGCAGAAGTCTACACTGTTATGGTTGCAAAAAACAAATTCAGTAATAAGCAGTACATATTTGTGCATTCTCAATGCATACAACAGGTCAATCTATGCACAAAGTGCAAACCCTGCATTGAAAGTCTATTGTAAAGCTAGTTAACATAAACGATCATGAAGCATACAACAGAAAGAACATGAAAGGAATTAAGAAGTGATTATATCAGTCTACCTTTTAATCAATGTAGGAAGCAAAGAGGAGAGGCCATCATGTTCTTGAGGAATAGGCTTTTAGGTCCCCACCCTACCTCTAAAATGTAAATAAAGGTGGCCAAACAAGATGGCAGAGTGGACGTGATCCACATGAGCTCTGCTGCAAGCACTGTGCAATCAAAGTGTGTGGACCCTCCGGGATGCACCAGATATAAAGAACCCCTTCCCTGGCAGCATAGAACTCCAGATAGGCCATGAGAAATCATTGCAAGGGCCTGAAACGCTTGATGTCAGAGGATCCTGAGTGTGGTAGAGACCACATGCAACACCAGGAAGGGCCTGCACCCAGCAGAAAACTGGACAACCACTAACCATCAACTGTGACTCTGGCGGCTTGTCCGATAACATGGAGTCCCACTACATATGAGAACAGCATAAGCTGTATGAGGTGAGCGGCCCCTGAGGGCAGTGTGGGGCACATAAACTGAGAGGTGAGAAGCACCTGAGATCAACCCGTGGTCACCATCCCTGAACCCACATGACTGAGTAGGAATAAGGGCTGGGGAGGGCAGCTTACCTGACACAGAGCCCCACTCCATACAGGAACCGCATAAGTAGCCTAAGGGGAGAGGCACCCAGAAGGCAAAGTGAAGCACACAGTCTGGGAAGCCCTTGAGATCAGCCCACGGTCTCAGTCACTGAACCCACATGGCAGCAGTAGGAATGAGGAAAGGCAGCATCCCTTGAAACGACCAAGCCATTAAGCAATCTGGCAGCAGAATTTCAGAGGGGCACCCCAATAGTTCCTAGGCTTTGGGAGCCTATGGAGAAAAGAGGACCATCTGGGACTGCTTCCCCTTAACACTTGCCTGACTTCAAGATGGCAGCACCAATATACTACTGGAACTGTATCGCTAATTCAGCAACTCCAAATAGTCTCCTCACCTGCTGTCCTTGGCTGCCCAGCATGAAGACTCAGACACTTTCCAGTAACTCAAATCCCCAGTGCCAGAATAAACCAGAGGCTTCATCTTTAGCTTCCTCCATGCCTGACCTTAAGATGGAGATCTACCGCTTCAATGCTTGTTGATGTACAAGTCTTGCCTACATTTCTCAAAAGCAGACAATATTTCACCACCTCAAACCTTGCATATACTACAGCAGTGCCTCACCAGCCAGAGAAATTTATGCCCCATATACAAAGTGGGCAGGATGGCAGACCATGCATGCTGACAACAGGGTACCTATAACAATAGCCAGGACAGAATATGCTTCTTGCCGAAACCTAATGATGGACCTTAGTGTTCTACAGCTGTGGAAGATACCTCCCACCCACGGCTGATGTGCAGCCATCCTGGTAGTCATCCTTTAGTAATAACAGGGACCCACAACACAATCCTTAAACTACATCAGTGGTGTTCTCGCACAGTGCACCACTGTTACTAGAGAAACCGTAGAATTTGTAGTCACTTCAAGGGAGCGTTTCCCCATAGGTACCAGCTGCTTATTGCTGCCGAAAAAGATTCAGACAAATAGTCTCTAGCTACTTCGCACCAACAGACACTCCCTCTATCTTTGCAGGTGGGCATGCCATGGCACTCACGAAGGAAGACCTCCTCTCTTCCCTTATAGAATAAGCTAGAGCTTAGGGAGGAAATTGAAAGCAAATATGAACGCATCTCTAGAACTCCTTCAATCAGATTCACCACGCTCCAACAAGATATTGACTGTGTGGGTCCCACGCGCTAGATCTGGTGACCATACCCAATGAACTGGAAAAAAATGACGAGCCTGGTAAAAGAAGCCTCCAACAGCCTTTGTGTACAACTTCAAGATACTTTACTAAAATGTGAAGATCTAGAGAACAGCTTAAGACATGAGGACAATTGCATCCAGCAACTGGAGGAAAGAGTAGAGGGCCCAGACCTTGAGGCCTTTGTGAAAGGTCTATGCGCAGAGGTGTTTGGGGAGGTCCACCCAACGATTACAAAAGATCAGGTCCATCGAGTGGGCCCACAGGCTGTGGGAGAAGGGCACCGCCCTAGAGATATACTTGCGAAACTACATTCCTACAAGATAAAAGAAGCAATTCTCCAAGCAGCGCAGAAGGACAAAAAAAAATTCCGGGGTGCCACATGCTCTCTTTTCAAAGATGTAGCTCCAGCCATGCTGGCCCAAAGGCATCAACTACAGCCCATCACAAACTGAGGCAAGACAACGTCAGATATAGATGGACATTCCCATTTGGCTACCAAAACAAGACTCATGTTACAGATCTCGCAACTGCTGGGTCCATCTTGGGTATCCCACTTCTGGACTCCCCAAAATAGGAAGAAAATGCAGACTCTCGGACCAGGAGCCCCTTCAGAAACACGGAGACGAGATTATGGCTTCCCCAGTGACATGCGAGAACCCCCACGGAAAAACTAGCATTTCATACCTTGTCGACAAATGTCAGCCATCTAAGGAATAACCCTCACCCCTCGCAGCCATGGACTCAGGTACTTGCTTCAAAACCAAACTAGGTTATGCTTGCACACCCTACTCATCTGCTCTGTCTAGAGAAGGACGAGATCACAGACAACATGAAGTCAATGACAGTAAGATAGTAGAAATGCCACAGCCTGTGGTGACTAGAACGCCCCCTCCCCCCACGCACTTTGATCATAAGCTACTCTTAAATATTGGCATCAGAGGTAGACCATATGCCTGACAAGCATTATATCCTAGCTAATACTCTAAGCTGGGGAAACTTTGTCCCACTAGTTATTTTTCTATAATAGAGTTTAGTTTTATGGCACAGGAAGATCATGGCATCACAAGTGGGGGTGGGGAGGGAGACTGGCCAGTGGCTCATGGTGGGGGAATAGGAGCAAGCAGGGCCGGGGGGAGGCACAGAATTCTCTTTGTGAACCATGCTTGATGTTACTAGAATTCCAATGGTGATCACCACACTCTGGGAACACTGAAGGACTCCACTCAGCTGCCAAACAAAGTTTGAAACTATTTGCTGGGCCAACAACACGATGTAGCTTTGCAGGAAACCCACCTTAAACGGGGTGAAGGCCACAGACTACGACAAAGTATACCCACTTATTGACAGATCCTCTCCATCCACATAACTTAACGGAGTGGCCCTCTTTTACTCCTCATTAGGTTATACTCCAGAAGATCACAAATCTGATAGAGGGGGTGATTATAATGGTAAAACGCTGCCTTGCAGGGCGACTGCATTTTTGCGTCATTATATGTCCCCAGTGTTAAACAAATAACCTTAATACAGATCTTTTTGCCTTTATTAGGAGGCTTTGCTGTGGGACAAATAATTATGTTGGGTGACTTTAATCTGACGTGGGACCCAGACATTGATAGCACACACCCTCACAGATCCCCTACAAGGACCTTTGTCAAAACCCTGAAACAAGATATACAAGCGCTGGAGCTCATTGATGCCTGGTGGATGTTACCCCCCCCCCCCTCCCCCCCCCCCCCTCCACTAGAGACTTTTTCCCCATACACACCACACATTCCAGATTGAACTTTGGCTTTATCAGTCAGTCAATTGCGCCTGCAACCTTACTGCCACCTCTCTTCCAATCACTCTCTCTGATCACACTCCTGTGCAGCTCACCTTAGATTGTAGCCAGGCGCCACCTAAACTCCACTGTGTCAACACCCCCTCTTCCCTTCCCTAGCCTGGGATCGCCTCCTAAGGGATGATAGTCACCAAGCCATCGGGGACTTTTTTCAGTTAAATTTCTCTTAAGATACTAACCCTGCTATCACCTGGGACGCCTTTAAGGTAACCATTAGGAGGAAATGCATCACCCTTGTCTCAAAGCTTAACTAACAAAGAACAGAACGTATGACACTCGAGGGTGAGCTTCAGAAAGGTGAGCAGGCACAAACAACCACCAACATTGCAATCACAAAAAGCAAGTCACAACGCTCAGAGGGAAACTTAATGCAATATACATTCATAGAGCTGAACTCACTATTACTCTGTTCATAAGATGTGCGTTTAAGGCGTAAGAAAGTGGGGCCCCACCTGGCATGATCACTCAGGGTGGAAAGGGAATATGTTGATGACATGAGGGAAGATGGAGAGGTATGCTCTCCAATTCAGAGTAGGCCCGCACCTTTGGAAGGTTTTACGAACAACTATATGCCATGGCTCCTACAGATGTCTAGAACCAAGAAAATTTTCTAGGAACTGTAGAGCTTCCTCAAGTAACGAAGTGTCAAAATGAGGTTCTGAATGAACCCATTAGTGCATATGAAGTTAGGGACACCAATAGAGCTTTGAAGCCCCACAAGTCACCCCAGATCAGACGGGAATACAGCTCTTATAAAACGTTCGCATCAGACCTCATACCCCAACTGGTCACTCTAACTATACAGCACAATCTGGTGCAGTCACACCCCAATGAGCAAAGCCCTGGTTTTGATCATTCCTAAGCTAGGTAAAGACCCTCATGCATGCGGTTCATATCATACTGTACCACTACTCAGTTTAGATGCCAAATTTTATACAAAGATAATAGCCTCCAGATTGGAAGATCTAATGCATGACCTAATCCACCCAGATCATATTGGGCTTTATCAAAGGCAGACAGACATGATAACTTACTGAGGGTAGTCCACTTGGTCGAAAAGGCAACGAAAGAGAAGATACCAGTGGTACTAGCACTAGATGCAGAGAAAGCGTTCAACCGAGTGGACTGGCTTTTCCTATTTAAATCTACGACGATTTGGCTTTTGTGACAAACTAATTGCAATGACTCAGGCTAACTACGCTTCCCGCACTCGAGGGTACTGGTTAACGGAGTTGCTTTTGACATCATCTAACTACAGAGGGAAATATGCCAGGGGTGTCCACTCTCACCGCTATTTGCTCTCAGTATAGAATCATTGGCAGCCACAAGCCATTCTATGCCAACTATCCAAGGCCTCTCGTTTAGCACCATGAACCATAATACTTCCCTCTGTGCCGATTATGTAATATTGACGTGGACTTCTCCACAAACTTCACTTGATGCCCTCCAAGGGATATTCGAGGCAGTGACAGGCTTTCGTATTAACTTAAATAAAACATATCGCCAAACACATATTTAGGCATTAAAACTCCTTGGACCTTTTGAGAGCCAACTACCCACTTAAGGCGGTGGGCCCCAATGTGTAGTTCATGGCTGGGTCATACTCATGCTATTAAAATGACAGTTCTGCCTAGACTTAAATTTTTTCATGGTCTTCCATGGATTTGGATGAGGGCTTTCTCCCCTGTGTACGCTCCCTGCTCACATGCTTCATATGGCAAAACCGTAGAGCAAGACTATCCCACAAAATATTACAACTACACAAAGATGTGGGTGCAGTGGGTCTTCCGAATTTTGTTATTTTTATTATAAAGCAGCCCAGTTACATGTCCTTGTGGCATGGTCTCTACGAGAGTCAGATAAGCATTGGCTCCACATGGACATAGCAGTGATGGGCAGGTGCATTTGGGATATGCGGTGGAAGCTGAAATCTGCTAGACACTCCCAAAGCATATTTGAGGACACCCACCAGACAAGACAAAGTGTGGGACAAAGTGCTTACAGACTGGACCACCTTTCCCACCCCTTACACTCCACCTTACTCCAGCATTCCCCCCAGCATTACACTCAGGGCCCTTTGGTAAATGGAGCTGGGGTGGGGGTGGGGGGGAATGCCTCATCATAGCCGACCTACTCCATGGGTGGGACATTCTCACTTTTGAACATTGCTAAAGAGACTTCCATCTTCCCCGCTCAGAATACTACTGTTACACACAACTAAAGCAATGGGTACTTCAGCCAGAAATGCGAGAGGTGGTCACAAGGGACCTGACTCCTATTGAGCATTTTGTGAGAGGAGAGGGAACTTCTAAAGGTTGTATATCCTTTCTTTACTCTCTATTTCTGTCCATGGTCCCCTCCCCACAACTCGGATATAAAAGTTTTTGGTAACGGGTCATTGGGAGAGATCTCAGAGGTCAGCTGGAGTACACTTTGGAGAGCTATTACGATTTAATCACTGTGGGCATGAGAGTTCCATTATAAGCAAGTTCGATACGTATCTCTTTCCCACAAAACTGTAAAAAATCGTTCCAAATACATCAGATTTATGCTGGAAGTGCGGCAAACTTGGTGACTTTCATCATTGTGGGACTAACCAACCATACGTCCATGCTGGACTGACATTAGCTCAAATTAAGGAGATCCTGGGATACCCACAACACTGTTATGGGGCTGAGAGATAACCTTGGGCATCAAACCAGGGGTGACAAGTCCATATTGTAGCTGTGTCTGGGAGCAGCAAAAACTATAGCGGCTGCTTAGAAACAAAAACAAACATTTGCAATTTACTTGAGTTAGAGCTACTGGCGTTATAAATGGATAACTGGACTTTTTCTGCAACATAAGTTTGTCTACCCTGTCGCATAATTTGGTCCTATTTGCCACATAATTCCAGTGGCTCTGCATAGAACTAAAGCTCTTCTATTTACCTTCTTCCTCTGTCTGCAGTGCACAAATGATAATATTGCCATTTAGCATCCTAATTTAAATCTGCCATGCTAAATAGAATAAAATACCACTTTCACTGCCCCATCATCAGAGTTGCTGGCTGACTAACAAATGCTGGGGGAAGGTTAAGAGTAGAAGTATTAACAATGAGCAGCACAATAACATTGTGTGCTAAGTGGAATGGTGTGGTTTTGTGTAGTATAATTATGTGGCATGGTGTGCAATGGAACTATGCGGATAGTAGTTATGTGGCACTGAGTGTGGAGTGCAATTATGTGGATTGATATTTTGCACTGTGGAGTGGTATGTAGTGGAGTTTAATTATGTGGTGTACTGTTGAATTGTGTCATTACGTGGTTTGGATGTTTGTGGTGTGTTGTGCAATTGTGTCGAAGAGTTTAAATATGTGGTTTGTTGCTGAATTATGCGGTGTAGAATACAAATGTGTGCAGTTGAATTGTGTGGTGTGGAACTGTGCGGTGCAGAGTGAAATTATGGCAATTGGAATTAAGTGGCATGGTGCCCAGTGTATTTTTGTAAATTGTTGCTGTGTGGCATAGTGGTTTTATGTGGTGTGTATTTATCTGGTATTAATGCCAGTAATTATGTGGAGTTGAATCATGTGTTGAGTGGTATTATGTGGAGTGTAACTATGTTGTGTGGTGTTGAACTGTGTGGCGGTGAATTGTGAGGTGTTCTATTCATCTTTAAATAGACTAAGCAGTCGCCGCTGGGGCAACAAAAATAAAAAATATATTTAAAAAAACTAAACAAACAAAAACCTTACCTTCACACTGCCATTCTCTGCGGCACTGCAGGCACAGGCTCCCAGCCTGCCCTGCGGCCAATCATGGCCAATACAGTGCCAGGTTGTAGAGAGTCCTTGTGAGCATGTGTGTTTGGCTGGCCCTGAGACTACACATGCACAGTGCACTGCAATAATACAGACTGTCTAAAAGGCTCCGTTTATTTAACGCAGCATATATTATGTGCAATTTCACCAGCACTGATAGGGCACAGAGACACAGCGGACTATATACCATAGTGCATCTGAAACACAACTATAATACTCTGTGGCACTGAAAGGCTATTATATGCATGTTATTATTATGTAGGTTTTTAGTGGAAATAGTTTATTTGTCCAATACATTTTCCCCACGTAAAGTTTCCAAGACCATGAACTCCCCACCAGAACATTCCCTGATTTACCCACACAAAGTTTGTAGTGATTTTTTAAGTGGCACTGTACTCCAACATAAAAGAAATTCCACTTGAATTGTTAACCAGCCCTGGCTTTACTTTTTCGTTCTGGTACTTATTGTGCTAATTCGGATTTGTAAAGTGTGTCCACCCAATTAAGTCATGACGTGATTGAGAATTAACAGACTAATTGGTGAAATCACAGCCTGAGGTGCTGCTGTTTAACACGTGGAACATGTAAGGAAGGGGCATTAATTACACTTATGAAACTGACGGAATTTAGATACGGATGTATGAAAGAGGTTTACGTTTACCCTTTGTGTCTATGGGGAAATGTGTTGCTTCATAATGGCATTTATGTCCCCGCTGCTCACTACGATCAGATTCCAGAAATCTGTTAATGACTTTGGTTTCATTTACGTAAATGCGGCTGTTGTGCCTTTTAAAGTGGAGATGGCAACCCCTTTTTTCCCTGTCCTACAATGTTTTAATGTTCCACTCAAGGTGCCACTACTCCGTGACCCTTGATAATTATATGTAAGGGACCACCCTCTCCACCCTGCCCCCGCCACAACATGTACGAGTGACACATGAGCGTCTCCCTGGCCAGAGCGGTGGTGTGTGACCAGGAACTGGGAGATGGGGTGTGGTTCAGTGGAACACTGTGGGGAGTCACTAGTACAGTGTGCAGAACAGTAAGTGAAAAGTGTGACAGTGAGTGGAACAGTGGGGCAGGAACCAGGACAGTGGGTTGGGTGCAGGAATAGCGTGCAGGGCAGTACAGTGTGCAAAGCAATGGACGTTGTGCAGGGCAGCAAGTGAGCAAGCTGAAAACAGTGCTGGATAGTGGCCGCGAAACAGTGGGGTAGGAAGCTTTCTGTGTAGCTAGTACCACAGTGTTTTAAGACAGTGAAGACAACATCTAAATAAAATCTGCTTCACTAAGTAAACTAACAGATCCCAGCAGCCTGCAACGTGCACACAAGACACATTAAATGTTAATAGTAAAGCTTGATGCGTTCAAAAGTTTTACTGAGGGTCAAACAACCCAGACTGCATTATTTTTTGGTTAATGTGATTCGTACAAGGTAAAAACATTCTTACAAATGCATACTGAATCCAGGGCATGTTAATGTGTGCACCCAGAGCACACAAGGCAGGGGATGACAAACATTCCTGTGCGGCCAAATAATTCCAGATGGGCTTCGAAGGAAGGGAAGAACAGAGTGGACTGCAGGATCTACCAATGCAGGAAGGTGGAGGGGAAATGCGGACGCTCCAATATGCTGCTAAAAATGCTGCCTGCTTTTGACTAATGGCACAGGTTATTTGCTTTATAATTGCCATCTTAACATTCAGAGGGAGGCTTGAGAACTGTAGGTTATTTTGCAGTACAGGCACAGCAGTGAATTATTGGGACCGCACATCAGGTTAAGGGCATCAACAGACTTGCCACAGGAGAAACATTCCAGGGAGCGATGCTCTCCGCAGTACAGGCATAAGTAGAGTACCTCATCCGAGTGGGATGGGAATGAAGAAACGTGGGCAACTACAACTGAAAGCATACCAAACAAGCTTTTTTGCCTCACATTTCAACAAAGCTCTAATGAAGTTAGCAGAGCGGCCTGCACATTTATGGACCGATAAAGGCGATAAGCAATGCCCTGTACCATGTTGAGAGTGCTGGCAGGGAGGGGCCCTGGAGAGCTCTGCGGTGAGGGCATGTGGTGTTTGTTTAGTAAAATAAGCTTACTTTAAGAGCAGGGTAGAGGACAGCACTGGAATAAAGCCAAAACAAATGTCAGCGACATGGGAGGAGGTGGGAGGAATGGAATGCTGCAATAAAACGCAGGCAGCTACCAGCCTAAAGCACCAAAGAAATCTCAGAAATAGTCTGTCACAGCAACAGATAAAGTAACCGAAGTGGTACAATACAGTAGTAGATCACTGCTCTGAAAAAGAAAAAGGCAGAACTGACTACTAGTGAGCAAGAATTTTTAAAGAACACAGCAACTGACAAATGAAATTGCTTTAACGCACAGTATAAGTATAAGTATACGTATACCTAAGTGAACACAAGGTCGAACGATAATGCTCATCCAAAAAAAAAAAAAAAAAAAAGCACCATCTCTCACAGTGGCATGCAAGATTGTGGTAGGCCATCATGATGGAACGAAAGGCAGACATATTTCGAGATAATTACAAATATTTTTAATACATTTGGGGTCCCCTGGAGTTGTATCTCTCCAGAGGTATGACTCTGTGTATGCCACCCCTACTCCCCCAAATGAACAAGCACTACATCTTTTTCAATTTTAGGTAGCCAAGGAAGGGGACATCACAATGCTGGGAGCCGGCCCCTTGACTGGTTGGGATTGGTGGTGCGGCCTCCCCCTCTGCTGACAAGCTACGCTCCTATTTGTGTATCTATACGCTTATGTTGATGAATCCAATAGGTACAGCCCCCTGCCCCCAGCTCCTTTTGTTTGGGAGGAGGAGGAAGATAGATTAGGCAAAAGTTTAGAAAACAGAAAATAGCAGTGATTGAATCCGTTCAGCTGCAGGCGCAACATTTCTTAAGGGTTGGTAACTGTACACTACATTAGCAGTTATGGTATGTAGTGAGATTTTAATTAATCACTAGTATCAGTTATGATTATATATAAAAATCAATAAAAAGAAGTTTGACAAACAAATGTAAATAAAAATGACAAAAATGTACCTTTATTTATAATATAACTAATGGCTTCAGGTCCCAGAGTGTCGTAAAGAGGCACAGTCACCATTGAATAAGTGCAGCAACCAAGTTCAGTTATCACCCACTGAAAGATAAAACGGAATGTCAGTGAAAATCTGGATTTTAGGAGAAAGGTGAAGGGAGCACTTTAGAATTACATATCAGTACACAAAATAGTAAACATGCCTTGTAATATTATTTTCCTCCTTCATACACCCTATAGTCACCTGCTCGTGTCACCAGCTATATGTTAAGAAGCCACAAAAATAATTGATAAGAACGTCTTCCCCACTCCAAATCGACCTCAAGCCCAAACCTCTGGTGACACCATTTCCATTCAGACTGATACAGGTTTCGTCTATAGGAGTCACATTCCTAGATCCCGTTCCAGGACAGAAGATTCAAGTAACATGTGGCCCATCACAGAAATAGCAGGGGAAAAGGAAATAGTGATTACTATGTTGCTTCACCACTCTGAAAAAGTGTTTGATAGTTTATTTTAAACTTGCCAATTGCACCATTACTGCCTTTCCCAAGGCCTGCCTTTGTAAGTATGTTAATGAAGTAATTTACCCAGGTTTGCTTTTTTATTCCTGGTATAAAATATTTGCTTTGGGATTAAGTCGTATTGCAGGCACACTATCTGGTTTGTTGCCTTTCATAAAATCTTTAAAGATTAGTATGTTTGTTAGAAATTGGGTCTCTAGTTGGCAGAGATTTACACCCGGTCCAAGTAGGGACCCTCAACCTAGTTAAGGTAAGGGAGTCACACTGCTAAGATAAACCCTGCTCTTGCACACAGATAGGCACACACAGAGTTAAACACTACAAAAGTACTCCACACCGATTTAAAAAAAAATAGCCAATAAATCTGAATAAAACTAGATTAAAATGACAAAAATTCAACATACATAAGTAAAGATAGGACTACTTAAAGATTAATCTTAATCCATAGGAATCAATGATTGTATCTTTAGCACAAAGTAACTGGGACGCATCAAAAACAAAAGCGATGTGGGTGGCAGGGGAGGTGAGGTGCCGAAAAGCAAAGCGATGCGTTGGTTCCTTACTGTGCAGGGGAAGTGATGCGTCTATTTCCTTGCAGGAGAGGCGATGCTCGTCTACTTACTCGCAGGGGAGGTGACGTTGATTCTTTCCTCGCAGGAAAAGAAATGAGTTGATCTCTGGACATGCAGCCTTGGTTACTTACCACGGTGTAAGGTTCGACGAGAAATAGATTCTACAGGGACAGTGCATGACAAATCCAGGTGCACGCCGTGTTGATGGACCTGGGGGAAACAGGTGCTGCGTCAATTCTCCTGTGGCTGGATAGGTGCTGCGTCGCTTTTTCTGCTGCAGTGCATCAGTGTGTGGGTTTTCGCCATCAGGTCACCAGCTTACACTTTCAAGGGCCCAGGGACTGGAGTTGGCAACACTTGTCAAGTCAGGACTCTCAGCAAAAGAGCCTCAGCACTGGCAGATGAAGTCTATTATGTCCCTGAGACTTCATAACAGGAGGCAAGCTCAGTTCAAGCCCTTGGCGAACCTTGGAAAGCAGGATGTAGAAAGCAAAGTCCAGTCCTTTCACTCCCAGGACAGACGCAGCAGGCCAGCACAGGAAAGCAACAGGCAGTGGTAGGCCCTCCTACAGCATCCATCTCTTCTTCCTGGCAGAATGTCTTTAGTGCAGTAGGAATCTAAAGTTGTGGTCTCAGAGGTCCAGAACATACTCTGCCTGCTTCAAAGGCAGAAATAACGTGAAAGGAAAGTCTTTCCAATGAACAAGACCCTGCCATTCCTGCCCTGACCCCATACACACTACAGGGGGTTTTAGATTGCTTTGTGTAAGGACAAGCACAGCCCTATTCAGGTGCAATTGTCAGCTTCTCCCAGCCATGTAGCCCAGGAAGACCCATCAGGATGTGCAGGGCACACCTCATCTCCCTTTGTATGACTGTCAAGAGTGAATTCACATACAGCCAACTGTCATCCTGACACAGGTGTGTATTCCACAGCCAGGAAGAAAGAATGATTAACAAAATGCCCACTTTCCAAAAGTGGCATTTTCAAACTTGGCTCCAAAAAACAACTTTACCAAAAGATGTATTTTAAACTTACTAGTTTAGAGTCCCCAAACCACATATTTCTATCTGCTCCCATTAGGAAATTACACTTGAAATATATTTCAGAGCAATCCCCAGGTTACCCTAAGGGAGACAGAAACCTTGCAATAATGAAAAACAAATTTAGCAGTATTTCACTATTATGATATGTAAAACACACCAGTTCATGCCCTACCTTTAAATTCACTGCACCCTGCCCATGAGACTGCCTTGGGCCTACTTTAGGGGGTGAAAGAAGAAGAGATAGATGGAGAAGAGATAAATAAAGAGATAGATGGGGAGGGAACAAGAAAAAGGGTGATAGAAGGGCTAGAAAAGGGTGAGGGAAGGGGGAGATATATACACGCACAATATCAAATGTGATTAATTTTGGACACTTCAACCTCCATTTGCCCAAGTTTTGTAGTACCTTTGATTGTTCAGTTTTTTGATGCTATTTTTCAATAACAAGTTTGATCTTGTGTCCTTGCCCCATGCTGCTGTACACAGCACCATGTTTTAATGTGTATAACATTCAGTTAAGTTAATGTCAACTCTGTCATATTGCTGTACGGCACAAACACTCCGACTTTAAACATTAAAATATTTATGCTTAAGAGAATCCAACTTAACTGCAGTTTCCTTCTGCAGTAGAAGCTGTTGTTTCAAAGTAGTGATGAGGACCCGCCTACCCATTTCATCTACTACTCTCGTCTCTGCAACAATGACATTATGGCTTAAATGTTTTTGGTCCTAATGGCTTATCTAGGAGAATATCCTAAACGGATATGCTCTGAGAATCCCCTTGTTGGCCCCCATCTGGTCCCGTAGGACTGCTTAAAAACAGGTTAAGGATATTTTCTGTTCAATTCACACATACCCTTTCCTCTGTGTATTTAGTCTAACATTAATCTATACTACAATTACTCACATTATAACTGCAACATTGCAAGAATGTGAATTATTTGTTGGGGCGGATGATATTGCACCACAAGTAATAAAGCCACGAGCCTTTTAGGTCCAGACAAAAGTTATACTAATTTAAACCAGATTTCAACCCCTCCTTGCCTGGATACAAAGCAAACAGGCTTATCTTAAAGAAAATGTGCAAAGCATTTAGAAGTCCCAAAACTGATAGTCTATACAGTAATAACAATCTTAAAGTGTAATAAGCAAAAATTACACCTAAACAAAAATCCAATACGAAGAACCGGATATTTCAATTTGTAAAGATTTAGAAAAAGGGTCTAGAAAAGGTAACACACCAGTGAGTGATCTGTTCGCAGGCGATTAGAACCTAAGCACAATTTCAGGCAGACCACAATGGAGCATGGTTTGGATAAATCAAGCTTGTTTGTTGTGGTTAAAAATATGACCTTAGGACTTAGTCGCTGTATGAAGTCAAAATCCTTCAGTGGTTAAGGTTGCCGAGGCTACCAGAGTAAATCCTCTCAAAGCCAAATAGTCATTGGACAAGGTCCAGCGGAAGCCATTGATTTTTAGAGGGGGGGGGGGGGGGGAGCAAGGGGGTTCAGACTTGGGTCCGACATCCACAATTACTGCCACTTCTAGTAGGGGCTGACTGTGTTGGTGGTCTTAACCTGCCAGGGTAGCACTGCCCTGGGGATTACGACCCTCTCCCCCCTCCCCTCCTCTCAGTCAGCTTTTACATGGCAGTAGCACTGCCATGCAAAGGCTGGCAGAGACTAGTTGCAGGGGGCTCTATGGGGGCCCTACATTGCCCATGCGCTTGCATGGGCAGTGCAGGGACCCCCATGGCAAGCTCCATTGTGCTTTTCAGAACCAGTGCTGGTGCACCTTACACATCACAACATTGCTGCCGGCTCAATTATGGGCCGGTGTCAATGCTGTGGGTTGTTTCCCCACGGGGCCAGCGGGTAGAAGTTGTTTCCGCCCGCTGACCCAGCTGGAAGCTCAATAGGGTTCCATGCAGAAGAAACATTTTTTCAATCCAGCAAAACCACACCTTGGTCAGATCAGCTCAGGTGGTTTGCCCTGGTCCTCTGATGGCTGAAAGTCTGAAAAGCTGGGGCATTTAGAAAAATTCTGAGATTGAGTAGTCCATTTAGAGACAGCATTGGGTCTCATTTGGGAAATGGGGGAGGAATCAATTAGAAGTCATCAGCAAGGTCCAATTTTAACTGATCAGGTAGGCACTTCAGGAAAAGGGCATCTTGCAGCTTGTGTCAGACAACTTAACCTTAAGAGTCCACTATCCAGGGTTTAAGTGGAGAATGTCCAGTCCTCTTGCTCTCTTCCTAGGTCTCAAAACAGCAGGTGCAATCTCCTTTGGTTCTTCCACAGGTCCAAAAAGGGTTCTGAGGAGCTGGAGGTGAGGTCCATATTTGAACTGTCCAATCGCTGGTGGGTAGAGGAGATACATCTAACCAATCAGGGAAACGTTATCAGGAGCAACCCTACCCACGTTTGTAGCACATTGTGTTTGCCTTACTGCAAACTATTCCACAGGGCACTATTCTACTGACAACCAAAATGGCACAGGTCTCCCACCCTAGGAGGTAGCTAGTGTCCGTGTGTCACTATGTTTAGGCAAATAAGCACTCCAATTCTCCCAAGTTGCACCAAACTGGACCTGAAACAAGTGACACCTCCCACTGGGCTTGTGCCCAACTAACTACTTTGGTGTAAGGGAAACCTAAGGAAGGAGATGCCTTTGTTCTTTAGGCCCAAACTATGAATGTGCAAGTGTCACCTCTTTCCCTTTTAAGTTAATTAAGTTCCTGGAATCCCCGGCTACTCTTTCTGGGTAGATATGCATCACAGTCTCTACCCCAAGCCTATCCTGCCACCAAGCCTAAATTATGCCCTCAGTTAAGGAAGCGGTTTTCACACCTCATTAAGGTCAAGCACAGCAGCTACTGTCAGACGAAAACAAATTAGCCTCCAGGAGCTCAAGGCAGGGAAAATGTAACATTCTAAACAATCTTCCTAAATATTTATTAAAAATCTGACTTTCAGTTTATTGGATTTACAAACAGTGATTGAAACATTTTCAGCTGGTGTCACCCCAGAGAGCCGAAATATTTAAATCTGTATTTTAACCTGAAAGTCTCAAAGAAAACTGCTTTTTTTTTTGGGGGGGGGGGGGGGGGGGGGGGGGGCCTTCACTTCAGGGATAAGGTAACATGTTATTGCTACATGTCCCACTTAAATATTCACCCTACCTTGTAGGCTACTACACCCATATAGGGGTGTCTTATTTAAAAGTAAGGCTTTCCCTGTCAAAAGGGTTATTTTGACAGGGCTAGTTGAATGTTTAAACTGCAGCTGTCACGCTACATTGGTAGACCCGAAGCCATGTATTCCCTGTCACATTATGGATGGCACAATAACTGCTGCAGCCCATGGGTGACATTTCACTTTTCGTGCAATGGGTGTAATTTGTACATCATGTACTATATAAATATCCATATCAGATTAACCGATTCATACCTGTTTTAGGGTTCAGAGACCATATACTGGGCAGTTGATAGCAGTGCCCCCAATGGACAGTCAAAAATGTCAGCAATAAACCTCAGCAGAATAAAAAGGCAGTATACTAGCAAAAGGGGCCATTTTCTCACACACATCTGTTCTAGTTTCATCACCAGTGATTCATGCTTTTAGTGCAGTCATCTGCTCTATAGAGTGTATCCTCTCCTAGTGTAATTTCAGTTTCTGAAACACAAACAGCTTACCAAAAAAAAAAAAGTACCCCCCCATTTAGATTAAGAGAAGTCCCAACATTTCCATGAACTTGTAGATCTGTGCATCACCTACCTAATGCCCACGTCTTCAGATAACTGCTTACATTTTTATCTGATTTTGCAAGACGTTTTGTAGCAATCTTTTCATCTACCCCTTCAAATAAATGTCAAGTTATGAATGTAAAGCATATGGTGCAGGACAGCGATACTGTGTTGCATTATATGGTTTAGATTGACTCCTTTCCCTCATCGGTCTACCTTTGCATCAATATTTGTATTGGGGATGATTACATGTGCTGTAATGCCTGTGTATATCTGCACTAATACTGCAAAGAAATGCTGACTGATTTGTTTTTCACCTGTTAAGACGTTTGTTTCTCTTTACATTAAATATTGGCTTTTCAATTTTCATGTTTAATCCGAGAACTTCTACCATTTATTTTCGATTTATGTTTACTGTCTCCAGTGCAGAGATTATTTCCACATCCATCACCTGGATGATTTTCCCCATTTATGGAATTTTACAAATGTTTTAAATGTTTTTTTAGCCTCTAGATTTTCCGATGGCTTGACTTGCTTTTAAAGAAGACTCTTCCAGACAAGGCTCTTTTTACTGGCTCAACTCCCACATCTTAAGGTGCTACTGTATTACTTCTCTAAAGTAGACATATTACCAATATCCTCAACATGTTCCATGGAGCTAGCAGCAGCTAGATTAGGTTACAACTTGAGGCCAGAAAGTGGACTCACTCCTTTACCGCTCAATCTCTTGGCTGAAAAAAGGAAGTGAGAGCAGCAACATAGTAACAAGCAAACCACCCAGCATTGCCCAAGTCTTCACACATCCTTGCGGGTTCATAACATTTTACACAAGCCTACCTACTACCCATAGAACGTAGACTAGTGTAGTCGCAGGCATTTACTGATATGAGTAAATTAGGTTATCTTTATTTTTTTCTATGAGGATATTCATTTACAGGTTTTCAGCTGAGCATTACCAATTAATCCCCTTTAGGAGAAACAACATTAGATCAAGTAATCTAAGCTCACTGCCTTAGACTAGCAGTTTCGATCTGCTCTTTTGAAGATGAAGCCTCTAGTGCCTATTACTTAGCAGTAGGAATTTGTTTGCATAGCTACAACAGGCTCACTGCAGAGATCTTCCTCTTGCCTATTCTGTTGATACCATACAACATGACCAATTTGCGAGTGCAGAATACGCAGAGTAAACTTTTTCTCCAATTAACACATGGTGTGCTCTTCTGAGTGGGAATACCAAAAATAAAACCTTCAAGGGACCTTAAACCCCTTTTCTACCACTTTATTAAATACTGAAGATTATCCTCCGACATCTTGCTTCAAATTTTTCAATCCCATTTCACGCAAACTCAGCAACTTTGGCATAATAGGCACAAAAGCAGCAAGCCAATTGAATCATAAGGTGGCCACAATATAGGTGTGCATTACATGTGTTGATGAAACCATCTTCCAACCCTTTTGGTCTATTCCAAGATACCAACTGTCAAACTTCAAAAGCCTCAGCTCTTCACCAGATTACTGAACAATGCTCCAGAGTAAGTAGGCAGAGTGCTGTTTGCTTCGGCATTATATTAGCACTACTAGGCAAATGTGTCAATCTGGCACAGTATAAAAATAAAATATTGTTTCTCTAGCAAGTAGGTACAAAACTTCCTGATATAAAAAAAAACACTGAAAAACGTATACACTATCTACATAGGTTCCAGGAAAGTAGAAAGAAGAATTGAGCTTCACAGTTCATAAACATCCTTGGAAAGACTGCCCTAGCCATGGATCATCTGGTCCTGGTATGAACATCGCTTCCTGTGCAACAACGGATCTGACTTTGCAAGTAAACTTTGGACAATATTAAAAATGCTATGCTAAAAAAAGAAGAAAAAAAAATGGAAATTCCCATGATGCTAGTCCTACCAAACTTTTGAATTTACAGAATATATGCAATGGAAAACAAAATTGAGATTTACAAATTTTAGGATAAAGGTTTATCAATAGCACTCCACTAGATAAAACCTCTACTACACTATCATGAGTATTTTGCTTGCTGGAAAATGTAAGAGAGATTAAGGGGTATGAAAAAACAATTGAAATGTACTGAAACCTTAAGATCTAATTGCAAATCTGTTGAGTAAACAATGGTGAAAAGTAAAGCATGCAGACTAACTATAACCATAACTGCAGTGCCCATTCCATCTAGTATACTTTACATATAAAAGTAAACAAACACATCACATAAAAATATCCATTCATGTACCTCCGGCCTATTCTGGGCGAAGATTCCAATGAATTGATCTGATGCAGGTCTGCAGCCTTTGTGAAGTAATGCAGAACCAACATACTCTGCCCGGTCAGCGACCTGCAATAGAATAGTTACAAAGTTGCCAATTACTGCAATACCACATTCTGCAAAACTCTGAAAGGTAGCAAAATTTAAATCTATAAATGAAAACAAATTTTGTTCTTAGAAGTCAGACAAGATCAAGCTTGACACGTTGTCTCCATGTGATAATAGAATGTTTAAAATAAGCATCCTGCCATATTTTTATTTTATTTTTTATACTGAAAATGGAATATGTACTAACCTTTAACATGAACTCTCCTGCATTTGTCATACTAAACAAATAAAATACTAAAAATAAAAGATCATGCCAGTTTCCAGGTTTAGGAGAACACGTGCCTACGACACTTCAGTTTCAGCTTTTTTCCCCAACCTAGACAAAAGTAACCTAGTGAATGACCCGACGACATCAGAAATTACCCTTAATAGCCAACACAATCTCAAATTTCTTAGCAGCAAGAACAATGACAGGGAGGGCCACAAAAGACAAGTCAAAAGAGCCATTGTTACAAGTGGGGTAACTACCTCCTTCTAGGTCAGGACACCAAACCAGTAAAACTGGAAAAAAAAAAAAATGGAAACAAGGTTCATAATGTCTTGGATCCATGTGCTTAGCCTACATGGATGTTAAGTAGGGTTTCAAGCATATAAATACTAGGTTTGGGCCGAATACATGAGAATTTGCCTTAAGAGTCGGACCAAGCAGTAACGCATAAAAAACACTGATCACATAGCGGACTCACAAGCATTAACTGCTGCAAATTCAGCCTCACCTCTGGTAGAGAGAACCTATAACACGGGAGGAGGGGCATTTAGTTAGTTGACAGCAGAATGTGATACACAACCCAATCATGTTTAAACCCTTCATTGAAACACTGCAACTTGGCAGAAGAGCCCCAGACAATGATGGCAAGTCAATGTGTGGAATATATGTTCTGCTGGCTCGAAAGGAGGACAATAGAAAAATAAACGAACAAGGAAACTCTAGGATAAAGCCCTAGAGAATGGGTAGGATTTGGCAGTCCTGTTGCCCACAAGCACTGGAGAATAGGTAGATATTGGCTGAACTTGGCCCTAAATGTACAAACATCTTTGCCTAGCATTCCAACTTGTGATGCACTAGAGGATACCCAGAATCTGAACTAACGTCACTGCATTTTTAACCACACTATTCAGTGAAGTCCACATCCTAGACGTAATCGTAAAGAACACCGTTCCTGGCCATGTGAAGAAATAAGCTCCAACAAGAAAAAATAAATATATAAATAAAAACAAGACCAGATCTTTAGTGGATACGGACCGGACCTGGGTGCACTAGTCATCCAGATCAGGGATGATGGAATTCCTATCGCCCGACGCCCGGGACATCTTGTTTGGGGTCAAGGGCAACAAGTTTTTATGTTTACTTTGTCCTTGGGACAAGTAGGCCCAACCCTCTGCAGCACAAACCCTTTGGCTGCCTGTTTACAGAGAGTGGAACTCTCTGCAGTTGAGGTAATGCGTTTCCAAAAGATAATGCTGTTCGAACTTGTATTTATGGTTCATTATTTGAAAGCCTTGACTATTAGGGTGAGTGCTGTAAATAAATGTTTTAAGGTCACACTTCACTACTGACGTTGGTTCCAGTACAAAAAAAAAACAGCTGTGTATACACATGTTTGAAAACTTTAGGCTATGAGGCTAAGTATAATGCTCCCAGAATGCTCTCTGATTAGATGCAAATGAAGTGTCATTTAGTAAAATGTGTTGATGCATGCTAGTATTTCCCAAAAATATTTCTAATGGAAAATCAGTGTAACCATTTTCAACACGAATATGGGAAGCATGAAAATAAACACTGACAAAGCCAACTGATCTGACATTTTTATAAGTCTTTTAGTTTCATCAATGCGTGTCTTGTTTTGACATGGCTTTTGTAACACTTTATTGTTGTGGGTGCTACCAGGCCCTCAACATTGTAACAAACACTGCCAAAAAAGAAAAAATAAGTTTTTTGAACTCTAAAAGCACACGTTGCCACCAGTGGCATAACAAAGGCCCCGCAGCCGCCCTCCAGGGGGTCCCTTTAGCACAGCACCTGCCCTGAGTGAGTCTGGAGAGGGGGCTCCTCCATGATCTTTGCAAAGGGGCCCCCTCCAGTTTCGTTACGTCACTGATTGCCACTGTAGTTCCTGACACTGAACAAAACTACTTTGTGTGCCAATATGCTCCTTGTGGAAGAGCAGAATGCAATCACTCACAGTAAAGCCAGCCAAAAGAGAGAGAAATAGAAGTTTTTATTAAACAAAATGTCTTTGTTAACACCAGACCTAATTAGGGACCAAGACCCACATGTAGGTAGCTTTTTGCATGTCACAAACAGTGACTTTCGCTGTTTGCGACGTGCAAAAAGCACATTGCGATGCACAAACCCAGTTTTGCGATTCAGTAACCTGGTTACCGAATCGCAAAACGGGTTTGCGAGTCGCAATTAGGAAGGGGTGTTCCCTTCCTAATTGCGACTCGCAGTGCAATGTAGGATTGTTTTGTGACCGCAAACGCGGGCGCAAACCAATCGCAGTTTGCACCCATTTCAAATGGGTGCTAACACTTTCGCAAAAGGGAAGGGGTCCCCATGGGACCCCTTCCCCATTGTGAATGTCACTGTAAACATTTTTTCAGAGCAGGCAGTGGTCCTGTGGACCACTGCCTGCTCTGAAAAAATGAAACAAAAACGTTTCATTTTTCGTTTTTGTAATGCATCTCGTTTTCCTTTAAGGAACAGTCACAGACATGGTGGTCTGCTGTCTCCAGCAGGCCAGCATCCCTGTGAGGGCCGCTATTCGCAAGGGGGTTGCAAATTTCGACCCACCTCATGATTATTCAAATATGAACCTACCTACATGTGGCCCCAAATTCTTAAAGAAAGTCACAAAAGTGCACCCATGGTATGTCGTACCCCTATAAAATATTTGTGAACTGTATTTTAGCATGGGTAAATACGCATGTGTAGATTTGCTCATGTGAAAATCTATTGAGCATCTGCAAGTTAATTTTCCCTCCAGCCACTTTCTTCCCAACCCTGGAAGAAGTTCTAATTCTGCCATTGTCAGGAGTAAATGTCCAACCTTTCTTATTATGGGAAAATATTAGAGAGAAGCTGGTGAAAATCTTTAAAACATGCCGTTTAGTAGGTTTGCAGACTCAAAGGCATTCCAGCCCTGGAACTATTGCTTACTGCTTCCTCCAGCCCCAGTATGCAGATCTGCAGAAAGGTGGCAAAATAAGGAAATTGCTACAGTAGGGATTGAAACTGCAAGTATTCAAGCCCTATTATGGTAGTAGCCCTGGCATAATCAGAGAGGCTATTGTCAGAGCTCTTACATAATGAGATTGCTGCCATAATTTGTCGCCACACTACATGGCACCAAAGGGACAAGTAGATCTTTTTACAGGACAAGTAGATTTGAGAAGCAACCTGTCCCCTGGACAAGTAGATATTTTAATAAATTCCACACCCCTGATCCAGATACTCCTGGAGAGGAGTAAGGTTGTAGCGTACCAATGAACCAGAAAGATGCAGAATGACATGATAACCAACAGGGTCTTAAAGTCTGGTCAAACACGGACAGTAATGACAAACGGACATAAAAACTGCATTCTTCTGTGAGGCAGATAAAATTTCTCAAAGTTAAGGCTGTCAGAAAGAACAATCAATTTCCATGACTACTTCAAGTAAAATACATTTCTAATTACCAACCAGGGAAAGACCCATAGAAATTCATGCAGGTCTTTTATAATTTTTTTAAAAAAGTATAACATGCAGACCTTCGCTTCATAGTCCAACATTTCATTGCCATTAAACTAATAGTGCTGGGATCACAGGACTAACCTCCGAATTGGTTTTTCCACAGTCAACTGGTATATGCAATTAAGTTTTGCGGGGCTACAACAGTAATAGCCTGCCCTGAAATACGGATACTGCTATTTACATACATTAAGCTCCTACCTGGGAGATCTCAGTTACAGCATTTATTTGTTCTGTTAGGTGCCAGTGTGTATCTTGGTTCCCTGCATTCCACCGACCATGATACTGTTAAACAGTGGCTTTGAAGGCAAATAAATTACCATCCACACCCTAGCCATTTCATCCTCCTTTGTTTGAGGGGTACCTATGGAGAGAGGATGCCAAGTTCCTCCTTTTCAACTTAAGGTACACGCATCAGCTGAGGAAGTGTCGATAAGGACCTCTTTAGAGTGCCAATGAAGTAGCGAACTATCTATATATATATATATATATATATATATATATATATATATATATAATGTCACTTACCCAGTGTACATCTGTTCGTGGCATGAGACGCTGCAGATTCACATGCTGTGCACATCTAGTGTTGGGCGCGGAGTGTTACAAGTTGTTTTTCTTCAAAGAAGTATTTGAGCCACGAGATCGAGGGACTCCTCCCCTTTCGGCTCCATTGCGCATGGGCGTCGACTCCATCTTAGATTGTTTTCCCCGCAGAGGGTGAGGTAGGAGTTGTGTATTATAGTAATAGTGCCCATGCAATGGAGTAAATATGTATGTACATAATGTGGTTTAAAGTGATATATTTACAAATGTTCAAGACCAACTTAAAAACTGCTACAGGCTCCCGGGGAGGCAGGAGGGCGCATGTGAATCTGCAGCGTCTCATGCCACGAACAGATGTACACTGGGTAAGTGACATTTTCCGTTCGATGGCATGTGTAGCTAGAGATACACATGCTGTGCATAGACTAGTAAGCAGTTCTCTCCCCAAAAAGCGGTGGCTCAGCCTGTAGGAGTTGAAGTTGTTTGAAATAAAGTTCGTAATACTGCTTTTGCTACTGTGGCTTGCTGTGTTGTAAACACATCCACGCAGTAATGCTTGGTAAACGTATGAGGCGTAGACCATGTGGCTGCCTTACATATTTCGTTAATTGGAATATTTCCTAGAAAGGCCATGGTAGCACCTTTTTTTCTGGTTGAGTGTGCCTTTGGTGTAATAGGCAGCTCTCTTTGCTTTAAGATAGCAGGTTTGAATACACTTAACTATCCATCTAGCAATGCCTTGTTTAGAAATTGGATTCCCTGTATGAGGTTTTTGGAAAGCAATAAATAGTTGTTTTGTTTTTCGAATTAGTTTTGTTCTGTCAATGTAGTACATTAGTGCTCTTTTGATGTCTAATGTATGCAGTGCTCTTTCAGCTACAGAATCTGGCTGTGGGAAGAACACTGGTAATTCTACCGTTTGATCCAAGTGGAACGGTGAGATCACTTTTGGTAAAAAATTTGGATTTGTCCGTAGAACTACTTTATGCTTGTGTATTTGAATAAATGGTTCTTGTATGGTAAATGCTTGAATTTCACTCACTCTTCTCAGAGATGTGATGGCAATCAAAAATGCAACTTTCCATGTTAAGTATTGCATTTCATAAGAGTGCATGGGCTCAAAAGGTGGACCCATGAGTCGTGTTAAGACAATGTTGAGGTTCCATGAAGGAACTGGTGGTGTTCGTGGTGGAATAATTCTCTTTAGGCCTTCCATAAATGCTTTTATGACTGGTATCCTAAATAATGAAGTTGAGTGCGTAATTTGCAGGTAGGCTGAAATTGCGGTCAGATGTATCTTTATTGAAGAGAAAGCTAGCTTTGACTTTTGCAATTGTAGTAAGTATCCTACTATAACTTTGGCAGATGCGTGTAAGGGTTGAATTTGATTAATATGACCGTAATAAACAAATCTTTTCCACTTATTTGCATAGCAGTGTCTAGTGGTAGGTTTCCTAGCTTGTCTTATGACCTCCATACATTCTTGTGTGAGGTCTAAGTGTCCGAATTCTAGGATTTCAGGAGCCAAATTGCTAGATTCAGCGATGCTGGATTTGGGTGTCTGATCTGTTGTTTGTGTTGTGTTAACAGATCTGGTCTGTTTGGTATTTTGACATGAGGTACTACTGAGAGGTCTAGTAGTGTTGTGTACCAAGGTTGTCTTGCCCATGTCGGTGCTATTAGTATGAGTTTGAGTTTGTTTTGGCTCAATTTGTTTACTAGATATGGAAGGAGTGGGAGAGGGGGAAAAGCGTAAGCAAATATCCCTGACCAGCTCATCCATAACGCATTGCCCCGACTGATCTTGTGGGTACCTGGATGCAAAGTTTTGGCATTTTGCGTTTTCCTTTGTTGCAAATAGATCTATTTGTGGTGTTCCCCACATTTGAAAGTAAGTGTTTAGTATTTGGGGATGAATCTCCCATTCGTGGATCTGTTGGTGATCCCGAGAGAGATTGTCTGCTAACTGGTTCTGAATTCCTGGAATAAATTGTGCTATTAGGTGAATGTGGTTGTGAATCGCCCAATGCCATATTTTCTGTGTTAGGAGACACAACTGTGTTGAGTGTGTGCCTCCCTGTTTGTTTAGGTAATACATTGTTGTCATGTCTGTTTTGACAAGAATGTGTTTGTGACTTATTATGGGTTGAAATGCTTTGAGCGCTAGAAATACCGCTAACAGTTCTAAGTGATTTATGTGAAACTGTTTTTGCTGTATGTCCCATTGTCCTTGGATGCTGTGTTGATTGAGGTGTGCTCCCCACCCTATCATGGAAGCATCTGTTATTATGTATTGTGGCACTGGGTCTTGGAAAGGCCGCCCTTGGTTTAAATTTATACTGTTCCACCATTGAAGCAAGATGTATGTTTGGCGGTCTATCAACACCAGATCTAGAAGTGGACCCTGTGCTTGTGACCATTGTGATGCTAGGCACTGTTGTAAGGGCCGCATGTGCAACCTTGCGTTTGGGACAATGGCTATGCATGAAGACATCATGCCTAGTAGTTTCATCACTAGTTTGACTTGTATCTTTTGATTTGGATACATGGTCTGTATCACATTGTGAAATGTGTGAACTCTTTGTGGACTTGGAGTGGCAATCCCTTTTGCTGTGCTGATTGTTGCTCCTAAGTATTGCTGTGTTTGACACAGCAGAAGGTGTGACTGTGTAGTTGATTGAGAAACCTAATTTGTGGAGGATTTCTATGACATATTTGGTGTGTTGTGAACACCCTGGATGTAGAATCCCTATACACCAACATTCCCCAGGAGGCCACTCTGCAGGTCATTAGCGACCTTTTGGAAGCCAATAGAGGAGAGTCACGTACACCGCCTGACTTCATACTTGACTTGGCACATTTGGCTCTCACAAGGAACTACTTCAAGTTTGAGGATAACTTTTTCCTGCAAATACAGGGTACATCTATGGGTAGCACTTTCGCACCTAGCCTAGCATGTCTCTATGTTGATCACTTTGAGAGACAGGTAGTCAACCACGATGACAACCCGTTTTCCCAGCAGATTAAACTCTGGAAACGATATATAGATGACATTCTATTGGTCTGGACAGGAACTAGAGATGAGGCGATGAATTTTGTAAATTGGTTAAATACAGCTAACCCTTTCCTGAACTTCACCATGACCATAGGTGACAACCAACTAGCATTTCTTGACTTATCAATCTATGAAAGCAATGGGGCTCTAGCCACAGAGGTCTATTATAAACCCACAGATCGGAATAACCTGCTCCAATTCAAAAGCTTCCACCCAAGGTCCCTGAGGGAGAATCTCCCGGTTGGTCAATTCTTACGTCTACGACGGAATTGTTCCACCCTCACAAACTACCGCAAACACGCCGAGAAATTGGTTAGTAAGCTGCAAACCAAGGATTATCCCACACATCTGGTGAAGAGAGCATACAAAAGAGCGGGGAATAATAATAGGGACCAACTACTACAACCACGCACTAGGACGTCTGACACTGAACAAATTGTGTGTGTGACTACCTTCAATCCACTATCCAATAAGATTCAGAAAATCATCAATGATGAGTGGAAAATCCTTATATCTGGTGGTTTACCCTTTCAGCAGCCACTACATGCGTTTAAAAGAGCCACAAACATACGGGACATGGTTGTCCACACAAGACCCAAAGAAAAAAACAATTCCCTGACGACACTAACCACACTATGGGGCCTCCCACCACCAAGAGGACACTACCCATGTGGCAACTGCAGTGTCTGCTGTTTCACCAAAAAGTCAACCACAATAGACCTAGACCTTAAGACTCCATGGGCTCAAAGATCCCTAACCAACTGTAACAGCAAAAACGTGATATATTTGATTAGATGCCCCTGTAACCTTAAATACGTGGGAATGACATCTAGAAAGGTCGCCACGAGAATCTGTGAACATAGGAGTACGATCCGTTGTAAACGAGAGGCTACTAAATTGACTAACCACTTCCTTCTGGAAAAACATTCGGCAGATGACTTACACTGGACGGTCATTGAGCAACTATCTCCATCGTCCTCCAATATGACACAGAGATTGCTCCAGACCGAACAACGTTGGGTCTGGAGATTACACACGGACACCAATGGTCTTAATGATGAGATCCCTTGGTTCACACTCAATAAATGATTTCTCTGACTAACTTATGAGTCCTCCCTTCCGTCTGCTTCTGCTCTATCTTTTTCTTCCCCTTCCCCCCCCCCCCCCCCCCCGGTTGCATTTCTTCTACAATATCCCTTCTCCCTCCTCCCTTTCTTTCGTTTCCCCCCCCTCTTTTTCTCCCCCCCCCCTCTCCTTCCTTTTCTTTATCCTTTCCCTCGTTTTTCCTCGCTTTTTCTTTTTTCCCTTTTTTTCTTAGCCCTTTGGGCTACGGGACCGCTGGGAACTACATTTCCCAGCGTCCACTGTAAACGCGAGCCTTCCGCTGGTGGCGCTCGGGCCGGAATCTTCCGGCTCGGGCCCCACCCTTGCACTCGCCCGCATTCATGCCGGCGCCCCAGCACTGCTGGGGCGCCCGCGGGTGCGGCAAAGCACATCGCGCCATCAACCTAAAGAGGCCCGCCTTTGCAATCGATCACATTCATGCCGGCGCCCCGGCTTGGCCGGTGCGCCCGCCATTACGGCAATCATATCGAGGCTAGTAACGCAAGGAGGCCCGCGGCGGTGATTAACATTAATTGAACTCCAATTTACGCGCTAACAGGGCGCACCTGGAATTTCTTACAGCCATAAATAGACCGTTCTCCCTCAGCCACTTGTCACAAGCGGTCCAAGGAGAGGACGAAGTAGGCGCACGGCGAGCGTCCCTTTTGATGTAGTGAGTGACATACCGGATCACAGGCAACACAGATAAGCCCTTATTGCTTTTAATCTTACTTTTTTTGTCTATAGTCACTTCGGTTTCTCTTAACCAGTATTTTTCTACCAGCAATAGTGGGTTCCTACTGGGAACTTGTTTTTCCCCCCTATTGCTCCCTCTGTATCTATTCTGCCTACTTCTGTTCTTCTCCTCACTTCGTCTTTATGTTCATCTCTATCCCTTAGTGTGTGACTATAAGGGGACACTCCCCCTCCTGGATACCAGAGGCTAGCTGCCTCTAAGAAAAGGGTAAGAACTATAATTCCCTGCAGTGATAGGACTGTCCACTTGTGTAGATATACCCACTCAGTCACTCCACGCATGTATTTTACCTTTTTTGAACATATGTGTTTCGTGCATGAATGCATCCCCTTGACACGTGTGTAGTTGGTTGGTTTTGCAGTGCTGTGTGCCACCAGAGTGCTAATTAATTGCTTTTCTCCCCATAGGCCGCCTCAAGGTAATTCCTTGGGTAATGTAGATCATTCTTTTTTCATTTTCTCACTCTTTGATTTCCCCATAGAGTATTTTCCTCCAACGTGAGACGTAGGGATCCTAGGCCCTGACGAATGCCCCGAGACCTTCATTGGCTCACTTTTGAGGGCAGAAACATGTTGGCTAGTAATTAGTTAGGTGACCCTGTGAGTCCTTGTCCTCACAGAGGTGTCCCAACCCCCCTTTTTAACTACACCAAACAGACACCACCATTAAATTTGTTGCTCTTCACAGGTGTCTGCTTAGGTGTTTTTAGTTTTTCAGTAGATTAGCTGGATCCCGATCTTTCCAGAAACAAGTTTATTTACGCACTCCCTCCTGTTCCTTTAACAGTGAGGTTGAGTCCGCCCAGGTGGCACTGTCCTACCTGGGTGGGTCTAGGTGGTCAAATGATGAAGCATGACACTATATAGTGTGTGAGACCACCTAGTCCGTAAAAGGAAATTCCCTTCTTCCCTCCCCTCGCTGTTCCACTTGGTAATTTCCAACTGACATTCCACTGACGTTACCCTTCCAAATAGGAATACATACAACCTAGGACTACGCTAATATCCGCGACGTCCGCTTCTAGAGAACCCCGTACTTTCGTGTGTACTTTGAATTATAGGGAGCTAAGTACGGAGTGTTCCTCCATAGTTATCCCCCCTCCTCCCTCTTCCTCTCTCCATGTGTAATGATAGTTGAGCAGCTGCTAGCTGCGAGAGTCCCCCCCCTCTAGTGAGTAACTATTGCTCCTTTGTCCAGGACCACACACCAACACTAAGGTTGTTTGTCCTCTTCCCTTTCTTTTCCCCTCTCCCCCTACTGCCTCATATCGGTGCTCTTTCTTCCCCAGTATGGCGGAAGGACTCTCCTTCAGTGATGAGGATCTGACAGCCATTCTGTCGGCCCCCTCACTTCTTGGTGATACCACCCTCTCCAAGAGTTTGTCCCAGTTAGGCGACTGGGATACACTAGTAGAACTAAAACGATCTCATGTCAAAACTATTCTCCACGGGGCCGTTCTGACTGAATACCTCCGGAGCAATACAGCACCAAACGGACTGTTGGTCACCAATGCCCCACGTATATTCCTTGAAGATCTAGAATTTAGAAAGGATTGGGCTCTGATAGCATGGAAGTGTACTAGAGATTGGCTCATCCTGATTATAAAAACAGCGACAAGGTTATCCGAGGCACTCCTAATTCAGATAAAAACGAGTGAGAATAACCTTAAATCAGGGATGAGCATTCTCTCCTTTAAAAAGAAACTAGAGGAGGTTAACAAAAATATGAACGAGCATAAGGAATATCTCACTCAGCGAAAGATTTCTAAATTCCAAAAAGATCTCGATCGGTTCTCCCACGAGAAGATATACCCTTATACCAAATCGGATTATGTAGCGAAAACTAACAACATATCCGACACCTCATCTGGTGGTAACACCAGTTCAGATAATGATAGTTCATCATCAGATAATTTGCGGCAACGTCGTGGACGACGTGGGCAACGCCGGGGAAGGTGGAATCACCCACCTATGTTACCCCCCTGCCCTCCATACCATAATCAACAATGGGGTTGGCCTTCCCAATATGGACTCCCACCTCAATACCAGGCGCCCTTTTTCCAACACCCTGCACAATGGTCTTTTCCTGAGCCACCGCAGCCTTTTTTAGACAGAGGCAACGGGAGGGGAAAAGGAAAAAGGAAAGAGGTACATTGGAGGCCAAGAGAGGACACCCCAGAGAATACTGCACAAAGGGAACCCCTCCCAGGGACAAGCAAAACACTGTAACGAGCCTGACGGATAATCAAACGGATAACATTATCAATCTGAGTAACCGGGTTCTGAGTGAAATTGAAACTAAGGCACTAAACAAGGGCTTAAACTTTGTGCCCACGCCCAAAATTGACTTATTTAAAACCCGAACAGAACTAGCGGGTTTGTTTCGAAAGATACGCTTGAAAACGTTCTTCTTGGAGAAACATTACGAGGCTTCAGACAAAAACACTGGCCTACGCCCAAAGTCCACCTTCTGCCCAACCACGGGACAGATGCCCCCCGAGGTCCTGGCTTTTGAGAAATCAGTATCCCTAAAAGTCAACGCACTTACTGGGACCACCAAAAAAACATACCAGAATATGAGTACGGCCGAGCTTTCAGCTCTGAAAGGCCTGACATCTGACCCCATGATAATCATTAAACCAGCAGACAAAGGGGGAGCAACGGTAATTTCTCCACTTAAAATGTATAGAGATGAGTGCGAACGTCTGTTGGGTAACACCCACCATTATAAACGCTTATCTCGAGACCCCACACCTGATATTCAAGATGAAATTTCCTTTTTCGTGATGAAGGGCTTAGAGAACGACTGGATTACTCGACATGAGGCAGACTTCCTGATACAGGCTAACCCTAGGATTCCCTACTTTTATATTCTCCCTAAAATGCATAAAGGGAAAATTCCCCCACCAGGGAGACCTATTGTATCCGGGATCGGATCGGTTCTAGAACCCCTGTCTCAATTTGTGGATTTCTTCCTTCAGCCATTGGTCAGAAGAATTCCTACTTACCTAAAAGACACAACGGATGTGTTAGTCTTATTAGACTCTGTGGCTTTTGACACAACTAGAGAACTGTTGATCACCCTGGATGTAGAATCCCTATACACCAACATTCCCCAGGAGGCCACTCTGCAGGTCATTAGCGACCTTTTGGAAGCCAATAGAGGAGAGTCACGTACACCGCCTGACTTCATACTTGACTTGGCACATTTGGCTCTCACAAGGAACTACTTCAAGTTTGAGGATAACTTTTTCCTGCAAATACAGGGTACATCTATGGGTAGCACTTTCGCACCTAGCCTAGCATGTCTCTATGTTGATCACTTTGAGAGACAGGTAGTCAACCACGATGACAACCCGTTTTCCCAGCAGATTAAACTCTGGAAACGATATATAGATGACATTCTATTGGTCTGGACAGGAACTAGAGATGAGGCGATGAATTTTGTAAATTGGTTAAATACAGCTAACCCTTTCCTGAACTTCACCATGACCATAGGTGACAACCAACTAGCATTTCTTGACTTATCAATCTATGAAAGCAATGGGGCTCTAGCCACAGAGGTCTATTATAAACCCACAGATCGGAATAACCTGCTCCAATTCAAAAGCTTCCACCCAAGGTCCCTGAGGGAGAATCTCCCGGTTGGTCAATTCTTACGTCTACGACGGAATTGTTCCACCCTCACAAACTACCGCAAACACGCTGAGAAATTGGTTAGTAAGCTGCAAACCAAGGATTATCCCACACATCTGGTGAAGAGAGCATACAAAAGAGCGGGGAATAATAATAGGGACCAACTACTACAACCACGCACTAGGACGTCTGACACTGAACAAATTGTGTGTGTGACTACCTTCAATCCACTATCCAATAAGATTCAGAAAATCATCAATGATGAGTGGAAAATCCTTATATCTGGTGGTTTACCCTTTCAGCAGCCACTACATGCGTTTAAAAGAGCCACAAACATACGGGACATGGTTGTCCACACAAGACCCAAAGAAGAAAAAAACAATTCCCTGACGACACTAACCACACTATGGGGCCTCCCACCACCAAGAGGACACTACCCATGTGGCAACTGCAGTGTCTGCTGTTTCACCAAAAAGTCAACCACAATAGACCTAGACCTTAAGACTCCATGGGCTCAAAGATCCCTAACCAACTGTAACAGCAAAAACGTGATATATTTGATTAGATGCCCCTGTAACCTTAAATACGTGGGAATGACATCTAGAAAGGTCGCCACGAGAATCTGTGAACATAGGAGTACGATCCGTTGTAAACGAGAGGCTACTAAATTGACTAACCACTTCCTTCTGGAAAAACATTCGGCAGATGACTTACACTGGACGGTCATTGAGCAACTATCTCCATCGTCCTCCAATATGACACAGAGATTGCTCCAGACCGAACAACGTTGGGTCTGGAGATTACACACGGACACCAATGGTCTTAATGATGAGATCCCTTGGTTCACACTCAATAAATGATTTCTCTGACTAACTTATGAGTCCTCCCTTCCGTCTGCTTCTGCTCTATCTTTTTCTTCCCCTTCCCCCCCCCCCCCCCGGTTGCATTTCTTCTACAATATCCCTTCTCCCTCCTCCCTTTCTTTCGTTTCCCCCCCCTCTTTTTCTCCCCCCCCCTCTCCTTCCTTTTCTTTATCCTTTCCCTCGTTTTTCCTCGCTTTTTCTTTTTTCCCTTTTTTTCTTAGCCCTTTGGGCTACGGGACCGCTGGGAACTACATTTCCCAGCGTCCACTGTAAACGCGAGCCTTCCGCTGGTGGCGCTCGGGCCGGAATCTTCCGGCTCGGGCCCCACCCTTGCACTCGCCCGCATTCATGCCGGCGCCCCAGCACTGCTGGGGCGCCCGCGGGTGCGGCAAAGCACATCGCGCCATCAACCTAAAGAGGCCCGCCTTTGCAATCGATCACATTCATGCCGGCGCCCCGGCTTGGCCGGTGCGCCCGCCATTACGGCAATCATATCGAGGCTAGTAACGCAAGGAGGCCCGCGGCGGTGATTAACATTAATTGAACTCCAATTTACGCGCTAACAGGGCGCACCTGGAATTTCTTACAGCCATAAATAGACCGTTCTCCCTCAGCCACTTGTCACAAGCGGTCCAAGGAGAGGACGAAGTAGGCGCACGGCGAGCGTCCCTTTTGATGTAGTGAGTGACATACCGGATCACAGGCAACACAGATAAGCCCTTATTGCTTTTAATCTTACTTTTTTTGTCTATAGTCACTTCGGTTTCTCTTAACCAGTATTTTTCTACCAGCAATAGTGGGTTCCTACTGGGAACTTGTTTTTCCCCCCTATTGCTCCCTCTGTATCTATTCTGCCTACTTCTGTTCTTCTCCTCACTTCGTCTTTATGTTCATCTCTATCCCTTAGTGTGTGACTATAAGGGGACACTCCCCCTCCTGGATACCAGAGGCTAGCTGCCTCTAAGAAAAGGGTAAGAACTATAATTCCCTGCAGTGATAGGACTGTCCACTTGTGTAGATATACCCACTCAGTCACTCCACGCATGTATTTTACCTTTTTTGAACATATGTGTTTCGTGCATGAATGCATCCCCTTGACACGTGTGTAGTTGGTTGGTTTTGCAGTGCTGTGTGCCACCAGAGTGCTAATTAATTGCTTTTCTCCCCATAGGCCGCCTCAAGGTAATTCCTTGGGTAATGTAGATCATTCTTTTTTCATTTTCTCACTCTTTGATTTCCCCATAGAGTATTTTCCTCCAACGTGAGACGTAGGGATCCTAGGCCCTGACGAATGCCCCGAGACCTTCATTGGCTCACTTTTGAGGGCAGAAACATGTTGGCTAGTAATTAGTTAGGTGACCCTGTGAGTCCTTGTCCTCACAGAGGTGTCCCAACCCCCCTTTTTAACTACACCAAACAGACACCACCATTAAATTTGTTGCTCTTCACAGGTGTCTGCTTAGGTGTTTTTAGTTTTTCAGTAGATTAGCTGGATCCCGATCTTTCCAGAAACAAGTTTATTTACGCACTCCCTCCTGTTCCTTTAACAGTGAGGTTGAGTCCGCCCAGGTGGCACTGTCCTACCTGGGTGGGTCTAGGTGGTCAAATGATGAAGCATGACACTATATAGTGTGTGAGACCACCTAGTCCGTAAAAGGAAATTCCCTTCTTCCCTCCCCTCGCTGTTCCACTTGGTAATTTCCAACTGACATTCCACTGACGTTACCCTTCCAAATAGGAATACATACAACCTAGGACTACGCTAATATCCGCGACGTCCGCTTCTAGAGAACCCCGTACTTTCGTGTGTACTTTGTGTTGTGAACACCGTCTTAGCGTGTTGGTTTTGATTAACCAATCGTCTAGGTACAGGAACACATGTATTTGCTGCCTTCTGATATGTGCAGCTACTACTGCTAAGCATTTTGTAAAAACTCTTGGTGCAGTTGTTATTCCGAATGGCAACACTTTGAATTGGTAATGTATCCCTTGGAATACAAACCTTAGGTACTTTGTGTGTGAAGGATGTATTGGTATATGGAAATATGCATTCTTTAGGTCTAGTGTTGTCATGTAGTCTTGTTGTTTGAGCAGTGGGATTACGTCTTGTAATGTAACCATGTGAAAGTGATCTGATTTGATGTAGGTATTTAATGTTCTGAGATCTAGTATAGGTCTCAGACTCTTGTCCTTTTTGGGTATCAGAAAGTACAGGGAGTAAACTCCTGTGTTTATTTGTTGTTTTGGTACTAACTCTATTGCTTCTTTTTGTAGCAATGCCTGAACTTCTAGTCCTAGAAGATCTATATGTTGTTTTGACATATTGTGTGTTTTCGGTGGAATGTTTGGAGGGAATTTGAGAAATTCTATGCAATAACCATGCTGGATAATTGCTAAGACCCAAGTGTCTGTTGTTATTTCCTCCCAATGTTTGTAAAACTTGGTTAGTCTCCCCCCCACAGGTGTTGTGTTGGGGATTTGTGACCTTGAAGTCACTGCTTGTTTGGAGGAGTTTTGGGACTTTGGAACTTTCCTCTATTCCTTTGAAATTGTCCCCCTCTATATTGTCCCCGAAAACCTCCCCGCTGATACTGGCTCTGGTAAGTGGGCTTTGTTTGTGAGGTTGTGGCGTCTGTGGTTTGCCCTCGAAACCCCCCCCCTCGAAATTGTGTCTTTCGAAATGTGCCTCTGCTCTGTGGGGAGTAGAGTTCGCCCATGGCTTTGGCCGTGTCAGTGTCTAAGTTTTTCGATCGCAGTGTCCACCTCCGGGCCAAACAACTGCTGTCCGTTGAATGGCATATTCAGCACAGCTTGCTGTATCTCTGGTTTAAATCCTGATGTACGCAGCCATGCATGTCTCCTTATTGTTACTGCTGTGTTGACAGTTCTAGCAGCTGTGTCTGCAGCATCCATTGCTGACCGTATCTGATTATTGGAGATACCCTGTCCTTCTACTACTTGCTGTGCTCTTTTTTGGAACTCCTTGGGTAAATGTTCAATAAGGTGTTGCATCTCATCCCAATGGGCCCTATCATATCTGGCTAGCAAAGCTTGCAAATTTGCAATACGCCACTGGTTTGCTGCCTGTGCCGCCACCCTTTTGCCTGCAGCATCGAATTTTCGACTTTCTTTATCTGGAGGTGGTGCATCTCCTGAAGTAGGAGAGTCGGCTCTTTTGCGCGCTGCTCCCACTACAACAGAGTCTGGTGTTAGCTGTTGTGTAATGTACACTGGGTCTGTTGGTGGCGGTTTATATTTATCTACTCTTGGAGTAATGGCTCTCCCTTTAACAGGCTCCTTAAACACTTGTTTGGAGTGTTTTAGCATTCCAGGTAGCATAGGAAGACTCGGATATTGGCTGTGTGTGGACGACAGTGTATTAAAAAGAAAGTCGTCTTTAATGGGCTCTGAATGAAGGCTGACATTATGAAATGCCGCTGCTCTTGACACCACCTGTGCGTAGCCTGTACTATCCTCTGGTGGCGATGGTTTAGCTGGATAGCATTCTGGACTATTATCTGACACTGGTGCGTCATAAAGGTCCCATGCGTCAGGGTCATCTTGACTCATTCCTGTAGGAGTTGGGGATTGCATCATTGGTGGGGTGGCTACCGGTGATGGTTGCGGAGAGTGATGTGGGGATGGTGGCGGTGTTACTGGTTTAGCCACCTTTGTGTGTGGCTGTTTGTCCTGGTCTTGGAAGGCAAGCTTGCGTCTCATTTTGACTGGAGGAAGAGTGCTGATCTTCCCTGTATCTTTTTGAATAAAGAGCCGTCTTTGTGTGTGATCTGGCTCGATTGCCTGTAATTCCTGTCCAAATCTATGTGTCTTCATTTGTGTGGACAGTCCTTGTTCCTCAGTGTAGGAACTTGTTTTCGGTTCCGAGGCCGGATATTTCGGTACCGAAACCTTTTTGGCTGCTTTTTTCAGCTCCGACGAAACCTTTTTTTACTTTCGGCGTCATGCTCTCTCGGTGCCGCTGTCTCAGTGCCGAATCTTCTGAGCCACTATCTCGGGCCCGAGATTGCTGTGTGCCGGTATCTCGACCGGAGTCGGATGACTTCGACACCAGCTCGCCCTTTTTCGGTGCCGATGAACGGTCACCTACTTTTCGGGTTAAGCCATGGCCTGTTGGCGGTGGCGTCCCCTGGGCTTTAGCGCTTTTCTCGTGAGTTCTTGGTTTCGACGTCTTACTCATGGTTTTAGGCGTTTCCTCGGGATCGATCTCCTCAGAGTCCGACTCCTGGGTGGAGAATGTTTCTTCCTCGAAACGCTCTTGTCCTGTAGGCGCCGATGCCATTTGCAGTCTTCTTGCTCTTCGGTCCCTGAGTGTCTTCCTGGACCGAAACGCTCGACAGGCCTCACAAGTATGGTGACAAACACAAGTTACAGACCAGATGTTGATCTGTATATGGATACTTGTTATGGCATTTTGGACAGAAGCGGAATGGGGTCCGTTCCATCAGCTTTGAAGAGACTAGGCCGGGCCGACCAGGCCCCGACTGGGATGGAAAAAAAAAACAAAGGGCCACCGGAGCTCTTCTTAATTCGGTGTCAATCTGTTGTAACTAACCCGATACCGAACGCAAACAATACCGACTATTTTTCCGAGATTCTAACTAACTTTCCGACCCGAAACACGGAGCGAAAAGGAACACGTCCGAACCCGATGGCGGAAAAAAACCAATCTAAGATGGAGTCGACGCCCATGCGCAATGGAGTCGAAATAGGAGGAGTCCCTCTGTCTCGTGACTCGAAAAAAGACTTCTTCGAAGAAAAACAACTTGTAACACTCCGAGCCCAACACCAGATGGCGGGATGTGCACAGCATGTGTATCTGCAGCTACACATGCCATTGAACATATATATACACACATATATACATATACACACACATATATATATATATGTATATATATATATATACACACACACACACCCATATACACACACATACACACACACACACGAGTCAGACAGATTGCACTATCTAAATGGTGATTACTTTAGTCAATCAATACAAATAACTGAAAACGGGAATTTAAAAAGGCAATGAAGAGGATGTAGGCCTTGCTGCTAAGAACTGTGTATCCAGCAGGTCACAAGATCGAATCCTGGCAAATCCAATCAGCCTTCATTCATAGGAGACTGATAAATGGAGCACTATTGTACCAAGCAAACACAGCTCTCCCCTTTCAACCTTTTAAATCTTGCCACTACAATTCTCTTCACTGGGGATAGCTATATAATATTTCATTTAATCCCCTTACTGGTCAACCTTTAAGTAATCCCTGCTAAGCAGCCTATCCCATTAACACCTTCTCGTGCCTGTGAAATGCCTAGCAAAAAGACTTTCCACAACCCATCTCCCTCCCCCAGGCTGTAAAACAAGGAGGCAATATTCCACCCCTCTTGATGCCTTAGTCTGATTGAGGGAGACTGATCTAGCACACCATTCTCCACCGATCAAGATTATGTAGATATATAGCCTTAGCCCTGCTCAGTTTGGTTGTCTGCTTTGAACTTTGCACAGGGAGATAATTTTATTTAAAGCACAGCTTTGTATTTCACTACTACATATTTTGCCTGAAGTGTTACGTAAAAGATTACTGCAAAGCCCCATTCTCTCAACAGTAGCCTAGGACATTGTTATTATCACTTACAATGGGCTCTGTAGCAGATCAGATAAACGCACAGTGCAGGATGGCATCAGGGGCGACAGGTAGGTTGCACGTTTTACAGTTTTGGACTGGGCAAGCTTGCTGTGTCAGTGATTATCCTTAACTCTTGATAGCCCTTAAGTAAGAAGTTAAGGGAATGCTAAGACTCCAGCAATTACTACAACATCAGCAGACATCTAATGAACAAACAATAAACAAACTAGTTATTCCATTGCCTTGTCCTGTAGACACTGGTCATGCCTGGACATCTGTGGTGAAATTACTATTTTTTTTTTTTAAAGGCAACCCCCTCCTCCCCATGTAACATCCACTTCTGGTCCTTGACATTATAGCACGTATGTGCGTGGAGTAAGTGAAGCACAAAACTAGTTATAAAGCAAGAGGTTCAGAGGTTGAGCTAAGCGGAATACATATGGCAGATCGCAGAAATGTACAGTGAAGGAAAAGATGCAGGAACAGAAAATGTACCACGAAAAAGTGGCGGATGAGCAGGTGGGCCTTCAGACAAGATCCTCAAAGAGGAGGTGAGGGGAAAGTGGTTTATCCAGTATGGGCCAGTGCAAGGGAAAGACCATCATAAACAGCTCAACCTCTCAGCAGGAGGGAAGTTCATGTGTTTAGTCCCCGTTAAATTGGGTACTAAATAAGTGACACTCTTAAAAAAAAAAAAAAAACAGAAATGGGGTGCTGAAAACTTTTTTTTTAAAGTTTTTTTTTTTTAAGTTATTTATTTTCCTACGCGTTTCCTCACTCATCCCTAGAAGGAGCTAGGAAGAGATAGGAGAGACTACTTCTGGATTGCGCACACACACACACCCCTCCCGCCTGCAATTTTCACAGGGGGAGAGGAGAAGAAGAAATAACTGGCCAATGCAGCAAGCCAGAAAGTCATACCCTGTCCCACGTAGAAAGCCCAGGTTGATAAATTTCATGCTGCAGAGATGCTTGGCTTGTAGTGAGCTTTTAGTTTACTTCATATTGCACTCAACTACGCGTAATTTTGCATCTCTAATAGCAAGTGATTTGAAAAAAAATTAAATCCTATGATTCAAAGAAATAAAATCAAGCTAGAAAAGCTAACAGGCAGCACTGACCGAAGCAGTGCTAGGAGCATGAAGGAAGTTGGGACATTGTACAGAGAGCCATAGGTCAGACAGAACCGGAGAGAAGAAATTTTCAACACTAAAGAACTGCACTACATCCCGGATATTGCTGGTCTATAGAGTCAAGCGTAACAGCGAACCAGTACAAGTGCCTTGAAAGAAGTTTAAGTTAGCTCAAATTCTTTAAGACAGGTCAGTGACCTAGTATACCTTTGAAAAATCATTACAGTTAAAGGCTGTGTGGTGAGGCAATGCCACGCATTACAACATGTCAAACCATTCACTTGCATTGAAGTGATAATGCTTTCAATTAAGGTGTGACGATTAGAAGCACTGCTACAGGCACAACTTTTTCCTTGGCTCAAGCAGAAGGTGGTATCTCAGCCAGATTGCTGGCCCAGCCATTTCGGTATAGTAAGAATACATTTCACCTTGTGCCAAGCAAATCATAATGGGGGAGCACTTCAAATGAAAGGGTTTAGGTTTTCGCTTCAACAGTCCTCAAAAGTTTCAAAAACAAAGGTCTGAAAGGTCACACTAACTCGACATGAAAACTGAACCCAAATCAAGACAAATGTTTGATCAACTATATTTAATATCATTAAGCTGCATTTACCTCTTGGTAGGAGATCCAATCATAAGGCTGGTTTGGTTTTCTATGGCCTAAACAGGGGCCGTTATCTGAAATTAAAAAAATAAAACCTTATTTAAAAAAAAGGAAACACAAAAAAAAAATCTTGTTGTAGGCCATTTTACAATAAGCATAACCTCCACACCACTGAAACTACTGACACAGAATTGTAAACCCTAGGAGTGTCAGAAGATTTCTTAAAAAACACAATTGTTTTTACTTACTCGATACCCGTAATCCTCTTTGGAAAACTTCATATAAAGTTCTTACATCATCGTAGTAGTATGTCAATGGTTCATCAGTATCCATAAGGGTACATCTTCTTGCAAGTTCTCCACCCTAGAAAAACGAAAACAAATATTGGTACACGCTAATGCTAAATTCCAAGAAAACTAAACAAAGTGGTCAAAAACTGCCTACAATAGCTTTGCCAAGCTAAAAACGCATCCAGCACTGACACACCAATAGCCCTCTTCAGTGATCGGGTATGATCAAATGTTCTGCGTATTAAATATTGTTACGCTTATCAGGATACTTTTTTTTTCTTCATTTCATCTAGATCCCTGGGTCCATCTCAGTTACTAATTTCGTTAGAGTTAGCATCCGGTATGAGATGTTCAGCCAGTCCTGGATTACATCACTTTTCAATCCAGGTGCTAGTAGTTTGACTGGCAAGAGGACCAGAGTCACTCTAAAAGTACCACTTGCTGATCTTTCATGATCGAAAACGTGTATACACTCAAAACGTTAAGCATGAAGTCAGACTTGCCAACTTAGAGAAACTTTCACTGTGAGGAGGGGGTGGGGCCTTGAAGAGGGGGTGGGGCCTTTGAAGTGGGCAGGTCTTAGTGCACAGCACAGTCCGAGGCAAAAGAGTGGAGTGCTGAGGTGAGAGGTCCTGAATGGGCAGAATTTTAGCAGCTGAACACAAGAGCTGTTGCAGTTTCTTGAAGTTGTGCATTAAACATCTGGAGAAAAGAGGCCAGGCTTCATGCTGTTGATCCTGGTTTGGTTGTTCAGTTTAGGTGCAGTTGAAGTAGGAATGTTTTTATGGTGGGTGGTTGGGGGGAGGGGGGGGTCTAGAGGAATGGAGGTAGAGGGAGGAAAAGTGTGCAGAGATACTAAGAGGGACAAGGAGGAAGGGATGAATGGATTGTCTGAAGTCAAAAGAAGGATTGCCAGGCTCTACATCAACTAGAATTTATGCACAAAATACCTCAGCATTATACCACAGAATAAGAAATATCAAATGTAACTTGTTGCTATAAAAAAATAAAAAAAATAAAAAATAATAAAAAATAAAATAAAAAAATTCAGGACACAAAATGGAGCATGGGGGGAAGTAGAACAATCCTTCAAATCGACAGAACCCAGCTATGGAATGGCTCAGTTAACACAGAGGACTGTTAACTGGTACAAAGTGATCTGCTCAGACAAACCTGGCATTTTTTGGTCCCATCACTTTGCCTACAGTAATACTACAAGAAACAAATCGCAGAATAACAAGGCTGTCGGAGCTAGCCCATCATGACCCTTGATGTGCTGTACATGCAGACAGGCAGGGGCACTGCAAAGTTTACAGCCAACAGACTTCAGTTTACTCAGTTCTAGAATACAAGTAACACATTGAATACATTTTATAATGAGTCATGACCTGTACAGAGTGGGAGTCTCAATGAGATGGAGCCATCAGCAACTCTCCTTGAAAGGAAACTGACACCATTAGAGCTTTAGTGAACTAAGAACTAGTCACAGAGTAATAGTCTTAGGATCAACTGCTTTCAAGCATAATGGAAGTATTCTCTTCAAAAAGGGTCCTGTAAAGAAAATTCAACCTCCTTACAGTCACTGAATCAAAATCGGTTTATGCACCTTTGCCACCTGTCCCTTGTAGTATGAAGCTTTGTTAGTCCATCAGGCGAAGACTAACCCAAGGGAAGTACAGAACAAGACTATCTTAAGGAGCTATTAATGGGGTTGTTAATGAGGTGGGATAACTTGGGCGTATTATGCAAACTGAGAAGCAAAGTTTAGTGGTTTGCACAAAATTCAAATGCCTTCTTAATATGGTAGCGACAGAACTGAACATTGAGCAAAGGAAAGAGCATAACTAAAATGCATCTCCACCAACCAGTCCACAAAAAAAAAAAAAAAAAAAAATTGGAAAAGCAGGAACTGAGATACTATGCTGAGTAGTTTAAGAAAACGTTTACATTCTGTATGGGCTCCCTTGCTGCTTGGACTTCACAACTGTGAAAACCAGTTTCTGCTCCCACGATGAAGTAGTTCCTTCATCCAACAAACGAAGAGTAAGTGGAGCACCTTAACAGGTGAACTGTGTTTTTGTCCAAGGCACTGAGCACCCATGCATGGTTCACTTTGCAACCTTTTTATATATTTCAATTAAAATCACAAACAAAAACGAGAGGGATGCAATTGCAGGACTGCAATAGGTGATAAAAAAAACCTTTCAAAAGAACTACACAGTTTGACCTCCCCGACCAAACCATTACTGCTCTTTTTAAGGATCAATGACAGTCCCAAATTAGTAACACCGCAGTTTCATTTCTTGTTGAAATGTGTGATAATATGGCCCCTGAAACCATAACACTCAAACAGAAAAAGAACACAAGCTACAGATGAATACAGCAAGGCGGTCACAGCACAAGCAGCACAGCAATGCCCATGAAATACAAATGAGACTCCCGTTAATTTTCGCTGGTGAACGCTCAAAGGTGCCTCAATACTAGTAAGGGGTTCAAGAGGTTTTATAATTGGAACACTGGTAGAGGTTGGCAGGAGTTTGATTTTGGATGGGTTTATTTAAAATAAAATAGAATGCTAGCCATGCTTCACGTATATGAACACAAATTTGGCAAAGCCAACAGGTCTCGCATTTGGGGCCTACTACTATGGGTAGAGTAGAGGGAAGATATTTTTTCGTCTTTTTATCTCACATGTGAATACCCAACCCTGCTTTCTCTGGCTCTTGTGTCTGTCCTACACAGAGGACTGAAGCTTGTTTTTTTTCCCCAGTCCTCAGGTTCATATAATTGGACAAAACATGCAATACACGTGTGGAATTGTCTTAGTCTAACATGTCACACTGAACATAGATACTGCTTGGTCTAACCATTAAACCAAATTCTTGGTTTGTGGGCCCTAAGGCTGTGCCAAGCACAGGGCTAATTTTAAAGACAGTTTGAGAAAAATAGGTCTTGCTACAGAGGTCTGTTAAACCTCTCAATACATTAATATGTGTTAATCTCTCTCTAGTCACACACCCTTCAAGAAGCAAAACTTAAAAGGCACAAAAAAAACTTTACAAAATTTAAAAAAAAAAAAAAAAAAAGTTAAGATGTTTAACAGTTACCTTACATTTAGTTGCTAGCTCGGGTCAATACACAAAACATTTTTTGGAACAGACTGGAACAGAAGCCAACTGCTAGGTTTTCACTTTAATAATCACTCATCACCCAGCTTTGGCTCACTGACTGTACAGCTGTCATTTAAAACTTTGCACACGCCGGAATGGAGCGATCACAGCAAATGTCTAGCATGGTAAGTGCCTCCTTGTCATTCCGTCTGTCAGAAAAGAAATTTAAGTTGGAGGGTGTTGGTGGGAGGAGGAGTCCAGCTATGCTTAAGAGTTTATATTCTATGGGTAGCTGAAGATTTTTCTTTTCTGCTAGCATTCCTTATAATCCAGTTACTAAAATGAAATAACTTTACCCTGGTCACATCATGTACATGTAAGACTAAGCCTGGAATAAGAGAATGTCGGGGGAATTCAAAGGGATACTTTTTTGTGAAAGGCTTGGCTCAATCACCCACTCCTCCGTTAAAAACTGTTTTTCTCCAAAACAGGGACTGGTAATAGAGACTGTTAATGATCAAATTCAGGGACAACACAAGGCCTTCTGAAGCAATGCTGCACGCGTGGAGGGGTCCTGAGCACCCCTGTAGGGCAGAGACGCCTCTTAAGGCAGCAGTGTCATGACTGCGTGGGCCCTGTGAGCGATGGGGGATCTCTAGCTCAGGGTGAGTGGCTGCCGGATTTACTCATCTCGCCCGGGCTGCACACAGGCCTGTGCCAGCTGGCGGCCTAGTGGGGCCCTTGCAGTGGGGAGCTGAGGAGCTCCATGTGAGACAGGGGTCTCGCCCTCACTATTGGCTCACGCTGGGACTAGTCATGCATCGCCGGGGAAGCAGGGCTTTCTGAATGGGTGCTGTCCCCTACAGGAGATTGTAGCATGTAATATGGGCTGCTAAGGCAGGCAGAAGGCCTGCTTTACTGGAGATGACCGTCATTAGTGCTATTTGTGCCCTGCAGGGAAGATTATGCGTGCAGTCTCGCATCTGGACTGGATCCGAAGCTCAAAACCTGGCTAACAAAGGGGTTGATTTGATGCGCGAGTGCCCCGTGATCTGGGGGAGCCTCCTAGAGCCCTGCTGGACATGCAGGCCACCCCCCACTGTGGGGTTGCCCTTCTGTGATGGTGCGATTGAGGCTGCTAATGTCTGCTGATACCTATGCGCAGAGACCTCTCAAAGGCTCCGAGAGTCTTGGACTACACCTTGTGGGACCCTTAAGAGGGTGGCTATGGTCTTTACTGGATGCGCAACCCCAAGCTGCTGCAGGGGATCCCTGTAGACTGCGGACTGTCCCTCCGAGCCACCGGGCTGCTCGTGCTGCAGGGCACCATCATCACACCTGGTGCCTGTATGCTAACTCGCATCCGGAGCAGACCACCGAGCCCTCCGGGCAGAGTTGGACTCAAGACATCCATGTCTGCTGGTGAACCCACCAGACCTAATCTGTCATTGTATGAACACCTTTCTCTCCTATACCCTTCTGCATACAGACAAAATTACAAATCCTTCTAAACATCTATATATCTTTTATTATACATGAAAAACATTTAGATTTCCTTAAAATGTAAAACTGGAACAACATGAGACAGACACAGAGAAACAAACCAATAATAAAACAATAATGACCACTCAACTCCACTCAAGTGTACTCGCATTCAACCCACAAATACAGATTTTCACATTTCACCAAAATCAATTCAACGAATATAAGACCACATCACAGTTTTTTTCTCTTTGTTGTTTGGTCCAAACTTATCACAAACAGTTTAAATAGAATCACATTGAAAATATCAATACATTGAATTCTCGAGGATGGCTTTAATCGTAATACATATAGTCCTTACGACCGCCACAAAACCCATATCCAGTGGTCAAATTCATATCCGGCACCCATCCTTGGTGCTCCGTATTTGCAAGCTACAAATTCGAATGTCCAGCCACAAATTCAACCCACCAGACCTAACACCCCACCCACCAACGTTGAAGATAAGTTTGATATGGAACTTGCAGCAATAGAATGGTCCCGCATATCCAGGGAAAATAAAAAAAACTGATGCTGTTGCAACAAATTTCATTACTGAAACAATGACTAAGCTCAGACAGGGTTTGCATAACTGAGCAATAGCAGGGAACTATCCAAGCGCACATACAAGACTCCCCAAAGTATGCAAGAAGGTCCATACCCTTGAAGAACATGCAGAGGATGATGAAGGCTGGTCACGGCGTGACAACATTCAGTTGATGGGCCGGCCAAAAATGTTGATAGCCAGAAGAAAAATATTATCCTGAATTTGCATTTCATTCCCAAAAAGAGGTCCTCTAGCCCTTCTTCTCAGTGGATCAGACGCATAAAGTCCCATTGCAGAAACGCTTAATGGAGGCCCCACCTAGACAGCTGATAGCACTCCTTATGCACTATAAAGAACAGCAACAATCCTGAGTGAGGCCCGCAAACAGAATAACCAGACAGTCGAAAGCCAAAGTAATGATTTTTCCAGACTACATGCTGGCAGTACAGTGCAAACACCATACTTTTGAGGTCAAAGATAGGCTGAGAGAACCCAATGTTCAGTACTCATTCCTGTCCTGGTTTGTCTCAGAATCCAGGCAGATGGCAAGTCACATTTCTTTAGGGATGCATGGCCTTGGGTGTAATGTCGCTGAACTGCAGGAACAGATTGTGGATGGACCTGGGGTGTTAGGGGATGCACCACCCAATGGTGGAAGCCACCAAAGGCACAGGAAGAGGGGGGGGGGTTGGGGTGAATGGGAAATCACTAGCTCTGTTCCCTGAACTTAGAGGAGGTCATACGGGAGGAAGAGGGTGCTACAGTTGGTGGCATTTCAAAACCAACCCCGCTCTCCAGCATAAATTTAGGTCTCCAAATCCTCAGAAGAGGAGGACTCTGCCCTTTTTCCTCCAGGTTCCAACACACCACTCATGGCGACCCCACAAACTGTATACACTATCCTTTAAATTAACTAATGTAATGTTCTGAGTGGGCTCAGTTAAATCATTCAGTTGTGGCAAGTCCCTGCAATCTTTTCTCCAGCAGCCCCAGTCACTTCTTGTAACCGACTTCTGCTACTAACCGCTTATCTACCCCGTGGCACCTAGTCTAGGTTTACATATCCAGCTTTCAGCACTGATGGCCCCCAGGTAGGCTTTACACAATCAGTGTAATGTGGCGACTTGCACGAGATAAGGCCAATGATCAAGCCCTTTCCAATACTACCTGACCCAGAACAAGTTCTGCACCTCCAGTCCCTCTATAAATCCAGTTTGAGCAGGTAACCGTTTTATCCCTACTCTCAATGGTATTACAGGTTCTGTTTTTATGGTTGTCTCCTTTTGGTTTGCTGCTATAACCTACCTTTGCCTAGATTATATTACTTGTGGTGGGGCTGTCCCTGCCCTACCGAGGTGGGTCAGACTACCAATTCAAACTATCACGATTACCGACACTAATACCATAACTTGGAATGTCCGGTGGATTCACACCCCTTCCCGTCAGTAGGCTGTATACTCATATTTGTGCAGCAGAAAGTTCCTGAAGGAATCCCACCATAACCAGGCGGAAGCCCTGTGCTTGTAGAAGAGGTGAAGGGAATAAGTGCATTCCACTAACTACTCCACTTACAGCAGGGGTACTGGTGTGGACTAGGGTGGGGTCCCCTTCACTGGCGCACACAGTCACTGACCCGGTGGGTTGGTATGTTTTGACAGAGGGCCGCCTAGACAGTTGCTGGGTGCTCCTTATTGCAATATATGTGCCCAATACTGAACAGAAGCTATTCCTGAACACACTGACCAGTGTACTGTCAGTGGAGCAGAATCCCCTGGCTATTAGGCAGAGAATTTAATATAGTGTCCTCAACATGGAATTAGAACACTCTTTTCCACCTCTACTCCACATCACAGCCACTTTGATTGTTCACACTATGAACACATGGCTACAACATTAGGACCTGTTCGACATCTGGCGCCAGTGCAACGCCAACACACAGATATACACATTCTGTTTACATGGCCATGGTCTATATGTCTGAATAGATTGGTTTGTCAGTACTTTAGGCATAGTCCCACATGTTACACAGATTACCTTGATAGGATGAACTCTCATCACAACCCGTTGCATCTGCAGTTGTGCTGGGAGTGTGCCCCCACTCTCCCTATGTGACGATTGCAACCATTGATACTAGAGAACCCCATTCCCCCCGCTTAGGGCCCCCATCAGCAGTAGTATCACAGAATACTTTGATATCACTGACACCACTACCTTCAGGCTGCTAAAATGGGACACCTTCAAGGTGACCATCAGGGGACACTGCCTGGGAAACAAACATGCACCCTCAGATTGATGGCGAGACCTTATGTGGAACAGCAGCTGCTTAGACTTGAGGGTCAGACCACAAACCTCAGAGACAGGGCTTCAGTATTAGAGGCTGCCTTGTCTCAATTATGCAGCTCACACTGCTAAAACATATGCTGAAGCCAAAAAGCTGGGAGCATTGTTGGTGTGGTTGCTATGCCAGGAGTTACTGTGGTAGCCTATATTGACCATTCGTTCCGACACAGGGGTTCTTACACATGCAAAGGGAGATGCACACCTGTAGGAGGCTGGCCTGGCTTATAGTGGGGACCTTGTGGTACTTACACCTTGAGCCAGGTCCAGTTATCCCTTATTAGTAGATTAGTAGTGTTCTAGCAGCTTAGGCTGATAAAGGTAGCTATAGCAGAACAGGGAGGCTGAACTAGGAGACCTGCAAAGCTCCTACTACACTACTTATATCATAGCACTATATCATAAGAAACACAATGCTCAGTTACTAAAAATAAAAGGTACTTTATTTTAGTGACAATATGCCAAAAGTATCTCAGAGGACATACTCCCTTAGGAGGTAAGTAAAATACACAAAATATACACAAACCAAAATCAGGTAAGTAAAACACTTAGAAAAGTAGTGCAAACACTGTAGAATAAAATAGAATACAATATGAATAAATAGGACTAGGGGCAACACAAACCATATACTCCAAAAGTGAAATTCAACCACGAATGGATCACAGGCCTACTGTAGTGTGTAGAGGGTCTCTGAGTGTAAGAAAACAATAAGGGTGTCCATGTTACCCCACCCCAAGACCCTGAAAAGTAGGAGTAAAGTTACCCTACTACCCCAGAAACAAACTGAAGTCGTGATAGGGGATTCTGCAAAGGCGGCAACTGACTGCAAAGCACTGAAGACGGATTCCTGGACCCGAGGACCTGCAAAGGAAGGGGACCAAGTCCAAGAGTCATACAAGTGTCTGGAAGGGGGGGTGGCAGGAGCCCACTAAACCCCGGATGAAGGTGCAAAAGGGCTACCTCCGAGTGCAAGAAGACGAAGATTCTGCAACAAAGGAAGGTGCTAGGAACTTCTCCTTTGGTCAGAAGATGTCCCACGGCGTGCTGGAGGATGCAGAGATGTTTCCACACAGAAAGACCGTAAACAAGCCTTGCTAGCTGCAAGAACCGCTGTTGAAGGTTTTGGGTGCTGCCAGGGCCCAGGAAGGACCAGGCGGTCGCCCCTTGGAGGAGGAGACAGAGGGGGCGCTCAGCAACACAGAGCCCACAAAGAAGCAGGCAGCACCCGCAGAACCACCTGAACAGGCATTCAGAAGATCTGAGCACAGCAATCTCAGCACAAAAAAAAGGGCCCCACGAAGTCGGAGGTCAACTCAGCGAGTTGGGCAATGCAAGACTGAGTGCTTGGGACCTGGCTGTGCTGTGCACGAAGGAAGTCTTGCAAAAGTGCACAGAAGCCCTAGCAGCTGCAGTTCACTCAGTACACAGGATTACTGTCGGGCGTGGTGAGGCAAGGACTTACCTCCACCAAATTTGGACAGAAGGGTCACTGGAGTGTCAGGGACACTTTGATCCAGATCCTGTGTTCCAGGGACCACGCTTGTCAAGATGAGGGGACCCAGAGGACCAGCGATGCAGAAGTTTGGTGCCTGCGTTAATAGGGGGAAGATTCTGTCGACCCACAGGAGATTTCTTCTTGGCTTCCAGTGCAGGGTGAAGGCAGACAGCCCTCAAAGCATGACCCACCAGGAAACAGTCGAGAAAGCCGGCAGCATGAGGCGCTACAATGTTGCTGGTAGTCTTCTTGCTACTTTGTTGCGGTTTTGCAGGCATCCTGGAGCAGTCAGCGGTCGATCCTTGGCAGAAGTCGAAGAGGGAAGTGCAGAGAAACTCTGGTGAGCTCTTGCATTTGTTATCTGGTGATAAACCCACAGGAGAGACCCTAAATAGCCCTCAGAGGAGGATTGGCTACCTAACCAGGTAAGAGCCTATCAGGAGGGGTCACCGACGTCACCTGCTGGCACTGGCCACTCCGGTCTCCATTGTGCCCTCACACCTCTGCATTCAAGATGGCAGAGGTCTGGGACACACTGGAGGTGCTCTGGGCACCACCCCTGGGGTGGTGATGGACAGGGGAGTGGTCACTCCTCTTTCCTTTGTCCAGTTTCGTGCCAGAGCAGTGGCTGGTGTAGACTGGCTTATGCAAGGAGGGCACCATCTGTGCCCTTCAAAGCATTTCCAGAGGCTGAGGGAGGCTACTTCTCCCCAGCCCTTAACCCCTATTTCCAAAGGGAGAGGGTGTAACACACTCTGAGGAAATCCTTTGATCTGCCTTCCTGGGACTGGGCTGTCCAGACCCCAGGAGGGCAGAACCCTGTCTGAGGGTTGGCAGCAGCGGTAGCTGCAGAGAAAACCCCAGAGCTAGTTTGGCAGTACCCGGGGTCCATGCTGGAGCCCCGGGGATGAATGGAATTGTCACCCCAATATCAGAATGGTATTGGTTGACAATTCCATGATCCTAGACAAGTTACATGGCCATGTTCAGAGTTACCATTGTGAAGTTACACATATGTATTGACCTATATGTAGTTCACTCGTGTAATGTGTCCCCGCACTCACAAAGTCCGGGGAATTTGCCCTGAACAATGTTGGGGCACCTTGGCTAGTGCCACGGTGCCGTGACACTAAGTAACTTTGCACCTAACCTTCACTAAGTGAGGGTTAGACATATAGGTGACTTATAAGTTACTTAAGTGCAGTGTAAAATGGCTGTGAAATATCGTGGATGTTATTTCACTCAGGCGGCAGTCCATGGGTGGCAAAAGAAATGCTGCAGCCCATAGGGATCTCCTGGAACCCCAATACCCTGGGTGCTTAGGTACCATATACTAGGGAATTATAAGGGTGTCCCAGTGTGCCAATGAGAATTGGTCAAATTCGTCACTAGCCTGCAGTGAATTTTAAAAGCAGAGAGAGCATAAACACTGAGGTTCTGGTTAGCAGAGCCTCAGTGATACAGTTAGGCACTACACAGGGAACACATACAGGGCACACAGAGCACTGGGATCCTGGCTATCAGGATCGCAGTGACACAGGCAAAAACATACATACAAGTAAAAAATGGGGGTAACGTGCCAGGCAAGATGGTAATTTCCTACACATTGCCACATTCACACACGACTATGCTGCAGTCTACAACCTGGCAGGAGACTGGGTCATTCCAGACTGACATTGTCCTGCCTCTGGTCCTGGTCAAGCACAGGACAAGTCCATATTAAGGAAGCCATAAACTTGCTTGCCAGGGTCAACACTCCTGGGCCTCACAGTCTACTGTCTGAATTTTATAAGGCCTATGCCTCCTTGGTGACATCACTGTTAAAAACAATATTTGATTAAACATCAGCAGTGGCCCGTCTTCTGCCCATGTTCCACGTTATGCAATGCCTTGCTCATCTCGTTACGCAAGCCAGGAAGGGATGCTATAGAGCTGGAATCCTACAGGTCCCTTGCGTTTCTAAACGCGTTACAAAATACTAGCGAAGATCCTGGTTGATCGATCACTTGCTTGCTTCCCCACCCAGGCCAGAACAGCTTTGTGCAGCCAGGAGCAAGTACCTGAACTTAGGGGGTATTTTCGGGTACTGGAAAGCACCCCATGGATGCACCCTGTTGGGCTGCCTGGTACTCTGTCTGCAGAAAGCATTTGACTCTGGAAAGACCCCATTTATTCAAGGTACTCTCCAGATATGGTCTGGAGGGCCCGCTTCATTTGGATGGTCAGGCTATTTTATGCCAAGCAGATAGCCAGGGTCCAAATAGATAGTTAAATAAGACCGAATACTGATGTAGAGGAGTGCACGACCGGGTTGCCCACTGTCCCTGCTCTTTTTTCCCTGTGGCGAAAGAAACCGACCCACATTGTCTGTGCACAGGGCTAGCCATGAGGCATACCTCTCAGCTATGGCATACACTCAGTCTCGCTTTCTGCAGACGACATGCTCCTCTATCTCAATAATATCCATGCAACCCCTTCCAGTATAGAATATATGCTGGTTCAGGTTGCCACATTATTGGCCTTAGGGTAAAATGGGCAAAGTCTTGTATATTTTCCATTCCCCAGTACTACATATCAGTGGAGTCTGCTTGGACTGGCATTCAACCATGTTATGGCACAAACATTGTAGAAGACCTTGCCAGTCGATTGCAGGCCAAGTGGCCCTCATTTAGATGGTTATGCTGCCACGCCGGCAGTATTTTGCCAGTTTGCCCTTATATATTAAACTCTTGCTTCCTGGAGCATTTAACCGGTGACTTTCTATGGCATGCTACATGCCGTGGGGTCGTCCTCACTAAACTACCTCCCAGCGGACTGTGGTGGACTGGGTGTAAATTTTGAACATTATTGGACCTCTCAACTGCAATGGAATTGTCCTCCCCTATGGGACCTGGAGCATGTACTTCACACCTTTCACCTCCTATCAAGGGCACCGCTGCTGTGAATGCTACCCATTCAGGTTGCATACCGCTGCTCTCATAGTAGCCTCTTCCACAGCAAGTCTTAGGTCCCTGTGCCATCACTACTTGGCATGCCGCGGAGGGATGTGGCAGCCTCCCTAAGTGAAATGGATCCCTGGTACACCATGGGCCTCCACAATGTGGGGAGACTTATGAGGATGGGGCCCTTATTCTTATGGAGGAGCTTTTTACGGAGACTGATCTTCCACCAGGGAAGTTCCTACTACATACTTCCTTTATTCAGTCGCTGGGGATGTGTTGGGAGACATGCGGCAGGAACCACCACTACACCTCACAATCCAAAACCTACATATAATGGGGAGGGGTCTTCACCTGACTTGATGGATGGCTAGCTCCCTGCGTACTCATGCAGCCACTGCCCTCACATAGTCATCACTGGGACACCAACATAGGCCGTCCTTGCACTTCTAGAGTGGCAGGCAATGTTTGCTTCCCCTACCCTGGTATCGCACAATGCCTGCTTCAAATTAATACAATTTTATATCTTCCACAGAGGTGGTTTGACCTCCCACTCCTACCCCCCCGCCCCTTCCTCCACACACACACACAAAATTGATACTTTCATTGCATGGATGCAACCGGTCCCCGATGCCTTACTCAGGATGCAGATTTCTTAAACACATTTTGGACCCATCCTTCGCTTGCCAGATAGTGCTTAGATATTATGGTACACCTTGTGCAATAAACAGGCTTTACCACCTTGCACACTTGGGTCATGTGTCTGCTGGGTTTAATACGCTGTACTAAAAGAAATGAAGCTGTAGCACGTTTTACAGACCTGGCACTTATCCTAGCCAAGCGCCTGATAACCCAGGCGTTGAGTAAAGCCTTACACAGAGAGGTAACAAGAGGTCGTCACACATACCCCATTGCTCAAAGCTGGGACTCTCTCCTGGAAAACCTGCGCAGGGGTCTGCAAATTGATAAACTCCCCTAGAGCATTTACTTGTTGTTCCTCCGTTACACTATAACCTAAGCTATTGCTTGTAAGTCTGGTCTGGCTACAAGCAGCCACGGGGGCAATCCTTATCGGTCTCAGTTGTCGCATCATAAACTGTCACACGTTGCGAGTGCAGAGATGTTACGTTCATTATAGCTGCAGACAGTTTTGTTTTATAGCATAATAGGCACATGTAAACGTCACCTATATCTAAGAGCACTCATTTATATACCCCCAAAACAAAAAAATGAAGCAGCCAGTTTGCATTTGTAGGAGGCTGGCTCTGTATAGACCATCTCAAAGTGAGAGATCGTGTGCGCAGAGTCCAAGGGTTCCCCATAGAGGTTGATAGTGGCAAAATTAGTTAATACTAATGCTCTATTTTGTGGTAGTGTTCGAGCAGTAGGCTTATCAGAGGGTAGTGTTAAGCATTTGTTGTACACACAGGCAATAAATGAGCACACTCAAAGACTTAACTCCAGGCCAATAAGTTTTTATATAGAAAAATATTCTTAATTTATTTTAGAACCACAAGATTCAAAATTCAGGTAAGTACATAAATTGCAAGGTACTTGGCATAGGTAAATATGGACCCTTGAATTAAAACAGTAATGTACAGTTTTGGCAGAAATGGCAATAAGCGATTTTAAAAGTGGACACTGCAAAAATGAACAGTTCCTGGCGGAGGTAAGTATTGGTTAGTTTCTCAGGTAAGTAAAGCACTTACAAGTTCAGTCTCCGGGGCATAGGCAGCCCACCGTTGGCGGTTCAAGGAAAGCCCAAACACCCAGCAACACAGGGTCGGTCAGGTGCAGAGGTCAAAGTAGGGTCCAAATAACATAGGCGTCTATGGAGCAAGGGGGTGCTCCGGTTCCAGTCTGCTGGCAGGTAAGTGCCTGCGTCATCTGGGAGCAGACCGGGGGTTTAGTAGAGCACTTAGGGGTGGGCTGGGGGTTCCAAGTAGGTACATAAAGCACACCCTCAGTGGCACAGGGGCGGCCGGGTGCAGTGGGCAAACAAGGCATCAGGTTTGTAACTGAAATCAATAGAGACCCTGGGTCACTCTGGCGATGCAGGCAGGGCACAGGGGGGCTTCTCGGGCCAGCCACCGACTGGGCAAGGATGAGGGCCACCTGTTGGTCACTCCTGCACCGGTAGTTGGTTTCTCTGGCCTGGGGGCTGTGGATGCAGTGCTTCTTCCAGGCGTCAGGTTTTGTTACCAGGCAGTTGCGGTCAGGGGGAGCCTCTGGATTCTCTGCAGGCATCGCTGTGGGGGTGTAGGGAGGTACTCTCAGGGTTTCTACATCATGGGAGTCTGCTCTGCAGTGTTGGTTCTTCTGGACACAAGCCGGGGGTGTCGGGTGCAGAGTGTTAGGGACTCACCTTTCCGGAGAGAGACTGAAGTCCCTTTAAAGATAGTTTATTTGCTGCTGTTTTGGACAGAGCCATTGTCCACAGGAGTTTCTTGGTTCTTTGGTTCCAGGGCAGTCTGAGTCCTGAGAGGTCATTGATCCCGCTGGATGTGTTGCTGTGCAGGTCCTTGGAGTCTGGAGACCGGCAGATAGGGCTGGGGCCAAGTCAGTTGTCGTCTTCGTTGTCTCTGCGGAGCTTTCAGGTCAGCAGTCCTTGTTGTAGGTAGTCAGGTATCTGGTTTCCTGGGTTCAGGGTCGCCCCAAAATACTCAATTTAGGGGTGTGTTTAGGTCTGGGGCAGAAGCCAATGGCTACTGTCCTTGAGGGTTGCTACATCCTCTGTCTCCTCCCTGTGAGGGGGGCGGGGGCACATCCCTAATCCTATTGGGGGAACCCTTCAAAACAAGATGGAGGATTTCCCAAGGCAAGGGTCACCTCAGGACACCTTAGGGGCTGTCCTGACTGGAGTGGGACTCCTTGTTTTTCTCATTATCTCCTCCGGACTTACCGCCAAAAGTAAGTGTGTGCGTGCATTAGTGTGCGCATGTGCGTGCAAGTGTGTGCGTGCAAGTGTGTGCGCATGTGCGTGCAAGTGTGTGCGCATGTGCGTGCAAGTGTGCGCGCATGTGCGTGCAAGTGTGCGCGCATGTGCGTGCAAGTGTGTGCGCATGTGCGTGCAAGTGTGTGCGCATGTGCGTGCAAGTGTGCGCGCATGTGCGTGCAAGTGTGTGCGTGCATTAGTGTGCGCGTGTGCGTGCAAGTGTGTGCGTGCATTAGTGTGCGCATGTGCGTGCAAGTGTGTGCGTGCAAGTGCGTGCAAGTGTGTGCGTGCGTGCATTAGTGTGCGCATGTGCGTGCAAGTGCGTGCGTGCATTAGTGCGTGCATTAGTGTGCGCATGTGCGTGCATTAGTGTGCGCATGTGCGTGCATTAGTGTGCGCATGTGCGTGCATTAGTGTGCGCATGTGCGTGCATTAGTGTGCGCATGTGCGTGCATTAGTGTGCGCATGTGCGTGCATTAGTGTGCGCATGTGCGTGCAAGTGCGTGCGTGCATTAGTGTGCGCATGTGCGTGCAAGTGCGTGCAAGTGCGTGCATTAGTGGGTGGGTGGGTAAGTGTGTGGGTGGGTAAGTGTGTGGGTGGGTAAGTGTGTGGGTGGGTGGGTAAGTGTGTGGGTGGGTGGGTGGGTAAGTGTGTGGGTGGGTGGGTGGGTAAGTGTGTGGGTGGGTGGGTAAGTGTGTGTGTGTGGGTGGGTAAGTGTGGGTGGGTGGGTAAGTGTGTGTGTGTGGGTGGGTGGGTAAGTGTGTGTGTGTGGGTGGGTGGGTAAGTGTGTGGGTGGGTGGGTAAGTGTGTGTGGGTGGGTGGGTAAGTGTGTGTGTGTGGGTGGGTGGGTAAGTGTGTGTGTGTGGGTGGGTGGGTAAGTGTGTGTGTGTGGGTGGGTGGGTAAGTGTGTGTGTGTGTGTGGGTGGGTGGGTAAGTGTGTGGGTGGGTAAGTGTGTGGGCGGGTGGGTAAGTGTGTGGGCGGGTGGGTAAGTGTGTGGGCGGGTGGGTAAGTGTGTGGGCGGGTGGGTAAGTGTGTGGGCGGGTGGGTAAGTGTGTGGGCGGGTGGGTAAGTGTGTGGGCGGGTGGGTAAGTGTGTGTGCGGGTGGGTAAGTGTGTGTGCGGGTGGGTAAGTGTGTGTGCGGGTGGGTAAGTGTGTGTGCGGGTGGGTAAGTGGGTGGGTAAGTGTGTGTGGGTGGGTAAGTGTGTGTGGGTAAGTGTGTGTGGGTGGGTAAGTGTGTGTGTGTGGGTAAGTGTGTGTGGGTAAGTGTGTGTGGGTAAGTGTGTGTGTGGGTGGGTGGGTAAGTGTGTGTGGGTGGGTAAGTGTGTGTGGGTGGGTAAGTGTGTGTGTGTGTGTGTGTGGGTGGGTAAGTGTGTGGGTGGGTAAGTGTGTGGGTGGGTGGGTAAGTGTGTGGGTGGGTGGGTAAGTGTGTGAGTGTGGGTGTGTGGGTGGGTGGGTAAGTGTGTGGGTGGGTAAGTGTGTGGGTGGGTGGGTGGGTAAGTGTGTGGGTGGGTAAGTGTGTGGGTAAGTGGGTGGGTAAGTGTGTGGGTAAGTGGGTGGGTGGGTAAGTGTGTGGGTGGGTGGGTAAGTGTGTGGGTGGGTGGGTAAGTGTGTGGGTGGGTAAGTGTGTGGGTGGGTGGGTGGGTGGGTGGGTAAGTGTGTGTGTGTGTGTGTGTGTGGGTAAGTGTGTGTGTGTGTGTGTGGGTAAGTGTGTGTGTGTGTGTGTGTGTGGGTAAGTGTGGGTGTGTGTGTAATGTGCGTAAGTGTGTGGTATCTCCACTAGCTGGAGTGCCCTGTGGCGCTGTAACACCAGGCTTCAGCCTTTGAGGCTCACTGCCAGGTGTTACAGTTCCTACAGGGGGAGGTGTGAAGAACCTCCACCCAGTACAGGCTTTGTTCCTGGCCACTGAGTGACAAAGGCAGTCACCCCACGTGGCCAGAAACTTGTCTGGATGTGGCAGGCCGGCAGAAACTGGTTAGCCTAGCACTAGTAGTTGGATGGTATACACGGGGCATCTCTAAGATGTCCTCTGTGTGCATTTCTCAAATCCCAAACTGGCATCAGTGTGGATTTATTGTGCTGAGAAGTTTGATACTAAACTTCCCAGTATTTAGTGTAGCCATTATGGAACTGTGGAGTTCGTATTTGACAAACTTCCAGACCATGTAATCTTTATGGCTACTCTGCACTTACAATGTCTAGGAATTGGCTTAGACACTGTAGGGGCATAGTGCTCATGCAACTATGCCCTCACCTGTAGTATAGTGCACCCTGCCTTAGGGCTGTAAGGCCTGCTAGAGGGGTGACTTACCTAGGCTACAGGCAGTAGGTTGTGGGCTCTCTAAGGAGTGCCATGTCAACTTAGTCTTTCTCCCCACCAGCACACACAAGCTGTGAGGCATTGTGCATGTGCTGAGTGAGGGGTCTCCAGGGTGGCATAATACATGCTGCAGCCCTTAGCGACCTTCCCTGGCCACAGGGCCCTTGGTACCAGGGGTACCATTTACAAGGGACTTATCTGTGTGCCAGGGCTGTGCCAATTGTGGAGACAAAGGTACAGTCTAGGGAAAGAAGACTGTGCTGGGGTCTGGTTAGCAGAGTCACAGCACACTTTCAATCATAACTAGCATCAACAAAAGGCAAAAAGTTAGGGGGTAACCATGCCATCAGAGGCATTTTCCCACAGCATTGCATAAGTGTATAATCCTTAGTGGGTCATATTACTGTTATGTATGGTACTGCATTATGCCAACTGCACTAAGTAAACATATCTAAATTATGTTTCATACACTAAGCTTTACATGTTATATGTGAATCTTATTTCCCATCAATTCATACAACTCTGGTGCTGCAACTAGGAGCAGTTTTCAAATTACTACTCACTGTTGAGGACACAGATTTGATGCAGTTGGGAAGCTGCCAAGAGCAATCTGTACCCAAGAGGCTTCCTGGCACTCAAATAGGACAAAAACAGACTAGGAACAATAGTTTTAAAAATTCTTCATTTCAGTCGGCTATTATTCCTCAAATTTGGGTCCAACTGCCCGATAGCCAGGATGATAAAAATAACATGTGCTATGCACAGGTACTTAAACTGAATCAGCTAAATTGTTAAGTGATCATCATGTGCATGTGAAATATGGACCCTCAGTAGGTGATGAATGAACAAGGCTGCCTTCTTGACCTCCTGTAATTTTACAGCTGTGCAAGGAGAAATACCTGCATACAGCCCATTGAATTAATTGCAGTAATCCATCCTGGACAAAACAATGCTCCCACAACAAACGTATGCTAGTCCGAAGGCAAAAAAATGCTATTCACTTTAGAAGATGCAGTTTAAAAAAAAAAAAAAAACACACACACACAACAGGTACCAACAATTAACTTGTCCCCTCATCGATAGGATTTTGATTAAAAGCTTCTCCCAGAAATAATGCTTGTAGAAGCATAGTAAAATAATTCCGCACTAGTTTCTGGGCAAAATTAATCCGCCCAGTAATTATTCTTTCCCAAGATTAACATATCGATTTGCTGGTATTCAGCTTAAGGTTATGCTTCATCTCCTGCACAGCAGCCTTGAGGCAGTAGCAAATATTAGCTCTAGAACCTTTGGTGGCCTGCTGGTCTAGCTGGAAAAAAACGTGTGCACTTTGCAGCTGAACAAGATAGCCATGGGAAGATGTGGAATTACCAATGATTCTGGGGACCATGATGAACAATAGTCAACTAGTTTGATCAACTGCGCCCAGTCATCCAAGTTATTTTGGGGTGGGGGGTGTGGGAGGGGGGGGAGGGGGGCAGGGCACAATCTCTTGAGGACAGTCATTCAATCCAAACTGCTTTCAAATGATAGTGGTACATTCCTGGCTACTGTATCAAAAAGGGTGGAGCGATCTAAAAGAATCACCCCCTCATGGGTATATTCATGCTACTGAAAATCTGCATAGTAAGTGACCACTTTGATATTAAGGCTAAGACCTATACATGTTTGCTGATTAGCATTTGCTCAATTCATGTCAAAGTGGACCTCATTTTAACTACTAAAGAGACAATATTACTTTGATCCCAACCGTTATGAAAATAAACTAACAGGGCTGACCCTTACACACAGAAGCCTAAGAGAGAATAGAATTAAGAACAGTGGTTACCAATGACTCGCTTAAGATATTAGGTTTAAAAGCCCATATGTAGGTGGTTCTAAGATCAATGCAGCTGTAGAAAGAGTACTGTTGTCAGCCTTTCACAGTAGCGATTCATAAGAAAATACTGACAAAAGTTTCTTTTGTAATAGGGTGAAACGACAGCACAGGTAAGTAGTAGGTATTACTTGCATATATTACAGTGCAATTAAACCCTAGCGAAAGCAAATCATTAAGGCGTTTAATGCAACAACAACAACAAAAATGCTACAAGTTCAGGTCTCATCACAACTAACAAAGCTCAGATTGACCTCAGTCTTATTTCATCCATGATTTGGTAGGTCAGTCATGCAGAAAACCAAGCTAGTATTCAGGATACAATGTTTTTATTTATTGCAAGATCAGTGGTCTCAGCATACTGCATGTCATAGGACACTGCTTTTCCGGTCCATGCATGAGTGGAGGTTAACTGTGCCTTTGATGACAAAGGCAAGTATGCTCCAGAGTAAATTTACATGATGGGGGACGGACTTACCACGGACCATACACGTGTTCTACTATAGCATGTGGGCGAGGGCCAAGATTTGCAATAGTGACAGAAGAAATACACATTAAATTGGGCTTAATATTGTGATTTTCAACTATTCAACTGTGCACTTCAAGAAAAGTACAGGAACTGAGGATGAAAAAAAGCGGCTAATAAATCAATCAATACGAGTAAGACCAGGATCCTAATGCTAGCAAGAAGCTAGCACAGGTAAATGGGTTGGTAGGAGTCAAGGGACTAGAGAGCGCACTCACAATTAAGGCTTTTAGTTGGATGATTGCATAGTCACAAGTTGCATCTGCTCACCATTAAGGTTAAAACGATAACACTTTGTAACTAGCATTGGTCTTAAGACACCTATCTGTAGGACTAGAAAGACTGCCTGCTTTACTCATTTGGGAAAAAAAGTAAAGCAGACCATATGCCCTCTGATATCTGAAGTAAATGAAAAGTGATGGCTGGAATGCTTGAATTACTCAGCCACTAGTAATTATTTGGGGTTGCATCCCACTCCATCGTTATTCTGCAAACCATCGCACCTCAGTTTGGACCCAGCCATATGCAAATCAGTCTTGATCCTGCTTCTACAGGAACAGTCCTGTCTGACCTGCCAGACCAAAATCTCCTGAACTAGAATAGCAACCCAAGACACGTTTTGCCCTTATAAGGGCAAATCAGTTGCCCTTATCAGGGCAGAGCGCACAGGACCCATGTCTGGGCATACCCGTCTCATTTACCACATCATCCTGAAGTACAGAAAAAAGAAAAAAAAAAGTGATGTTTGGGATTCGGGAATTAAACTCAGCCACTGGGTGTTGCAGCCCAGCCCATTATTTTGCACACCATGCCACAGTCTTTTTAAAACATTTTTATTAAATCATAGCTCAGTACAGTATTAGCAAATATAGTCCACAAATACTGTGATCAGTGGTATTAGTTTTCACTAGAGCATTCATGTCTACATAGGATATCACACCAGTTATCAAACCTTGTATTCTTATCTTGACCTATGGCCCTTTATAGGGCGAGTACCCTTGTGGTACAGTTTCCTCCCTCAGTTTCTCCCTTTTGTCGCCCTAGACCCTCCCCATATATATATATATATATATATATATATATATATATATATATATATATATATATATATATCCACCCCACTGTGACCATATTTTGTCAAATTTCCTGGGGCAACCCCTGCCTTGGTAGATCACCCGTTCTGCATGATAGCACCAGTCCATGTTTCTCTCAGCTTTTGACATGGCTCCGATGCTGCCCCCTCCCCCCCCCCCCAGGATCGGGCAATCTCTTGTTTGGCCACTGCCACCGCTAGCATCATCCAACTCTTTTGGTGTCTCCGCCAGGTCTCCTCTCCTGGGATCTGGAGTATCAGCCACCAGGGCTCCCAAGAAACCGTGAGCCCCGTAACCTGGGTCATGATGTGTACTATTTCCCCCTAAAACTGTTGTATTGTCGGACAGTCCCTTAAAATATGAAAGAATGTTCCCACCTCACCACACCCTCTTCGGCATGGGTCTGAATTCCCATGCCGTGCACGAGGATTCTAGAATATAACCTGTGAAGGATTCGCAGTGGCACGAGGAGGAATCTTGCCGGGACTGCCACCTCTCGAGCTCTGAAGGGCGTTTTGCCAGTCAACCTCGATTTGCCCTACATCCTGCTCCCAAGCCTCGGAGACTGCCTGGTGTCGGGTGAGTTAATCATTTTTTGTTTTTATCGATTAGAGAAATTGCTTTCTCTGGCATGGGGTCCATTAGTAGGCAATCCTCTAGTGTGGAGATTTTGGGAATTTGTTCCCCTACATGGAGATGCTTTCCAAGGGTATGATCCAGTTGGATGTACTTAAAATTCTCAGAGGGTCCAAGTTCATATTTAGCCTGTAGGTACGCTAGAGCAACCAGTGAGCCCCTCCTCCAGACGTGTGAGTTTATCAATGCCAAGTAATCCTCAGGTATTGAAGTCCTTTAGTGTACGAAGTTCGTGTAGCTGGTCACTACACCAAAGTAGAGTCTCCGCTGTCAATTTACCGTCCCAGCCCAAATATTTAGTGGCCTCTTCACGCCCTCACCACAGCTTGTGTGGGCCAGGAGCAGGCTCTCCCTTCCCCAGGAGTACAGCACAGAAGGGTATCCCCTGTCTCCCAATGACTCCTGATCTATTCTGTAGGCAGGTTCCCGTACGTCTGCGTGCACCCAGTCACCCACAGAGACCAGTTGGGCTAACCAGTAGTACGTCTGCATATTAGGGATTGCTATGCCTCCCTCATACTACTTTCTGCAGTTTCAGTAGGGATATCTGCAGACTTCCTCCCTGCCACAGGAGCTCACGTATTAAGCTATCAATCTTTTTAAAGAAGTCAGGAGGTACCTTGAATGGGGTATTTTGGAACACAAAGCAAACAAGGGATATCATTTTAAATAGGGCAGCACGGCCCATCAGAGAAAGGGGAGAGCTTCTGTCAATGCAGGACGTCCACTCCAAGGTGGTCCAGTTGAGGATATAGGTTCTTCTTGAGGAACTGCGTTCTTTCCCTGGTCACTAAAATTCCCAATACGAAAACCCCTTGCCACTCAATGGGGCCAAGCACTGCGCCAGCAGAGAGATGCCCCCAGCTGTCAGAGGGAAGACCAGTGACCTGTCCCAGTTTGACACCAGGAATATGTGCCAAAGAGCTGGAAAATGTACAGTAGTCTATGGAGGGGTAGGGCCTTGTGATGCATAAGAGAATATCACTGGCGTATAATGATATCCGGGCTTCCCACCAGTTTCCCCTCGGGTACACCCTACACCAGCAGATCCTGGCGTACCCATGCGGTGAGCAGCTCTAATGCAGTGGCAAACTGGCGATAGTGGGCAAACTTGCCTAGTTCCTTTATAGAGTGTAAATGGGTGGAGCAATACCCCATTCACCCTGGCCCGTGCTAGGGGGCCAGTATATAGCAGGTGGACCCAGGCACAAAATCCAGGGCCAAACCCCAGCCTCGCTAGGACAGCATGGACATAGGGCCATTCAATACTATCAAAGGCCATCCTGGCGTCCAGCGAGAGCATTGCTGCCTCTTCCACCCCAGGACTCCTGTACTATGTAAGATCCCATACAGGCACCTTAGATTTAACGTAATGCTTTTGTGTGGCATAAAGCCAGTTTGAGCCTTATGTATTAGTTTGGCCATGTGGGGACGTAGCCTATTAACCAGAATCTTTGCTAAAACCTTGACTTCCAGCTTGGAGAATGGAGATGGGATAATATGAGCTAAGGATGTCTGGAGTTTGCCTACTTTATGTAGGACCACTATGGCGGCGAGTTTCTGGTCCTCCGGAAGAACTCCGTCCGTCTTAGCTGCCTGAAAGATTTCCAACATAAGGGAAGCCACAATATCTCTTATGGCCTAAAAGAGCTCCACCGGAAGTCCACTAGGGCCCACCGCCTTCCCTGATGCAATCTCTCCCAAGGCCTATTGTATTTCTTCCACTGTCAGTTCCTGATCTAACAGCTCCATATCGGTCCTTGTCAACTCCTCCAGTAGGAGGTCTCCCAGCAGCTCCTCAGTCCTCTCGGGTAGTTGTCGTCTGGGAGGACGATACAAGTTTATAATAGGCGGCAAAGGCCTCTATGTCTTTACTCGTGGAGTGCCTTACTCCCACCAAGTCAGAGATCTCTGCAACCCAGTTCCTGCTACTATCCCTTTTTTCAAGCCACACCAATAGTTTATTTGCCTCCCTCCGTGTGTCACCACCTCCAACTTGGAAACCTCCCCTTTCAGTGCTGTACATCGCCCATTCCGCTCTTTTTAGTGGCCCCTGATCAATGCCTGGGTTTGCCCCCTAAGCACTGTCTTGAATGCCTCCCAGAGTATACTAAGTCTACTGTCCCACAGTTTTCAGATAAGTATTTCTCTGCGCCTTTATATCTTTTCGGAGAAGCCTTCCTCTCTTAACCACCCCTGATCTAGCCTCGGCATCTGTGTCGTGTCCCTCATGGATCCCCTCAATGTAATCTCAACAGGAGCATGATCAGAAATGCCTTGCGCCAAATGGGTTGTCCTGTGGAAGCTACCTACACGAGTGATGGGTGAAATCTAGGTGCGAAAAACTTTTGTGAGATGCAGACAAAGTTATGTTGCTTTGCACCAGTGTTATGGGCTCTCCATAAGTCTGTTAGACCCATCAAGTCTACAAAAGATTTCAATATGGTATCTCCCCCAGCCCCTCCCTACTGAGTTGACCAGTCATATGTTAAGTCCATAGTATCATTCATGCCCCAGGGGCAACTGCAGCAGTGCCCCAGGGGCTGGAAAGGTATCTGAATGTAGTCGAGGGGGAAAGGGAAAGGGTGAGATGTATACAGAGCACAAGTTGAGGGGTCTGTCCGTGCCAGGTTCCGGATTGGGCCAAACCTGCCAAGAGGATCAGTCCAGACAGGACCAGGAATAAATGGCACTGCCTACCTCGGTAGGATTCCCATTCCTCTCAAAGCAGCAGTAAAGCAGAGTGCACCAACATGAACTACCCCATTCTGTCTAAGGCCTTATGGTGATTACCCTTCAGATGAGTTTTACATGAAAACTAGGCTTGGTGTAGGTCTCTTGATAAACTGTAGGACTAAAGTATGTTTAATTTTGTTGCCAAGACCATTTACATTCCACGTCATGACCTTTAATGGCAAAGCCTTAGTGGTCGTCAGGCGGATCAAATACCTTTGCAACTCGAAACTATTGACCCCTGTAGACTGATCTCCCTCCCAAACCTCTCTGCCAAGGCTTCCTCCCTTCTTCAGAGTACAAATTCCCTGAGCTCTTTGTAAATAAACATTAACTAATGGGAAATTACTAACGCGCCACCTCCCCTCCCCCCCAATCTTCCCAACTATATCCCCCCTCCACACCTCTACCCTGCATAGTAGGCTCAAAACTGCCCCCAACTTGCAGAGTGCCGTCACCCCAAATGTAACATCAAATGTGTTAAGGGTTGGCTGGACTTCTGGTCTCCCCTTCCGCTTGCCCAGGCCTTCTTTCTGCTCTCTTGCAGCCAGGATGTGTCCTTCATTTCACTCCCGCCGCTTACCGGCCCCTCAGACTCAGAGCAGGCCTTGGCCTACTTGCTGCCTCCTTTGGGACCCAGGGCTCTCCATCGCTGCAGACTCCCCTCCCCAGGCACAGAAACCCAGCAGTCACACATGGGGGCCATTTGATGCCACCTGGTCATCCACCCTATCCCGCTAGAGTAGACCACCTCCTTGGGCCTCGCACTCCTTACCGATCTGAGGGTGCCAGGGTGAGTCCCAGCCGTTCGCTGCCCGTTGCAACTGAGCTAGCCCCAGGCCCAAGGATCGACAGCCACTCTCGCCACTCCAAAGCCCCTCAACCAGCGGCACACCCATTGGAGCCCAGGCGTTCACTCAGCTCCACTCCCCGGGCTCTGTTCATCCCCTCTCGTGGTGGGGGCTCCCAGGGCTGTTTGACTATGTACATCAGCTGTTTAATGAACTGCAGGAGTCCTTTGTCTTAGGGCAGGATGTCGCTGGATTTCAGGAGTTTAAATTAGAGCCATGGAGCTCGCTTAGATGGCGGCCATCTTTGTGTGAGCCAAGCCACGCCCCTATTCCACGTCAGTCTTGACCCTGCTCCAATGGGAACAGGCCAGCCGAAACTGCAATGACTGGATAGATCCACACTGAAGTGGCATGTTGAGCAAAAAAATAATGAGTTGGAATGCTACCCTGCGAAACTAGCAGACTTACTGCAGGGACCCAGTCATCACCATGTGTGTTCAGTGCAATGCCTCTGATTTCTGGGCTTGAGTCATACCCTGTCAAAATGGCAAAGCTTGGTGTATATTACATACATATATATATACACATACATATATGGAAAATGTCACTTACCCAGTGTACATCTGTTCGTGGCATTAGTCGCTGCAGATTCACATGCTGTGCACATCCCGCCATCTGGTGTTGGGCTCGGAGTGTTACAAGTTGTTTTTCTTCGAAGAAGTCTTCGAGTCACGAGACCGAGGGACTCCTCCCATTTAGACTCCATTGCGCATGGGCGTCGACTCCATCTTAGATTGTTTTCCCCGCAGAGGGCGAGGTAGGAGTTGTGTATGCTAGTAATCGTGCCCATGCAATGGAGCGAATACGTATGTACATAATGAAGTTTAAAGTAATATATTTACAAATTTACAAATGTTCAAGATCAACTTCTAAACGGCTACAGGCTCCCGGGGAGGCGGGTGGGCGCATGTGAATCTGCAGCGACTAATGCCACGAACAGATGTACACTGGGTAAGTGACATTTTCCATTCGATGGCATGTGTAGCTGCAGATACACATGCTGTGCATAGACTAGTAAGCAGTTATCTCCCCAAAAGCGGTGGTTTAGCCTGTAGGAGTTGAAGTGGTTTGAAATAATGTTCGTAGTACTGCTTGACCTACTGTGGCTTGTTGTGCAGTTAACACATCTACACAGTAGTGTTTGGTAAATGTATGAGGCGTAGACCATGTTGCTGCCTTACATATTTCGTTCATTGGAATATTTCCTAGAAAGGCCATGGTAGCACCTTTCTTTCTGGTTGAGTGTGCCTTTGGTGTAATAGGCAGCTCTCTTTGCTTTAAGATAGCAGGTTTGAATACACTTAACTATCCATCTAGCAATGCCTTGTTTAGAAATTGGATTCCCTGTATGAGGTTTTTGGAAAGCAATGAATAGTTGTTTTGTTTTTCGAATTAGTTTTGTTCTGTCAATGTAGTACATTAGCGCTCTTTTGATGTCTAATGTATGCAGTGCTCTTTCAGCTACAGAATCTGGCTGTGGGAAGAACACTGGTAATTCTACCGTTTGATTCAAGTGGAACAGTGAGATCACTTTTGGTAAAAATTTTGGATTTGTCCGTAGAACTACTTTATGCTCGTGTATTTGAATAAATGGTTCTTGTATGGTAAATGCTTGAATTTCACTCACTGTTCTTAGAGATGTGATGGCAATCAAAAATGCAACTTTCCATGTTAAGTATTGCATTTCACAAGAGTGCATGGGCTCAAAAGGTGGACCCATGAGTTGTGTTAAGACAATGTTGAGGTTCCATGAAGGAACTGGTGGTGTTCTTGGTGGTATAATCCTCTTTAGGCCTTCCATAAATGCTTTTATGACTGGTATCCTAAATAATGAAGTTGAGTGCGTAATTTGCAGGTAAGCTGAAATTGCGGTAAGATGTATCTTTATTGAAGAGAAAGCTAGCTTTGACTTTTGCAATTGTAGTAAGTATCCTACTATATCTTTGGCAGATGCGTGTAAGGGTTGAATTTGATTATTATGGCAGTAATAAACAAATCTTTTCCACTTATTTGCATAGCAGTGTCTAGTGGTAGGTTTCCTAGCTTGTCTTATGACCTCCATACATTCTTGTGTGAGGTCTAAGTGTCCGAATTCTAGGATTTCAGGAGCCAAATTGCTAGATTCAGTGATGCTGGATTTGGATGTCTGATCTGTTTGTGTTGTTTTAACAGATCTGGTCTGTTTGGTAGTTTGACATGAGGTACTACTGAGAGGTCTAGCAGTGTTGTGTACCAAGGTTGTCTTGCCCATGTCGGTGCTATTAGTATGAGTTTGAGTTTGTTTTGACTCAATTTGTTTACTAGATATGGAAGGAGTGGGAGAGGGGGAAAAGCGTAAGCAAATATCCCTGGCCAGCTCATCCATAACACATTGCCCTGAGACTGATCTTGTGCGTACCTGGATGCGAAGTTTTGGCATTTTGAATTTTCCTTTGTTGCAAATAGATCTATTTGTGGTGTTCCCCAAATTTGGAAGTGTTTAGTATTTAGGGGTGAATCTCCCATTCGTGGATCTGTTGGTGATCCCGAGAGAGATTGTCTGCTAACTGGTTCTGAATTCCTGGAATAAATTGTGCTATTAGGCGAATGTGGTTGTGAATCGCCCAATGCCATATTTTCTGTGTTAGGAGACAGAACTGTGTCGAGTGTGTCCCTCCCCGTTTGTTTAGGTAATACATTGTTGTCATGTTGTCTGTTTTGACAAGAATGTGTTTGTGGCTTATTATGGGTTGAAATGCTTTGAGCGCTAGAAATACAGCTAACAGTTCTAAGTGATTTATGTGAAACTGTTTTTGCTGTATGTCCCATTGTCCTTGGATGCTGTGTTGATTGAGGTGTGCTCCCCACCCTATCATGGAAGCATCTGTTATTACGTATTGTGGCACTGGGTCTTGGAAAGGCCGCCCTTGGTTTAAATGATACTGTTCCACCATTGAAGCGAGATGTATGTTTGGCGGTCTATCAACACCAGATCTAGAAGCGGACCCTGTGCTTGTGACCATTGTGATGCTAGGCACTGTTGTAAGGGCTGCATGTGCAACCTTGCGTTTGGGACAATGGCTATGCATGAAGACATCATGCCTAGTAGTTTCATCACCAGTTTGACTTGTATCTTGTTTTGGATACATGGTCTGTATTACATTGTGAAATGTGTGAACTCTTTGTGGACTTGGAGTGGCAAACCCTTTTGCTGTGTTGATTGTCGCTCCTAAGTATTGCTGTGTTTGACATGGCAGAAGGTGTGACTGTGTAGTTGAGAAACCTAGTTTGTGGAGGATTTCTATGACATTTTGTGTGTTGTGAACACCGTCTTAGCGTGTTGGTTTTGATTAACCAATCGTCTAGGTACGGGAACACATGTATTTGCTGCCTTCTGATATGTGCAGCTACTACTGCTAGGCATTTTGTAAAAAACTCTTGGTGCAGTCATTATTCCAAATGGCAACACTTTGAATTGGTAATGTATCCCTTGGAATACAAACCTTAGGTACTTTGTGTGAAGGATGTATTGGTATATGGAAATATGCATCCTTTAGGTCTAGTGTTGTCATGTAGTCTTGTTGTTTCAGCAGTGGGATTACGTCTTGTAATGTAACCATGTGAAAGTGATCTGATTTGATGTAGGTATTTAATGTTCTGAGATCTAGTATAGGTCTCAGACTCTTGTCTTTTTTGGGTATCAGAAAGTACAGGGAGTAAACTCCTGTGTTTATTTGTTCTTTTGGTACTAATTCTATTGCTTCTTTCTGTAGCAATGCCTGAACTTCTAGTCCTAGAAGATCTATATGTTGTTTTGACATAGTGTGTTTTCGGTGGGACGTTTGGAGGGAATTTGAGAAATTCTATGCAATAACCATGCTGGATAATTGCTAAGACCCAAGTGTCTGTTGTTATTTCCTCCCAATGTTTGTAAAACTTGGTTAGTCTCCCCCCCACAGGTGTTGTGTTGGGGATTTGTGACCTTGAAGTCACTGCTTGTTTGGAGGAGTTTTGGGACTTTGGAATTTTCCTCTATTCCTTTGAAATTGTCCCCCTCTATATTGTCCCCGAAAACCTCCCCGCTGATACTGGCTCTGGTAAGTGGGCTTCGTTTGTGAGGTTGTGGCTTCTGTGGTTTGCCCTCGAAATACCCCTCAAAATTGTGTCTTTCGAAATGTGCCTCTGCTCTGTGGGGAGTAGTGCGCGCCCATGGCTTTGGCCGTGTCAGTGTCTAAGTTTTTCGATCGCAGTGTCCACCTCCGGCCCAAACAACTGCTGTCCGTTGAATGGCATATTCAGCACAGCTTGGCGGGATGTGCACAGCATGTGTATCTGCAGCTACACATGCCATCGAATATATATATACACACACACACACATATACATACCTTATTTTTTTTATTATTATTTTTTTTTTTACAGTGTACAAGCTACCAAACGCATTTGGGCTATCAACATCTGAGTCTGTTTTGTCAATTGAAGTAATCCCCCACATACAAGATGCCATATTAAGGTACCATATAGGACTAGGTCTACTAAACCTAAGTCATTCAAAAGTGTTATTTTGTAAAAACCAAATTTATTGATGTTATACAATGCAATTCAATAGAAACAGTGTTGGCCTCGTTTTGCAAGCTATCAGTCGTAGACAGTTCATTACCTCAGTTACTCCAACCCAATGTAGCGCCACCAGCTCCTCCACAATGAATTTGTAGGGCAGCCTCTTGCCAAATAGGCTACTCCTGCTTTGCACACCATTCCATACCTAACAGAGTACTGCATAGCCAAGGAAAAAGGATCAGCAGAGTTCAATGCACATGCTAGGTCTTTTTACAATCATGGAACAATCTCCCCTGCCCCCACTCACGTCTTTGATCCCTCACCCCAAACAGTTTTATTAGGACTTTTCAATGAGTCTCCCAGTATGAAAGGTAAGGTACTGAAAATAGCAGAGAAGTATTTTATGATTACACGCATTTCCATACCACATGTAGACACTGGTCTCCTCTGAACATCGACAGCATGTGGATGCCAAACATTTGTGTGCTCCCCATATACTCAACAGTAACCGGTAGGTAATATGTATGTATTTTACTTATATGAATGGGAGCTGCAAGGATATGGAGTTGTTTTTGGGTCATTCCATCATTTCTACAGTCACTTTCGTCAAGCGAGACTTACCCAAGTCTCCAATCTCTACCTGAACGACCAAGAAGATCTGTGGAAATCATGACTAGGGATTAGTAAATCTAGGCGATTCCTCCTTTCCCATTGAGCCCATAACGATTTTTGCCTCCATCAGGTTTTATTCAAGGTTCTCACAGGGACGCGCAAGTGGGGTAATAAAGCGTGACTACAAAACACAAAACCACTTTGGTTGGGTTTCTTGCACTGTTCAATGCTCAGCACACGCCATGAAGTTGTCATGGTGTAGTAAGCAAAGGCCATGGGTCAACTGATCCTTGTGAGTTTAGTTATGGGCACATGGACGAGTACTTTAGACCAAAACACAAAATGCAAGAGTCAAAGCTTATGTATATCTCTCCAAAATGTGGACTTTCATATCACACCAAATAGAAAACATTGCACAATCCACATGGGCTGAAATCCAAATATTAAATGTGAATATTCACATTAAGCAAGATGTACAAAGACCAAGAAAGATAACCAATATTTCTTACCTGCAACACACAAGAACCATTTACAATTGTGAAACATTAACAAATGTAATTATGTGAATTCATCTTGAGCCAAGTTAAGTTACAAAGGATTATGAAGCCATATTGGGTAGATATACCAAGAATTGTGTATATTAACAAAATAAACTTTAATACAAAGGCATATGTGAACTTGAAGTCTCAGAGCTTAATTTGGAGTCTTGTCTATAAAAGTTCAGTTCTAACCGATACTGGTTTGAGGTATGGGGAGCAGATATTCTCTACAGAGGACAACCCAAACCGGGCCATGGAAAAAGGTAATCACTGGGTTTGCCACAACACTTTAGAGCACGCACCTTTTAACTCAAAAAGTCAAACCTCTCCTTTAGGAAAGCTAGAAAATGAAGACTGCTTTCCTACCTGTAACCCAAAATATGATAAAGCTTCAGAGTAATACCGTTCCATCTCTTTGAAAAGAGAAATGGCAGGAAATATACCCTTTGTGTTGTCACTCTAGAGTGTTTACCTATATTTTTTGCTGTTTCTAGAACTGTGCTTTTCCCACACTAACCAGAAGTAAGTGCCTGTGCCCTCCCTTTAAACGTGGTTGATTTGGCAGACCCTACTTGGCATATTTAGCATGCCTATAAGTCCTTAGTATATGGTAAAAGTGTACCCAGGGCCAGTAAGTTAAATGTCACTAGTGGACTACAGCACCTATTGTACCATCCCATCTACTAAAGTGACAAGCCTGAAGCCATGTTTTAGACTAACCGTGTAGCCTGACAAGACGTTTAAACAATGCAATTCCACCCATCAGAACAAACTTTTAGAGGTCAAAACCTCCGCTTTAAATATTAATAAGTCACCCCAATGTAGTAAGCCTTGTGGCCCACAAGGCAGGGTGATTGATATTTAAAAAATATGATGTAGAAAATTTATGTTAACATGTTATGCCAACCAAAAGCTATTTTTTCACTAAGGCAGGCCTTCCTGTCCTAAGTAGAAAACAGGAGTATAGATTAAAAATACGAAAACTGTCCCATGGGATTGGCACTAGCTGGAAAAGACATTTGTTTTAAAAAATCAACTGAATGGTGAAGTCAGATGTTTAATGAACATTAAGGAAAAGTGACTTCTAGAAAGTTAACTTGTGTCTGCTTGAAGTTTCTGGAGGCTAAATTTGCATTTGCCCTTCCCTTCTGCCAGCCAATAACAAGCATTTGAATAGGTGTGAATAGGGTGCTATGTGCCCCCCAGGATCAAACAATAACACAACATGAATCAGCAGAGATAACCCCTCTAAACCTACTAGAAATTGCAGGGAGGGGGCTATAAGCATCTTTCGTCATTCATGACAAACCATGCCTTAAATGTCAAATCCTGCTTGCCTTGACAGGTATGCTGGATTTACACATAAAACTTGAGGCACATATGAAAGGAGGGAAATGAGACACCAAAACAATTGTGTATCCACTATCTTGTAGCTGGAAAATCCCAACTTGTGTTCTACCAGATTTCGGTCTCTGGGATTATTGTGGGCAACTGCCACAAACTGCATTTCTGTTTTAACTGTGGGAGGACACTAGGATTACCACAGTGCATTCCTTACACCCCAACCCCAGCTCTGAGCCCACATTTAGGGTGGCCAAAAACTTTCACCATCTTGAAAATGGCCGAAGTGGGTAGTGTTGGGCCTATAACTTGTACCCCATTGGTTAGGTTGTGTCTAGGAGTTATTCCTACCTACTAGCTCATACCAGGCATAAGTATGGCACCTCCAGGCACCCTCTTCAGAACACTCTAGTACTTTTATCAGGTCACACACAGCAGGTTCAGTCCTTCTTTGACTTTCCTCTGGCCCAGACGTTTAATCTCCTCTCTTGAATTCAGGGCAAATAAGCATTGCAAAACCAATAGGTCTTGCCTGTCAAGAGCTATTGGCTTTTCCAATGTATTTTAGTCATGTTGTACATCAGCATAGTTGCTGTTCAGCATGGATAAAAGTTAATGGCATAAGGGAGAGTGGCTTGGCATTGAGTGGCGTAGTGTCAGAGTGACATGGAGAGAATAGTGTGTCAGAATGGAACAGCGCACAGCGGAGAAGAGAGGACTGTCAGACGGCAATGCAGAACGGAGCAGAGGAAGGCAGAGTAGAGGATAGAGTGGCACAGTGCCGTGGAGTAGTAGGTTGTAGAATAGAGTGGAGTAAAGAGGCATTGAGGGAATTGTGTATAGCATTGCAGAGTGTTGTGGAGTATAGTGCTGTAGGGTGGAGTGGAATGGAGTAAAGAGGCATTGAGGGAATTGTGTATAGCATTGTAGAGTAGAGTTTAACGAAGTAGAGTAGAGTTTAACGAAGTAGAGTAGAGTTTAACGAAGTAGAGTAGAGTTTAACGAAGTAGAGTAGAGTTTAACGAAGTAGAGTAGAGTTTAACGAAGTAGAGTAGAGTTTAACGAAGTAGAGTAGAGTTTAACGAAGTAGAGTAGAGTTTAACGAAGTAGAGTAGAGTTTAACGAAGTAGAGTAGAGTTTAACGAAGTAGAGTGTCAGAGACTGAAGTATTAGGGTGTAATATCCTGGAGTGGATTAGAGTGCCTAAAGTGAAGTGACAGACTACAGTGGTGCAGAGAAGATTGGCGTGGAGTGCAGTGGCATAGAGTGCATTAGATTTGAGCAAAGTGGTGTAGGATGCATTGCCATAGAGTGCACTGGTTCAGAGTAGAGTGGAATAGAGCAGCTTAGACTGCAGTGGCGTGGACTAGAGTGGCACAAAGTGCAGTGGAGTGATGCAAAGAAGACTGGCATGGTGCAGGGTAGAGTACAGTGGTGTAGAGAAGAGTGGACTGGCGTAGAGTGTAATGGTGTACAGTGGAGTGATGCACAGCAGCAGTAGAGTGATGTAATGCATTGGTGTAGAGTTGAAGTAGAGTGGCACAGAGTGCAGTGTTGCAGAATAGAGTTAGAGTGAAGTGGTGTAGAGTAGCACAGAGTACAGTGGTGTAGAGTAGAAAAGAGTGACGTAGAGTACACTGGCAGAGAGTGCAATGGTTTACAGTAGAGCGCATAGAACAGACGCATATAATGCAGTAGCACAGAGTGACAGTGGAGTAGAGTGCAGTGGTGTAGTGTAGATTGTTTCAGAGTAGAGAAGTGGAATAGTGCAGGGTAGAATAGCATACAGTCAGTGCCAGAATGCAGTGTTGATTAGAGTAGCACAAATGAGTAGCATAGACTGGGGTACAGTGCAGTGGTGTAGAGTGGCATAAAGTTCAGTGGTGCAGAGTAGAGTTCAGTGGTGCAGTGTAGCTTAGTGTGCAGTGATGCAGAGTAGAACACAGTAAAGTGTTGCACAGTAGATTAAAGTGGCGCAGAGTGCAGTGGTGTAGAGTAGATGGCACAGAGTGCAGTATTGATTGGCACAGAGTAGAGGCGCATAATGTGCAGTGGCAGAGTGCAGAGTAGACTTGCATGGAGTGCAGTGGCAGAGTGCGCAATGTTGCAGAGTAGACTGGCAGAGTGCAGAGGCAGAGAATGCAGTGTTGCAAAGTAGATTGGTGCAAAATGGCATCAAGTGCAGGAGCAGAGTAAATTGTTTGAGTAGAGTGAAGTGGAGGGGTGCAGGTTACAGTGCAGTGGGGTAGAGTGGTGCAGTATTGCAGTATGTGATACCATAGAGTGCAGTGGTGCAGAGTAGATTGAAGTGGTGTAGAGTGGAGCGTCATAGTGCATTAGCTTAAAGGGGAACGGAGCAGAGTGCAGTGATGTAAAGTAGATTGGCAGAGTACAATGGTGCAGAGTAGACTGGCAGAGTACATTGGTTTTGAGAAAAGTGTAGAATAATCGTGTAGGGTACAGTGATTACATTAGTGGCATAGTGCACTGGTATAGAGAAGAGTGGTGTAGAATGAAGGGGTGCAGCAAAGATTGCCATTACACCACTGCAGAATGCAGTGGTGTAGACTAGACTGCTTCAGATGGAGTGAAGGGGCATTATGTTGAGTAGGGTAGAGTGCACTGGCATAGGGTGGAATGGTGTTTAGTTCACTGGTGTAGAGGTTTAGTGCTACAAAGTAGAGTGAATTGGCACAGAAGGCAGTGTTGTAGAGTGGAGTAGCAAAGAATGGAGTGATGGAGAGTAGAGTGGCCTAGACTGGAGTGGTGTAGAGTGCAGTGGCAAAGAGCAGTGGTGTAGACTGGCATGGAGTGCATGGATATTAGAGTGGTGTGGATTGGCGCAGAGTAGAGTGCTGTGTGGTAAAGTGGAGAATGCATTGGGTGGTAGTGCACTGCCATTACAGACAACATTTTCAATTGAAAGGACCATTACATTTCCACAACCATACAGTTTTTTCTGATAAAAATATACAGAGCATAAACGATAATGTGTGGTAATGTCATCACCTAGCATATTGATTTGTTTTAATCAGTAAAATATTTGTTTCCACCACATTCTGAATTACCCAAAAAATGTGCTTCATTTGTGCTTTCCCTATTCTGATATATTTGTAAATATCTGCAAGTTCATTTATTGACATTTAACTTGTGTGCTAGAAAAAAAACAAATCTTGTATAGCCTTCCTCTGCCACACCCCCCTAGCAAACATAATTGTCAAATTCTCTCAGAGAAAGATATCTGAAGACGGAGCCTGACATTTGACCTCTGTTACTGAATTTCAGAAAATGGGATAAGATAAGAACAAGGTTTAAACTACAGTAATCGGGACACTGAAGGAAGGATACAGTAAAGTTCAGGACTGGAACAAACTCAAGATGGACAGCCTACAGCAAATAAAGCCAGCAAATAGAAATCTACCAAATACAAGTTACAAACCCACTGGTAAGCAATGGTGGAATGCATTCCCTAAGAAGCTTTCCGAATGCCCAAGATGCATTTAACAAACCAAACAGCTGCACAGTCTGGTAGGCTTCAACCTAAAAAAGGACGCTAGAACACAGTTAGCGCTGGCCAAATCAGTGCTTACCGAAGAAAGGGTGGGATAGAAAGAAAGGTTTAGGTCTCAATCCATCATTTTTTTTTAGGAAGCACAGCTACTTACCTGTGAGGGTCTCAAGGCACTAGAGGTCTAGCCCTCATTCGAAGAGGGAGGTTTTGGAGGTTCTTCCTGAAGATGGTGAGTGATTGGCTTTGTCTGAGGTGCGTGGGTAGGTTGTTCCAGTTCTTGGGTGTGAGGTAGGTGAAAGATCTTCCTCCGGTTGTGGTTTTCCAGATGTGTGGAATGGTGACCAGGCCCTGCTGGGCAGATCGGAAGGGTCTGGGGCAGGGTTATGGAAAGATGTGATTATTCAGGTAGGCTGTTCCGATGTTGTGAAGGGCCTTGTAGGTGTGGGCGAGTAGTTAAAAGTTGATTTGCTTCTCCACCAGGAGCCAATGGAGGAGTCTCCGGTGTTGGGAGTTGTGTTCCTTGCGGGGGAGGTTCAAGAAGAGTCTGGTAGAGGCGTTTTGGATGAGTTTTAGTTTCCTAAAGTTTTGTCATGATGCCAACAGAGTGCGTTGCTGTAGTCGAGCTTGCTTGTGACTAGTGTGTGGGTGACTATCTTGCAGCAGTTGTCCAGGACCCATTTGAAGATTTTGCAGAGTTAGCGGAGGGTGTGCCAGCAGAAAGAGGTGACTGCGTTTACCTGTCAGGTCATTGTTAGGGAGCAGTTGAGGAGTCCCAGGTTGTGGGTGTGGTCAGTCGGAGTAGGTGAGAGGCTGAGCGATGTGGGCCACCAGGCGTCATCGCAGGCTGAAGTGAAGATGAGCTTGGTCTTGTCCAAGTTCATCTTGAGGCAGTTCTCCCTCATCCAGGAAGCAACAGCGTTCATTCCGGTGTGAAAGTTGGTTTTAGATTTGTCCAGGTGTTCAAGTGAGGGATATGATGAGTTGTGGTCATCGGCGTATGACACTATATTTATTCTGTGGCCTCGTGACAATAGCTGCAAGCAAGGCCAGGGATACACAGCACTTGCTGCACCTACAGAGGTCAAAGACTTATTTTGAATGGGCTATTAATTTGACTGCATTTACCATGATACATTGGGGTCATACTTTGTTGCTGGAGTGTAGGCAGTGTGCTCTCTTTGAAAATGTCTTGACGGCTCCCTTGAGCCATGGCTGACGAGTCTTGGGAGGCACTTGTACGCCATGAGTAGTACTTAAACCAGAGAAGGCATTTGGCAGCATTTCAAGCAAGCCCCTATACCATGCAAGGGATATACAGCGATTGCGGCACCTATGGAGGTGAAAGACTTACTTTTTGAATGGACTATTAAACTGCATTTACCATAATGCATTGGGGTCATACTGTGTTGCTGGAGTGTAGGAAGTGTGCTCCCTTTCTTTGAAACCGTAGATGTTGGAGTGTTTGGCTCAGGAAGGATCCCTGAGGGACACCGCAGCTGACTTCTGTTGGTTTGAATATGAAGGGTGGGAGCTGGACAGCTTTCTTGTGGTGAGGAAGGGGTAAATCCATTGCAAGGCTTTTCCGTGGATTCCTGCGTCGTGGAGTCTGGTGTATAAGGTGCTGTGGGACACGGTCTAAGGCTGCTGAGAGGTAGAGGAGTACGAGTTCTGCGGTGTGGCCACGGTCGAGAAGTCTGCAGATGTCATCGGTGGCTGCAAGAAGAGCAGCCTCCATGCTGTGGTTGCTGCGGAAGCCAGACTGGGAGGTATCCAGAGTTGTCTTCGATGAATTGTTGCAGCTGTGAGTTTGTTTTTTTCCAGGAATTTGGTCAGGTAGGGTAGTAGCGAGTTAGGCTGGAAATTCTTTAGCTCTGGTGGGTCGGCTGTGGTTCTCTTCAGGAGAGGGCGGACTTCGGCATGTTTCCAATCATCGGGAAAGGTGACCGTTTTGATCGATCAGTTCAGTGTTTTGTGGAGTTCGGGGCGATGGAAGAACTGGCTCTGTTGTAGATGTGGTGAGGACAGGGGTCTGTGGGAGCTCCGGAGTGAATGCTGTTCATCATTATTTCGGTCTGTGGTGAGTGGACCAGCTGTGGACAGTCTAGGTGGTTTCTGGGGGGCTAGGTTGGTCGTAGGTTCTGATGCTGGGTGGGTTCTGCTGGAGGAAGCGGTCATAGATGTCCTTAATCTTAGAGTGTAAGAAGGTGGCCAGTTTGTCGCAGAGGTGTTGATGCGTTCCCAGAGTGCTGCTTTTTTTGCGTTCTTGATGCATTGGTGATGGGTGGCAGTTGTGGCTCTGAAGGAGGCGAGGCCTTCGCTGGTTTTGCCAATTCTCCATTTCTTCTCTAGGTGCCTGCGAGTGCTCTTGGATTGTTGAAGTTCGGTGATGAGCCAGCTGGCTCTTTTTGGGATGTACTTGACCAAAGTTGATCGGAGGAGGAGGAGGGGGGGAGGGGGAGGGGGGGGCTAAGGAGTTGGCGCATTTGGTGATCCAGGCGTTGAGGTTGCGTGCTGCGGTGTTGGGGTGTCAGTGGGGACGGGGGTGATTTAGCAAGGGTCATGGTCAGTTGGTTGCCTGTGATTTTGATCGATTTCCTGTGGGGTGCCCTGGGGACACAGCGGCGGCTGTTGGGTGCAGTTATGGTGAAGTGTAGGCAGTGATGGTTGGTCCAGTCAGAGAAAGATTCTGGATAGTAATACGGTTGCAGGGGCAGCAGCGGGAGGAAGAGGGTCAAGGAAAAGAGAAAATGAAGAAAAACGAAAGAAAAAGAAAAATGTTTAAAAAGGCAGACATATAAAAGCAGGAGTAAAGGAGGGACAGCGAGAGATACTTGTAGATGGCCACTAGGCCACCAGGGATGAGGTGCAGGCAGGAGGCTGAAGGTGGAGGAGGGCCTCAAACTGAGTGTCAGGCAGGCTCTCAGTTCTTTCACAAGGCAAGGCAGCAGCAGCCGCCCCCAGAGGAGCTGGGGCATGCAACAGATGCTGACCAGGGGAGGCAGTGGAGTGGACTCAGTTTGCCATGTTTAAGTTTGTCTTTTTGCGAATTAGTCTCTGGCAACAGGTGTATAATGGTTCTTATTCTGCAGCATCCCCAAGTTTCCCTTTTCTTAGAAGCTCTTTACATTGGCGAGCTGCGCATCTCAGTGCATTAAGTAGACCTGTAGGCTAGTCACAAGTTTTCCTCTAAAAATAGAGAAAACTAAAGCATGTGATTTTCCAAAGACAATTATTTTCTTTAGCCTAGCGCATATTTGGGTGCTAGCTCACTCTTGAAAAACATGCATTCGACTTAAAAAAAAAAAAAAATCATAGGAAAGATTGGTTTACAAAAATGTTTAATAAAGAACACTAATTTTAATCAGGCACATATGGTATATACCAGTGTTGGTTTGAAGAAATAGCTCTGTGAATCGTTTCCTGCAATGCTACCTGCAGGGTATGTATATTATGAGTCGACCTGCATTTTGTCCTCTCACAAGGAAACAGATCTTAGAATATATTTATAAAGTAGTAACAACTTGAAAGCATGTATTAAAATATAATCAATGCACCAATTTGATCTGGGAATATTGCTACTGGAGGTTATGGGGAGCTCTAGTATTAAATGGTAATTGTGACCGGCTTGGGTACTGGGGAACGCTGGTGCCGAGGTGACTGGAAGAAGGGTTTATAATTGTGACTCTGGGGCACTGGCACCATGATGACTGGGGGCACAGAGAGTGATGGTAACAAAGCACTGGAACAGATGGTGACTGGGAGGCGCAGAACGATGGTGACTGAGGACACCAAATCTGAGGGTGACAGGCGGCATTGCAGCGGATGGCAACTGAGACACAAAGTGATGGTGAACTAATGGTGACTGTAGGCAGTGCAGCTGATGGCAACTGGAGCACTGGAACTGATGGTAATTGGGACAGCAGTACTGACGGTGGGTGTGGACGCCAGTAATTATAGTAACTCCAGGTAGTGGTATTGACAGTAACTGAGATACAGGACACAGATATGTCCTAGGAATAGTGGTACTATTGTAACGGAGTGCACTTATGAGAATTATGGGGGAAGTGGTATAGAATGTCACTAGATGTACTGATCATGATGGTGACCAGGAGAAGGGGTACTAATAGTGATGTAGGCATTGCTATTGCAGATGATTACAGACACTGGCAGTGAGGTGACTACAGACACGGACCATGATGGTGACATTGTACTGACCGTGACTGGGGTTGATGTTGATTGGTGTCCCTGGTAGTGTGGTAGTGATGAGTATGGGTACAGGTTCTGTTAGTGACACCAGTTGCGATGGTGTCTAGGCACCATTGTGCTGATGACAGGTGACAGTGGTACTAATGGCAACTAAGGCAGATCTGCTAATGCAGACTGGAGGTAATGGTACAGAGGATGACACTGGCTATCAGTGACCGGGGACACTGGAATAAACGGTGACTGGAAATAGTGGTACTGATGAGCAGTGTGGTCTGGGCGTTGGTACTTTAAAGTGTGGGTACTCATAGGATAATGACACCGGTACGGATCATGAATGGGGTCTCTGGTACTGCAGGCTGCTGGAGGTGCTGGTAATAATGACTGGGGCACCTGCACTGAGTTCACTAGTACTTCTAGCGATGGTGGCAGAGGCACTGGCAGTTTTAGTGGGTTGTGGCACTAGATGGTAACTGGGGCACCGGCACTGACTTGGGGCTCTGGTGCGGATGGTGCCTTGGGGCACAGATACTGATGGTGAAAGGAACAGGACAGTGGTACAGATGGTGAACGGGGCACTTGTAGCAATGAAGTGCCCGAGGTCACTATTACAGTGCCCGAGGACTCTGGTGGGTACTGATAAAGGTTGTAACTGGTGGTGGTACTGAAGTGCAGCAGGTATGTAGGTAATGACAGTGACAGTTTAATTGGCACCAATGGTAGTGATTGTGACAAGTGAATGGTGGTGACTGGAGCACTGATTATTTCTGATCTCTCTACGTTTAGATTGGCCTTCTAATATGGAAACCTAGTTTGTTTTGGGCCATACCATTGCCAGGTTTGGTGCTAGACTGTTTCACTTCTGACCAACTAGTGCTTTCGGAGGATGTCAACTTTTTCAGCTTGCAAGAGAAGTTACTAATGCGAGGGATGTCAGTGTTGCTTCCACCACCTTAACACAGCACATACAGTCACTTTGAACATCTGAAATTAGATTCGTAAGAGCTCACCATCCTCATCTGTAAACCTGGAAAAAAAATCTACTATACTTCTGTCAAGCCTCTCCTAAAGCCTCTTCATGGCTATTTGCAGATTTGTGCAAAAGGGAAAGGATGCATGCTATCCGGATTAGTGCACATTTACATGCTTGAACGTATTGAAAGTTAAGTGCTATTATGTCTTTGACAGTAATAGCACAAAAAACCTTCAATACATGAAATCATTAAATTATATCCTGTACCTAAAAAAATAAAAATAAAAAATACGACCTTGTGTAATGTAACTAGTGCACATGTAAAAGCGCCTGGGTCACATTCCAGCCATATAAAACCGGTAATAGACAAAGGGAGTGGATAAAAGCAATGGAGCAAGGGTTTGTGGTTGGCAGGAGAAAAAGTGCAGCATGGGGCGAAGGAGACGCTAACAAGGTGGCAGCAGTAAATGCTATGTCTGTGTTTGTTCTTATTCTGGGGGCCTGTGCCACAGCCATAAAGAAGAAGTGGCTAGGGAATGGAAAGGCAGTGAAACATGAAGAGGCAAAACATTTAAAAAAGACCGAGGCAGAGACGGGCACAGTGAAAGCAACAGACCTGCCATGCACAGTAAGTGAAACAGAAGCGGGGAAAGGAAGTGTAAAGACAGAACAGACATGAGAAAGAGCGGGTAAACGTGACTATGCACACCAATTATAAACGGCGGGGAGGGGGTCAACAACAGACCCATGCAGGAGTATGAAAGCAGAGATGAGACATGCACAGTAAGTGAAACCGAGGCCGGGACAAAAAAAAAAAAAAAAGGCAAGAGCAATTGAGGGAGCAACAGGAGTAGGAAGGGGAATGAATAGTATCATGCCAGGAGTAGCAGACGGGCACTGTATAAGTTTGATTAATCGGTCCTTGGTCCTTGCTCCACAGAAAGAAAGAAAGAAGAAAAAAAAAAAAATCGAAACTGATATTTGGCCAGCCCTGGCCAGTTACGGAGGCTTTAATGAAGACCGACGTGAAGCCCACAAATGGGAATCAACATGTGAGCTCCAAGCCCTTTTCTGTATACAGCAGAGTCTAGCTAGTGCATGCACTCGCAGGCTCGACCCTAAAAACATGCACTCCAAGTGCCAACCTCCTGTTAAACCTAGAGACAGGGACAAAAGAAGCTGCAAGAGAGCCTTTTTCTGCAACTGTCCAGTGGCAAGTTGAAGCTGCTGTTGGACTCTGCCGAACAACATCGGAGCTTAAGTACATTCCAAGAGGTCCAGTGAAGCTTTAGAAGTGCTACTGTGGCAGATTTTGGCTTTAAGGACTAAAATCAGAAGGTAAAATCTTTGACCAGGACAAACCTGATTAGTGTATTCATCCCCTGCTCCATTGTGGTCAGCATCAAATTGTGATTAGGTCCCCACCTAACGCAATCATTGATTCTCATTGGCACTTAGTGCTTCTTGGAACGATTGCTACTTAAATCTTTAAAAATTCATACCTCTGGTTCCCCTTATTGGAGTTTTGTCATTTTAGTGCCATTTTATTTATTACATTTTACTCCACTTTTCGAATTCCGTTTTTATTGTTTTGCATTTCGACTTTACTGTTATAGTACTGAGTAAATACTTCACACTTTGCCCTAAGCCAAGTCTGTCGCCCTGTGCTATGGCTACCTGGAGGTAGAGCTCAGATTAATTAAATTACTTGGAGGGCTCAACTCGACAATGTTTGATTCAGTGAGATGGATAGTTACCCCCACCAAACAATCAGATTTCTTGCACAAAAATGAACTATTAGTGGAAACAAACCATGGCCAGTAATTAAAGTTAAAGAGCTGTGCATTACTCATAAGAACCTCAGTATTAGGCCTATCCTCCTTTATGGCCTAGCATCGGACCCATAGGGTCATCTTTCACCAGAAGGCTAAATGAAGCAATGAGTATATTCAATATAGGTTACGATTACTCATCTCAGTGGAGTTTACGGACCCTGAAAGAAAGGAAGGCTTAGTTACTTCTACCAAGAAGTATCTTTATAGGTGCAAAGTAGATGATATTTTCCCTAAACTATTTAAATCACCCGGAATGCGGGATCTCTTCATGTGACAGGGATGGTGGGGGAGATCTCTTTACAGACAAGATGGTCTCACACACTATATAGTGTTATGCTTCATCATATGACCACCTGGCCCCAGCCAGGTAGGATAGTACCACCTGGACAGACTCGACCTCGTAGTTAAAAGAACTAGGAGGGAGTGATGAAATAAAGATTCTGGATTGTGATGGGACCCAGTTTCGTAAAGACAAACTAAAAACACCTAATCAATCACCTATGTGAAGGCTCACGTGTATTAGTGGTGATTGCTGGTGAGATTAAAAATAAAGTGGGACGCTTCTAGAGAATAAGGCTTAAAGAGTCACCTACTATTTATACGGCCAACATGTTTCTGCCCACTGCAGGATATCTTCATGTGACAGGGATGGTGAGGGAGATTGGTGAAAAATCTAGAATTATAAAAAGGGTAGGTATCAGAGTGGTCTTACACCGAGGAGGTCCAGGTAATAAACAAAACCATCTGCTGCGTAACTTGAAACCCGGAGATGCAAAACAGATGTTTGTGGATACCTACCAGGCAAGGTTTATGATGTGTATGGACACTCGAGGGCTGTGTGTCAGCTGAAGAGGGGACCAAAAGTTATGAATGATCCATAGGTTGTTCCTTATTTAAAAATACACCTTAGCTTCTTCAGTGATATATCCAGCTGCCCTCACATGTCTCAGGCGTTGCATGACCCTTCCCATACAATTTTTTTTTTTTTTTTTTAAAGCACCTGGCACTCTTCTGCACCTTACACCAGTCTTCTGCCAACTCGATCCACATATTTATTTTGAAAAAAGTGGGGCAACCCAGTTCCCCGGGACTTTGGTAATTGAATAATGTAGCAGAAAAATGTTTTGGTTCCTCTGGGGGAAGGATATGAATTAACCTCAACGACAGTGGTTGTACCATGAACGTTCTGTACTGATGAAGTTTGTGAGTAATATATCACATTTATTCGAAACTTAAAATTCCACAATTTAAAGTAATCGAGGTGCACCTGTATAATGGTCCAGTGTGAGTGAATTGTGTTAGTACAAGTGTTGCAGTGCTAGTTACATGAAAACTAAAACCAAACTGTGGTTAAAAGCATGAGGTCTCAAATAAGCACCTATAACCATAGGCACGGTGAGCCTTCTGAATTTTTCAAAAGTCAATCCACATTTTCTAGTACAAGGTCGATGTTTTGACCTCAAAGAAATTAATTCAGACGGGTCATCAGGACAGAATATTGAAATAGTAAGCACCCCTATTTGATTGTACTCAAGACACATCCTAGTTGTGTTGACAATAAAACTATACCAATTTGCATTCCATTTCATGTAGCCCTGGGGCGTTAATACCATTTTTATTTTGCCATCTAATAGCTTTGGGAAGGTCTTAGATTGTTCCATGAAAATGAGCCAATTGTTTAAAGTCTTTTAAACCATGTTGGTGTGGTCCTATGTTAAAGGAAATGGTCTGCAGCACTGATTTAATCAGGTTAAATGCTTTGGCTGGTAGTTCAGCAGCACTGTGAATCCACTGTCATGGAGGTTAATTCATATCCTTCCCCCGGAGGGACCAAAACACTCCATCCACATAGGCCTCACTCCCCTCCAGTCCCTGTCCTCAGAAGCAGCAGTCACAGACCATCACCAAACATGGTTGAAAATCGGACTCTGCAACCTGCGGGAGGCAGGGGAAATGATGGGTAGTCAGATCACAGCCTAACTTTCCCATCCACCATATCACGGTGTAGAGGTACAGGGCAGGAGGCAAATAAGCATAGGTCCTTTCAATTACACCCTTTGGTCTCTAGGTATGGGGAATAAACCGGGGAGATGGCCACTGTACAGCATCCCAGCAGTAGGATTTGACTGAACAAACATTTGAGGGATATTTATCGATAACCCCCCCCCCCCCCCCCTTCCCCATCAACGGTCTCCTAAAGCACGACTAATCATTGAGGTGTCACAAGTCCACCATGTACAGGGTCTCTCATCTCCAATTCTCACCCTAAGTATTACAAGTATCCCACGACCCCTCCTACCCTGTGCCTGCACCCCCAGCCAGGGAGTTCTCACTTTATTAGAAAGAGCAGGTGCTGTACTGACAGCAGCTGTGAAACAGACATGTGGGTCGGGGGTGGTGGGGGGGTACAAACAGAAATCGGAAATCCACCTCAGACAGATGGAAGGTGGAAACGCAACTGTGGCCTCCATTCCCTAGGGTCTGCTAAGACCCAAATGAGGCAGGAGAGACCGAAAACCGTCATATGCATCCAACAGACTTCAAGTCTTGAAGCCTTTCGAAACTCCGGGGAGGAACTGAATGAGCACCTTATAAAGCCCCACTTCAGACCCTAGATTCCCAGTGATGGGACATCACAGCAACAACACATTAAACTGATTACTGCTTTTATGTTGGGACCGTACATAACCATCAACTGTGGTATTGTCGTCAATGACTTCTTATGAAAGCTATGCCCAATAGATATACAGTCTGGCTTCCAAGGGGAGTTTTTATAAAACATGTGATGAGATTTGAATCCTCGTTATTCAGTAATAGAGCATAAGGGAAGTGACAGAAAGACTCATCTTTTCAGGTCCCAGTGCACTTTTGCTGAACAGCCACCATCAGACTCCTGAAAACTGGTTTAAACTTAAGTAGATGAGAACATTGTCAGCACTTTTTAAACTAAAGGATGCAATTTACAAGCCAGAACAGGTAAGTGAAAAAAAACATGCATCTATGAAGACAACATATTATCTCTAATACAACAGATTACCTCCAATAGATCCAGTTAATCAACTTACATTAGTAGGACACACACAATTATATTAACTACAAAGAAAATTCCTAATACTAGGTTTTGTGGTGTGGGAGCAAAGACTTGCCATTTCAGAATTGTAAAAAACATTCTAAATGTGACTGACAAGTCGCAGTAACACTATTTTTTTTTCTTAAGTCTTAGACTCAAAATAAGCACGACAGAGACCACTTCCAAGTTTATAATGCTGAAGGATGCCAGTGCATGTGAGCTCAGAGTGCAAGATGGAACGTATAAAGACTGGTGTACTTACCGCTACCTCCACTGACTGCATCGCCAAATCGCAGGGGGGTTTCAAAGCTTTGGGGCGTGTGGCGTACCAGTAGGTTGTGATGGCTGCAAAGGCACCGAAGCCCATCAATGTGGTGTTTGCAGGAAGAGTACGCACATACTCTCGGACATCGCCGAGCTCCGGCAGCCGCATGTGCCTGAACAGTTCATGTGCTTGCATTGTGCCTAAAAACCCTTATGGCCGATCTGTAAAAGAAAAAAGAATTATTAAGTCACCCTGCGCTCCAACAGCCCTACAGTCGCAGTCACTCAGTTCCCTCGCTGAAAGAAAACTTATATACACAGGTGTAAGTCACCTTGTCAAGCTGGGAAAGGTGTACGATCACGGTTCAGCAGCCACTAATACGATTACAAAACGCCCGTTTGGCTTAACTTCTTCTATGCACAGAAAAACACGATGAGGATTTACATTACAGCTGGGAAGGGGAAAAAGGGACCATACTAGGTTTGCCAGCCTAAGATTAGATGCTGCGCACAAAGGCAGGTGCATAATAAGAGCAACTTTCACTGCAGCGCCCCTGAAAACAATGTCTGCGATGTTAAGTTAAAAGCAGGTGTAGGCTCGCACCGCACACATCTGCTCCTGTTCTTTCAGAAGGTCTCCAGTGGCCACTCAGACTTGCATCCTCAAAAGAAGACGTTTTATTGCAAGCAACAGGGATGAGTTATAGAATATCACAGAAGGATTCCAGTACACCACCACGCAGGTGAATAGGTTTGCAGTTTCATTTAAGCGTCGCTTAAAAAAATTAGGCGTTTTCCAAAAGAAAAACTGCCAAACTTCAGGTGTAGGAGGGTAAAAAGGTCTGTGCAAGAAATCACTTTCTGCCACGGCACACTTCAGCTAGGCAATCAATAAGGCACAGAAGCAAGTTAGATCGCTGAGAAGTCAGTCCATCGTAAAGCAAGCCCAGAGCGCGTTTTTGTGGCCTCATTAATGCAGACGTGTCATCCGCGCAGACAAGAAATCTGAAACTATTGAATTAAGTTTCACATTGTACCACAATGCTTATACTGCAAAAAGACTACGCTAATTCAGCACAGCGCACCAGCAATGCCTGGTAACAACATTAAGCCCGCGCTTTATTTCCTGAAGTAAAATGCAGACCGCATGCAGCGTTGAAGGTCTGGCGCGTGGCAGGCTACAAGAACGACCGTCGGAGAAGTTAAAGCAAGTGCCGCCGACAGCCACTCACCACCTGCTCCTCCCGGTGCTGAATGAAGCGCGAGCAGTAAATCGAGAACCAACCACAGAAGTGGGAGTGGGCAACAGTCCCGTCAGCCCGTGCTTCCTTTGCAGCCAAGGTCTTCAAGGACAGAAGTCACATGCGGAAACAAATTACTACTGCCCACTAGGCTAAAGGTAACTCGCAGACAAATCGCAAGCCTCCCCGGACGGGTGAAGGATGGCAGGCCAATGACCAGCAAGCGCCTGGTCACTCCACCACCCCAGGGAAAGGCGGCCGACCGACCAAGAAAGCAGTGTTTGTTTTAGTAAACTCAACACAACTGACAGAGTGACATTCTCCAGTGTGTTCCCTGCCTGCCGCTGGCTAACGCCTGAATCCACAGGCAGGGAAATCCACGCGCGCAGGAGGCTTGCTCCAAGCAGGGCCGTGTTCAGGCGTGAAGGGTCCCAGTCACTCATGTTATCCATTTAAACCCAAGGACCGGATCTTTGTAAGCATTAAATATAGGTAACAGCAGGTGGAGTCGGAGAGAAAAAAAAAAAAAAAAAAGAAAAAAAAAAGAAAAACTGGTCCCACCACCAAAACCTAGTTCCCCACCTAAACTCGGTTTGCCAAATGTCATTTAAAACTAACAAGGCATGGGCTGCTGAAATGTCACACTAGGGTCTGGTTTCTGTCCTTGCTACGATACTGAATCTGATAACGACGCTGTATCCTTTCGCCCGCATCTCGCATTTTTAAAATGCACTAGCAGCGGGTCTGTAACCAGTGCTTCTAAAGGAATACTTCCCACTGTTTATTACTGCAGTCGGAGATAATGTGATCAAGGTCCGAAAGCGTCAGGAACTTAATAATTGAGCTATTAACTTAGAGTAAGCGACGGAGGGATTCATACACTTAGATACTCACAGCACCAATTGCAGACACACCAGTCCCGGTCACAGTAAGGCCATCATGCAATTATGTAAAGGCGAGGAATCACTGGGAGAGACGGACTAAAAGATAAGAAACAGCATCTAAAATGTACGAAGAAAAACTGGCAATCATGGAATGAACCAATACAAACCGACTCGGGGCTACTCACGACCTTGGGGGATGGATACTCCCTCACAAACGTTTTACAAGTTCCACAGCATACAATGGAACCCGCACTACAGCGGAGGGGATATTCGTCAAGTTTGTGACGAAGTATCCCATCTGCCAGGGTCGTAATCATGGTCCAGGTCTCATAACAAAACAGATCAGATGGAACTGCGTTGAAAATGTCTTTGAAACAACTGGTTAAAAACAGTTCTTGAATTTTGTAAGAGAAGTGTTGGAGCATGGAGGAGTGAATTTCAAATTCTGAGAGTCTGGGCCAAGACGAGTTTGTCTGAGGTTCAAGAACAGGAGACCGCAGCCTACAGAGTCAGCACTGGCCTCCAGAATTTTAGATTCATGATCAGGTAAACGAGTGGCTAATTGATCTTGCCTTCAAGAGAAGCCATTGGAGAATTTGTAATACAGGGGCAATGTTATTTTTTTCTGTGACAAAGAAACCTGTAATTAAAGGCTTTTTAAACCAACACAACAATTGAATAGGCAATGGTGTTTATTTGCAGGCAGATTTAAGATACATAATTCATGAAAGGGCCAGGTGTGGAAGTAGGAGACGCAGGCTTCATACATTATAGATGTTACTTTCAAATATGCATAACGAGGGACACAGATTTTAACAAATATAATTCGTATGTTCTTTCTAGGAGACAAAGAATACAAGTAAAGGCATTGCAATAAGGTCTTAAAATGTTTTGTAATATACATTGGGCAAACGGTTTTCTTGAACAAAGCAAAACGACCTACCAACCTGCCAGGTGGGCGCATGTGAATCTGCAGCGACTCATGCCACGAACAGATGTACACTGGGTAAGTGACATTTTCCATTCGATGGCATGTGTAGCTGCAGATACACATGCTGTGCATAGACTAGTAAGCAGTTATCTCCCCAAAAGCGGTGGTTCAGCCTGTAGGAGTTGAAGTAGTTTGAAATAATGTTCTTAGTACAGCCTGACCTACTGTGGCTTGTTGTGCAGTTAACACATCTACACAGTAGTGCTTGGTAAATGTATGAGGCGTAGACCATGTTGCTGCCTTACATATTTTGTTCATTGGAATATTTCCTAGAAAGGCCATGGTAGCCCCTTTCTTTCTGGTTGAGTGTGCCTTTGGTGTAATAGGCAGCTCTCTCTTTGCTTTAAGATAGCAGGTTTGAATACACTTAACTATCCACCTAGCAATGCCTTGTTTTGAAATTGGATTTCCTGTATGAGGTTTTTGAAAGGCAATAAATAGTTGTTTTGTTTTTCTAATTAGTTTCGTTCTGTCAATGTAGTACATTAGTGCTCTTTTGATGTCTAATGTATGTAGTGCTCTTTCAGCTACAGAATCTGGTTGTGGGAAGAACACTGGTAATTCCACTGTTTGATTTAAGTGGAACAGTGAGATAACCTTCGGTAAAAATTTTGGATTTGTTCTTAGAACTACTTTATTTTTATGTATCTGAATAAATGGTTCTTGTATGGTAAATGCTTGAATCTCGCTCACTCTTCTTAGAGATGTGATGGCAATCAAAAATGCAACTTTCCACGTTAAGTATTGCATTTCACAAGAATGCATGGGCTCGAAAGGTGGACCCATGAGTCTTGTTAAGACAATGTTGAGGTTCCATGAAGGAACAGGTGGTGTTCTTGGTGGTATGATTCTCTTTAAGCCTTCCATAAACGCTTTAATGACTGGTATTCTAAATAATGAAGTTGAATGAGTAATTTGTAGGTAAGCTGATATTGCGGTGAGATGTATTTTTATGGAAGAGAAAGCTAGATTTGTTTTTTGCAAATGTAGTAAATATCCTACTATATCCTTTGGAGATGCGTGTAATGGCTGAATTTGATTATTGTGGCAGTAATACACAAATCTTTTCCACTTGTTTGCGTAGCAGTGTCTAGTGGTAGGTTTCCTAGCTTGTTTTATGACCTCCATACATTCTTGTGTGAGGTGCAAGTGGCCAAATTCTAGGATTTCAGGAGCCAAATTGCTAGATTCAAAGATGCTGGATTTGGATGTCTGATCTGTTGTTTGTGTTGTGTTAACAGATCTGGTTTGTTGGGTAGTTTGACATGAGGTACTACTGACAGGTTTAGTAGTGTTGTGTACCAAGGTTGCCTCGCCCATGTTCGTGCTATTAGTATGAGTTTGTTTTGACTCAACCTGTTTACTACATATGGAATGAGAGGGAGAGGGGGAAAAGCGTATGCAAAGATCCCTGACCAGTTCATCCATAGAGCATTGCCTTGGGATTGATCTTGTGGGTACCTGGATGCGAAGTTTTGGCATTTTGAGTTTTCCTTTGTTGCAAATAGATATATTTGAGGCGTTCCCCAATTTTGAAAGTAATTGTTTAGTATTTGGGGGTGAATTTCCCATTCGTGGGTTTGTTGGTGATCGAGAGAGATTGTCTGCCAACTGGTTCTGAATCCCTGGAATAAATTGTGCTATTAGGCGAATGTGGTTGTGAATCGCCCAATGCCATATTTTCTGTGTTAGGAGGCACAACTGTGTTGAGTGTGTCCCTCCTTGTTTGTTTAGATAATACATTGTTGTCATGTTGTCTGTTTTGACAAGAATGTATTTTTGGGTTATTATGGGTTGAAATGCTTTCAGCGCTAGAAATACTGCTAACATTTCCAAGTGATTTATGTGAAACTGTCTCTGATGTATATCCCATTGTCCTTGGATGCTGTGTTGATTGAGGTGTGCTCCCCACCCTGTCATGGAAGCATCTGTTATGACGTATTGTGGCACTGGGTCTTGGAAAGGCCGCCCTCTGTTTAAATTTGTACTGTTCCACCATAGAAGCGAGATGTATGTTTGGCGGTCTATCAACACCAGATCTAGAAGTTGACCCTGTGCTTGTGACCATTGTGATGCTAGGCACTGTTGCAAGGGTCGCATGTGCAATCTTGCGTTTGGGACAATGGCTATGCATGAAGACATCATGCCTAGTAGTTTCATTACCATTCCGACTTGTATCTTTTGCGTTGGATACATGGCCTGTATTACTTTGTGAAATGTTTGAACCCGTTGTGGACTTTGAGTGGCAATCCCTTTTGTTGTGTTGATTGTCGCTCCTAAGTATTGCTGCGTTTGACACGGCAAGAGGTGTGACTTTGCGTAGTTGATGGAGAAACCTAGCCTGTGAAGGGTTTGTATGACATTGTGTGCTGTGAACACTGTTTTAGCGTGTTGGTTTTGATTAACCAGTCGTCTAAGTACGGGAACACATGTATTTGCTGCCTTCTGATATGTGCAGCTACTACTGCCAGGCATTTTGTAAAAACTCTTGGCGCAGTTGTAATTCCGAATGGCAACACTTTGAATTGGTAATGTATTCCTTGGAATACGAACCTTCGGTATTTCCTGTGTGAAGGATGTATTGGTATATGGAAATACGCATCTTTTAGATCTAATGTTGTCATGTAGTCTTGCTGTTTGAGCAGTGGGATTACGTCTTGTAATGTGACCATGTGAAAGTGGTCTGATTTTATGTAGGTATTTAGTGTTCTGAGATCTAGTATTGGTCTCAGAGTTTTGTCCTTTTTGGGTATTAGAAAGTACAGTGAGTAAACTCCTGTGTTTTTTTTGTTGAATTGGTACTAATTCTATTGCGTCCTTTTGTAGCAATGCTTGAACTTCTAGTCCTAGAAGATCTATATGTTGTTTTGACATTGTGTCTTTTCGGTGGGACGTTTGGAGGGAATTGGCGAAATTCTATGCAATAACCATGCTGGATAATTGCTAAGACCCAAGTGTCTGTTGTTATTTCCTCCCAAAGTTTGTAAAATTGGCTTAGTCTTCCCCCCACAGGTGTTATGTGATGGTGTGACTTGTGAGTCACTGCTTATTTTGAGGGGTTTTGGGGCCTTGGAATTTCTCTATTTTTTGGGAATTGGCCCCCTCTAAATTGCCCCCGAAAACCTCCCCTCTGATATTGACCCTGGTAGGTAGGCCTTGTTTGTGAGGTTGTGGTTTCTGTGGGTTGACCTCAAAACCCTCCCCTAAAAGGTGTTTTCCGAAATGTGCCTGTGCTCTGCGGGGAGTAGAGTGCGCCCATGGCTTTGGCTGTATCGGTGTCCTTTTTGAGTTTTTCGATGGCAGTGTCTACCTCCGGCCCAAACAATTGCTGTTCATTAAACAGCATATTGAGCACAGCCTGCTGGATTTCCGGTTTGAACCCAGAAGTGCGCAGCCATGCGTGCCTTCGTATTGTGACTGCAGTGTTTATTGTCCTTGCAGCTGTATCTGCTGCATCCATGGAAGACCGTATCTGATCATTTGAGATACTTTGTCCCTTTTCCACCACCTGTTGCGCTCTTTTTTGGAACTCCTTGGGTAAGTGTTCGATGAAATGTTGCATTTCATCCCAATGAGCCCTGTCGTATCTTGCCGAAAGTGCTTGTGAATTGTCAATACGCCACTGATTTGCTGCTTGTGCTGCAACCCTTTTTCCCGCAGCATCAAATTTGCGGCTCTCCTTGTCTGGAGGTGGTGCGTCACCTGAGGTATGAGAGTTGGCTCTCTTACGAGCTGCCCCCCACAACTACTGAGTCTGGTGTTAGTTGTGTTGTAATATATATTGGATCTTTGGGCGGTGGCTTATATTTTTTCTCCACCCTTGGAGTTATGGCTCTGCCTTTAACTGGATCCTGAAAAATTTGTTTTGAATGTCTTAGCATTCCTGGGAGCATGGGAAGGCATTGATACTGGCTATGGGTGGAGGATAGGGTGTTAAAGAGAAAGTAATCCTCAATTGGTTCCGAATGTAAGGAGACACTGTGAAACTCTTCTGCCCTTGCGACCACTTGTGTATAGGATGTACTGTCCTCAGGTGGTGACGGTTTTGTAGGATAAGAGTCTGGGCTATTGTCAGACACTGGAGCATCGTAGAGGTCCCATGCATCGGGATCATCTTGACTCATTGTGGTATGAGCTGGTGAATGCATCAGTGGTGGAGTTGTTGCTGGTGATGCATGTATTGATGGTGGTGGAGACGGTGGTGGGGTTGTTTTCCTTGCCACCTTTGCCTGTGGTTGCTTGTCCTTTTGTTGAAAGGAAAGTTTCCTTTTTATTTTGATTGGGGGAAGAGTGGTTATCTTCCCTGTGTCCTCATGAATATGAAGCCTTCTTTGTGTGTAGTCAGGCTCTACAGCTTGAAGCTCCTCTCCAAATCTATGTAATTGGGAGGTTAATCCTTGTTCCTCTGTATAGGAACTACTTTTCGGCTCCGAGGCTGGCTGTTTCGGAACCGAAACCTTTTCGGAAGTCTTTTTAGGCTCCGAAGAAACCTTAGTTTTCGGCGTGGTGTCTCGGTGCCGAAATTCTTCGGTGCCGCTGTCTCTGTGCCAAAGTTTCTCGGAACCGATGTCTCGGCTCCGAGGTTGCTGTGTGGCGGTATCTCAACCGGAGTCGGATGACTTCGACACCAGCATGCCCTTTTTCGGTGCCTTGGATGGGTCACCTATTTTTCGGGTTAAGCCATGGCCTGTTGGCGGTGGCGTCCCCTAGGCTTTTGTAGACTTCTCGTGAGTCTTGATTTTCGACGCCTTACTCACGGTTTTGGTTGTTTCTTCGGCGTAGAGTTCTTCCGAATCCGACTCGCGGACGGAGAAAGCTTCTTCTTCCTCCTCGAAACGATCTTGACCTGTCGGCGTGGACGCCATTTGTAGTCTCCTGGCTCTTCGGTCTCTCAGCGTCTTCCTCGACCGAAACGCTCGACAGGCTTCACAAGTATCCTCCTTGTGCTCGGGGGACAAGCACAAGTTACAGACCAGATGGTGATCCGTATACGGATACTTGTGATGGCATTTTGGGCAGAAACGGAATGGGGTCCGTTCCATGAGCCTTGAAGTCGCATGTGGCCGGGCCGACCAGGCCCCGACGGGGGAATCGAAAAAACCCCGAAGGGCCACCGGAGCTCTTCAAAATTCGGTGTCGATTTGTTCTAACTAACCCGATACCGAACGCAAACAATACCGACGTTTTTTTCCGAGATTCTAACTAACTTTCCGACCCAAAACACGGAGCGAAAAGGAACACGTCCGAACCCGATGGCGGAAAAAAAACAATCTAAGATGGAGTCGACGCCCATGCGCAATGGAGTCGAAGTGGGAGGAGTCCCTCGGTCTCGTGATTCGAAAAGACTTCTTCGAAGAAAAACAACTTGTAACACTCAGAGCCCAACACCAGACGGCGGACTGTGCACAGCATGTGTATCTGCAGCTACACATGCCATCGAACATATATATATTTCCCACACTGAAGTATACCGGCAATTGTGCAATTATGCATGTAACAGGGTTATTCTGCAAGGCAAAAACAAAAACCATCCCAAGGTGGGATGGGACAGACTTAAAGCATTTACTAATGACATCAAGGGATTTTTGAAAGGCAAGCCCACGAATGAGTAAAAGTGATGGACGTGGTTAAAAGCCCACAGATAACAGGTCAGAAAGTGCTTGCACGCTCAACCTAAAAATGAATACAAGCAATAAGTTACAATCTATATGAAAACAAATATTTACTAGGTTTCCTAAATTAAGCAGGTTGGGTTGTCGTCTTTAGTGGTATAATGTTCCACATTTTCACAGCAGACACTACATCTGGGAAGTCCCCATGTTGCACTTTCCTGAGCCTTGGCTGAAAGATACACTGCGTTTGGAAGTTTGAAATGTGAGATGGTATCACCACCCTTCTATCCTTCCATGTTCAAGCAATTACTTTCCTATGAATGAAACTGCAGATTTTTCCAAGATCTTGATCAAGTTGGGATGTACACAGTAATGGAGGAATTACACATTTTGATTGCTCAGACCCAAACGATGCATATAAATTCTTCCTCCGACCCAAGTCTTGCGCTGTATCCCATACAACAAATAAAATTGACCTTCATGATTAGTTGCAATTCCAAATATTTGGCAGTCATTCATCACCATGAATAGCAGAGATCCGACCTTGCTTTCTCCCTCCACCTTTCCTTCCAACAATTATAACTTCTCTGTTATAACTTTAAAGCCCAACACTTGCCTAACCGTTTAACTTCTGTTAATTTGGGCGGAGGTTTTGGGATTTTCAAATATGCAGAACAGCCGAGAGCAATAAGGTCAGTTTGTGTTTCATTCCACGAAATGGAATGAGTTTTGAAAGCTTGTCCTTCGACCATATCGTAACCAGAAGCGATAACAATGAGCATCTGCCCCATTCCTGAAAAAGGTAGACTTTCCATGAGTGGTATACATTTAATGTAATTGCTACCTCGGTTATATCTGCCCCCTACTCCAAATTCCTACAGACCTTTCTCTAGCAAGGGCCACTATTGGAACGATTCTTTGGTGTACCCCAGAAACGTGGCAAAAGGTGGTTTCTATCTAGAACCATTTAAGATACTGTATAGGACCTAGTATGTGAGGGAGGGAATGGCAAAGTTCAGCATGGTTGCGTCAGTCATCTCAAGGGTTGCAGATAAGGCTATATTTGTCTGCAGACTCTCTGGACGTGCTCCAGATTACAAGAACTTTGAGATGAGTTTGAGCAACACTGTCTAATGTGCAGGGGAAGATCTAGGTCACCGATGCAATGCTGGGCATAGATGTGGAGCAAGAAATGTTGAGAAAAAAAAAAAAAGCCGGCTGACATTGTACAGCTGTTTTGCATAGAGATATACTGCGTGGAATGGGGAACCTTGTAGTCCCCTTTCATAGAGTCCTAGTATTTAAACATTAATTGGTGTATGGCAATACAAAGGGTGATATATAGTGGCAAAGGATACCCGAATATTTAACAAAATATGGGGCCACTGTACCCTGCAAATTCCAGTAGATAAGCTCAGAGATGAGATTATATATATATATATATATATATATATATATATATATATATATATATATATACACACACACACACACACACACACACACACTGGCAGTTCAGAAACTGTCAAACATCATTAGGAGTATGGTCAACACAACCAACGATTGCTCTAGATTGAGACAAGCAGATCCAATAATGAAGCATTGTTTGTCTTACTGTATTCAATGAAGTTTTCCCTTTCAAAAATTAAAAATGATAATAGGAATAGTATTTGGGAACAATGGAATGTTCGTGGTCCATAGTCCAGTATTAAAGTGGGCTGAATAAGAGTGCAAACTGCATAAAATAACAGCTTGACAGAACAACCAAACAGCCCCGTGGAATAGCGAGGGGGGGGGGGGGGAGGAGACCTGTTATTGGTCACTGAAAGCTAAGCATGTGCAGAAGGGGCAGATCATGTGGCCCTGGGATTGTTTGGTGTGCAAGACAAGAGACGTGGGCACCGTTTATGACGTTCTTTAATCTGTTCACATTAGCGTAAGACTTCACTGAGCTGGCTGCAAGTGCACGTGATCCAATCATGCCTCTGACAGTGGACTCCCAAGCACTAATCCGCATGCTTTAAACACACCTGGGTTTCTGACAGTCCTTCACTGCTTCAGTTCGTAATTCCCCAATCACCACAAATTCATCCAAATGGGGCCTTGAGATCACTGAAACTACCCATCTTCTGAGGAGTGCATCGGGGCTATATCAGGTGTCCTACCCCGACCTCCCTCAAGCCACCCCACCCCTCCATCACCATCATCTCAACCTCTATATGGAAGGATTGCTCTCAGAAATTAACTGACTCTTGCCTAACTTCAAAGGCAAAAACACCTCATCCCACGCTCGATACTGGCCTTTCAAGAACACCGCCGAGAAAAACACAACGTCCAGGAACCATACTTCAGAACAATCCAAGCCTTCGTTCTCTTGCACCCGGATGGAGACAGCCTATCTGCAGTCTACCGAACAGAACACAGTTTCCCATTAAAAGCATCCTACATGCAGCAAAACAGATCAAAGTCCTAAAAGAATAAGCAAATCACTCCAACCCAAGATGGAACTACATTGGCTCCCTGTCCAAGCCTTCATCTGCAGTATATACTGCGTCATGTACAAGGCCCTCAGAAACAGCAAACCTACAGAGCTGTCAGATTATCCCAAGTGGACAGCACCACGTCACAAGCCAGGACATGGCTAGGGACAGAAGCCTTCTCCATGTATGCTGCCTCAACATTCTACATCACCATAAACATCAGTATTGCTTCAGTCCTATTGCAACTCGGCAAGGAGCTCAATAACTATCTTTTCTGAGATCAGTACAGTAGGATCGACCATTTGCATACATTCTACTTGACTGAGAAATGATCCAGAATTGTAACTCCAGGCTCTGCTGCTCTCTACCTACTGTTTCACACTCTACGAATATCTATACAGACATACACAGGATTGCTGTGCATACTTGAAGGCCTTGAGGCACCAGGAAGGAGTGGGGGTGAGGAGGCAACCAGGTATGCGTCAGGTGCTTTTTCCCCCACCTTGAGAGCCAAATGTATGAGACACCAAGCTCGGGCATACATAAAGGCAAAGCACCTTCACTGTCGTGCACAGAAAATATCACCTGCAGTTCACAGAAAATTAAATTCATTATTCAAGGTAAAAAAAAAAAAAGAAAAGAAAAAATGTATAGCCCTTGATTATGTACACTATTGTTACGGCTTCTTTGTTCTGTGGAACTTGTTTACCTAATCATGTGCATGAATCAGCACCGCATTTTTTTTGTCTTTATTAAAACCAAAGTAACGTACTGTGCCGACGCTACCATGAATATGCTACCCGATACCCTACTAGGCGTATACTAATATCCCTCTATGCTGACGCTATTACCCTGTACCGGAGGGGTCTGCAGAGCAGCCTCAATGAGATTACGTGAATTAAATACGATTTGGCGGAATATCAGGTATCAATATTAACTGACCGAAATCATCCTTGCTTTCGCTCACGCCAGCTACAGCCCGATTTCAGCCAGATTTCCTCCTTCAGTGGTGTGATTCTGACCTCAAATACCGCCATAGCACCAGAACGCGGGATCAAAATGAATTAATCCAAGCCAACTATGGAGTCGCCCTAGAAGAATTTATGGATAAAGTAACACTGGTTTACACTGCCCCTTTCACCTGTAGGCTGAATCGCCTTAATGAAAACTGTCAAATTAGCGAAGTTGCTGTATTTAATTCCTAACATTAAATATCATCTGGGGAGCCAGTTTGTTAGGATTCTAAAAACGCAACTGATAAGACTTGCATGGGCTTGTAAACAACCACGTCTTAAATGGGAGGTGTTGGTGCAGCCCTTTACTTCCAGCGGCTTTGAAGCCCAAGATATGGAGCGCTATGACTGTGCGCCCAGACGCACTATGCCATTTATGGATACAGACCCCCACCATATATATGCCTCATCTGGCTATTGAGCAGGGATGCATGGCCCCCTATTCCTAGCGCTGCGTATCTGGGGACACATGCAGACAGGGCGGGCTCCCAAGACTCGACAGTCACATGTCCCACAACTGCATGGGAGAGACTGGCTAATAAACTGGGAGAATCACTACTATACTCATGGCTGATCCCTCCTCCCTACCACCCCGCAATGCCGGTCACCCATGAAGAGGCGTGTAGAACCACGCGCCATAAAGCCGATATACATACCTGGGAGGAGCTTACACTGGGTGAGCAATTTGTGGACAGGGAAACTTTTCACTAAAACCACGCCATTCTATCTCTATACACACACACACACACACACACACACACACAAACACGTACATGCCTCTTAGCAATGTATTATTATAGCGCAATGTGGATGTGAAGATTATAGACTATTTAATTTCTCAATATACGTTGTATACAAGGTACATCATTACAATATACTACATGTGTTTGATTGCACTTAATCAAAATGTAGAAATTAAAAAAAAAATAAGGTGTTATGACTAGCATTAATAAAAATGTGTTATAGCATTTGGTTTCGGGCAGCGGGTATCTTATATGGTTAACCTTAAACCTGTGAAAGCAGAGCACAGACCCGAGGACAATAACCAGCTTCCGCCCCGTCCTGAAAATATTTCGCGTGTATCCTCAACCTACATGTGCAAGAATGCGGCATCCGTCGCAAAGCCGACTCGATAAGAACGGGACACTTCGAGCTGCGCAGCGCCCGCAAATAAATGAACGCGGTAGAAAGAGCCGGGACTGACGGGTACACGTCACACAACATATTACACTCGTGTACTGCCACACTCCACACTCCACACTCGGGTCAAGACGAGTTAATTTTTTGTAACTTGTTGTATACAACTGATAGACCGGAAAATCCATTTTGATTCTAAATTAAGTTAGTTCCTAAAGGGAAAACCGTAATGAAAAGTAGTTAAAGCTACCCGCTTGTTCAGTTGCAGGCGTCCGATTCCAGTGCACCAGCAACACAGCACTCGAAAGGTCCGGCCGACAGCGCTTAGACCCCCGACCCAACTAAAGAATGCAGCGACACAGAGCAAGAGCACCGGGCGACCTTCAATCTGGAAAAAAAACAGGAGCCAATGCCTGTCAGCATGCTCCTCCTTCCACCGAGGAAGGACATTTAACAACACTTCGCTGCAAAAGGCTAAAGGCTAGGCTGCTACCTGCAGGCTTAATATTAAATGTTTGGGCAGCTAAAGAACCGAAGGCATAACAAGGTATGCGCGTTTCAGGTCCTTATTTTTCACAGGCATTTAAAAAGCACTTTCCGGATAATACAGTAGTGCAACTATGGGCACACAACAATGTTAAAAAAAGAAAGAAAAAAAAAAAAAGAACGAAAACACCCACGCACCTATGGCGGGTTATTGCCTTACAGATTTATTCTTTTTTGACATTACAAACTATTAAGGGGAGAAAAACGCAGACGAAGGAGTAATGTGAAATAAACACGTGCCACAGTAGTTAACTTCCCTCATACACTCGCTGGCTACAGGCACCACTCTCACCCAGTTTGCCAAGTGTAATCCGGAGAGTAAAAGCAGGATCCGAACATCGTGGCAGTGGGCACACTAACATGACACTCACCCATACTTCACCAATGCTCTACCCCTCTTAAATGCTCCACGGTCGCCCAACCCCCGCGTAGCATCATTACTCCACTTTATTCGCAAAGTGTTAATCTTAGTATTTCCATACATTGCTCGACACGGTACCAATTAATGTTGTAAAAGGATAATTACAAAGAACCAGAAGAACACTCTCAGAACCCTTAATGTAAGTAAATGTTCAACCGATTTAGTTCACCGGATAAGACCAGCGTACCCGGGGTGCACGTCTACGCAACGTGTATTTATTGATCAGCCCAAGGATTAGAAGAAACCTCCAGTTTAGTTTGGGGGCTTGAAGGAGGTGTAACCCGGTCAGTGACAGTCCATTTCAAACCAGATTGGAAATATCAGACGTAGAAGCAATCAAGCGAGTTTGACAGGAAAGGCTGTGGAAATGAGACCCTTAAGGTGAAGCACACCTCCGGCTCAAATTTAGCCCCAGCTGTAAGAGACCTGCATCATGAACCGACTAACTCCATTTGAAAGATGCAACACACAATTTGTTAACCCAGATAAAGATAGTGATCAAATGCAGCTGGGCGGATATCCGAGTCAGTGCTTCATTCTGAGGAAGTGGACGTGTCCCCTCCACTGCATAAACCAGGATGGAGCATCCGCCAGCATCCCATAAGGACTTACTACTGTGAAAAAAGTGTGGCACTTATATAATAAATCACAGAATGAAGAACTGCTATGACTGTCGCTGAGAGGGTTAAGAGGCGATTTACATGGATTTTTTTATTTTATTTATTTTTAATACACAATTATAGGACTGCACACTTCGCTGTGATAACCATAATATGCGACTGTGGACCTCAAACTCTAATCAGGTAAAAAAATTAAAAAAAAAGTGAAAGGCCTATCAATCAATTTACAAAAAAAATCATATTTCGTAGTGGTGCTGTTTGTTATCCTCAAGGTGCAAGACGACAGCACAAGCTGTTCCCAGCCCTCAGCAGACAGTTTCATTCCTTTATAGAGCCTTGGAAGTGTCCATAAGATCCTGCACATTGCTTCCAACAGTCAAACAGAAGGTCAACCACCCAAAAAGGTGTAACCAGTCCGCTGTTCAAACTGTATGGGGTCTGTAGCCTGAGCAACAGCACTTCTATATGAGCTCGAAAACCGATCAAGCACCACTGCTTCTGGCCCGAATTAGCTTAATAGCAACATCTCGTTTTTAAACTTGTCTCTTCCAAGTAGGTAAGATAGTCGCTCAACACACCTGAGAATATACCTCTGTACAGCCTGTGGCTTTCGGGTCTTCTTTAGGATAATTATACTGCGGTCATTTTGCCACAACGCTCTCAAAACTTCTAGGTTGGTGAAAAACACATACTCCCCTTGTTGCCAACAGGGGAGCTTGGAACTCCATGAAAATAATGATTTCGTGAGTGTGCCTTCACAATTTGTAAAAACTGTTGTGACAAGAACTACTTGACACTTTCAAACTTTCTTTAGGGGGGGGTGTGTGTGTGTAGGAAATTGCCCCTTTTTGACATGTCCCCCCCCCACTTTTTGCCTGGTCTTTGATGCAATTTTGACTGAACGTGCTCTGGGTTCCTGCTAACCAGGTCCCCATTGCCAGATCTCTTTCCACAAAACTGTACAATTGTTCCCCAATTGACAATACCTTTAGCCCCCCCCCCCCTTTTAGTTCATAGTAAACTGTACCTAAGGCATGGGTACCAAGGAAGGGCTGCAGTGCAAATTGTGCGATCCTCTGTAACCCCTCAGCTAGCACACACAGTTTGCCATTGCAGGCTGTGTCTTGGTGCAGCTAAAAGTGAATACACGACATAGGAGACATGGGTGCTATGTCTCCTAGCACTGCATACAATACATGTAAGCCACTCCTACCGCAGATCTTACAGCCCTAAGGCAAGGTGCATTACATTGCATGTGAGGCTATATCTGCATGAGCAGATATGCCCCTGCTATGTCTTTCTTGACTTTAGACAGTGAGTGAAAAGTGAAGCCATTTTCAGGTCATATGCTGGACACTGGTCATTGAGTTCCCCAGCTACATGATGGCCTTACTGAAACTAGGGGTGTTTGGTATCACACATCTTGCATTAATAAACCCTCACTGATGCCAGTGATGGATTTACTAATACATGCACCCAGAGGGCACCTTAGAGGTAACCCCTGAAAACCTTCCAACTGCCCATGTGGGGACTGACTAGTTTTAGCCAGCCTGCCACTACCAGACAAGAGTGTGACTTCCTAGGGTGACAGCCTGTGGTCTCAGGCAGTCAATAAAGCCTGCTCTGACAGAGGTATTAGCACACCTCACCCAACAGGATGACCTGCAAACCTGCATTCCACGTCAGGAGGCTTCAAAGAAGCCCACCTCCCTTGGTATGCTGATCTGGCTTCACTCAGATGCCGACCACTTCCCTCCCCCCCCACCCCCACCCATCCAAAGGCCCATCTATCACCTGGACAGGCTGGAAATTTAGGGTTCATGGAGGTGTGTACACCCCTCAGGTCAGTCGCCACCACTAAGGTGAGCTGCCTGATGTGGACACAACTTTTAGAAATCGATCATCTTGGTGTTGGCAGATTTAGGAACTCTGGGATAGGGTTATGCCCACCTCCCACAGGAAGTGGTCTTCTATAAGTTGCAGTGACCACAGGGATAAGTAGCCTATTGCCTACTACCCCACACTCTAAAACACCCCTAAATGCAGTATTTAGGGGAGACTCTGCTACCAGGAAATCAGATTCATGCGGACCTACAAAGGACACCCAAGAGCTGCAAAAGCGAAGCCAGAGAGAGAACCATCTGATTCTGCCCCAGCCCTGCCAGTCTGTCTGCCGATTGACTTCGGTGTTAACTCCTCCTGCAAGCCGACGTGCCTCCAAAAGCCCGGGAGGCCTGCCTTCCTTCAACAAAGACCTAGGAACTCCTGTGGACCAGCGGAGCTGCTTCCCTGCATCTTGCAGGCACCCAAGGAGCCCTGAGAGGACTCTGGACCACAGAAAACCCCAAACCAGAAAGCACCACTGCACCTGTGCCACCTAGCCAGAGTTGAAGTGGGCCAACAGTGCCATGGTGCCTGCACCCTCCCCCCCTCCACCCAGAGACAAAGCCCACTGGATTCAAAAATCACACCTGCAGCTTGTGCATGCAGGCTCACTCAACTGAGTCGGTGGAGAAACCCCAATTCCTCAGGACACCTCTGCACCGAAGGACTGACTGTGTCCCCACGTCCCAGACATCTCAAGAGGGTAACGCCTCCCCCCGCAGATACCCAACTGACCAAATCCCAGTCCTCACCTGCAGCATCTTTTCGACCAGACTGATACTCATTGACTAACACAGGCCACCTGACACTATTTTACAAGTCTAAACCTGGCTGCCCAAGTGCCACCCCGTGTGACCTGTTGGTGTGGTCCTGACCCTTGCCCAATACTCACCTTAAGTCCAGGAGACTGGTCCCAGAAGTTGCTATGCTGTACCCATTTTGCCATCTTTGTTCTACCTCCATTGGATAAAATGGCAGCTTCCAGAAATTGCACTGTTCAAAATTGTAAAGATTCCTTGTAAAACGTTCTTACAAGAACAAACTGATTGAGGTGCCAAAACATATATAAAAGATACTCGTTATACATAACACACCAAGCGTACCTTATGCCGGCAAACAAACAGATACTACAACAGAGTAGACGAGTCTTGCCTGCACTCCTCTTGTGTGGATGCGGACCTGCTTCACATGCTTTGGTCATGCTCTCACTTACACACATGTTTGCATCACCTCCAGTCTAGCCATTTATACTGACTGCCTAAACTTACATAAGTGGGAAGTATGTATCCTTGGGTTATTCCAAAGAAAGAAAGAAAGGAGCTCCTGGCTCTTGCACTTAGACTTCATAGTAGCTAAATGTCTCCTTACCTGTAGATGGAAATCCCTGGAACCACCATCAGTCCTAGCCTCGGAGCGCTCAATACTCACCTGGGTGCATGCGGAAAACATAGCCCTACACAGGGAAGACACGCTGGGCCTTAAGAAATACCCCATAGGAATCTAATGTGATAACAGTACATGCTATGCAATCACCCCCATCCCCTGATGCACAGGATGGCTTTAGCACCACAATGGAGGCTCTGGACACTCAAGGAGCAGATGAGCTTGATTTCAATGAAGTATTCAGCTGGCTGCCCTTCTGAGAACTGTGTACAGATTGCAGGATTCATGTGATGTGGTCATTATCTGGAATGCTATTGGGTAGTAACAGTGGCGGGTGGAAATGTAGTGAGCACTGTTGTGAAGTTTCATTGTTTACCCTATTGGTAGTTTATGGAAAAGTAGGACTCTTTCCTCTGCCAATTACATATTCAATGTTGTTTCAACTTGAATAACTGCTGTCCAATGAGTTGACACGTGGACATCTTATCAGCTTACTGTATTTAAATGTTGCAAATTATTTGTGCGGTCTCTGGAATTAGGTCTCGACCTTATGCTCTACATCACGCACAGTGGACTAACACTTACTGGGACAGAATTATACTCTGCAGCCACTGATACCAATATGTCACACTGCTATGTATTATGTTGTTACTAAGATCATTGCATAATGCACTGACATTTTTGGCATGTCACTGTATTGTTTAATTTTTTTGTCTGAATCCGTTTAAACATTTTTTGTAAATGTATAAAGATTCTGGATTTGTATTGCAAATTAGTGTGGACCTCGTTTTTGAGCAGTTGGTCCCATTTATTGACTATGTATTTACAGATGTCTCACAATCCTCTGATAAGTCTAGTCGATCACACTACCCCCTAAAAAAGCTTGTTTGGATTGTTAGAGTAAGCCCCTGGCCACTAGTAAGGTAAGAGATCCCGTGGACTCTGCAAGCTAAAATATATATACAGATGTACACTGGGTAATATATATATATATATATATATATATATATATATATATATATATATATATATATATATATATATATATATATATATATATATATATATATATATATTACCCAGTGTACATCTGTTCGTGGCATGAGACGCTGCAGATTCACATGCTGTGGATTATCCTGCCATCTAGTGTTGGGCTCGGAGTGTTACAAGTTGTTTTTCTTCAAAGAAGTCTGAGTCACGAAACAGAGGGACTCCTCCCTTTCGGCTCCATTGCGCATGGGCGTCGACTCCATCTTAGATTGTTTTCCCCGCAGAGGGTGAGGTAGGAGTTGTGAATAAACTAAATGTGCCCATGCAATGGAGTAGGTATGTATAATGTGTATTAAAATAATATTTATTTACAAATTTAAAGTTTTTATCCAACTTCTAACGGCTACAGGCTCCCAGGGAGGAGGGAGGGTGCATGTGAATCTGCAGGGTCTCATGCCACGAACAGATGTACACTGGGTAAGTGACATTTTCCGTTCGATGGCATATGTAGATGCAGATACACATGCTGTGCATAGACTAATAAGCAGTAATTTCCCCAAAAGCGGTGGCTTAGCCTGTAGGAGTTGAAGTTTGTCTGAAATAATGTTCTTAATACAGCTTGTCCTACTGTGGCTTGTTGTGTTGATAACACATCTACACAGTAATGCTTCGTGAATGTATGAGGCGTAGACCAGGTGGCTGCCTTACAAATTTCTGTCATAGGTATATTTCCTAGAAAAGCAATTGTGGCGCCTTTTTTCCTAGTGGAATGCGCTCTTGGTGTAATAGGTAGATCTCTTTTTGCTTTAATATAGCAAGTTTAAATACATTTAACTATCCATCTGGCAATGCCTTGTTTGGATATAGGATTACCTGCATGAGGTTTTTGGAAGGCTACGAACAATTGTTTTGTTTTACGAAATTGTTTTGTTCTGTCAATTTAATACATTAGTGCTCTTTTTATGTCTAATGTATGTAATGCTCTTTCGGCTACTGAGTCTGGCTGTGGAAAGAAGACTGGGAGTTCCACTGTTTGGTTTAGGTGGAATGGTGATATAACCTTTGGTAGGAATTTGGGATTTGTACGGAGAACCACTTTGTTTATGTATTTGTATAAAGGGTTCTTGTATAGTAAATGGTTGTATCTCACTTACTCTTCTAAGTGATGTGATCGCTATTAGAAAGGCTACTTTCCAAGTTAAGTATTGCATTTCACAAGAGTGCATGGGTTCAAATGGTGGTCCCAAGAGTCGTGTTAATACAATATTAAGGTTCCACAAAGGTACTGGTGGTGTTCTCGGGGGTATGATTCTTTTAAATCCCTCCATAAATGCTTTGATGACTGGGATTCTAAAAAGCGATGTTGAATGTGTAATCTGCAGATAGGCAGATAATGCTGTGAGATGTATTTTAATTGAAGAGAATGCTAGCTTAGACTTTAGTAAGTGTAATAAGTAGCTTACAATGTCCTTTGCGGAAGCATATAGTGGCTGAATTTGATTATTGTGACAGTAATGAACAAATCTTTTCCATTTGTTTGCGTAACAATGTCTTGTAGTAGGTTTTCTAGCTTGTTTAATGACCTCCATACATTCTTGTGTAAGGTCTAAGTGCCCAAATTCTAAGACTTCAGGAGCCAGATTTCTAGATTGAGCGATGCTGGATTCGGGTGTCTGATCTGTTTGTGTTGAGTTGAGTTGAGTTAACAGATCTGGCCTGTTTGCTGGACCTATCTGTAGTACCTCACATCAAATTACCAGTGTTGTGTACCACGGTTGGCGAGCCCAGGTTGGTGCTATGAGAATTAGTTTGAGTCTGTTTTGACTTAGTTTGTTTACCAGATAAGGAATGAGTGGGAGAGGGCATTTTGCGTTTTCTTTTGTTGCAAATAGGTCTATTTTTGGTGTCCCCTAGCGTAGGAATTAACTCTGTAGGATCTGGGGATGAATTTCCCATTTGTGTGTTTGCTGGTGATCTCGACTGAGATTGTCGGCCAACTGGTTCTGAATGCCTGGGATGTATTGTGCTATTCGGCGAATGTGATTGTGAATTGCCCAGTGCCAAATTTTTTGGGATAAGACACAGTTGTGACGTGTTACCCTCCTTGTTTGTTGAAATAATACATTGTTGTCGGTTTTGACAAGAATGTGTTTGTGAGCTACTAGTGGTTGAAATGCTAGAAACACTGCCAACAGTTCTAAATGATTTATGTGGAGTTGTTTTTGTTGATCGTCCCATTGTCCCTGTATGCTGTGCTGGTTGAGGTGTGCTCCCCACCCCATCATGGAAGCATCTGTTATGATCACATCTTGAGGCAATGGGTCCTGGAATGGACGCCCTTTGTTTAAATTTATAGGGTTCCACCATTGAAGTGAGAAGTGTGTCTGGCGGTCTATCAACACTAGATCTTGGAGTTGACCCTGTGCCTGTGTCCATTGTTTTGCTAGGCACTGTTGTAAAGGCTGCATGTGTAATCTCGCGTTTGGGACAATGGCTATGCATGAAGACATCATGCCTAGAAGTTTCATTACAAACCTTACTTGGTAGTGTTGGTTTGGCTGTATGTTTGATGTTATATTTTGGAACGCTTGTACCCTTTGTGGACTTTGAGTGGCAATCGCTTTTTGTGTATTGCGTGTTGCTCCCAAGTATTGTTGTATTTGGGATGGCTGCAGATGTGATTTCTGGTAATTTATAGAAAATCCTAGTTTGTGTAGAGTTTCGATAACGTACTGCGTATGAAGACATTGTTGTTGAGTGCTGGTTTTTATTAGCCAGTCGTCTAAGTATGGGAATACGTGCATGTGCTGTCTCCTTATGTGAGCGGCTACTACTGCAAGGCATTTTGTGAATACCCTTGGGGCTGTTATCCCGAACGGTAACACTTTGAATTGATAGTGCACGCCGTGTATTACAAACCTTAAGTATTTTCTGTGGGAAGGATGTATGGGTATGTGAAAGTAGGCATCCTTGAGATCTAACGTTGACATGTAGTCCTCTTTTTTTTAGTAAGGGACCCACGTCTTGAAGTGTTACCATGTGAAAGTGATCTGACTTGAAGAGATTCAGTGTTCTGAGGTCTAATATAGGTCTTAACGTTTTGTCCTTTTTTGGAATTAGGAAATATAGTGAGTAGACCCCTGTTTCTTTCTGATGTTTGGGTACTAACTATTGCTTGTTTTTGTAATAATGCTTGGACCTCTAGTTGTAATAGGTCTAAGTGTTGTTTGGACATATTGTGTGCCCTTGGGGGCACATCTGGCGGGAAATTTATGAATTCTATGCAATAACCATGTTGGATAATGGCTAGGACCCATGCGTCCGTAGTTGTGCGTCTAGTTTTGGTAGTATGTGGTAAGTCTACCCCCCACTGGTGTTAAGTGTTGGGTTTTGTGACATTGAAGTCACTGTTTGGTTTGACTGGTCTTAGGTGTTTGGAATTTTCCCCTTCCTCTTGGGAATTGTCAACCTCTGTATGAGCCACGAAACCCTTCTCTCTGGTATTGTCCCTGATAGGTAGGTCTGGTTTGCGAGGTGGAAGGCTCTGGTGTTTGCATTCGAAACCCCCCCCCTCTAAATTGTGGCTTTCTAAATGTGCCTCTGCTCTGTGGGGAGTAGAGCGCGCCCATGGCTTTGGCCGTGTCCTCCTTTAATTTTTCAATTGCTGTGTCCACTTCCGGCCCAAACAATTGTTCCTGGTTAAAAGGCATGTTTAACACAGCTTTGTGTATTTCTGGTTTGAAACCCGAGCTTCGTAACCATGCATGCCTGCGAATGGTTACCGCAGTGTTGACTGTTCATGCTGCGGTGTCTGCCGAGTCTAATGCGGACCTTATTTGGTTGTTGGATATTGCTTGTCCTTCTTCCACAACCTGTTGGGCACGTTTTTGGTGTTCTTTGGGCAAGTGCTGTATAATGTGTTGCATCTCGTCCCAGTGTGCCCTGTTGTAGCGAGCCAGAAGGCTTGTGAGTTTGCGATCCGCCATTGATTGGCTGCCTGTGCTGCCACACGTTTGCCCGCTGCATCAAACTTCCTACTCTGTCAGGCGGTGGAGCATCTCCCGACGATTGAGAGTTTGCCCTCTTTTCTTGCTGCTCCTACAACCACCGAGTCTGGTGTAAGTTGGTGTGTTATAAACACAGGGTCCGTTGGGGGAGGCTTGTATTTTTTCTCCACCCTAGGCGTGATAGCCCTTCCTTTAACTGGGTCTTGGAAGACTTGTTTTGCGTGCTTGAGCATGCCCGGGAGCATTGGCAGACTCTGGTAGGAAGTGTGGGTGGATGCCAAGGTGTTGAATAGGAAATCATCCTCTATTGGCTCTGAATGCATTGCTACATTGTGGAATGTAGCTGCCCTTGATAGTACCTGCGTATATGCAGTACTGTCCTCTGGAGGGGACTGCCTTGTTGGGTAACAATCTGGACTGTTGTCTGATACTGGAGCATCATATAAGTCCCATGCATCCAGATCATCCTGTGTCATCCCTGAATGCGTAGGTGACTGCATTGGAGGTGTTGTTACCGGGGACAGCTGTGGTGAGTAGTGGGGAAGGTTGTGGCGAAAACTTTGGTGGTGGGGCTTTATCTCTTGCCACCTTCGCCTGCATTTCTGACTCATGAAATGACAGCTTTCTTTTGGTTTTAATTGGAGGAAGAGTTTGTATTTTTCCAGTGTCTTTCTGGATATGCAACTTCCTTTGCGTATGGTCTGGTTCCCCCATACTTTATGTTTATGCATTTGGCTGGAAAGTCCTTGCTCTTCTGTGTAAGAGCTTCTTTCCGGCTCCGAAGCCGCTTTTTTCGGTACCGATGCTTCCGATAAAGTCTTTTTCGGTTCCGACGTTACTTTTCTCACCTTGGGTGAGTCGAACTCTCGGTGCCAAGATCGTTCGGAGCCTGAATCTCGACCGGAGTCGGATGTCTTCGGCAATTCTTTGGACTTTTTCGGTGCCGATGTTTGCTCACCTTCTTTTCAATGGGTTAAGCCATGGCCTGCTGGCGGTGGCATCCCCTTGGCCTTAACGTTCTTTGTGTGAGTCTTGGACGGGGCAGTTTTACTCACTGTTTTCTGCATCGTCGTGGGTCGCTCACTTTCGGAATCGTCTGAGTCCGTCCCCTGGATGGAAATTCTTTTCTCCTCTTCGACGTCGAGTTGTTCTCTCTGTGTCAATGCCATTTGTAGTCTTCTGGCTCTTCGATCACGTAGGGTCTTTTTTTTTATCAAAACGCCCGACAGGCCTCACAAGTATACTCCCTGTGTTCTGGTGACACACAGATTACAGATCAAGTGTTGGTCTGTAAAAGGATACTTCGAGTGGCACTTCGGACAGAAGCGGAAGGGGGTCCGGTCCGTTAGTTTCGTCGATGGATGTGGTCGGGCCGACCAGGCCCCGCTGAAGAGCGGAAGCCCCGAAGGGCCGCCGGAGCGGCTCTATCGGTGTTGATACGCTAACACTAAACCGGTACCGAGCGCGAACAATACCGTCTAATTTGATATTTAGCTAACTTTCCCAGATTCAAAATACGGAGCGAAGAGGAACACGTCCGAACCAGATGGCGGAAAGAAAACAATCTAAGATGGAGTTGACGCCCATGCGCAATGGAGCCGAAAGGGAGCAGTCCCTCGGTCTCATGACTCGAAAAGACTTCTTCGAAGAAAAACAACTTATAACACTCCGAGCCCAACACTAGATGGCAGGATAATGCACAGCATGTGTATCTGCAGCTACACATGCCATCGAACATATATATATTCAAGCCCAGACTTTGAGCCCATGCATTTGCTTCTTTAGTTTGAAATTATGTGGAAGGTGGCGCTGAGCCTCTCTGGGAGTAATCCATCTATATAGAAGAATTTCAGAATTTTAGTGAAGAGGCTGAACGACGCAGTTTAAAAATGTGCCAGATTTTTTATTTCAGAAGCCCTCAAACCATGAGCGACTACATATACATATTTTTCTATTTTAATTTCATGTCCACTTGATCAGAATATACTGTTCCAAATAAATCACTCAGCAAAAAAGACAAGGTTCTTTTTCTCCAGGTAGACCGACCCTAAACAGATTCTTAATCTGTGATTGCAAATACATAAAACCGAGAGTGACTTCTCATTCTCTCATCCGATATGAACTACAGGTCTCCAGTGCCTATGTAGTTATAACTACGGCCATAAGTCTTCCTGTGAAGTAGGCAACCTCTACCACTTAGTCCAGGTGTTAAGTGGAGCCGGAAGCCTTTAAAGAGGGGCAACAACCTGGAGAGTAAGAGAAAGATGAACTATTGCGGATCCTATACTCAGTAGAAGCAATCCTTAAGCATGAACAGTCATGATGGAGTAACACTATTGGCTGAAAATCACAAAAAGAACACTTTGTACCTCTATCCCATGGTATTTAAACTAGAATAGTATTCAGTTTTGAAAAGTAGGCTTTCTACGGAATTTCCAAAGGGGTGATACGTTTTCCTCCAAAGACTAAACTGCTATGTAGGAATCAAAATACCACATGGTGAAATTCCCATCTAACAAGAAAAAAGAATGCAATAGGGAGACTGATGTAAAGTACTGCATGCCCAAACAGTCAAAATCTCTCAGGCCCATACTTATAGCCTAATGGAGGATTTGATTTTGGCAGTGTTTATTGGAAAGTATGGGCCTGATTACAACTTTGGAGGAAGGTGTTAATCCGTCCCAAATGTGACGGATATACCACCAGCCGTATTACGAGTCCATTATATCCTATGGAACTCGTAATACGGCTGGTGGTATATCCGTCACATTTGGGATGGATTAACACCTCCTCCAAAGTTGTAATCAGGCCCTATGTGTTTTGTTGGGAGACTCCAGGAACAGTTATTACAACATCCCATTAGAGCACAGGATTAATGGCTGGTCTGTCATATGATGGTTCTGTAAATCTGTACAGTGATTCTCATATGGGTAACTGGAACTCCCCTGTTAAGTGTATGCTCCTCTCAAAAACATGGACGCTGATGAAAGGGCTGGGTTCCTGCACAGCCCACACCCACGATCAGTGGAGCCAAGTGTCCAGGCTCGTCGTAACATCTGAGAGCAACACTAGCAGAACATTACATGACGGCATCTGCAGCTACAGAAACAGTGGAAGTAGTAAAACAGTTGAAAAACCACAGCAATCGCAAGACATCCAATGTTCTACTCTCTTCAGGTTAAGGAAATTCGAGTTGAACTGGGGTTTTGCATCGGAGAACTAATGTACCCCCTTCTCCAGGGATCTGTGTTTGGCCTCATGGCCACAGATGCAAATCCAGGTGGGTCCATGCAGCCTTTCGTTATTCAGGTGGATAAAATGAGTATCACTGAGTTGGGTTAAAAAAAAAAATTTCAGTGCCAAGGGACCAATTAAGTGGTTAAAGTGAGCTTTACAAATACACATTACGGTGGAAGTGGAGGTAGTGGCCTATGAAGGGGGGAAATGGCGGTATCACTGTCAAACCTAATAAGTCTATAGAAGCCCAGCATTTTTTAAGTCTCAGACTGAACTAGCCAACAAATTCAGGTAGACCCCAGTGATGGCCCTTAAATAGAGTAGTCACTTAAGGAACACCACTTTAGTCCTGTATGTGGGAAAATCTTTAAAGAATTTAGATCAATGTTGTGGTCACAAAGCAATGTCTAATATTGCAGACCCGGCGATTTACATGCATACCAATGGCAGACTTTATTCTCCTATAAATACTGACATTGTAAAGCCGTCTGAACTTCTGTTAACAGGTAGCTATAAATTACAAACTAAGGATACTCTATGCAAGATTTAGGCATTTTCTTTCCATTAAGTTTAGACAAACTAATATCATTCGGTGATGCTGAAAAAGTAATAGGGAAGTGGGTTAAGAAAATGAATGCCTTAGCTGTGTATGGCACCGAATGTTGATATAATATACCAAGTTGATTAAATGAAAAAGCATTGGCAATGCCAATAGGTGTGGTTTATAATTGGTGAGTTTAGGCACACACATCTTAGATGATAGGTCACTCCTGCATCCCTTCATCAACCCACTGACATGCTGCATTCACCCACTTACCTATCGACAATAAAACTATCTCAAGCAAATGCAAGATTAAGAGGATACATTAGAAAGTTAAATTATGTTGCTGCCTAAACATGCCAGGCATGCCTTCAATAACAAAAAAACAAAAAAAATCTAATTAAACCTAGAAGGTAAAGGCAGTCTTGTAATGATATCCTGCACTGTGAATCCCCATTTTTAAGGTCTAACCTTAGAAGCAACACACTGTCCATCTCGGGGTCGTAAACAATGATACACTATGAGCAATACCATTTGAGGATTCGATTGTACTTAGTCTAGCTTTGTTGTAGCTATCCAAGATGGTAGACGTTTTGCTTCTAGACATTACAGATATCTTGGAAAGGTAAAACAATGATATAATATGGACAATACCATTCCATGATTGCAGCGCACTGCTTCTACATTGTGAGCATTTGTTGAATCCATTGTGATTTTACCGGTGGATTATTATATCTTGTTTAGGACTGTAGCTAGATAACGTTTCACATTAAATCTGTATTTTGCAGCTACCCAGAAAGTGCTCCTGCAGCTGCATGATAGACAGATTCGATATGAAGAGAAATGGCTAGCTACATTTTGCTAGAGTATGTAACAACAATGTAACAACAATCAGCCCTTAAAAGCCATGTGTTTTTAACCAATTTCATAACGAATAATTCCTGCACACTGCCCTTGTCATAACTTTTCACTATGCACAGATCAGACAGAGGGCAGGCGACATACGTTTTTCGAACGAAGCAATTCAGTCCAAAGCATTCACCACTGGTTTGTCAACATAAAAACCCTCATGCCTCCACTATGGAGAATCCGAGAATAGTTTATACCACAAGGCAACTACCAGGCATACAGTCATAAAATGACAAGTGTATACAAAACAAATTGGCAAAATACCCAAACCCCTCCAGGAAGGTATAACAAGGATTCTCAGTGCAAATCTTTTACAACCACCAAAAAAAAAAAAAAAAAAAAAAAAAGTGTGTGATCTGAGATTAGGTGTAATAAGAAACCTGCATGCAGGCTTAAATATATATAGCCCTCTGCCTTTCTCATAATCAGCAGATTAATTGCTTGGCAGCATAACAAACTCCGTCCTGGTCCAGTATCAGTTTCTCTACACAATACATGCACTCTTTCAGCAAAAACACGATTTCTGCCCAATTAAATGCTGTGTGGTGGTGAGGGGGGGTGCTTCAAGCGCTACAACTTTGGTCAAGGCGCCAGGCAAGGAGTTGAAATGTATCTATCTTTTACTGCATAAGGGTTTGCCCTTTTGTAGAATGTCAACAATAGAAATAAGTACTTAAACCAAGAATGTTGAAAGGTTTGGGTGTCAGACAGCTTCAGATGCATCAAGGAAAAAGCAACCTTTAGTGAAAATTTGGGTCAGTTATGTATAGGTCCCCCAGAGGCACCGTACAGAGAAGAGACTGGATGTAAAGAGCCCGTAGGTCAACACAGACTTGCTCTATGACTAAGGTACAAGTTGGAGTATGCCTTACGTCCTTCCAGATTACTAAGAGAAGCTGGCACGCTCCTGTGCTACAGGACTGTGAGAGACCAACAGCATTATAACAACTAACATCTTTTGTGGACCCATTATGTTATGTTGTGTACCGCACTTCTGACACATGTAAGACCTAAATAAAGTGATTACTCAATTCAGTAGTACTCGATTCAACAAACTTGGAAAGATGGAAGAATGAATTAGCTTAATCTAGATTAAAACTCATGACCCGACAGATCCCATATTTCAGATGTAAATCTAACACTCATGGAACTACCCAGAAATATATTACTTTGAGATAGTATTCACGGGGGACAATAATCAATTTGCTGCTCTTCATCACAGAGAAATACTCAGCAACCATATCAAAGTTTAATAGCTGGCAAGTAAAAAAGCAAGTAAGAGCAGAAAAGGATTAGATGATCCCTGTGGGGGCCCACAGCCTAACCTGTCAAATAAATGACTTCAGGTAACAGCAGACCACTCAACGCCTATGTTATAAAGATGGCAGAAAGAAATTGCACCACAGGAGCACCATCCCTTTACATGCATGTTTTGTCCTTTATATCCAGGTTTGCAAAGGTGCATGTGGTGTTCAGTGACTCGGGAGGAGGTTGCAGATAGCAATTTGCCTGAGAAGCTCCCTTGAAGGCTGTGGTAAAACTGAGTGGAATCTGGTTGGTTTCTTCTAACAGGACAGACTAAAACAACGTGAATTCAGTGAAAATGCTTAGTGGTTTAACATTTCCATAAATCCATGTTTTACTGACATGGGAACCACAGAAGAGTCCACTGGAAATAACTACTGTTCTGGACACCCACTCAGTAAACGGCAAATATACACTAACAAACCCAAGAGTCTGAGATATGGCTGTTAATATCAACAAGTTCCAAAGACTGGCAATAATATTGATCTAGAACTCAAATAGTAATGGAGTATTAATGAGATATTAATCACCTCTACGAAATACTCCAATACTATACACTAGTTAGTCTACATTTGATCATTATCCATCAAGGAATGACAACATGCAGATAAACCGATCCCTGGAGGAGAGCACAGCGGGAAACAATTCTCCTTGATCTTACACAACTTGGCAATCTTCACAAGACAAAGTAGTACTAAATCGCATCTGTGCCCAACAGTCTGCACACTGACTAAACGTGAGCAACAAACAACTGGTTAAACTTGGAACTTATAGTTACTTTCTCTTAAAGAATGGCCGCTCAAGTCTGCGGAATAAGGTAATCGAGCAAATCAACCAGTTTCTCCAGTGTATGCATTTTATTTTGTTATTCAAACAATGTTCATCAACTAAAACTAACTCCTGGAAACCAACTATTGAATCACTATAGTGAAGTGACACCCAAGCAAAACGCTCATTTCTTCATCGCTGCAAGCCAACTGAATGCAAGCATTCTTTGGCCACCCAACTCATCTCTGGGTACAATAGTCTATTTACAGTGCACCGCCTGCTCCAGCACACAAGCGACGGTCATTAAAACGAGGGAGGAAAACTCCGTATCAGCCGATGGTCAACAATCAGACCATTCAACTGCTGTAAGCATTTTAAACATTTGACATACAAAACATCACCAGCACATTTAGACCACTAGCAAGAGCGCACACTGTATCCAAGACTTTACAAGAACACACTATAAAATGAGCATATCTGTTAGAGCAGACACCCTTGGGTGGTAGTCCCCCAAACATTTTTGCCTTCACCCCTTCTGTTTTGCTGAATAAGTTTGTTAGCTTTAGGACTCTGTGCACTTTATCACTGCGAACCAGTACTATAGTGCTTGTGCGGTCTCCCTAAAAACATGGTACAATTGCCCTGAACCCAAATGGCACACTTTGTTACTTATAAGTACCTAGTATTTTGTACTACATCTAACCAGGGCCTGTTATTAAACGCTACTGGTCAGCCAATAAAGTACCTTCAGCCACCCACAAATGTAGCACTTTAAAACATGTCTCAGGCCTGCCACTGCATCCTACAGTGCAGTTTAAACTGCTATTTTCGACCTGGTAAAATAAACCTTCTAGGGCAACTATAGCAACACATCAAGATGGACGGCATGGTGAACAAATCAAACATTCAACCACAGTCACAGATCTTGGCTTAATCCATCGCTTTTTGCTCACCATGCCATCCCAATTTGGACCCAATCATATGCAAATCAGCCTTGACCCTGCTCCCCATGGGAACAGCCCAGGCTAAAATGCCAGGTCAGGCCCTCCCTGGACTGGAAACAAGCATCCTGGGACCAGTTTCAGGGTATCAGCCAGGTTAGCTTAAATCCAGTGCAACAGTGAGCACAGGACCCACGTCTGGGCATTTTCTTCCCACTTAGGGCAACTATAGCAACAAAAAAACTGTGACTGGGGGTTAGTGTTTGACAATGTTCAGCATTCTGGCCATCATCTTTGTGTTGCTAAAACAAACCCTTGGCCAGGTCTTAGCCTTCCTTTTTAATACATACAAGTCACCCCTAGGGTAGGACCCTTTTACGAGCCAGGCTCAGGAAGGAGATAAAGGGGGCATCCCCAACCAACAGGTGTCACTCCAACCCCAAACCCGACTACTTCAGGGACTGTGGAAGACTAAGAAGGACAGCCCTGAAAACTAGAAGGAAGGAATATCAGACCTGCTCCCTTGAATCCATGGCCATCAGAGTGACCCCAAGGACTAGTGCCTTTCTGAGCTAGTGGGACTCGACATGTTTTCAGAGGTCTTGGACCCAGCTGCTGGCCTCTGGCTGTAGTGAGTCCTAACGTCTCCCCAACTCCAAGTGGTCCTCTCCCCACCATCACCCCCAGGTCCTGGACCCTTGATATGGTATCAGTGGTAGTACTACTGCCTAACCCTAAAAGCTAGGACTTGGATCTTAGAATTTTGTTTACTGAAAAAGTTTGTCAGGAGACTGGAATCTACCAGTGGGACTGCCACTGCCACTACATTCTTCTCCACATCAGCACAACCTTTTCAGCTGGATCTCTCAAAGAAATCTGGCCTTGTGGAGCCCTCTACAGGTATAGCCTACAGCTGCTAAATCAATCCAAAACACCGAAAAAATTTCCAAGTCTGAAGGTAGAAATCTTCATCTCAACTTCATACAGCTGCTTCATGACAACAATGGCCCACTCCTGCCACAACTTGCTGTCTTGCCCTGCTGAAGAATCCATCTTCCCCAGAAATCTTCAAAAAAGGCAAATCTGGTGTCAGTAGCCAACCCCATGCTCCATCACAGTTCCCTCCCCCTGCGATTCTGCAGTCCCCCCCCCCCACACCAATCCTGCAGCACCCAAACCCCCCCCCTCCATCTTGCACGACCAGCTACCCACAGTATTCTAATTTACACTTAAAAAAAAAAAAAAAAAAACTCCAGTTCAACTGACTGGATTTTATTTGTTTTAGTATCATTGGTAAAAGGAACTGTCGGCGATAAATCCGCAGCCCATATTGCTGGTGGTGTCCTGAAGACCTGGAGATGGGACTAGTACCCAGCAGGAGGTCAAGGGCTTGAGAACTTCTGTTTGGGACAATGAAGGATTCACATGGCCTGATCAGTCACAACAAAAGCTCCCCTCTGATTACCGATCATATGTTACAATAATGACAGGTGTGCCGCCATGGCACTTCTACAGCAGAATTCCCTCTAAGTGAAGAATAAGGTTTGCAATTGGTTAGCCCAAAACTATAATTTTAACATAAGGGAATATGATATCTGTGTTAGGAGGGTAGGGTGGGTTGGCCATACCACCAATAACTTGAAAGGAGACTGCATCATTAACTGCAGGCATCCCAGTCTAGCCCATCACCTGATTTCAAGCAACAAGAAAAACATTTATCTGGTTGGCTGTATTAATGTTCTTCCATTAGGGTTCTTTTACACACATTTGCAACCCAGGATACAGCCGGTGTTTCAGCGCTTTCCATACATGCTTTGCGGTCCCGTTTGACCGCCTATGTTAACTTCAATCAGAATCTCTCCCCTGTCAGACCTAGAATCTATTGATCGATACTTTGATTACATTCTTGGATGGGATGGAATCAATTGAGTAAAAGGTTTGCCATGTCCTTGCAGGACCTTCATCAACAGAAATATAATCAATAGAAATGGCCTCTTAGAATGGCCCAGCTACAAAGCTTGTTTGTGGGAACATTTGTGGTATTCGGTCTAAACAGCAGGACTCAGCATGGATGGACTTTGTTACACTATCAAATATAGTATTGTTACAAGAAACTTGGCCCCTAGTAGAAACTGTGTGTGATAGTTTTGAAAGTTTGTCTCCACTACTGTTTCACTTAGGCAGAGCGCATGGAGGTCTAGCCAGTATGACTTTTTTTTTTTTTAAGATTGTCCCAATTGAGTGTAATCCTAGTGGGATCCACATTTTGTGGATTGTTTTATCTAATAAGTTTAATTGGTTTCTTGTTAATTTTTATGTCAGTATTAAAATCAAGGTCCTTAAGCCTTTTTAGCAATTTTGTCATAGGCAGTGATTTTAATGCTAAGTTGGGCACTAACTCTACAACGGATGAGCCTTTTTCGACAACTGAGAAGTTAATCTGTGCCCAAGTATCTGATCAGAGGGGTCTGAAGTTGTTTAATGACTTATGTAACTTTGGCCAATTTAGTATGGTGGAAATTGTGGGAGATCTTTATAAACAAACAGTCTTCCACTTTTGTTGGCCAAGGTTCAATCAGCCCATATCCTTACTTATAAGAACCTGGAACCGTTTGCCCACTTGGGGTGAGGTTGACCAGGGGTTGTAACTGAAAATAGCTATAGGAATCACAACCCTTTTGAGCTTGTTTTAGCTTACTTGACTGCACCCAATCCCTTATTCCCCCTGGAGTTACTGGCCTGTCCCAGAAGATAATGGGTTCAAGTTAAGTTGGAGGGCAATCCATAGTCCTACCCTGCTGCACTCACTTGATGGGTCTAATCGTTTCCTAATCATGAATCCTTTGCCTTCTGACCTGCTGCATGCTTTCCGGGATTTGAATCGATCTACTAGAAACACACTTGGTTGTTCAAGGGTTAAAGGGGCTTTCAAATCAGGGTGGCTTGGCAAGGATTGTAGAATTGCTAACCGAAGACTGCCCTCCATGCTAAGCCCAGGAATCAGCAGCATATCGCAGAGGCAAGGCTAGTTTACAAACAATTGATCTAAAATAGGAAACTAGCGATCAAGGAGGAAACATGGGCATGCCTAATTCATACGTGTAAGGTCAGGAATACAAGGGGATTTTGGGCAATTGTAAATGGAAGGAAGATCTCTAATTCAGAGGGTTTGGGATCCAACATTAGTCCATATAAATGGCTAGAACACTTTAAACCGATTTATTCAGGTGGAAATAGCTTCATTGTCACCCATGAGGAAGGTACCCCCCTCATTTCCCTTTGGAGATCAGATTTGAGCTGGACAAGGGTACTGTCACTATATTGGACTGCCCACCAAATGAGATGCTGGGTCCACATGAGGTGCCCATATAAAAAGGTGAACATCTGTGAGCCCCCGTAATTACTAATATTTTAAATGCTGCAGCTTATCCCACCATTCCTACCCCTTGGCAGAATGCTACTATTGTGCCAGTGTGCAAGAAAGGCAACAGACAGAACCCCAATTGCTATAGGCCAATAGGTTTACTGGATTCTGTGCTTAAGATTGTGGGGACCATTATTTTGCACAGAATCGAGGACTCTGCTGAGCAATATGGCACTCTTTGCTCCGTACAATATGGGTTTAGGGAAGGCTTGTGGACCTTGCAACTCTGTATTTGCACATTATAGAGAAATACGTGATTGCAAAGAAAGGACTGTTCCATTTAGCATGTATGGGCCTTAGCAGTGCATGTGACAGTGTAAAGCGATCCAGGTTTTGGAGTTATTAACTAGCATTCCCTGCCCCTACCTTTAGTGGAGATTCTTCGTGCTTTGCACAATGGGGGGCCAGTGCTCTGTAAAATATGAAACTGGGTGTGAATGCACTGAACATTTTAGTCTGTCCTGGGGAGTCCGTTAGGGCTGTGTTTTAGACCTCCATTTTATTCGTTTTGTAAATTAATAGTTTAAATCAGTTTTTAGCTTCACAGGGGAAGGATATGCCCTGGGTGGAGGAAAGGGAAAAAATAAATAAATAAATAAATAAATATAAAAAAAAAAAACTGGCATGACTTTATGCAGATGATGAACCACCAAATAGTTGCAGGGGGCTTATTGACACATTTGTTGCATTTATGGATGGCCTAGATTTAGAAAACAACTTCGCTAAGACACAATATATAGTATTTGGAAAGCAGAACTTCAAATCAGGCCAATTTCAATTAAATAAGAACAGGTTAGAGTTCTTATTTAGGGATCACCTTTGATTCACAGAATAAATGGTCATCCAGTCTCACACACCAATGCTTGCGTTTTAATCAATGAGCTGGGGTACTGTTTGGGCTGGCAGCCAGTTTGGGCAGCAAGCCTATACTGCCTCTGCTGAAAGTCCATAAACTCCTGTGTCTCCTAGTCTTGACCTATGGGGCTGCCATCTTGGGGGTGTATGGTGACTGCTTGAAACTACAACAGGGGGAGAATCGTTTTTGCAGGCGACTTAAGCATAGGCCCAGGTAGCCCCCATTGTTACCTAAACAAGGAATTGAGTTTAGGTTATGTGGAAGACCATATAAAACTCACCTCACCCTCTTTTGGATGGCAGTTTGGAGAAATTAGAATACTTTACTCAATTGTGATGTTAGCTCAGATAGTCTAGACTGACTATGGCCATAAGATCCCATGGATGGGCTACATAAAGAACACCGCTGATGAGTTGGGCAGGCCTGACTTGTACTGTTCTCATTGGATGGGTAAGTGTGAGTGTGACCGGGTTAAAGAATTTTATGAGGTCTGCCTCTGCCATTAAAGTGCAGAGTATGGGATAAAACGAACCTTAAAAAAGTATCGAGCCTTTAAAGTAAGTGTTGGCCCTGCCCCTTCTCTCCCTGGTGTGAAACAGGAAATAGCCTTTACAACTGCAACGCAGTAATTAACACGCAGTGCCTTTACCATGCAAATGTTTACCACTCATTTAAAATCTATTTAAGGTGTACGTGTATATTTGCATACATGCACACAATGTGTGTGATTATATATACACACACACACACACACACACACACACACACACATACATACACACTAAAGGTTTTGGGCTTAGGCACAGGCTTAGGGAAGGGTAGGGGTATAGGGTGTAAGGTATTTTATTGTTTTGGGGTGAGAAAGGAAATGAGTTCCAATGGTGTTTTTTTTTTTTTAGGGTTGGGTTAAGAGTATTTGGTGGCAAGGTTATTTTTAGGGGGGAGGGTACCACTATTAGGTGGTGAGGGTACTTATAAAGAGGGAGAGGGGTTAGGGTGCCTCCCCCTGCAAAAACATTTGTGTATGTATGCATGCAACACTTCTGTACTTACCAGCATGTTAAAGGCAAATGTGTGGTAAAAGCATGCATGGTAATTGGCAGAGTTGTAATGTCATACAACCATGAGAAATGTCTGGGAACGTTCCTTCTAACTAAGCTTTGGTCTAGAAGTCATCTTGCCTTCCTAACAGGCCAGTATGATCTAAAATGTTGACTAGTTTGCCTCTGACAATACTTTTGTCGACTCCAAAGCACATTTTTTTGTAGCCATCATAACCCCTTCCGACGCAGATATTTATTACTTGTTCGTAACTCATGGTTTGCGTCAATACAGACCAGCATTTTATTTTCTTTATATGTCTGAGCCAGCCATCTGCTATCATGTCCGACGTTTTTGTAAAAAGTGCTCTGCGCAGACAATGAATTTTTAGAGCTTTTAAGCCTTTTTATATCTTTTATTTGCTAGGTCTAGAAATATTTTCTGGAAGTCAGGACAGTCTATGATTATGCCTGGCTATAGTTTTTATCTTGCTATACAGAGTAATGGCACACAAGTGATATTTTACTCTAAGTAGATCAAAAGTTAACCTTGCATCAATCAAAATAATCTACGCACTGTATCTATCTAGAAAAACACCAAACATTTATTCCTTATATACATTTATTGATCCTACTAGCTATATCCTTATATACATTATATGATCCTAATAATTTTGGAATCCACAACAATACATAAATTATACACAAATATAAATATCACTCTATTCCAAAATCTATATAAAGTCATACATCCAAAAAGAAATACAATTCATTATCAATTTCATAGTGCATAATCAAACCCAAAATTTGATTATCAGTTTCATAGTTCATAATCAAACCCAAAATCTGATCTAATCAACAATAATATCTAAACCCAACAAAAAACTCCCAATTCGTTGTCATTCGTAGTCAACACGTGTTTCATCCGGGGGAGTACCCCTAGGATTTCCTCAGGACTTGCTTGTCAAATGAAGATTCATGAAAGACTTCCTTATTGTCTCGATTATATCTAATTTCTTAACATGTTCCAATGCACCTCTTGATATCCGAAGTAAAGTCCTCAGTCTCCTCCCTCGCTGGGTTATCAAATCCAGTTCAAACTCAAAGGAACTTTATTGGCCATAATCGGATATAATCGAGACAATAAGGAAGTCTTTCATGAATCTTCATTTGACAAGCAAGTCCTGAGGAAATCCTAGGGGTACTCCCCCGGATGAAACACGTGTTGACTACGAATGTCAACGAATTGGGAGTTTTTTGTTGGGTTTAGATATTATTGTTGATTAGATCAGATTTTGGGTTTGATTATGAACTATGAAACTGATAATCAAATTTTGGGTTTGATTATGCACTATGAAATTGATAATGAATTGTATTTCTTTTTGGATGTATGACTTTATATAGATTTTGGAATAGATTGATATTTATATTTGTGTATAATTTATGTATTGTTGTGGATTCCAAAATTATTATTAGGATCATATAATGTATATAAGGATATATATAGCTAGTAGGATCAATAAATGTACATAAGGAATAAATGTTTGGTGTTTTTCTAGATAGATACAGTGCGTAGATTATTTTGATTGATGCAAGGTTAACTTTTGATCTACTTAGAGTAAAATATCACTTGTGTGCCATTACTCTGTATAGCAATGTGAGATATCCCTAAGGGTATATCGTGGAGGTAACTTTTGGAGGGTGGTTACCCGAGTTATGTGCACAGTGTTAATTTTGAAGTTATAATTTGTGGTAGTAGGAGCGCCAATCACTCACTATTTCACCCTCTTCTGTTGGTTTATATAGTTTTTATCTTGTCTAATTCAAACTGACACATGCTATTTGTGAATTGGACCTCAGCTGATGCTATTATGCATTATCTTACTGTTGCTCTTTTATGATTACTTTTATTTATGATTTTTAATATTCAAATAAAAGGTTGATATTTTTCTATCATTGGGATTAAACTTGTGGTTTCACTTTATTGCGGTGTGTGTGCTGCATAAATACTTTACATATTTCCTCCAAGTGAAGCCGGACATCTTTTGTGCCAAGCTACCAGAGTGTTGAGCACAAGTTAATTCTGTGATTTTTTGGAGGGGTTCATCCTAAGAAGGACTGTTTATTTTGAGTGGCGATTCCACAAATCTCAACTAATAAAGCTCGGGCGAAATGTATTCTCCAACTTTCGACTGGAGTGAAAACACCCTGAATAAAGGCCAGACTGGTTGATAAAGTTCCTGTAACATCTACCAGTCAAAAGCCACAAAGAGATGGGATGAAGGCAATGGGTAATTTGGAGATCAGGATGCATCTCAGACACAGGCACGAACAAGCTAAATTATACAGTTGCCAAACATCCAAACCCTCCTAGATAACAGTCCCTCTGCCCTCAATCCCTATCCTGGCTAAGTACATAATTTTGACTTTCCATACCTTGTACCTGCACTTTAGCAGCCTCTTATAAAGCACTCTGTTCTCTACTACTAGCTTTGGTACATGGACTTGCTGTGAGATAGTTTAGTTCACGAATGTAAAACACTGCTGAGCTAAGCGTAACCTAAAAGCCAAAAGCCAGTTCTTTGAGTGCACTCAGCTGCTCGTGTTCCAAGATAGCTGAAACAGGTATTACCAAGAAGGGTTAACATTAACACCTTTTATCAGCTTTACAGTATACCAAAGTACTCTAGTTATGGATTTATGTACACGTGTATATGATAAGTAAATCAATTTGTCAGCTAGTAAGAAGACCTGTGAATATGACCGGTTAAGACCATTTTTAACTGGTATAAGCCAGTGGTTCCCAACCTTTCGACTCCTGAGGACCCCCGCTGAATGACTACTGGAAGCCAGGGACCCCCAAGCAATTTATCCAATTTAAATTTTAAAACATTAACAGTAATTCTCAAAAAACACATACAAGCACACACCAAATACTCGAATTACTAAATATATTATTTTTATATCGAAAGAATATGCAAAAATCAAAAAATGTTCATGGAAAGGTTGGCGCTGCATAGCGGCGACTAACTTATCAATGTTTGGTTTTATTTAGGAAATCCTCAGGTCAGATTATACATTTCCCAAGCGATTTCTGTTTATATTTTTTTAGGTACATAGAATCTGAGAAAGCTTTTCACATAAATAAGTTGTGGGGAAAGGAAGTAAAATCATAAGGGCCTTGTATCTTTCCATAGCCTCTCTTTAACAGGTTATTCATTTGCTTTATAGCACCTTTCATACCAGTAGGAACTACACGTCATCTACACTGGTAAGCGTTTTCTCAGAGGAATCCGAACATAAGTGGTTAGCGTTGAGAATAATAAGAATGTATTTCCCCCCAAAAAAAAAAAAAAACACACACACACACCTTCCTAATTTGTGCCACACAGTTTGCATGCAGATCTTGGATGGCAGTTCATAGCTCGCTGTGCTAGATCACAACTAACTTATGAACTGTACAGTAACAAAAAACTGACAAAAGCAGTAAAGCTCTGCACTATGCAAATCAAATACTGTTCTTTGCAAGATACAGAGTTATCTCGACACTTATTTTTGCCTGAAAGCTGCTGGATGTACAAGGAAGTTTGCAGTGCTTTTAAAACTGCTGCACAGAGGAAGTAATAAATATAAAAACATACACAAGTATCGGTCAGAGGCCCCAGCTGGAAAAGTGCCTTCCTGCCAGCCCCCTGGGAATCTGTCACTGAGCTCGGAGGGGGCCGCAGACCACAGGTTGGGAACCACTGGTTTAAACCATCAAGTTTGAACCTCAATGTACCTACCCCTGAACTACCAAGGGGTCAGTGGGCAACATCCAACCATATCACTTATGAGAAAGTGATATTCTAAATTTGGATCGCAGATTTGTTTGCCTCTTTACAACCCAGCAGGCACTTATCAATTAGTATTCCCCAGAAAATTCATCCAACATTAATTCTGAAAGACAACCTGTTGATTTAAATCAAACCATAAAGACCTGTCCTTCCTGAAAGGAAACTTTAGACAAAAAAATGATTTTAGTCCAAATATTCTCTCTGCGTGTATAGAAAGTAAATGTCCCCATCACTATCATTTTGCAGTAACTACTATTACATGTAAGAGAAAGAAACTTAAGACAACCACACATATACATCCTTCATAAGATGTATGTGCACGGAGAAAACTTACATCAATGCTAAACTGTTTGAACCTACAGAACTGTCAAACGTGACGACTGTGCTATACATATTAACTGAATTTGCTCGAGCTGGAGATATCAGTGAGGGGCATCCATAGAACCACCATTGCAGGTAAAAGTTGCAGAAACTTGTTTGGATAAAGGCGAGAGGTCAATGGATGGTTTCTTAGCACTGCAAACAATGCCCTTTGAAGCAAAGGGGAACTAAACAAAATGGGACTGGTTGGATAGGGTTTGAATGATTTATAGGTCAGGAGTCAGAGGGGCTTCAGATTAGGAGACGCACTAGCTGGAGTTGTGAAAATAAGATTAAGGGGGGGGGGGGGGGAAAAAAAGAGAAGGGCAACTTTTTTTTTTTTTTTTTTTTAAAGAGGAATATGGGTTGGGGGGGGAAGGTGAGAATGGGATTGGGGTGGGAAAAGAGGTGTAGACAGTTTGTATCCTAGTGGAGAAATAAATGAGTCTTCTTTCTGTCACTATTTCACTGCCAGCAAGCTTGTAGGGTCCTGGAAAGTGGACTACAACATAACGATGGAGATAATTATTTTGATTAAGGTTTGGTCCGGTCAAGTAAGGTGGAGTGTCTAGGACTTGAGATATTTTCTTACCTGCACGAGAAGCCAATTTCTCTACCCCATTATTTACTATCTGTCATCCAGATTCGCACAAAGAGGCGATATTCTCATACTTCGTGTTCAATTACCACAATTAGGTATAGGCAGGAGGACAGGTATCAAATAGGCAATATGTCCAAACAGAAATGGTGAATACTCCTGAAAAACGGAAAATAAAATGAGAAGTGATCTACAGAGCGACGGAGTAAACAGTAAGAACTTGTCAAATAGAGATACAAGACCCCAACCAAATGAGCAGAAAGAGTTTGACACCGACCAGTACTTCCAAGAAACGTTACCACAAAAAAAAAAAAAAAGTCTGGTACATCAAAATGTAGGCAGTACATCAATGGTAGTTTTAACCCTCTACAAAATGAAGAACGTTCCACTGCCAAACAAATTTGGCCATTATCTGCTGTACTTTTTATTAGAACAAGAGATCTACTAAAATGCAAGACACAGAACCTTTCATTTCAGCTCCACGCCTCAACTCTGGACATGATACATAGATTACATCACAACAAAAGGGTTGTGTGGCTCAAACGCCTATCTACTATCGCTGCATGTTTGATGTTTTTATGCAACAGTGCCACCAAAGGAATTGAAACACTTAATGATTAATATTTACTTGAACCTAACAATATTTACAGAAAACTGAAGTGGGAAATAGCTGTGTTGATTTATGAATATTAATCTCTACACTTCACCATTCAGAATAAGCAAAGCTAGGGTCAAAGACGAAGCAAGTTGTGACGCAAGATTTGGTTTGCATTGTTTCAACTGTGTCACATGACATCTATGTTTGAGCTCTCCTTCAAGGAAACGCATACCATCTTTCGACCTTCACCCCAAAAAGTATTTTGTCCAAATCATGTTTGGCAAAAAAAAGAGTCAGCCCCAATAAATCTCACCTCTGTTGTCAAGGCGAAGCTATTGGCTTTGCCAACGTTGTCCAGCATGGTTAAAAAAAAAAAAAAGAAAAAAAAAAAAAGAAATACACGTGCTTAATAGCAGGAAAGAATCAGCAAAGTCAACAGATCTGGCTGGGTTGGCAATCTGATGGAATGCCTAATTGTATTTAAACATTTTCGATTGCAAGCATATGTCATAAAAATATAAAATAGTTTGCCACATATAGACAGCCATTATATGCTTACAATAAAAATATTACAACTAATCTAGAGAAACTATAGAAGGCGCAGTGAAGGAGGTGGGCTACCAATTAAAAAAAAAAAACAACACCACAATCTGGCAAAAGCTGAGCGGGAGAGGAGAGGAAGAGCAGACAGGCTTTCTCACACAAAAAAAAAAAAAAAGACACACCACAACACAAGACACCCACACAGGTACCTACAAGGACCGTAAAAAGCAAAATAAAAAAGTAGTTCTCTGAACGTGAGCAGTGGAAGGTTTTAAGTAATACAATCTAAAAGGTGGTAAGGAAGCTATGTTCAAGGAAATTGACGAACATAAGAGGAAGGTAACTCTCTGAACGTGGAATGACAGGCATCTTTTGACTTTACTTATTATAATCCCAGGCCCCAGATATACCTCTGTAAAAAAATAATTTAAAAAAAAAAGTTGTCCAGAATTTCTCATTTTTGTTTTTGGATCATTAGAATTTAGCTTGGGTAGACATTACTGATCCTGGCTGAATATTTCTGGACGACATTTTTATAAATGGCAGATGTGTTGCAGTGGTGTAATATTTCAGGAACCATGAGACCCATATACTTCATTTTGGTGTCAAAACTGTTTTTTGGGGTCAAGTAGTCTTAGACTTGAAAATAACTCCTCAGAGCAACCCTTCCACCATTTTCCAAAATGGTGGCTATGGAGGAAGAAGAGACATCTAGAAATACAATAAAATGTTTAATTCTTTTATGTATACACCAAACAATGTTTATAATCTGAAAAAAACAATGTTTATAATCTGAAAAAAATAATGTTTTACTCTTAACACATTTTCACAGTTCACTTTATTTGTATCAGCAATTGTGCGTGGTACACTTGCAGAATGTTGAACATTTGAGAAGAGCATATCGACAGGGACATTTTTGTAGCACAAGCTTTGCAAGTACATGTCTGTGTAAGTTCTGAGGGTAGAGGCTTTAGAATTTCTTTAGGTTTTAGCACCCCAATAATATCCACCTAACCAAATTTACATGGATGTTTCTCTACATTTGCATGATCCAAAACACTTACAACTTCTGACAAGTAGAATGCTCTTTTAATGAGCCCATGCACAGAATAGGACATTGGTGAAAGGTCATTGAGCGGGAATGATCTCTTGAACTCACTGAACTGAAGATGGTCAAATGTGTGACAGTCAGAATTTGTTTTCCAACATGCACAAGGTATTTTTGTAGGTCTTTAAGTCACCTTCTTTTGTCTGAGCAAATCCTCGTAGAAACTTCCCAGGTTCAGCAGTTAAAACTTCAAGCTTTGTTCCAATTTAGCTTAGTGTTATCAACCATAAGAATATGTGCCTTGATAAGAACACTGGGCATCTCTCGTTCAACGATGACCAGAATTTATCAAGTTGCACAGGTATAGGTGTTGAGGTTTTGATGCAGACAAGGTCAACTGTTCCACTTGCAGACACTTGTCTGATTTTCTCACACTCTTTGACAGATAGTTTAAGATAACTGTCAAAGACAATGTGCAGTTACTGCAAGGTGAACACTGACTGATATATGTAGAACAGTCTAAACAACCTCTCTTAAGTTTTGCACGGATGAAATCTTGACCATTCATGATTGTGACATAGTCCAGAACAGCAATTTTCAACAAGGACACCTTTATAAATTCTTCAGGTGAAAGTTGTTTTTTCGACCTCTTGTACAAGTCTGTGCTGAACTGGTTTGGTTGCATCATCTCCATCAAATAATGTGTTTTTTGGAAGATCATGTAACAATGTCCCTGAGAAATTCAGCCCTTTCTTTTGCTATATCCATCTCCGAATGCTTGAGAAAGTTTTTTTTCGCAACTTGTTTTGCAGTGACTTAGTATGGCAATTAAAGTGTGAAAGTGTAGCTTTGACATAATCACTAAACAGCCTTTTCGCTTTCAATACAAATCTCTCATGCTTCAGTTCTGCATATACTTTTGATTCATGTTCCAGGACATCTAATAGACGTGTCTTTGTATCGCTATCCACATATTGTTTGGTCATGAAGTTTTGTAGTCGTACAGACTTGGACATATCAAAGTGGTTTTCTTGCTGCTGCATGAAATGAAGGCAGTCAACATGTTTATTAAAAAGTTCCCTTCTTTTTACCACAAGCTTGTGGTGAGGAAAAGTTTCACGATGGCCCATTAATTTTTTTATTTGTCATCTCTGAAAACATTGCAAATAGAAAGGACTGGTTGGAAGGGGTGGTTTTACTGCCCTGTGTGCTCTCTGGTGGCTGCCTACATCCCAGGACTCCAGTGTCCAGACTCCCACAGGCAAGCTCGCCCACTGCTGTTTTGTGCCAGGAGGCGCTAGGATTTAATGTGTGCAGTGCTCCACCACATGGGACATGTGAGGGCAGCACCCAGGTCTAGGGCGGGCCCACCCTTCTACAAGAATGGGCAGAGCCACCCCCCTTGGCCTTGTGGCTGATGTACAATAGGTGCAATTGGTCCTTAACTGAGTGCTGTTCCAGACTTTTAACCCAGCCCAAAATCTAGGCGGGACATCAGCCCTTTCACTTACTAACTGTCCTCCTCTTACTTAAGTTTTGGGATATTGCTCCCCCTATAGCAGGCGATATTAATTTGGTAGCTTACAATCCTGCTTCCTTATTTGGATGTTATAAGTTAAGATGGGGAAGCGGAAAATAGCGGACAGTCATTTAGTCAATATACCCCCAGTTAAAGCCACTTCTATTGAAAGAATGTAGCACAGAGTTATTGGGGTCATTAGCACGGAGATCGCTCTCATCGAATGGCGACTGTCACTACAGTCTCAGAACACACTTGTCTGACCATGACATACCTTCCACGCCTACACTAGATTCCACTTCTTCATCACTGGCTTCGTTGGGAAGTAATGGACTGGGTAACGACTCGGTACAAGTTTGTGAGCCATGTTTTGGCGATAAGAGCAAAGACAACCAGCTGACGTGTTGGTTGCAGGAAAAAAGCTGCATTACGTTCCCAGGTCACAGCTCAGGTATGCCCCAGGGATGAGCCACCTGACTTATTACAACCAGTATTTAGCAAGGGGGAGGGTCCGGTCTGTTATAGCCAGCTTTTAGAATTTTTTTTATCTATGGTTAAGGGGCTCCTAGAAGAGCATTTGTTCCCAATTTGTGCCCACTCAGCAGCCATATAGAAGGAATTAGCTGATGGCAGGAAGACCCAGGCTCCGCTCGCTGCATTAAACCCTAAGGTAATTAGGGAGTGGAGTGTATCACAGGTGCCTAGGGTGGAGAAGCCCCTCTAAATGTGTGTTTGGGGGGGTGGGGGGGATCCAACCCCATCTGCTTGGAGTCTGGAGTACTGGCTGAGCCCTCTATACCCGAATCGGGGAGGGATGGTCTTGCTAATTTAGTTCCCTCAGCACATGCCAGCAGTTTAGGCTTTAACAAGGCTGGCCAAGCTTTTGAGATTGGTCCTCGTCCCCTTAATCCTATGAATTTGAGGGGTAACTTTAAGTTCCTGGTTATTAATCTCCAACTGGCCTTGGGCCCATATATAGTAGTGCTAACTGGATTCCCCCGCATGAGTGAAGGACAAAGTGAAATATTTGATGTCCTTTTTTATTCTAATGTAATCACAGACTGTACTTGTCCCCCAGTCTTCCAGTGTGTTCAGGCTATTGGTTATTGTCCCACATTTCTCCATTCAATACAGTTTGCGTTTTGCAAGGTGATTATCCTGGTCTCCCCTTCAGGGCCCCAGCGTGACTTTCTTCATCACTTCCCATTCTATATCTTCGCTCTTGTGGCCCAGACCTTGGTAATGCTCCACCAAAGGAGCTCCTGCTCTACTACATTTTATTCTGCTCCTATGTTGTAAACTTCTGAACTTTATTTTCTGCATGGTCTTGCCTATATCTAGTAAAAGTTGCATGGGCACCAAATTGCAGAGAACACATTGTGAGTGTTATAATTACTGAAATAAGTCAATTTTACCATATTGTCATTGTGAGAGAACACATTTGTGTCGAAACTAAAGTTACAAGCTATACACTGTCCACACTTGTGATGTCCTAGCACAATTGGGAGACCCCATAGGACGTTCACAGGCTTTTTGAGGTTGTGGTAGGGCAGCTCTTCCCAATGTATCCTTAAGGTTTTTACCCCTCTTGAAGGAAAAAAAAGGGGAACTCTTTCTAAGTGAGATGGTCCTGAACCAATTCCCCAATGGCATCTAATGATCTTCTTAAAGTTAATACTGGCGGGGCAAAAGGTGGTCACACAGCTTAGTCGATTCAGGCTTTCCTTTTCAGTTTTGGGTTCCAAAAGGCTGACCCTATGGTTAAATGACACTCTCCCGCACCCTTTTCACCAGTCTTTTTGGATAACCTCTTTCAGTTAACCTAGTGATTTCCTGAATTAATCAACTTTTTTCATGCAACTCCCCAGAATATGAAGGAACTGTCCAAATGGCAGATTATCCCTTAAACTTCAGATAGCAGCTATTATACTGAAGCAATGTGTTCCTCAGCAGGTTTCCTATAGAGTGACAACAGCCTGCCTTCCTCGTTCCCTATTCTAGAGTCTAGGAACAGAATGTTGTCCCTACTGTATGCCATCATGAACTGTATGTCTGTTGATCTTGTATAAAGCCATGTATGAAATGCATGTAGCTCTGTTTCTGAACCTCTCCAAATGAAGACATCAATGTACCTAGACCATTTTACAATATGCTCTGAATGGATTTACGGGACTGAGTGTTTTGTGTTGTCTGCCATGAATAGGTTCACTAGATCTGGGGCAAAGCTTGCCCCCATGGCTACACCTTTCACTTGGTAGTTAACAGTTCTCAAATTGAAAGAAATTTCTCATCGTAACTATTTCCATTAGGGCAACTAAAAACCAGGTAGGTATGTGCACTGGCACAATATTTTTCACAATACTGAGAGATTCCTGCAGGGGAATGTTAGTGTACAGAGACTATCTCCATTGTGACTAAAATATCAGTGGTGTTGTCAAGAGGCATATCCTCAGATATGGAGATATGGAGATATGGTATGTGCTGTCCCTCACATATGAGCTAGTTAGGGGTACAAATGGTTTTAAGAAAAAATCCAAATACTGGCAGAGTGGCTCGAAGATTGACCCACATCCCGTCAAATATCGGTCTGCCCAGAGTATTTTCCAATCTCTTATGTATTTTTGGTAGGGTATAGATCACTGGTGTTCTTTGTCCAGGAACTGATGCTCATTCCTGCTCAGGAAACTTTGTTAAAGGCCCAACTTACTTAATGAATCAATCTTGGATTTAATTTCCTTTATTGAATCACTCCTAATTCTTTGGTATAGACTGGCATCACGGAGTTGGTTTAGAATTTCTTGGCGGCAGGTGGTAATGTCTTGTAGGATTATGCCACCCCCTTTGGCTGCAGCTTTTCTTGCCAGGTCATGAGTGTCCTTCAGTCTCTTTATTGCCTTATTCTCATCATTAGTGAGATTGTATTGGACATATTTTCTATTCCTGCTCAATATGTCTACATCCTTTAGGACCATCTTTTCAAAGGTCAGGATCTCACTTGGCATGGTATGGAATGGTAGTGTGAAACAGGATGGTGGTTCCAACCCTGTCACATCCACTTGTCTTATATTTGGCGACCCTGCGTAAAAATGAATGAGTGGTATTTTTTTTATATATATTTTTTTTTTAGAAAAAAAAGAAAGTCTGTAGCTCCAACTTTATTTCAAAAAAGTTTGTACGAGCTGTTGGTACAAAAGAGGCCCCAACTTAAGACCTAGCTTTCCTCAGCCAAAGTACATATTTGGGCAGATTGAAGATATGAGCCATGTGGGATTCTGGTCTATTGTCACCTACTTCTTCGGGTCTGAGGGTAGATGTAATGGGGATGGTGGCTAGGGCCATAAGGGACACTTCTGCAATTATGGGACGCTGTTCTACTATGGGGGTAGCCACTGGAACCTCTTGATATTTGGCTCAGATTGCTGTATTGGCTACCAGGTGTACTGTTGTCATCTGGTCTGCCGTTCCACATGAGATTCCTGAAACTGGACTTGACCCCTGTATCTCCCTTTGCCCCAGCCTCTTCTCCCCCTCTGTATCACCCCTAGGGCTTGGCCCCTTCCCTAAAAAAGGATGACTTGGATGGTCTGTGTCCACGCCCTTCTTGATTCAAACCTGTGCTCGGGCCAGGTGCTTTACTATCCGAGCTGTCTGATGCTGAAGTATCAGAGAAACCAGTATACCTCCTAAATGCGCTTCTGCCTCTATTCACATATTTGCCGGTCTCATCCTGTTTGTAGTAATCTTCATGTAGGTATGGGTATGTTATATTCTTATCATATTTGGCCAAATCTTTTGCCAGTTTTTTCAACTTTTGTTGGGCTATTTATATGAATTCAGCAGTACTTCGAGAGCTTCTTTTGCATTTGTGAGTGCTGTCTCAACATCTCTCATCAAATCTGTAATCTTCTCCAATTTATGTGTCCCAATGCTGTGTCAATTCCTAACACCATCCAATGTTGAGAGCACTGGTTGGCTACAAAACTAAAATTGTTCTTAGGATCATCAACAAATATAGCCGGCTCATTCCTTACTTTTAGCCCTATTGGTATAAGATCGGACCGTAAATATTTCTTCATAAGGTGTCCATGTAACCCAGTTACAACTAGCTTTTTTTTTTTTTCCTTTGGGAGAAGGTCTGCAATTTGGTACTTAACTAGGCCCATGCTAAGTGAAGACTATAGGATCACAGATAGATTGTGTTTTCAACCCATGGTAAATTAGGTCCAGACAGAATACACCCTAGTAACACCAGAGGGCGCTCGATGGCCACAGCATGCACGCTTACGTACAAGGTAGTCTATTTAGGTGAGCAATTAGCAATTGTGGCGCAACTGGAGAGATGCAGGCAGGTATTCTCCGATATGGAACAACAACTGAGTGTAGTCCGGTTCAGAATTGTTCATTTTTGGATAACAGGTACACTGAAAGAGTACAAATAAACAATGTAAAAGTTTTTTTTTTTTTTACCTACACGGTGGGAGAGAAAAAAAAAAAAAAAAAAAAAAAAAGAGAAACACACCTTACAAGCAAGCAGCTCGAGTAAAAACCATAGGCTGCCAAAGGGAGTTGGTAATACGCATCCATGAGTTTAAGGGGCCGCTGCACCATTAATCACTTGAGTATTACCAGACACAATAGAGAAGAGTACTGGGACATGTGACCATTTAAGCTATTGTTCTGCTTGCACGCCGACATATCTTGTAAATACTGTAGGCTGCCAAACAAAATGGTTAGGAGTCGTCTGTGATCACATTAGAATCATTTATGATTATATTTAGTTAAATAATTGTTTGCTTACACACTGAAAGAACTTACAAGCAGCTCTAATAAATATCTTAAGCTGTTAAACAGAGTGGTTAATAGACCTCCATGTGATTAGAAGGGGTCGCTGTAACAAACCAAATTATAGGCTGTAAATATATGATATGATGCATGTTTTACCAGAGCTTTCCATAGACAATGGGTGAGGTATGTATCACTTTTTACCTTATAGACCACATGGAAGTTCATAAGAAAAAACAGACTAACAGGATATAAGACCGATGGAGGACGAAATATTAGAAGATAGAATACACCGATTGACTGGTGAGTATCCCCAGTCATCATGAGTTAGGGATTTTATACCTACAATGGAAGTCACGAGATTAGCCTTTGTAGATAGAGAATAATGCGATTTATTTTACTTTAAGTGCTACCTATGAAAAGCTAACAGTCCTGATGATGACCCCGGATGGATTGGTCTACACAGATGGGGTCGAAACGTCGACATATTGATGTGGATTTTTTGAGAAACAAAAAGTGACTTCTGGACTTTCAAAATTAATTTGAGACATCCGACAGAATATCACAGAAAATCAGTTTTAACCACAGCTTGTATATATCGTGAAGAGCACATTTTTGTCACTTTATTCACTTTCACTGTGCCGTCAACTAAGGAGCACCTTCAATGACTAAAATTGAAGTAGAAATTACTGTTTTTGCATTAGAGAAGCAACCCATTCCCATATTCCAGCTGATGACTGGGTGGCCCATTCTGAAGTTTATATGTGCCCTCAGAAGAGCAGTCAGATGCCCTTGGTGATACGCCAAGCCATGAGTCTGGGGAAACCCATCCCAGAGTGCTAGGGAAGCGGCTGCATGAATGAAGGACTCCCTGACTGATACGTTTGTTCCTGGACCAGACTGCATAGGCCATGAAATCTCTGCCCAGGAAATGTCCTTAGCTATCAAAAGTATGGTACCTAATAAAGCGCCAGATTGGCTAAGATCCCAGGGGACTTTAGGAACAGGATTGAGATGGAGTTATTATTTCTCAACTCTGTTCTCTGCTATACTGAAAGGGGCAGCCTAGCCCAGACATGGGCCAGGGCTGAAATGATTCCCACCTGTATATAAAAAAATAAAAAAAAGTCCCTGCGAACATCCAGCCAGTTATAAACCTATTAGTCTACTTGACAGCTCACAAAAGCTCTTCTGTAGAGTAATAGTTGTCAGATTGCAGGAATGGCTGGCAGAAAAGGATATTTTGTCCCCCTTTGTAGGCAGGCTTTCAGGAAGCCACGGGAAAGACTCATCACGTATTCAGGCTCCAGATGAACATTTTGGATTTCTTTTAAGCCGTGGATACTGTTGCAGTTTGTGACCGGAGATGGTATTACTGGTAAAAATCTAACCTTCAGAAGGACGGGGTTTTGAGAGATCAGACCATGAATTATAGCCCACGAAGGAACTGGCTTTTCTTCATCCTTATGTCTGCACCAAATAAGCAATATGATAAATTCAGTTAAATCATCTCTGCAAACCGCAGCATCAGGTAAGAGATCGAGGTCCTCAGCCACTTTGAAACTTTTTGGTAGACCGGGACGAGTTGATGGCTTGTACTGATTTTGCACATGTTGGCAAAGCAGTTGGGTTATATGTTTGCACCTTTGTCTGTTTACACCTACAGCTGACAGCTTGTTTTCCAGCAGCTACTTCATTGGTACATTCTTGAAAAAGGACCATGGAAGTATCATGTATGCTAGTATTTCCAGAAGAGCAGTCTATTTAAAAAAAAAAAAAAAAAAAAAACGAAACAATACCAGCAATTGTAAATCCTCTCCTGATAAATTGACTTTGAAGTGGTGTGCTGTCAGATCCACAAGATTTTACAGCCTGAGCTGCTAACAAGTTCTGGCTCCATACTATATCATTATCACTTGTTGATTCACCAATTCTATTCTTTGTAGTGATTAGCTCTCTACTTTTGCACTGGTCATATATTGCATGGGCAATCATGTGTATTGGAGTTTTCTTTTTGCTGTGATGTAATTCGTAAAACATGATTTGGAAAATATAGTACATTTGCACAGCATAAGCCTTTCGGTTCATGGGACTGTATCATTTCTTTGCTTACATCTTTAAATCCATCAATGTTGTTGGCTTCTGTTCCAAACTCAAGAACTTTAATATCAGCAAAGCAAAACTAACAAACTAATCATGTAAAAAATGTTAAGAAAACAGCCATTCTTTTTGACTCATGATTTGTGCATCTGAGGCATCACAAAATCTGTAACCAAGTCCAAAATCTAAATCTTTCAGGATGCTTCTTAAAATGGTTACAGCTGATTTTACTGCATCCAGTGATCATATTTTGGCAGCAAGAGCCTCAAGAGTCAAATCAGCTGAGACCACCAGAAATGGCTCATTCTTTTTGGTAGACTGACAAAAAAAAAAAATTGTAATTGTACATTCTCACCAGAAAAACTTAATTTCATTATTATGGATCAATACAGTTTCATCTATGCTGACCATTATTTCTCTGACCTCACTGAGTGTGAACCCATAGCCAACACTCACGAGAGGCTTTAAAACTTCAGTTGCTGCTGGGAGCTCATTGTACATTCATATTTCCGGAATATATGCACGCATGCAGTTTGGTTGGGCTTACAAATCTGCTGCAAATACATTCACCTTGCGGTTTAGATCAGCTACTCGGCTTAAAACTTCATCTTAGAAGAAAATAGCTGCAAATAAAGGCATGTTTGCCCTGTGCGACTCACATACTCTGTACTTTGTTCTTTTGTCAATCCCTTTGGCCCTTGTTCTGGCTAAACCACCGAAAACTCCTTTCTGATCAGTTGGTGGTGGACAAAGGGTAACTTTAGCAACACAAAAGAATGATGGACGAAGGGTAGCCATTGATCTAAGTGGATGAGCACTGGGTTTAGTTGTCCTCACTTTCTCAGAAGACTGCTTCTTGTTGTGATTCACTGGTTTCTGCTATTTTTTCGTCACATTTTTACAGGCTTCATTTCATTGTATACGACTTGTAGCACTTGTGACGATGATAAAATATTGTATCCTTTTTACCCATCACTTCTAATCTTTTGTGAACTTTGTCTTGCTGTTTTTTGCAGCAACTCTTCTGTCAAGCCGCAGTTGATGTTGGCTTTTCTTTTGGATTGTTTTGGCATGTGACACATTTTTCTTTGTTGAAGGATTCCTCAGATTTAGTAGTTAGCAACTGTCAAGCAGTGAAGATCCTCTGCTACCACCTATTTTGCTCATGTTTACGAATTTGAATCAAACGGAAAACTTGAAACAAAAACAATATTTAAATAAGTTACCAATATGGCAGCTGAACCACATCATTATAGAGCCGCTATCTTGAAAAATGGCAGACGGATTACTCTGAGGAGTTATTTTCTGTCTCTGCAAGACTACTTGACCCCCAAAACCTACAATTTGACACCAAAATGAAGTATTTAGGTCTCATGGTTCCTGAAATATTACATCACTGCAACACATCTGCCACTATTAAAAATACTGTCAGGGGTGGGGGGGGGAGGAACTGGCCTGGATTAGCAATGCCTACTCAAGCTTAATTACTTTACTAATGATACAAAAACACAAAATCAAATGAGTCTGTAGGCAATTTTTTTTTTTATAAACACTGAAGTATATCAAGGGTCCAGGGCAATCAGATGAGTTTTTAGATATAAAAACAATCTTCTGGTGGAGGAAACTGGAGTCTCAGAAAGGAGAAGTGTGCAGGTTAATTATCATTTTCTTAAAATGGAACATCAGATACCT